>NC_045481.1:51677090-52342474 GCF_009650955.1 Corvus moneduloides | reverse complement strand
AATTATTTCATCCCACATATAGGAGAGTTCTCTGAAAATATAATCACATGATTTCAACTTGTTCTGGTTTTTTTTTTTTTCTGTTAAAGGGGATGAGTGGGAAGAGGGGAATTAATAGTTTTTAGCCATCTATTTCCCATCTCTAAATAACTTAGTCATCCTGTGCTTCTTTTGTGTATTTGATGGAGGAAAGATACCCACCTCTAGAGAGGCATTAATTTCATCCTAAAATCAGGAGCACTGCCTTTTGGAGTTGCCTAAGTGTCTTCTGTAGACCATAAAAAAAGTCTTAAGGTGACAAACTGACAGACAACCTCATTGCTAAGGTGAGAATGTGAAGCCCCTCCATACTGTCACGTTTGTGTCTGCCTGCTTTTACACAGCACAGTCTGATGCTGATTTACCCACGTTCTGAACTGATAAACATCTCTCACCACTGCTCCTGCAGCTGACACAGTTATTCTTTGTGGTGAAGTGGTTTTGAAAGATCTGGGTGAACTAATTTCAGTACAGTTTCTGATTCGTATGGTACAGACTGCAAACTGTTAACACCAGGTGTTGATTTATGGGTAATTCCAAGAACAGTGGCTCAAAATATTAGAGTTTGTTTATTTAGTAACCCCAAAGTTTTGCTTTTGTTTACGTGCACGTTGTTAATTGAAAACAATATTCTCTTGCCTTATTAAATATCCTTAGAAAAGCTTAATTTTGAATTTTATAGTAGTAGTAGTCTTGTGTCTGTTCGGATAGTGTTGTGAAACACAAGTGTGTTTGTTCAGTTTGTTCTTTTATGGTAATGATGAATTTAATTGCCTTCATAGTGTACTGATTTCTGGAATTTACTTATTGGTTTGTTAAAATTCTGTTGAATTATACTGTCATCTCTGTCATCCATAACCATGTAACAGAAAAATGTCTGCATAATAAAAAACCTCTATGAGTAGTTTCTGGCTTTGACATGTTTCATATGCTCAGATAACTCTAAAGTGCTTTTTACTTAGAAGTAACAGAAATGAATAGTAGATTTCTAACCTCATTATTGTGCTAAACAACACAGTTGTTAAAGCATGTAAACTTCTGAGCTATCACTTAAGTAATTAGAAAGGCAAAACTCTACCTCTGGTCTCTGGGGTTTTTTGTTTGTTTTGTTTTTTAACTGATTCCTCACAAGCTCATTTCCTACAGGAGTTATTTTGTTGCAAAAGGCAAATAATTTCTGAGGAATAAATATTTTGAAATACATGCTCAGCCGGGGGCACCAAGTGCCTGTGGTAGTGGTGCTGGTGTTTTAGGGGTTTGTGCTATACCTTTTTGATGACATAATGGTGACTGAATGCTGACCCCTTCTCCTGGGTGAACCTCAGATTTCCACAGTAAATTTGAGAGTGGGGAGGGAGCTCTTCTGAGATGAACCCTGGGGTCAGGCTGGGCAGGAGGTGTCAAACTGCAGCGTTGGGAGTTTTAAACAAATTGAAGCTTTGTGGCAGCCAACAAAAATCTGTGCAGTTGAGACTTTTGACAATTGCAAACATTAGTGCCCAGTGGAGGGCAGAGTTTACACCAATCCACTGATTTAACACCATCTTTTCTTTTTTCCTTTCAGATTCATTACTTACGAATTTATTTTTATGTTGAATGCTTGGGAGTTCTGCATTGTATTATGTCTTCACTCTTTTCTTTTTCTGTTTTGCATGCTTGCTTTTATTACTTCATATGTGCTTACCACTTTCACTTTATATCTGCTTGGCTTTCTGCTACCACCTTATCCTGCCAGCACCTGGACTTTTCCATGTCAGAGCTTCAGTTGCAGTTATGTTTAGACTGGGACCAGCATGATTGGCCCTTCATGCCCTCTATAAAATCTGTGTCAGAGCATTATCTGGTATGTCCAATGCACAATATGACTGTAATCATAGTTCTGGATAAAGATGCATAATTAAATGTATATATCATAGCTCTTTAGTGCAAGGCCAGTGGAGAAGGTGGAGTTTTCCCTCTCTGTCGTGTTTGACAAATCTATTCATTGACATCTCAGTTGGTCATTATTTCAATGTAAGCTAGAGAGGTTTCCTGTTAATTTGAACTATGTACTAACCCTGAGTATTCCATCAGTGCCTGTATAGGACTTTCTCTCTATCACTAATTCTCAGTTAGCTGTGCCCCAATCAACCAGTGATCACCTGACTTCCAAAATATTTGTTATATCACTCTTGTCTCTGGGGTGAAAACAATGGCAACTCCTTGATGGCAGTAATAGGAGCAGAAGAGCTCTTTCGAGTAGAGTGGGTTCAGGAAATTATTTTCCTGAAAAATGCAGCTGGTTCACAGCTGAGAGATGTTGTTATAATTTGCATTTTGCAGCTGCTTCCTGAAAGAGCAAAGTTTGCTTGCAGTCCCCACATAGACCAGTCTGCCACTTGAATAGTCTTGGTCTGGGTAGTTTTTGCAAATTTTCATTTAAATGAAAAAATAAGAAGACAATTGTCAGTGGTGGAGGGAGTAGTTGAATCTCTATGCATCTAAATATCCTTGGCAGTTTGTGTTGTGTTTTTGTAATACAGCAACGTGTGTTCTCATACTGTATAGACTATATAAATGGGGATTTGACCTCTGGAGAAATAGTACTTCAAGTGTCTCAGCCCTAAATAATGCTGGATATAAAAAGTGGCTTTTTCTGAAAGAGGATGTGATCCTTTCCTCCTCACTCCAGTGGTGTGTGTTATAAACATAAGTTTACCCTTTTCTCTTGGCCAAGGAGTCTCACTCACACTTTTTTCTGTGTTTGTCCATTTTCTTCCCCAATCCAGAAGTACATCCAAGAAGCCAGGAATCTGGGCAGCACCATTCGGCAGCCCAAACTCTCTAACCTCTCTCCGTCAGTAATTGCACAAACAAACTGGAAGTTTGTAGAAGGCCTGTTGAAGGAATGCCGAAATAAGGTAACACAGAGAATAGTTCTGCTCTCTTGCACCTCATATCCATCCTTTCTGGACCATTTTGTATCCAGTATGTTCCAACCCCCCCCCTCCCCCCCCCCACTTTTCTACCATCTGTTTCTGCTTTATCCCTGTAAGGATTTTTGCATGGTGGTGAGAAATTAATGAAGAGAGAATGTATTCAGAAATTCTGCAAAGAGCAGAAACTTTATCAAGCAGATTTATGATAGAGATTGAATATTCTGAAGGGTCTTTACCATCCCGCTGCCCAAGTCTATTACAGCTCATTTCAGTTATAACTAATGAGACAGTACTACTATTCAACAGGAGTGAATAGTCCAAATAGAGGGTTGTGGTGAAAATACAACAGCTTTTCTCATAACTAAAGGAATTAATACATTTCTGAGGTGTAAGTTTTTAAGCACTGAACAAAGAAATTTGGCATTAATTTGTAGACATACTTCACCAGTATATGTTTGACAACATATTAATCTGAAATAAATGTTAATGTTTATAAAAATACAGCAAGGAGAATAATTATGAAATAGACACATTCTTGCCTGAAGTCAGTGGAGGTACTATAGCAATTATCTACAACTTTTTATAAAACTCTATTTCATATGTGCTTATACTTCTGATGTCACTTTATGGAACTGTCCAAATAATCCTCATCCCTTAACAGGGGTTCATTAGGTGGTGAAAATTCTTGAAGATAGACTTGGCTCTTTCACAGTGAGAAATTGCTGGAGGGAGTGAGGGGGAGAAGCAGCTAGGGACTAACTTGGACTTCATCTCGACCAAGACGGTGCAGAGGTGCTTAAGGGAGTATTACTCATTTGAAAGTGAGTCTAGACTAGGGACAAAGATGAAAAAATGTGTAAGAGATGAGTGGAACTGATTCCCTCACCATTTTTTCCTCCAGTTGGCTGTATGATGAATATAATAGGACTGGAAGACTGCACTTTAAGAGCTGGTGAAAGCTTTGTTGACCAGTATGAAATTGTGCACAATTTAGGAGATTGTGGCTCCTGGGGAAGCTCAAGAGGTGCACTCCAGAATGGGTTTGGTTTAATCTAAATGTCCTTCTGGCAGAACAGCATCTCCCAGGAATGACATACCCGTGCTACTTGGAAGCACTTGGGCTCATTCACCTCCCCTGGGAGGAGGTGGACAAAGTGCCCAGCTCTTGGGGAGGGCATCCAGCACTTACCAGGCTTCAAAACCACCCAAGACCTGTGTTTTCTTGGCCTTGCTGCTGGGCACCCAGCTTGTCAATGTGTCACCTGCTGTGCCCTTTGTTGGGATTACTCTGTGGAGGATGATGTACCCATTTGCAAACCCTTTTTGAGAAAACAGAAGATCAGCACTGGTGCTGTCCTGGCTTGAAAACCGGGGATAAAAGAACAGCAATTCTGCACTAGTGCCAGAAATATCAGCACAGCCAGTTATACTGCCAAATCTTTGTTATCATGTGCTTCCTTGTTGTTTAACAAGTGGAAGTGATCTTGGAAATTCCTGGGAGAGACTTAGTTCTCTTTTGCTTTGTCTTTTTTGAGACTAAGAGGATGTTGGTTGAGAAAATGGGTCGAGAAGCTGTGGAGCTTGGTCATGGTGAAGTGAATATCACAGGAGTGGAAGAGAACACCCTGATAGCCAGTCTGTGTGACCTCTTAGAAAGGATATGGAGCCACGGTCTGCAAGTCAAACAGGTGAGGAATAAATATTCCTGTACATTGCAGAGCACACTTTCCTGAAGTTGTGTTATGCTCTTCCTCTCTCTGCCTTCAGAGGACACCTTTAGTGTGTCTGTAGATGTGTTAAAATACTCGTGTGTCCCCCAGTCCTTTTTATGTCAGTTTGTGCCCCCTGTCTGTCTCCATGTTGTGGGATATGTGCAAGTGTACCTGTAGATGTGTTCCACAGATGGCTTCTTGGAAGACTCTCCATTTAACCTGGGGTTTTCATTTGGATTGGTGGGTTTTTTAAATAGGATGGTAAAAAATCGTTGCTGTGTTCTTAATATTTTTGTTAATGAAGTTGCATAGGCTACAAGGCAGCATATCCTAAAGGTGCTGTCAGTGGGAGGAGGGAATTGTTTTCCTGAAGAATAATTTAATACTTCAAAGTAAAAGTCTTGCTGTTTTGGTTCTTCCTGAGTGATGTAGTAGTACTTAAATTATGATTATGAGATCACTAGCTAGAGGTGTTGGGGTTTTGTATGAAATTAATAATTGTTTGTTGTGCTCTTCTATTTGGAGTCACTTGTGGGACAAGATGGAGTTTGGAGGGCCTTTACCAACTTTACTCCTCCCTTGTACAAAGGAGTAGCAAGGATGGAGAAGATTATAACTTCTTTTTTTTTTAAGAATATATGTTCATGATCCAGACAACTGTAATCCAGTATCTCTGTTCCCAGCACCCAAACACCAGTGTTTAAATCTGCTCTCCTTCAAACTATACAACAGTTTTCTATGTGAAGATTTATCATGTGATTCTTTCCCTTCCCTCTTGTATATCACTTAGGATAGAAGCTGTACTGCTTTCGTCTTAGAAGACAGAGCATCAGTATACTCTGCTTCAACCCAGATTTGGGCCTTTCAGACCACCAGACGGCCAACCCTTCATAAGGTTAATGCTTTGGATTGATTGCAGATGTTAGCAAACAGTGCTGAATGGTGGAATAAATAGAGTGCTGGAATAGAACAGAGGCCTGATGGAGGAAGTGCAGTGTATCTCATAGTGTGATCCAGAGCTTAAGAAAATAAAGAATAAAAAAGCATCACCAGTTCTCTGTGTGCTCTGGCCTTTATGAAATATGCAAAAGCCTGCTGTTTCATACATCGATTTTATTTTATTTTTCAATAACGAGCCAGGGGAGACTCTTCTTTCTCAACTGACCATAGTAATGAGGATGGCTTTCCTTCCACCAATCCCTGCTTTTACCTCCTCCCTGCTGATGAACCCCAGTAGTCCTACATTAGCTACCTACTGATTTTTCCACGTGCCGAGGGAATCCATGCCTTCCGTTGTCCCGAGCAATGCAGGGGAGTTGTGATGTAGGATCTAATGACTGAAGTAGTCTGGACTTTCAGAAGGCCTTGGTTATTCCCTTGCCCATTCTCTGTCCCACTGCTTTCCTTAGGCTGTCTTCCTTCCCCTTATAGATCCAGCTTGCATCATCATTGCTATTTGGTGAAGTTAAAGGAGAGTTCCACGGTGGTGAAGGAGCGGGCAGACACTGCATGAGTTCTCACATTCATCATGGTTGTTGACATCAGTTTGCTGCAGGATCCTTTGTTGCTGCTTTTCTGTGATCTGTTGCAGTTCTCCTTGCCATGGCAGCTGGTTGCTGAGCACTAGACTGTGTGTGCATGTGTGTGTTTATTGGGAGAAGGACAGTTTTGGATGTAACTCTTTGCTGGTTGATTTTTTCATACTCTTTTTTATCTGTTTATAATAAGACTTGCAGTTTTGGCTTTCCATGTTGGATCTGTCAGGTACACACAAAACACAATGGATTTTCATATCCTCACCACTGAATGCATATTTTTAATAGATTTCTATCAGCACAGATGTTACAGACACTCTAGGATTTATTCTTCTGGAGGCATGCCACTTCTGGAATAATCCCTCATGGTTAATAGTTCTTTATGTCAACTGTAGGGAACTATAGGATGGAAGTGCTTAGAGATTTTTAAATACAGTTTTTAAAAAAAATAAATGTAAAGATAAACCGTCATTACTGCACCTCTGGGAGGGCACTTAGATAATTTTAGATGAAATTGATAGTGCAGAATTGACAACTTGCTTTACAGTCACGGTTTCTTTCTGCAAAGCTGTAAATAAAAATATGGCCTTGTGATATGACAGCTTTTCTGAAATGCAGAGTTGCTAGATCTTTACTGGGATCAGGTTAATACAATAATTTAGGAAGATGGTAAGTAATACTTATTATCTGTAAGTAATTCCAGTTGCTGTGCTGGAGAGCCCCTGTTTGCTTACTGCTGCTTTTCTGCAGGTTTGCAATCTTTTGGTTTATTATGTGAAATATTTTATGGTGAATCCAAGAATCTTTATAGTTTCCCAGTGAAAGATTTTCTCGCTCTCTGCTTTAAGCCACCAGAGGTTTAAGAAAGCAACATAATGAGCAAGATGCACCTTTTAACATCATTAATGGATTTATCTTGACCTAAATACTACATCCCAAATTCTAACTTTTAAGTTGGCTTTACAATGTGTAGAACTGGGGTATTTTTGCTGATAAACTTTCACTGTCCTGCTTATGTTTTGGGATATCTTACTGTGTTTGTGATTGTCCAGGTGCTTTGCCTGATGAAATTGAGGGGAATCTTTTGAGATTCTAAAAATGGGCAGCTTTTATCTGTAGCCCTGAATTATCCCGAGGGGAGCAGGACTTGGCCTGGGTACGTCTTGCTCAGGCTGGCTCTGTGTCTCTTGGCATTTCACTGCTGGAGAGGCAGGCAGGGAGAGACACACAGGACAGGTTACAGTCTCAGATTTCAAACTCCACTTGTACACAGTGTTTTACAAGCCTTGGAATGTTTTCTTGTCATGGTAATGAACTATGAGGAAAGAAGTTCCATTAACTTTTTCCTGCATTAGATACCAATAGTCTGACTCTGGCTTTTCCTTCTCAGCCTCTTTACAGCTCCCAAGCACCTCCAACTTGTCTTATTTTTGGTTTTTACCATTGAGTTTATAGGGAGAAACATCTTTAAAGCAAGTTTTTGTCATGGCTGATACTTTCAATGACGATTTAAACTTTTTTTTTTTTATTCAGCTGGTAGTGATTTCCTTAACTAATATTTTTTAATTTTAGGGAAAGTCTGCTTTGTGGTCTCATCTGTTACATTACCTAGAAAACAGACAGAGAAGAACCACATCAGGCAGCTTCAGTACCTCAGGTAAGATTGGCATCTGCTGGAAGAAGATGATTAAAAGCAGTGAATAAGAGCTGCCTGCAGATTTACACCATGCAGAGTTTTTTTCCCTTGGAAATACCCTTCACTCAGTAGAACTGAATCAAGTGTTGTGGCTGCTACAAGTTTAATACGGGCCTGGTGTGTTGTCTCAATATATTTTATGAAAAATAAACTGGTTTGTATTGAGCCTACTTGTTTGGGTCTGGGACCTGACTACCATGGTAGTCAGGAACTGGAAATAGCTGATGCCTCAGAGATAGGCTTTAAAATGGATTGCTCTGGTCCATCATGCTCCATGTGACACACAGGCCCTGCATGACTGCCAGGGCAAATGATGTTATGGGTGGGGGTGGAAAACAAGTGTAAGCACATAAAATTGTGCTGTACACCCTGAGGTTTTACATTATGGCTTGAAAAACAACTGAACAGGAGGCTTATTGTTAAAAACATAAACTGAAGAAATATATTTTAATTTTTGTTACATCAAGTGTTGCAGTAGAAGTAATATTGCACATAAGATCTACTGATAATATGTTTCTAGGATTATTAATGTAATTTTTAAACAGTAATTCTTGTGTCAGGCGGGGGCATAGGATTGTAGAGAACAATAGGTTTGGGGGAGGCAGTGGGTGCCTTTTATTTTTTATTTAAAGCTGCTGTAAGCAAAGAGATGAGCATTAGTAACATGCACAAGATCCTGTAAGCAATCAAAACCATAGATTTGGAAATTTTAAGGTCTCCTGAATGCCACTTAGTTCATATAACTTCATTCTGGAGTGGAATTTGAAGGATAAGAGTAACAATATTGCTTGAAAACCTCAAAATGTATTTAAAAAGTAGTGGTGTTACAGGAGTGTGCAAAGTAATAGCTCAGTAAGCACAGGATGTGTGGTGTACTGAGTACAACCTATATAAAACTGTTTTCTGGTGTCAACAGTGGCAGTCAGTGTTACTACACAGCAAGAAAAAAGGGTAGTGTTTAGAAAATAATACTTGATTATTGTATGTCTTAAGCCATTTGATGTCGTACCAATTTCAGCTGAATCTAAGCTCATTAATGTGTTGGTGCTCAGTGTGTGCTGATCTATATAACCATCTGTGTAGCATATTAGATTTTCATGTCATTTGGAGTGGAAATACAGTAGTGTCTTCACAGAGTCACCAGTAATACAGGTGTGCAAATTGGTGTTAATTCACCTTCTTTTTTTATATTGGTTTAAAAATCTTTAGATGGATTTCTGCTAACAAGAAACTGTTTTCTTCTGAATCTAGGAATACTTCTTGATTCAGAAAGGCGAAAGTCTGATACAAGTCCAGCCATGTCACCTCTTAGAATCTCTCTCATCCAGGATATGAGGTGAGTTTGAAGTGTCACACAACCCAGAAACCCCCTGAGATTTGCACACTTGTTTCTGTGTATGCTGTGCACCATGCAGAAAAGCTTGTGTTTCATGCAGCAGGAGGGGGCTGTGGGAAAGGAACCTGCTGAACTATTTCAAAGTAGTTAGTACAACGTTTTCACTGACCTTCACAGAAACAGGGTTCATGCTGAGGAGGTTTTATATGGTCAGAGGTATTAACTTAGGATAATATCATGACAGAGTTTTCATATTTTTAATGTTTTGTGTGTTTGGTTTATTTCCACAGAGGTGTGGGTAGAGTGTTTGTATTTTCCCAGTCATTGCTGAGTTGGTTGTGTAGTTCTGAGACCATTCTTGTTTTTCAGGGAAGAAAGCAGTTTAAAGAACTTGTTTGATCTAAAGAATGCGTTTATCTAACATTCAATACTGTACTGTGAATAAAACTACAACTTCTGCCCAATTCCTTCCTTTCAGTACATTGAAAAAGCAATGTGCAGAACTTCTAAAACAACCTTGACAGGAATTTTCTTTTCCTTCTTTTTCCTTACCAGCATCCACTTTTTTCAGTCAGGAGGAGTGAATTGAGGATTTGCTTACCTTATTAAAATATACCATTTGTGTCTTGTGTGCAAGAAAAGCTTCTACTGAGCATGCAAAACCAGTATTTAATTTTCCAAAGCATTCAGCCATAAATACTGCAGCGATAAGGTCCAGAATGAGTCCTAAATCATGTGAGACAATGGGCCTGGTTTAGAATTTTGTAAATAGGGCACTGCATTGCAGATATTTCCTTTTCAGGCTCTTATTCTCTTTGAGCTGGATTGCAGGGAATTTTTTATTGTCCTGAATATTAAGGTGATTATGCTTCTTTTTCCTTTAATTTACCTGATATTTTGTGTTCTTTGCAAAACTTCAGCTGAGCTTGGTTCAAAAGGACTGTCATGCTTTGACAATACCAAGCCTGTCTTTTTCTTTTTCTTTTTTTCCAGGCATATCCAGAACATAAGTGAGATCAAAACAGATGTTGGCAAGGCCAGAGCCTGGGTTCGCCTCTCTATGGAAAAGAAGTTGCTTTCTAGGCATCTGAAACAGTTGCTCTCAGATCATGAACTCACAAAGTAAGATGGTTTATCTTGGGCAAAGCTTTTAAAAAAATTAAAATCTATGTAATTGTTTGGTTTCAAAAATCCAGGTGTGCCTATTCTTGCATCTGCTTAGCAGTGTGCAGAAGGCATGGAACAAACTGGCCTTCCAAGCATGTGAGCTGTTTGGGAATTAGGATTCAATGCTGGGGTTCTTCACATACATTTTTACCTTTATAGCCTGCTTAAGAACATAAGGTGAATTGCTTCTGTAATAGTTACGTTCAGTGTTTAGTGTGGAAATTAAAGCCATAGTAATTGTCATTAGCTTTAATGGAAGACTGCTTTCTGGAGACAGCTTAACCTATGCTGTCTGCTCTTCCTTTCCTCTCCTTCCATTCACCACCTTCCAAGGAATTTCTTCCCCAATCCCCCTGGACCCCAATAGCTAATTACTTGAGATTTACCTTGTCTTGTATTATGTTGGACTTTCTGATGAAGCTGTGGCCTTCAGTGAACAAAGAAAAGCTGAAGGACAGAGTGAGGACAGCTGATAAATCTACCTGTATCTCCAAATTAAGGTTAAGCCTCTCTAGTGAAGTCAACAGTTCAGATCAGGTTAAATTTAGCAGTGCTTGTCCCATGCAGAGCAAGTGCTGTGAGGGGACTTTCCACACACCACCACACTCCATGTCCCCCCCACAAAAGAGAAGAAAAAAACCTCTTTTAACACTGGCCAGTGTACTGTTCATCTGTCAGGCAGCTTCTGATTCTCTAGAACAGAGGGAGACTGCAACAAAAGTATGTTTAAAATGAAAATGACAAGCAAGGGAGCTACTTGTACAGGATGGCATCAATTCTCTATAATCTCGTGTGCTTTGTGCTGCATATTTAGATAGCCTACTTAGAGAGCTGTTCTAGGCAGTTGGTTTGAAAGCATGCCCCACTTGTTTTTAGAGGAAGCAGTGCTGAGTTCAGTGAGGTACTAAAAGTAATGGTGCAGCTTCTGCCATTTTACAGTTAACAAGATTGTGTGTTGTTCTTTTTTGAAGCAGCTGTTAAATATTTTAATTATCCCATTCTCTTTACTTGACATTTATTAGCAAATATAAGGAAAATGTAACATGTTTGGTTTCTTTCTAGTCTGCAAAGGGACTAGAGTTAGGGAACAGGAAGAAATCATGTGGCCTCACCGTCCTGAGACCTTTATGTGGCCAGGGAAACTGAAAAACCTTACCCTTTGAGGAGACAGGACAGCACATACCCTGACAGGCTGTCAAACAGGTGATTCAGATTATTCAAATGAAACACAGACGTGGGCACCTTTGAGATTTCTGTGGCTTTGCCACTCTTGTGACTACAGGCAGGTTAGGTTAATTTAAGGCTCAGTCTCTTTATTTTCATTGAACATTTCCTGTCAGTCTCTAGTGTTAGGTTTGTTATGTAAGTGAGAACATGCCTGATTATGTTGATTATCATTGATTTGTTTTGCAAGTTTCTGTCTTGTGACTTGCTGACTTTTTTGTAAATTGATACCTGAAATTGGGGGGAGTTACCAGGATGCCCTCCTGGAAGGAACAACATGGCTGTGTCAGCATTTCTAATACCTAATTCCTGCATTCGTGAGGGTTTGGATATTCCTGTAGCATCAGTTGGATTTTGATACATTTTGGCATGCTCTTCTTTTATGATTATTCCCAACACTGGTATTATTTATTGGTTTCTACCTTTGTGTGCTTACCATTTTGGTTATGTCAGGAGCTGTGTACTATCAACACTGAAGCTATTGCCTGGATTAGTGTGCAGCTTGTTGTAGGCCCTGGGTTATTACTTATAGCCAAATACAAGCAGATAGCCCCGGTTTTTGCCTTAAGTCTTTAAGAACAGTCTTCTGTCATACATCATGTGCTGGAGAACTCTCCCATGGCACTCTCTGCGCTCTTTACTTCAGTTCTGTCATTTTACATGGCCAAAAGTCAGAATTTCTTTCAAGAAAGCGCAAAATTTCTTTTTCCATTTTGGGGTGGTTTTGGGTGGGAGAAGATCTTAGACCAAACCTTGTATTGGAGGGGGGGAAAGATAGTGAGAACTGGACTGTTGCACTTTGGAGATATCAGCCTTGCAGAGAGTCAGCGTATCCTGGCACATTGAATACTCTTGACTCTCCCAGTATCACTTCTCATGTGTAATTGCTTGCCCGTTTTTCATAGTGTACCTAATGAATTTGCACAATAGAAAACATTTCACTGAAAGCATCTTGTTACTGTGACAGATTATGTGTTTTGCTTTGTCAGAAAACTCTACAAGCGTTACGCGTTCCTCCGCTGCGATGATGAGAAAGAACAGTTCTTGTATCATCTCCTGTCATTCAATGCTGTTGATTACTTTTGCTTTACCAATGTTTTCACAACAATCTGTAAGTATTTGCTATCCCTGCAGCTCTGATTTCCAGATTTGGTTGAGTTCTTGTCCAAAATTCTAAACAGCTCAGAGCAACATGCCCTAATGTAATTGTTCTGCTTTTTTTTTCCCTGGGATCCATCTGTGTGTGCTGTATTGCTGTTTCCATGATCTTCTCTGGTGGGCAAGAGTTTCTCTCCCTGTCACTTTTGTTTCTAACTTGGTAAAATACACAGCTCTAATAATTTTAGTTGGGGATGAGTTCTCAGCTGAAAATTTTGTGGTGGGCTTGTTTGCATGATACTAAACAAGCACAGTATGGATTGTTCACTATCAAGGTAAGAATATTAATGCATGCTGGCAATTAAAAGAAAAAAAACCTTTCCTGTTTTGTTCTCAGGCTACTTTGCTGCATGTCTGTCTCTGGGTTTGGGGTAGCAATGAAATGCCCATTGAGGGCTGCATCAGAACTCCTCAACACATTTTTTTTCTCCTAGTTGTTAAAAAGATACCCTAGAGAAACTTTTAAGCTATTGTAGGTGCTTAATTGTGTTACAGAGTTCTCAAAGATCTGTGTGCCTGCTGCCACAGAACCTCACTGGGAAGGCAAAACAAGGAAAGACTTAAGCAAGGCTTATAAAATTGGGGGTGGGGTATGTGAAAGGACTACCCTTGGTGGTGCATTGTGATTGATGCTTGTGTGTATGAAAGAGAAAGCAAACAGACATCCAAGCAAAACAGCTTTTGGTCTTATGGGCAAGTTCTGGATAATGTGAAAATCTGGTCTGCTGGATGCAGTTAAACTGTCACTTACTTTAGGACTATCAGCACAGAAATTAAAAGGGAAACATTTTAATTCATTCTTAAATGCTACAAGCATCAGGCTTTTAAGGAAATCCAACCACCAGATGCTTTCTTGAGGGCACTGACAGCTGAGGAGACACTGAGGGAGAAATGCATTAAATGCCTCAGCTGAAAAGCCCTGACTGTAATCTGCTTATGCACTATAAAAGAAGGGCAGACAGGCAAGAAACACAGTGACCATTCAGAGCACTGGATTTTATTATAAAAGGTTGGTTAACAGAGGGCTGTGCAGGAGATGCTGGGTGGTGGAAGAGCATATGCTTTGTGAGTCAGAGGAGGGGCTGCAGCTCAGGTGGTATGTGTTGAATTACCCACAGGTAAACCAGGGGACCAGAAAGCATTTGAGCACATGTGGTGCTATTTAGAAGGGAAAAAAATTGCTTGTTCTTTCAAAAATTGGTAAGTCCTAAAGTTAGCATAACTAAGAGCGACATGGCACAGAGAAATTTGCAGGATTATGCTGTATTCTATCAGAATTTGTTCAGCCATGGTAGTGAATGCTGCTGCTGTCCAGGCCTGTAAAGAAAGGCTGCAGTTAGTACCTGAGTGGGACCTGGGGGAGCTGTGCAGTGTCCTGAGTACAGGAATACCATGTCTTTACTTGCTGTCACTAAGCTGAGGATAAGTAACCATCTTTGTGCCATGTTTTGAGGTTGGTAAATAAAGGCTGATTATACCCATAAGAAGGCATTATTCCATCCAAATTTCTTTCTTCATTTGACACTTCTGCTGTCAGCTCTGTTTCTTAGTGATTGCTGTGTATGTGTATACTTCCCCATTGTCAGTCAGTGCTTAGTGTGCAAGTGTCAGCATGATTAAATAGGATGTCTGATGTTGTTTTAACATTTCATGGTTCTGCAATGCTGTTTTATGACTTACCTTTTGCCCGTCTCTTGACTAAAGAGGTTACATAATTATCCTTCTTAATTTTTGAAGTGTTATTTCTTTTGTGTTTGCAGTGATACCATACCATATATTGATTGTTCCCAGCAAGAAACTTGGTGGCTCAATGTTCACAGCCAATCCTTGGATCTGTATTTCGGGAGAACTGGGTGAAACAGGAGTCCTGCAGATTCCCAGGAATCTATTAGAAATGACTTTTGAGGTTTGTATTGATATAAAACCTGATTTGGATGTTCTGTTTGTGAAGTTTTAAATTCTCCCCTGCTGTACCACCTTGCCATACGTTTCATATCTTTGTGGTTAGTCACAGATACTTTGTGCCTGTGTGTAGCACATTTAACCTGTATTTAATGACATGCAGAGCAAAATGAGTGACAATTCCTTAGTGCAAGGGATAGACAAGACTGTCTTTATGTTACAACTGTGGGAGGTGTCATACCCTCTTCTGTTGGAAAACAAAGAAGTGATTCTGCTCTGATTTTTGCATGTGTGTTGTGTGCATTGGATAAAATTTAATTGAAAAATCCAGTTCAGCTGATGTTCTCTATGCTGATCAAAATAGTATTTAACAAAACAAGCAAACCAACAGAAACAAGTAAAGCAGCCTACCACTAAAAAGCCCAGAACCAGTCATGCAGTCAGAAACAGGAACCACGTTTCTGAGTTTCTGTTTGAGCATGTTCTGTAATAGTGTACTCCCCCAACATGCTGCTTTGTTTCAGTTTCCTCTGACAAACTTTTGTTTAATTTGCAGTGCCAGAACCTGGGAAAACTGACCACAGTGCAAATAGGACATGATAATTCAGGGCTGTATGCCAAGTGGCTTGTGGAATATGTTATGGTCAGAAATGAAATAACAGGGCATACTTACAAGTAAGTATCATCCTGACATTTCATGTGGGGTAAGTAGAATTTCTGCAGGGAGCTGGCACAGTAGGGCTTGTTTGATTAGAAAGGTCTGATCTCCTGGGACTCTGTGTCTGCAGTTGCCTTGACCTGAAGGCACAGAAAGATCGTTTGGCTTCTGGCATTAAACAAGTTGTGGTTCTTACAAATTCAAACAGGGCTGCAGTTTGCAGATGTTCATGTCTCACATCAGACTGTTGGTGGAGAGGATGAGTTGACTGTAGTGCATCTTAGAAATAATCTGCCTTGAGCCCAAGGAAGAAAGAGCAAGTCAGAGCTTGCTGCTTATCAAATACAGGTGGTATTTTATATTAGGCCTGGGTGCTCTAGGTGTTAGAGTCACCTTTGGACACAAGCTGGAGCACAAGGGCTTATGAGTGTTGGAAACCTGTGTTTACATGGGGAAAGTAAAGGAATGAAATTTGCAGTGAGAATTAGGTTTATTTGTGTTAGGTACAGCATAGTTTGATGCTCTGTCCTTTGTTTAGAGAAACTGTCAGGCTCATGTTGATGTCAAATTGGTGTCACCAGTCAGCTCTCCATGCCAGTTCATTTGTAATTAAATGAAGAGGAAAGATTCTATTTTTGGATGCTGTTCAGTTTTCCAATTAAGCTGATTAAACTGACATCAACATTGGTTCAGAGAAAGTGATAATGAGCAAATGAGCATGTGTGCTTTCTAGTGTCTGATTTAATACCCCAATTCAGCAGAAGTATTGGTGTTTTGGCATTTAAGCATGTGTTTGGGTTGTGGGGTTGTTTTGCAGCTGGCCTGCTATGTAGCATGTTCATTGTATTTCTTAACCCATCTATGGGGCGTAGTAGGATTTCCCCTTTTACCCATTTTTCCTCAAATCACGTGCTACATATGGGACTCAAGCAAAATCTGCTTTGTGGATGGATCATTTACTGCAGCACTCAGCACAAACTTGGAACTGAAAAGCTGTTTTATTTTGGTGCCTGTGCTGGCAAAAGCCAAAGCCAAGACTTTGTTGCTGGATGAACGAAGTCTTTCTAATAACTATGCTAGCAGGATTTGGGCTTTAGGCAACTGCAGTTGAAAGTCTTTGGCATGGAATTGAATCTGGGTTGAGCCATGTATTTATCTCCTTGGTGTTCTTAGGTTTCCCTGCGGAAGGTGGCTTGGGAAGGGAATGGATGATGGCAGCTTAGAGAGGATCCTGGTGGGAGAGTTGCTGACTTCCCACACCGAGGCTGATGAGCGGCAGTGCCGAACCCCGCCCCTGCAGCAGTCTCCGAGCATGATCAGGAGATTTGTCACTATCTCACCAAACAATAAGCCAAGTGAGTGCTGGGAGTTGTCTTGTCCTGTCCTGTTCTGCATCATCACCTGAGGGCTTGCAAACAGCCCTGGAGTTTGGAGAGGACCTGTGAAACTCAGCCGAGTGTCCTGCTTGAACTCCAGCTAACTTCCAAATTACAATCCCAAGTAACCTGTACTGTCTGTTTAAGTTTGGAAAGTCTGCAAGGATGGCAGATGTCTCTGCACTCCTTGTCCAGTGCTTAGCTGCCCTAGTGGTGTTTTTTGTATTCTTGTCCTTCACCTGTGGAATGAATGCTGTGGAGGAAGGTAGAAATTTGTGGCCTTGTCTCTGTCTGTCCTTCATGGATGAAAAAACTTGCTAGTGGCTTCTATTCATGGCCTTCTCTATTTTTTTTCTATTGAGATCAGGGTTCTGTGGTTGTCTTGCTCCTGACAAATCAGGTGGCTACTTTGTTCCCAGCAGTGCTTGGGTTTGCAGTGAAGCAACCTCAGGAAGTGTTTCCAGGATGCCCAGATCTGCTAGTCCTAAACAAAGCACAGCTCATTTCCTTAGCTTTGGGTCCTGGTCTGAAAACTCACATAATATGTAAAAATCCTTTCCACTGTTTTGAAACACTTGTTTTGAAGTGTTAATTTCAATTTAAAACCAAACCATCTCTGTTTCTACCTCTTCAACAATACATAAAAGTGGGAGTTGGGTTTCCATTACCCGCAGCCCAGCACTCTTTCCCTAACAGAATGAGTTATACTGGTTCATGCTCCTCTCCTGTGTTTTGTTAGGCCATAACCCTCACACACAGGTACAATTTCTGAAGCTGTAACTGGATATATTTTTGTATTTTGCAGAGTTAAATACTGGTCAGATACAAGAAGCTATTGGGGAAGCTGTTAATGGTATTGTCAAGCATTTCCACAAGCCAGAGAAGGAGGTAAGAGGTTATTGTCTGTGTAATGGCACTCCTGTCCTAAAACTCTGATTAGTAAACATGAGAGAATATATAGCAGAAATAACTAAACTGAATGAGCAGCCATGTGCTTGAAAACTCCTTTAGTGGACCAAAAATGAGATACTGAGGTAGTACAGCCTCAAACACCTCTCTTTTGCTGCTAACTGGAGCATTCTGTTAAATTAAATGTTAACATTCTGGTATTGGAAATTGTGTTATTAGTCAAGTTCTGCCGAGGATTCTACCCATACACTGTCAAGAACAGTGCCTCCTGTTTTGTTTGTTCTGAATTAACTGACATTTTACGTCTGCATCGAGTTCTAAGTAGGTTTTTTAATGTCTGTTTTGCATTATCTTTGCTACTTAAAACATGAAAACCCATGGGCCACTTTAAAAAAAAAGGAAAGAAACAAAGAAGACCACCCTGAAAACACCCGCATCCCCCAAGCAAGTGAAGCAGAAGTGCTCTTAAAGACTCTTTTGCATTACTCATGTAATCAGCTGACAGAGCAGTGATTTTTGTGAAACAAACCTAAGTAGCATACCCCTGTCAAATCATCCCAGTCCAGCCCTTGTGAGGTGTAGAGCAGTGCTGGCTCTGTATGGATGGCTCTCAACAGGAATTTTTTACAAATAGGTCCTCCCATTCCTATAGCACCTGACTTCTAAGTTCATTATGGCATGACAGATTAATATACAGTGTAATTCTAGTTAATGATCACATTGATAATGATCTCAAGTCGTCATGGACTGGTTTTGCAAAATAGAATTTACCATCGAGTGCTGAAGAAGGACTTTGTTTTTTACTGAGCATTAAATGTTGTTTTTGTTGATGAGCAATCAGAGGCACCTGCTACACTGGATCTGTGATCTCTGTTACTTAAAAAAAGAGGAAAAGACTTTTCTCGTTTTCTGTAGTGATCATTATTATAAGTAAAACCTGCTCATTAATTGGCAGACTGCTTGAGGCTTCATTTGATGATGATGAGGCCCTGGCAATGCTTTCCTTGGCTTTATTCTTAGAGAAGTCAGTCAATTTTTGAATGCTCAGGACTTGTGAGAACTGGGCCATCCTGTCTGGGGTCACTGTTTGACAGCAGATTTAGGCATCTGTTTATTTAAAAACTTAATGGGACACTTGTGTCCCTGAGTCCCAAACTGAGGTGCTGAGTGTGTGTGTGTTTTCTGTGTGTGCTGGCAGAGAGGCAGCCTGACCCTGCTGCTGTGTGGAGAAAGTGGACTTGTTTCAGCTCTTGAGCAAGTGTTCCAGCACGGATTTAAATCACCCAGACTCTTCAAGAATGTCTTCATTTGGGATTTTTTGGGTAAGTGGGAGGATGACCTCCCAGAGCCTGTTTGTATCTTTGAAATACATCCAACTGTGTTCCTTATCACTGCTGTTGTGTCTCAGCTGGTGTGAATAGCAGACTTCTTGGAGGCATCTCAGCAGCTGAATTTCCAGGAGAGCTCCTACCTCCTTGTACTGTCATGAGAGAGAATCTCTGTTTTCTGCCAAAGCTGGCTCCATACTTAATGCAGGAACTGGGCTTTGTCCTTCTGGCAGTAATAGTGTCAAACAAATTTTCTTAGTGAGGAAGGGGTACATAAATAAGGTGGTGAATTGACACAGGGTAACCTTGGTGTTAATTGAGCACAGTGAAAGCAATAAGTCATGCTTGTAAGAGGTTGAGTTGTCTTTCAGAGCACAACAGATGGATCTAGTGCTGTTGGTTTGTCCTGGACATTGTAATAAAGGGATTATAAGCATGCGTTTTTCACACAATGGCCTAGATCCCTTTACACAAAGCTAAATAAATCAACTGAGTTCACAAACACACTTTAAAAAGGGAATTATTTTTAATAATGTTGCTGTGTTTTGAGGAGGTATTTTAACATCAGAGCTCCCCTTGTACAATCATTTTACTGCACTCAAATTCAGTAGATAGGTGAATGTCTTTAGCTTTGTTCAGAGGGAAGGAAGTGGAATCCTAGTTTTACACTGAGGGAACACAGAACTGAATCCAACAGAAAAAAACCAGTGCCTAAATATAATGACTCAGGAAATAAATGGATGAGCTTTGATCCTTCAGGCCTTTCAACTTTAACTCTCTCCTATATGCTGTATGCACTGATGAAACTTCATTATCTCCCACCATTCTTTTAAGAAAAAGCACAAACATACTATGAGACCCTTGAGCAGAATGAGATGGTCCCAGAAGAGAACTGGCAGACAAGGGCCAGGAATTTCTGTCGCTTTATCACTGCTATCAACAGCACCCCTAGAAACATTGGGAAGGACGGCAAGTTTCAGATGCTGGTGTGTCTTGGAGCCAGGTATAAAGAAACTTCTTTATTATTGTTGTTGTTATTGGTATTTTAATGAACTGAAAAAGATGCTGCACGTCAGTTACTCCTGACTCCCTGTCTCATAAAGATAAGCAGAGAACGCAGTAGGTGTGCTTAGAAGCGAAAGAATGAAAATCATGTCTGTGCAGGGGTGAAATTAACTTGGCTTTATTTTTATTCCCAAACTGCCAACTGCCACCTTGTCAGAGACCACCTTTTGCACCACTGGATCGCCCTGCTTGCAGACTGCCCCATTACAGCCCAGATGTATGAGGACATAGCCCTGATTAAGGATCACACGCTGGTGAATTCTTTGATTCGGGTGCTGCAGACCTTGCAGGAGTTCAACATCACCCTGGAGGCATCTCTTGTCAAAGGAATCGACATCTGACCTCCTGTCCCACAGGAAAAACTGTCTTCACAAAAACAAAAAAAGCAACAAGGAGTGAATCTCGTTAGTATGCAAAAGTTCTGTCTTGCCAGTACATTGTATCGTGAACTTGTTCATGGCCCAAAAATGCAACTTTGACTTTTCTTGAAGGAAACTCCAGAAATAGTACAGGCAAATGGATAGAAGCTGTAAACTCAATGTAAAAAAGAGGATTTTGGTATAAATCTATTTTAGAGTTTATTTGCTGATTTGCTTTTTACACACTTTCATGTGAAAGAGATAGAGATGAGTATTGTGCAGCTTATTTTAAAGCTGCAGTATTTCCTTGCCATAGAAAATGTGCAGTGAGCCTTTCAGCATTCTGTGAACTTGCCTTCAGATATGCTGTATGTCATAGACCCCAGTGTATACACTCCATTTCTGCTGAGAAGGTCATTCTATAGTTTTTAAACTAATATTTTATATATTAACATTATTACCAACGTTTGATTTTTAACGTGTTGGGTCATGTTCTGCTGCAAGGGAACTACAGATCTGATCTGTGCTTTTTTTTAATAGCTCCAAAGCACTGATTTGTCAGCAATTATTTTTTTCCTTTATTTTTGTTGTCAGTATTATTTTTAGTGAAATCCAGGAGACTGAACCGTGAAATGTCCAGAGATCAAAGTAATATTTTTCATATTGGTACGTAATTGCACAGAAGAAGAAATTAAGTCTGTTTTTTAACTGATGTTTTTTATTTATTTAACCTATCATTGTGTTTTGTAAGTTTGTCTTTTAAAAAAAAATCTTCTATGATACAACTGGCTATATTATGTTGCAATTCAGAATTTACAGTGTAGCCCACTTAAATGAAAAACCTGGAATAATTGTTCATAACACAAGAAGGTTTCTACTTAAACCAGCCTTTTAAAGCTTGGTATATGGTTGCTGCTGGTAATTCTCTTAACTGCTTATAAAGGGGAACACGAGATCCCCAAATGCCAGATGACTAAATAAAGATCTTTATGCCCCATCTGAAATAATAACAGTATACCTTACTAACAAGTATAAGGATTTCTTAATGTTTCTGAAAAGACAGTGGTATTAAGGTTTTTTCTTTTCCTTTTGAATGCACATGTCTTGGATCCTGTTGTCACAGTCTGCTTCATTTGGGATGCTTTTGGTTTTAGCAAAGAAAAGGTTAGTCCATTTCTACTATGAAATACAAATATTAAAAAAAAATTAGGTAAGTGGGAAAGCTTAATTTATTGGAGATCTGGAACTTGGCAAATGCCTGAAGGCATCTCTGTTCATTTGAATCTTCTGATAAAAATCTCTTTGAAATGAATATGTGTCTTAAGAACAGGCTGATTTATCAGCATCACAAATTACTGTACAGAAGTTCAGGGCTGTGTATTTAAGAGGTCTCCACTGTATAAACTTATCTCAGTATTGTCTCTCTTTTGAGAAGCAGAGTCCAAGTTTTTTGGTTCATATGATGTTGTAGCACTTTTACTTTACCTACAGCTTAGTCACATCTCGTGATAGTTTTATTTCCATAATTTATGAGTAGAGCACATGTATTAAATTTTTGACTATTTTTACTTTTGTCCTATTTATTTCATTATTAAACTGAGAAGTTCCTTTGTCACTACTTATCAGAGCAAGATTCTTCTTTGATTTCACAGCAGCATTAGGAAGATGTGAAGGCAATGTCTGAGCCACTCCTCACATGGGGTGGGTGTGAATTCCTTCACAGTTTACAGGAGCATTTCCTGTATTCTCTGTGTGCAGGTTTGGTTTTCTTGGTGGTTTTTTATTTTTCTTCCAGCTTCGGAAGGGCAAAAATAAAAAAAGAGTTGTACTGCATTCTAAGAATTTCATGTATTCAACTTAATATGTTGAGATAGTCTTTTTACACCTGTCCCAAATTGTTTATGCATTAATAATAGCAAAAAAAAAAATTTTGTTGGTTTTTTTGTTGTTGTTTTGGGGGCTTTTTTGTTTGGGTTTTTTTTGTTTTTTTCAGCTATCTTGAAAATTACTTTACTTGGCCTGTATATTTCACAGGGAATATTAAGTAAGAAAGGAAGGTTCTATGTTTTGACCTTAACAGATGAGTTGATTCTATTAAAACCATATATTTCATAGTATTAAGGATGGATTAATTTTATCTTTCATGAGGTAATTACCCTGAATTAAGGTTCTTTTTTTATCTTTTTTTTTTTTCTTCCTTACACAAGTTCACCTAGTGAGACATGATACCACTGGCTTAATGGCTGTTTTGGTGTGGATTGTTTTGCCCTCATTATGATGGCTGGCATGGGCAGAGGCTGGGATTTGGTGATTGCCAAGGGTGGGCTCCTTGGCTGGGTCATGAGGATGATGCTGTCCATCAGTGAGAACACACTGCATGCTGGCTGTCCAGTGCAAAAGGAAGACACAGAGATCATCTTCCCAGCTCCTGGGTTGTTTTCACAGGAAAAACCAGTTTGAGATCGACCTTCCTCCTCCTCTCACTGGGGGCCTGTGCTTAATCCTGTTAGGGTTCAAAGCACTTTTTGCTGTGGACTTCCAAGTCTGGAGGGATTTGCTCTGCTGAAGGACCAGTAGAAGGTTCTGAAATGCAGCAGAAGAAAAGCTGGTTTTGTTAGATCCATAGGCAGCCAAGGAAGAGTGAGATACTAAATATAGCCTGTGCCAGCTTTTTGGGAAGAGATTTGGCTGGCTCAGTCCAGTCTGTAGGAGCAGCCACAACCCCCACCACTGCTGTGTTTACCACAAACCCACCCACCTCTTTCATGGCTGTTCCTAGCATCAGTCCCACAGAATAAGGTTCGGATCCAGCATTTGCTCTTGCCATGCCATTCTGCTGAACTGTATAGGAACAAATGGTGTAGTGAGCACCTTTTTATCACCTTTTTGTATCTGTTTTATTTAGGGCTTTGTAAAATCATTCTCCCTTTGTTCAGAGTAATGCAGTTGAACCTTTTTTTTCCTGTTACTTTTCCAAAAGAAGGGGGCAGGTTTGGTAGGTGCAGTTAGTGTGGCTGTGCTGTTCTGATGTTTGGTGGGGATTTTTTGGTAACAGTTAATTGGGAAAGATAATCTTTTTAAAAACACACATTCATTCTGGAGAGAGAAATACAGGGACAAAAAATAAGCAGTTCATCATGCAGTACATACATAATGCTAAACTGGCCAAAATGTTTACAGGCTCATACCTGATTTGAGGGGAAAAAATAGGCTATTATCTATCAATTATTTATGCTTCTTTGGTTAATGCTGTCAGAGTTCATACAATGATACTTTATACAAAAATAAAATGCAAACTAATAAAGACTTGGTTTAAATGTAATAAAATACTATGATGATAAGTTTATACAGAAAGAAAAAAAAAGCCTTTACCTGCCATAAACTTTAACCACCTGATGTTCTGTAGCTGAAAACATATTCATGAACTGGAGACTATTCCACAACTTTTTCCATTACAAAGAGTATTTTTCAAACTGTTCAAGTGGAACTTACTAGCTGGATGATCCATACTTTTTATGTGTTTTAAATTCATGAATATGTTAAGATTCCTGCAGTGAAACTATTCAGAGTTAACTTTTTCTGTATATTGTCAAATGAATTTTGTCCATAGTGAAGAGACTATAGGATACTTGAAAATACTTGAAGAAATTGTACACGTACTTCACATCTTTGTAGCTCTTTATTTTATACCTAGAGATTGGCTGTTAAACTAAGAAAAAGCATCAATACCTTATAAACTATATATTTTACTACATGGGGAAATCACTGGCTTGTTTTTTTTAAGGGCCGTGTTGAAGTTTACATTATAATGACAAAACCAGGTACTGTTTTCCTTTTTTTATTTTTCCTGTGACATTTCAATCCATTGGACATTAAATGTGAATTGGATATACAAAGCAGTTTTACAGGTGTAGCTCATTTGCTGAATTGCAATAAAATTTGTCTTCTAACATGAAAAAAATAGCATTAATGTGCTATTTTCAAGAAGCTTGTTCTAATTTGGCTGATCATCTGCTCTTTCCCTGGCTGCAGGTCTGTGGGACATTTTAGTGGCTCGTTTCAGGAGACCTTTGTTGTACAGTTTTGTGTCTGATCTGTTCAACTAGAGCTCCTGCCTCCCAGCTCCAGTGTCGCCTTCCTCCAAGCCACCCTTGTCAGTCAGACTGCCACCAGTGGAAGAGATGCCTGCTCAGGAGTCAGGGAATGGGGCAAAGGGGAAGGCAAAGGGACTAATGCAGACCTTGGAAGGGTGTCTGTGAGTACCCACACCTAGATGTGCTACCATTCCCTCTGTTTCAAACTGTGTGAGGTCATCACTGAATGTTCTATACCACCAGGGAAGACAGAGGGGAAGGGGTTTGATCATTAATTTGGAGGTATCTCTGTTGCTTCACTTCTCACACACCACCTGGTCTGTGGTGGAGCCTTTTTTTAAGCAAAGCAAAATAACGAGTGTTAATATCACTCTTGGGGGAACCACATCAATCTTCCTGAGCTGGGGGTGGTGCTGCACTGCCAGCAACTGAGGGTGTCACCCCATGGGCTCCCTGGGGACATGCAGAGGATGAACTCAGCCTGAGCCATGCTCTGGTGAGATGGTGCTCTGGCCTCATCCTTGGACAGGTTTGGGGGTGCAGTCGTGGACTTGGTACCTGCTGGGGGTGTGCTGAGCCTGTGAGAGACACCAAACCTGCGTCTCAGGAGCTGAGGCCATCTCTGTTCCCTGGGATTTGGATGGACCTGCTGCTCCTGATTCCTCTGAGGGCACCACAGGGATGGACATGGGGCAGGCCTGGATGGAGCTGAGGTAAGTTTTGGAAGCACATTCACCTCATCACAGGTGGCCTCAGGTCTTTCAGGTTTCCTCGAAGGAAGAGGAGCAAAAGGAGCAGGGGCCTTGGTGGGCAAAGTGTGTTGTGCAACTGCTGGGTGCACAGGCAGGAATTGTTTGCTGACTGGTCCAGACTCAGGTCTAGAAATGTTAGCATTTATTGTAGCAATGACTTGGGAAGTTCTCACAAAGAAATACAAATGTCTAGGAGTTATTTCACATGACAAAGTGTCTCCTTTATTTCCCTATTAACTCAAAAATGTGTGTGTATTAATAGGCCGTACTGTATTTAGTTCTGCAATAAACAGGAACTGTTCTTCATTGCAGTGACAGTGGTGTTTTAAGATGCAGATCCTACAAACATTTAAAATGTCACTGGTGGATCTGATGTTTGTTTTGGGAAAGTTTTTCTACAAGTAGCATAAAAAGACAAGGCATATAAATTACATGAGAGGGTTTTCTATGCCCCTTGTGACCAGAGAACCCCCAAATTTCCTCTCTGTCTCAGATAAGTCCTGTGCAGGTCCTGCTTATTACTGAACAGGTGTTTTTTTTACACAGAATTTAACAACCTATTTGGTAGCTTGGAAAACCCTGGGACACTAAGATGGGAGGTGCAAAAATTTGAGTGACATGCTTCAAAGAGAAACAATTGCTCAAAACTCAGTGCAATCTGGAGATGAGCAAAGCTCAAAACTACAGCTCTGAGGCATTTTGTGTGTACTTTGGAACAATTAAATATTTGAAAGTATTTCTTCACTTGTCAGCCTGCTCCTTTCCCTTTACTGTTCTGGCATCTCCCCCCGCCCCAGCCCTCCCAGTTGTTTTCAGCTGCTGTCACAAGTGCTCATGATAACTCGCTCACTCGTGCTAAATTTTGGGTCAATATGGTGCACTATTGCTCAGGCCAGCAGAGTTTCTACTTCTCATTAAAGTGCAGATGAAATGACAATCTAGATGTCTTCAGATAATGTTTGCTCATCATTAAATCATGAAATTTAACAAGGATTATGAAGCATAAAGCAGTTTTTAACCCAAATTTTCAGACAAAAGTATTCATCTCTACTTGAGACATCAGATGTACAATTTCTGAAGCAGATTTTACATCCAGCTGCTCTGTGGCAGCTTAGTCTTGGTCTCTCAATGTGAGGCAACTGCAAATGATAGCCAAAGTGGAGGGCAGAGGGGAACTGGGAAATCGCTATGGAAGTAGCTATTTTTCACTAGCTATTTTCTTCCCTGAAACTTTGTTACTTGATTTTACTTTAAATTGCTGAAAAAATCCCCAAACAGTCCTATTTGGGGTGTCTTCCTGTCCAACTGCCCTGGTATGTTTGTTTTTCTTTCCTCATACTTAACTTAGTGCTGAAGTTGAGTCTTAAAAATTTTTCTAGCTTCTCTCTCCCAGTAAAGATCTTGGTACCCAGAGCAGTCATCTGTCACTGTGACTCTGTAGTTGAATAGAAATAGTTAAAAAGGCTACAAGAAAGGCATCTGAGTTGAGAGGTCTGAGCTTGTCTGGTTTGTGTCTTTAAAGAGATGTTTTAATGGCAATTCTTTGTCATAAACAAATGTGTGTTATATGTGAAGTAATAGCCAGGATCCTTCACAAAGCACTTAGAGATTTATGTATAAGAAATGGCTTCATTAGCTAAGATAAATTTGATACTGTTCTGTTTGTTTTCCAGGCTGCAGTGAGATCTTTTGATCTAACTCAGGCATTCCCAAATATTTATGTCTCACTTTATGTTTTAGTTTACAGAAGTAAGAAAGATGCTTTGCTTTTATGGTGCCTTAGAAGGCTTTAGATATTTTGGTTACACAACTCTTCAGTGTCTCTTACTGGTTTTTCTGCTACGCTCTTCATATGTGTTCGTACTTTATGTCTTTAGCAAAATCTTGTGATGAAAGTGAATTAGATTAATACTGGTCAGGTTCATTGAGGGAACTGGTAGTGCCTGAAATGTGTACCAGCTTTCCTGTAAGGTGGCTTGAAGTCATATGGCTGGATGGGAGATGGCTTCTCTGTACATTTGGGAGAGCTGTTTATGGAGACACCTTGACTGATATTCCTGGATGAGAGATGTGCAGGTGTGCCAATTCCCACCCTAAGTATGATGGTTTATTCATGAGATCATGGAAACTGTCAAGAAACCCTTCATTCATTTATTGCTTTCTGTTGGTGAGGGAGGATTGGGGTATGGTGCAGGGCTGGAGAATCCTTGGAGTGTTTAATGAGCAGCTTTATGTATTTATAGATGAGATTGACTGAGACTGAAACCATCCAGGAGACACAAAAGGTTGCTTCTCATTGGATTTAAAAAGAGAATAACTTTGATCATTTCAAAAGCAATGAAGCCTGATGCTCCAGTGAGAAAGGAGAGTGGTAATTTATAGCTGCCATTAAGGGAACAAAGACAAAGACTGAGGGAAAGTTTCATTCTGAAGATTTACTAATGTGTATAAACCGCCCTTGCAACTAGAAACAGCTCGGTATTTCTCACAGAACAAAACAAAAGAGAAAGGGCAGTGAAATGGGGATGGGAGGGAGGGGTGGAAGAGAATACTGCCTGCTTTTGCTTGCAGCTTGAAAGGTCAGACATTATTTAGGAAATTATAATTTCAGTGAATAATGTATGAGCCAATTTTACCTGCCAAAGGAGTGACAGCTGTGAGAAATCCCTAGCTGGGAATGAAGGTGGGATGGGGCTGGGTTGGGGGTAGGGTGATGTGTGGGTTTTGGCATGGCCTTCAGCCGGGGATTCACGCTCTGCAGTGGGGTGTAATTACACGGTAAAAATGTCAATATTATATTCTTGAACGAACGCAAATGAGGCTGGAGCGAGTCGCGTGTGTTCGGGCTGCGACAGGCTCCTCGCTCGGGCCTGTCTCTGCGGCGGGCGATGGTTCCCGGGCCGCGGGCAGCCCCGGCTCGGGCACAGCTGCCGGGGGCACCCGCAGCCTGCGTGTGGGCTATTCCCGCTCCTGCGGGGGGCAGCGGCTCCGCGGGACACCTGTGTTTGGGGCGCTGCGCAGGTGGGCGAGCGCCGGGGCGGCTGCCGGGGCTTCCACGGGCGCGGATGGGGCGGTTCGCGTGCCGGGTGCGCCCACCGCGCCCGGGGCAGCGGGGCAGGGCCGGGCAGGGGAGGGGGCGGCCCGCCCAGCCCTCGCCGCCCCGCGCCCGCTGTCAGTGCGAGGCGGGCCGGGCGCCCCAGACACTCCCTCCGCCGCCGCCTCCTCCCGCCCGGCGGCGGCAGCGGCAGCAGCGCCATCGATGGGGTCCGGCGGCCGCCGCGGCGCGACGGGGGCGAGGGCGCTGCCGCTGCTGCTCCTGCTGCTGCCCGCGCCGGCCGGCCCCGCCGCGCTGCCCCTGCCCGGTGAGTGCCCCCTGCCCGGTGAGTGCCCGCTTCCCCCGCCCGGTGAGTGCCCCCCGCCCGGTGAGTGCCCGCTTCCCCTGCCCGGTGAGTGCCCCCGGTCCCCGCCCGGTGAGTGCCCCCGCTCCCCGCCCGGTGAGTGCCCCCCGCTCGCCTCAGCCCCGGACAGCGGCTCCCCCCGCGGGGCACCGGGCGGTCCCGGCTCTCCTCTCCTGGCCGGCCCCGGGGCGGGGGAGGCGGGCGGCGAAGGGAAGGGGCGCGGGGCCGGTGCCGGGGTGAGGTGCGGCCGTGGCGGGGCCGTGCCCGGCGCGGGTCGGTCGCTGCTCGCAGGGCGCTCGGGCTCCGCGGGTGCTGCCAGTGCCGCTTTCCCGGCGGTTCCCGCTGCCCCGGGAGCGGGATGAGCCCCGGGACGGGGCACCTGGGGAGCGGGGTGTGAGCGGCGTGTGCTGCGGGTGAAGCTGCCTTCGGTCCCCGCGGAACAAGCCCAGGGATTCTCCCGCCGCCGCCTCCTGCCAAGTTGAAGGCTGCGATGTTTGCTCATAGTCTCGTTCCTCCAGGGTCTCTCTTCTGCTCTGAATACTGTCACTGCAAGGGGAAATCTCGCTCTCTGTGCCTACGGGTTTTTCCTAGCCCTCTTTTCCATGCCTTTCAGTGCGTTAGTGCTGCGGCTTCTTGTTGCGGGTCTTTACCGCACGCTGCAGATCAGAGGGGCGGTGTACGAATAACCCAGCAGAGCCGCCGTCCTGCCGCCGGCACGAGAGCTGATTGATGTCTGTGTGTCCTGGCTTAGAGGGAAGCTCTCTCCTTGCTGTGTGTTTTCTGGGACCCCTCTTGCCGGGACAGGTGTGTCCCTCTGGCTCGGGTAGGGGAGAGCTGGCGGTGCTGCGGGCACACAATCAGCACGTGTGGCTGATGCTGCTTTATGCCCCCTATTCTTCCCTGCCCATCCTTTCTTTCTGCCCCACCTACCTGAGTCCCACTAGCTGGAGGCCCGCAGCTATTCCCCTTGCACGACTTGCTCCTTCAATTCACTGCCTCCCGTATTTTTTAATGGCTTGACTTTTCTGCTTTGAGAGGAGGCAGATTCTGCTGCTCTTCCCAGCTGTTTTCCACTGTTTCCCACCTTCTCCTTGTTTTCTGGTGGTAGCATCTGGGGACCCCATCACTGCTACTGGAGCTGTGTGCACCTGAGAGCGAGGAAAGCACTGCTGCTCTAACACTGGCTCCTTGCCTTGTTTCCCCCAGCCAAACCCCAGGAGGAGTTAAAACCAAGTGAACACTTTCTGCAGTCGGCAGCTGCTGCAGTACCTACAGGCACATTTTGTGATTGGGGAAAAAAAAAAAAGAGCAGGATGAATGCTATAATTGTAAATGGGAGAAGTGCTGGCTGAAATTCCCCTTTAGAAAGTGATCCCTACATAAAAAATGGCTGACTATTGAAGTAGTTGCCTTCTGCTGATACTCATGCCCTATTTCTTGTTTTAGGAGGCCCTTTTTATACCTGTGTGGACTGTTGCTTCTACAATTCTTCCTTTTAGCCAGTTGCTGGAAATCTTCCTGATTCCATGTTTCAGCTTTCCTCTGCTGTGTGAAAAACTTGTGCTGATGTCTTCTGCTGCCTGTAACTTTTCTTCCTCTTCTGTCTACGCTTCATCTCCAGGACTTCTTCCTGTTGGTGTTTCCCTTTCTCTTCATTTCCTCTTCTCTGAAGTTTCCACCTGGATATTTTGCTTCAGTGCTTTGAGATGGCTGGCCAGGTGATTTGGCAATGCTGCTTACCAGATACTATTCTTGTATTTAAAAATTTTTTTTAAGATTATACATCTTTTTAATGGTAAGTCAGTCTTTTAATGGTTTGGTGGTGACTTTGAAAGTACATTTCTATTGACTCCTCTTGTTATTTTAAAAATCATTGGGCTTCCTGCAGGTGATGCATGGATGTGATCATGAACTCTTTTGGTGACTGCTTTTGTTAATCAGAAAGATTAACAATCTCTGATGAATCTCTGAGACTATCAGTTGAATTTCATGGAGCATCTAGCCCTTAAGAGATTGTTTTGGATGTATTTATAAATGTGCACAAGATCTTAACATGGGCTTATCTGAATTGCATATAAATACATCTGTGTGCAGGTAGAATATTACACAAATTGAAGTGCAGATACTGTCTCTGCATGTTTCTGTCCTGACACACAAAACCACACAGTATTCTCGTGGGCACCACAGAGAGATGCTCAGCCTTGTGATCTCCTCAGGGATGTGTTCAGGAGACATGCCCCATTCTCCTCCTGCTGACATCTCTCCTGAGCCTGCTGTCTTTTCACAGATGTGGATGAGTGTGCCCTGGGGCTGGACGACTGCCACCCAGATGCTATTTGTCAGAACACCCCGAAGCTGTACAAGTGCATGTGCAAAGTGGGCTACACTGGCGAAGGGAAGAAATGTGAAGGTAAAGGGACCAGAGCACCACGTTCTGTCTGTGTCAGCATGGAGCATTTCTAAGAAAATAGAGCCACTAAAAATAATGGAGGATAATTTTTGGATCAAAATAGTCATTGTTTCATCACCTGATTTACTTCTTGTTTACAAAATTAAAGGCCTACCTTGCATGGGTTTTTACCTGTTCATATCACTCAGCCTGATAATGAGTTTGTTGTTTAACCAGCAGCCTTAAAAAATAAAAGCTAAAGCTGCAAGGGGGTCTCAGGGTGTTTTCTCAGTCACCAGAAACGTTCAGCAAGAAATGCATTAAATATAGTGTATTTGCAAGACAATGATGATTTTGGACAGCAGTTGCTGCTTGCATTTACGCAGTCACATCCCTGTCTATAACACTCAGGCAAGCATCCATCATATTGACTTTTGCTTTATTCCTCAGACATTGATGAATGTGACAATGACTTCAATGGGGGCTGTGTCCACGAGTGTTTCAACATTCCAGGGAATTACCGCTGTACTTGCTACGATGGCTTTATGTTGGCTCACGATGGCCACAACTGCCTGGGTAAGGAGTGTGTTCAGGAGCAATGTGGGTGATGATGTGAACACTGCCCTGTAGCTGCATCCATGGGGAACAAACACATGGCAATCTCTTGGGCTCAGTCAGTTCAGGGAGAGAAGAATGTTGCATGCGGGACCAAGGATTTCCAGGTACTGATGTGCCATCCCAGTGTGGGCCTTTCCGCCTCTGTAATTGAGGATAATTGTGCTATATTTCTGTGGAGTGCTTTGGGTTTAAGGGTGTCAAATGTCATCTATTATTGTGCTAAATGAGTTTATAGAAAGGAACATGTGCTATCGCTGTCCTCTCTGTTCCACAGTTAGCTTAGTCAGGTTGTCAGGTGTGCTTCCAGGCTTAGCAATCGTCTCTCTCAAATGTGTCTGTAATGTGGGGGCTTCTCACTCTTAATGTGTCTGAGTATTCCCGAAAGGAGAGGATGATTTGGAGCATGCAGCAGCTGTATACGATGGAGGCCACTCAAGAACAGAGGGACGAATGCCAGTGTGTGGGTTTTCCCTGGGTGGTTAGTGTGAGACAAAGGACACACCTCTGGAAGGGTTTTCAGGGCAGCACTCCGCTGACCCTCCATGCACACTCTCTCTCTGACCATCTTTTTCTTTATTTAAGACGTCGATAGTCTCCTTTTTGTGTGCCAACAGGTGAAAATCTTTAGCAATGGGTAACAAGGCCTTGTGGCTTTGCTGCGGTAGGATCCTCCAGCACCGAGTGCAGCAGTGCACGGAAAGGTGGGAGCTGTCAGCCTGCTGGCAGTGCTGCCGCAGAGCCTCGTGCTGCTGAAGCTGTCCTGCTTCCTGGACCCCAGCTGGGCACCCCGTGTGGCTCAGCCCTGTGCTGCCTGTGCCATTTGCTTTTTTGGACATGGCTCAGTTTTCCTCTGCTGCTGCTCTCCATGTGGATGTGCCCAGACACACCCCCATACCCTTGGCAGTCAGAGGGAAAGCTGCTCTCCCTGCATAACTGAAGTGAGCTTGGCTGGGGCACTTCCCACCAGTGTGTGGCACATCAGGTGGGGGTCAGACCATCCCCAGGCTGTATCTTCTGCTGGGACAAATCAGAAAAGCTCTGGAGTATTCAGTGGGATTGTGTTGGGGTTTACCTGCTGGGAACCTGTTGTGTGCCCAGCTTTCTACAGAGTAAGTGGAAGAGGGTGAACTCACCAGGTTCCAGATATTTAACTAAATAAGGTAGAGAGGGAAACAAAGTATCTGCGGATACTTTAAAATAACAGAACATCCATCTTATTTTTGCGTTAGTGTAAACACAGAGTGGAGTTCAGTTGAGGTTACCACGAAGGGCTGGATGTGAAGGAACACACAGCCTCTGACAATGGCACCAAAAGGCATGTGTTTATTCTCTTTGTACCCAGGGCACGCTTCAGCTGGGTTGTTTGTGACCAGCAATGTAACTTAGACCAAAATCTACCACCTGCTGTGTCACTATGCTCAGTGTTGCATGGCAGACCTATAAAATAAAATGTCATTGACATACAATGAGGGTTTTACCACTGATGTGCCAATTTTGAGTTGTGATGTAAACGTTAAATAAATATTTTGGCATGCAGCAAATTGGATCACATCTTCTCTTAATCTGTTTATTTACTTTGTTCACGCCAGGGTTGCCCTCCTCTCACCCATATTTTTGAAGATCTCGGCTGTGTGCCTGGGTTTAAGCCAAATAGACAATTACTTGTTGGAAAGAGATGATTTTTTTGAAAGCTTTCCAAGGTCTGTAAGACAGAAACATCTGCTGGAGTTCAAATCTATAGCACTAAAGGCTCGTGGTGGCTGTTTATTCATGATTGTTTGCACATTCACATAGCTGCAGAACTCTAAAATACTCAGCTCCTTTGTGATGGACATATGTCAGCAGCTCTTTTTCTCCAGCAGGTCACATTCTTTTGCATCCAATTGGCTTACTCACTGCCTTCACTAGACATTAAATCTGTTGTAATACTATGTTATGCTTCTTACTAAAAGCCTCTCTTTCTCCTTTTTTTTAAAAGACAGCTGTTTTCTGCCAGAAACGCTACAGTGTTAACTTAAAAACATTGTGCTATTAGCCAGGAACAATGAACAGAACAGGGAGCAAACATGATGTTACAGATGAATTTGCAAATGAGACCAGTGCTTTGCCTCAGCAAGGTTTTGTCCTGTTTTTAAGGGACTGAGCATTTTTGAGCTCCTGTTAAAATTTCTGAAAATTAGGCTAGAAAAAGTATTTGGTGGTAGTGGTTACAAAAAACCTGTGCTTATTAAGGGGTAAAATTCCAAAGAATTGGGAGATTGGGATGGGCATCTTGTTGTTCAGAGGCTTAGCTAAAATTTTTCTACTCTTTGGTTCTCTTGGTTTTCTTGCATGCAGAATCCTTCTGTGTTCTCTGGTGTTGCTGAGGCTCTGAATGTTGCAAAATCAAGATTAAAACTGCTTCCAGAATTTCTGCTCTTGTGCTTGACCGCAGTCAGGCAACACAGCAGCAGCCTTGATGATGAGCGATGATGTCCTAGACTTGAGGGAGGAGGATGATAAATCAAACCAAGCACCAGAACAGATGTGGTGTGTGAATTCTAGCTAGGGTGAAAGGAAGAAGCAGGGGATAGGTTTTTAACTGAATTTGAGGTTTGTATTCTTCTTGTTCCTCATTTGCTTCAGGATGTGGAGCTTTCTGGGAAAATGCCTTTTATAGCTTGGATGGGTTTGGATCCAAAGGGTCTTGTCCCATTGAGCCAGACAGACCCAGGTGTGATTGCTCAGCTGGATGTTCCAGAGCTGTGGAGTGCCAGTGCCAGATCCAGCTGCACTGAGGGGCACGGAATGTTCCCGTGGGTGCTGGGGGGCCTGATCTGGCTCTGCCAAGGCTGCTCCTCCTTAGCTGTAACCATCAGCTCTGGTTATTTGGGTTGGCCAGCATTTCTTGGGAGCCCTGTGGCTGCTTGGGCAGACTGCAAACAGGGGAAGAGCGGCAGCAGAAATTCACTTTCCCAAGGGTGGCAGCACAACTGCAACCACGGGGTAGCCCGGGGTGTCTCAGCTGCCTGGGTGGTTCCAGCCCGAGCCGATGTCTGTATGTACCGTGGGTTGGTGTGAGCACAAAGCTGATCCCTCTTTCCCCTCTCTCTTTCAGACACAGACGAGTGCATGTTCAACAACGGTGGCTGCCAGCACGTTTGTGTCAACACCGTGGGGAGCTACGAGTGCCGCTGCAAGGAAGGGTTCTTCCTCAGCGACAACCAGCATACCTGCATCCACCGCTCTGAAGGTACCGCCCCTGCCCCCGGGCAGCGAGCAGCAGCTCCTGACAGAGGCAACAGCTCTAAACCATCTTCACAAGTATTTCTAAGTTGAGGTTTTCAAAGCTGTGAAGGGTCTTGAAGTCCTCACTGCTTTTAAAAGGAGCAGTGTGTCAGAATCTTCTAAGAGGCTTTAACGACGCTACATCCCTTCCTCCTCTTTGATCCCACCTGTGTGTCTGCGGTGTTGTGCTTGTTAAAGGCTGTACTCCCCGTGTCCTTGATGCTCTGCTGTGCAGCTAAGCTGTGTCCTAATCCAGGGAATGGCAACAAATGGAAAGACAGCAAGTTCTGACCATTTTCACTGGCTTTAGTTACAGGGCAATACCTGAACTACCTTCAGATACATTTTAGATTCCCTGTACACTATTTAGGTTTCAGCTAAGAGATTTATTGTTTGTCAGCCCCAAAGGTATTCAAACCTAGTGCTTTGTTTTGAGTGAAACCTTTGTGAAGCGACCTTTGAGAGATCAGAGTCTTGGATGTCTAATTAGACATCAGATTGAACAAAATTATTTTGGATGCCCTTAGGAAATACTTTCAAGTGGTTGCTCAGATCAGGGAGTTGTCCATTGAACTGTACAGTGAAAATCTTAGTAAGAAGTATTTAAAGCTGCAAAGCTTTCTTTAATCTATGTTGGCATAACTGGAAGAGGAATCTGAGCATGAATAAACAAATCTCACTTTAAAAATCCCCACAGTGAAGAGATCAACATTTAGAGACACATATGGCCATCCACAGATGAGGGTGCTGAGGTGGCTGTCATCTGACAGAGCTGAGTTGATCTTTTGTTTGGATTCAGAATTTGTGTTCCCAGCTCCTCTGGCCCTGGGCTTGGTCTCACAGGGGCTGGGTGGTTTCTCAGGCCACGGCTCCGGTTGTCACTGCAGGGGCTGAGCCAGGAGTGGGGGCAGGCAGGAGGGCAGCAGTAGTGGGACAAGGTATGTGGCTAGCAGGGATGTGAGTTTGTGTGCCTCCATGGAGGAGGTCTCTAAGGACAGAAACTGGTTTCTTGAACTCCTTGTCTTGTCTGATGCCAAGGGAGGGAAAACTTCCAACTCTTCACACTTGCTGCTACTTGAGTACATTCTACTCTCCTGAACTGACAGCAGCAGCATTCCCTATTAATATTTGTTCCCTAAATTGTACCTTTAGAATTCTACCTCTCTTCTTAAAGATGCTTTTAATTTCTCTTAGCTTTTTTTTCCCAAAGAGACCTTTTGTTCATAATACCAAATATCCACTAAACTTAGGCCATTTTCTTTGGAAAGGAAAACAAAGAGGGGAAAAAATATGTGGGATTTTTTTTTCATAAATACTATCAAATAAAGTACATCTTTATCAAAACCCATCTTAAGAAAAAACCCCAACACGCTGTTTTGCCTGATACATTTTTTTCTTCTTAGTAAAACACTGAAGTGTTTGTTTTGCTTTCTTTAAAAGTCATTTTTTTCACACTTTCATGCTGTGACTGTTTCCCTCCCACCCCCCTTCATTACTATAAAGTACTGCTCGGGATTCCCCACCTTTTTCTTTTAACCCTTTTTTTTTTTCCCTTGGGTGGGCATGTCTGTTGTAAGCCAAATCTCACTGCTTTATCTCTCCCCTCACTTTGTTCTCTGCTTTTCTGCTCATTTCTGGGACTTCTGTTCTCTGCCTTGTGTATGCATTGCTCAGTATTCATACTTTATTGGTTCTGTTTCGAGACCTCACAGCACTGATCAAAGTAGCTTTTGTCTCCTACTGCCTAGATCATCTACTCAGTCGTGCTTCTTCTCTGTAAAATGAGGGAATATTTCCTTCCCTGTCTCCCAGCCCAGCTAAGATTCTTCATACATTAATACCTGACAGACCTTCCTTGTGGTTTGCTGTATTGGCCTTTAAATACACAGAAGTAGAGTGAACTGGAGCTTAAACCACAGGAACTGAAACTGTCCTGGGAAGTTGTGTGCAATCCTATTTCTTTCCTTGTTTGCCTGCTGAAATGAGTTGCTCTTCATCTGTGTGGGAGAATGAATTACCTTGGGAGGCTGTTTACCCAGGGAAAGGCTGTTTCATGGCAGGGCAGCAATGCATGTGCACTTCGTTTCTGGGTTCAACTTGCCCTGTATTGGAGAATACAAAAATTTGAAGGAAAACATTTTTTTTAGTGAGTAAATATGTAGTACATCTTTGTGGCTGATATTGCTCTGGATGGCAAATCTTGCTGCTCTCCCTTGTGGTATTTCACAGTCATAGCTCTCTGCTTGTTGGGCTGAATTGATGGGAATGAACTGGATCTCTGGGATGAAAGCCACGTTTCAAATTGCTGTGTGGATGCGTACACAGGGCACCATCTCACTGTCACTCTAGGAGCCTTGGCTGTGGAGAACAGGGATAACTAGAGAGCTTTTGGGGAAAAGTTGCCTTAACATGAGGATGTAGCAAGCATGATGAAAGACTAAAGCATTCCTGGGATGTCCTGTTCTGCTGGCTGTGCTGATGCTCCTCACCATTCTTCTATTAGAGGATGCCTCTGAGAACCTCTGGTAACTCTTTATATCATTGCATCCTCTCCCTCTGTCCTGCGGAGTGCCTGCTTGAACATGCCCTAAATGGAGCCTTAATGCTCTTAGCAGATTGGGAATGTTGTCCTGACACCTTCCGTGTGAAAAAATACAAAGATTGAAACACAGATCATACATGTAAGAGATTAATTTAGCATGACCTGATAGGGAAATACCATGCTGGCTTTTTTGCCTGTGTTTTGCCAGTGACAGGAGTGCTCACATTTCAGGCTTGCTGGGTAACTTCAAGAAGGTCCAGTCATCAGAAAGGACTCATCTGGCTTGGGATCTGCTCAGCCAGGCAGGCGCTGGATTCACCTCTTTTGGCTGAGAGTGGCAATCCAGAGTCATCCATCCCAAGATATTTGTGAGACAGTAGGGCAGGGTCTCCTGCAAGAGAAATGGTGGGTCTGGGAAGTATGTGATGGGATTTGACCAAAATTTGTTTGGGGTTTGGTTCTGGACCACAGTCTGCCACTGCAACAGCACTGGAACAATGTGACCTGGGAGACTTTGTGTCCACCAAGGAGTTTGCAGCTGCACAGCTTTTATGGCTTTACAGATGTGTTTTTAATACAACCTTATGAAATGGGGCTTGGAGAGGTTTATGACCTTTGGAAACAAGCAGCAACCCCATAGTAAACGCTGGAATGTGTGGATGTGGGTATCTTCTATGAAACTGCCTTTTGGGTAGCTAGATTTCGGTGGGTTTGGTGGAGTACCTTGTTACACAATGGATACTTTGTTATTAAAATGCATCCTGGTCTGGAAAGTGCAGCTTTAGCTTTCTGTGGAGACCTGATTGAATTCTGCTCGCTCAGAACGGAGCAATCCCAAATGGAGCATAGAAACCATTTGTTTGGTGTCAGTGAACTTTACCAAAGTACCTGCTTGAACAGTTTCCCCTTTGGTAGCTCAATAGAGACAAAAGAATGACTTTGTTAACAGAAGCTAAGCTGCTAATTCCCTTAATGCTCTCTAACCCCTCCGAGCTAACAGACCAAACCATACTGCATGCTTAAGACCAGAACTTTCACAAAAACACCAGTGCTAATGAGGCTAATTTGTGGCCTCATAGGTTGTCTCCTTCCTTGACTGATACAATAATGGGTGACAGCTTTCCTGTGGGCTCCTTGGGCTGTGTCTGTGCGCTGCAGGTTTTGAAGCCTCATTGTCTTGTTGGACTTCTGGAGAGTCCTCACTGTGGGAAAGGAATCAAAAAGCCAGTAGAGCAGAATAATCTGGGCTCTGCAAAGTCCATTCTTTTGTTGCTTAAAGCTGTCTTAATAGAGAAAGGGTCCTGTAGCTGGTGCTTCAGGGGACGAGAATAGCGGTGTGGAACAAGGACCTAATTGAAGTGGAGTGGAATAATGGTGACCTCTGCCTCACAATGCAGTGGGTTTGTTTCACTTAGCAATAAGGCTGCCAAAAGGGCTGTGTAAGTTTAAAAAATATATAGGATGTGGAATTGATCACAGAATCCCTTTCCAGCAGCATGGTCACCCTTTCTGTTCTGCTTCTGATTGTGCGTCTGCTCAGCTCCAGTGGAGTTCGCTGGGGTGGTGTGGGATGAGCCCTTGCAGCCAAAGTGTGCTCCACTTGGTCTTCACAAATGAAATGTTCTCACTGAGAGAGAGAACATTTTGGTGTAACTTGTCCTTTTAAAGCCAGATGTGCCAAGGCAGAGAATTTGATGGTAAAGTTATGCTCTCTGTATACCCCAGGAGAGCATTCAGATGTCTTCTCTTTCCTGGTTTTGTAGCACTGTAGAGGACTTCATTAAAAATCTGTGGTATTCTGTTAAAGAAAACCTATTTGGTCTAATGATCCCTTTGGGTAACTCAGCCAGCTGCTGTGTGTTTTTGTGTTGTATGTGTACAGACTGTACCACCTTCTTGCCAATGGCAAAGCCACTGATTGCACTGAACCATAGGGCAAGGTGGAAGAAGTTTTTACAATTATTTTAGGAGCTATTCCTCCCCATTCAATTGACTTTATCTTTTTGCAAAGGCCAGACAGGACACTCTGGCAGTCACTGAGCGCTGTGTGTGGACTGGCAGAGATAAAAATGGCAGAATGTTTTAGGAGGTGTAGCAAAAGAAATAGAGTCACTAGTGTCACACTGGTTCTTCATTTGGTTAAAGCAGGCACTGGCACTAAATTCTGTCTAGCTGGGAAGGTGTGTAGAAATACAGAATATGGTAATAATACCCAGTGATGTTATCTTGGGTGGTATTTACTGAAATCAGGAAAAAATTGAAAACAAAATGGTTAACAAAAAGAGAACTGATATACAGCATGTGTGCAATCTGCATGTCGGCCTGGTGTCTACTTGGTCACTGCTGAGATAGGTTATGACTCTGGGAATCTGCTTTGTAAGCCAGTAATTGAAACTGGGATGACCCTTGTGACTGCTGTTCTAAACATTCCTGTGTCTGCTGGCTGCTCTTTTAAGCAGAGAAATAAGAACTTCACTTTGGACTTGGATCTTGCCAGGACATTTCCACTTTTATAAAAGAAATGAGGAGGTTTTATGAACACTGGTATAAAGTGGGAGCATTGAATGAGAATGCAGGTGCTGTACAAACCTGTGGATGTTGCTCTTTGACCTTGCAGTCAAAGAACATGGGCACAGAAAAGATCACAGAAGGAGAAACCTTGGGGCCATTGACTGTGCAGGACTGGACTTGCTGCCTTTCCTCTCTGTAAGCTGACACTTCTTGTCCCAACCCTGCGGAGCCTTCCCAGGGTAGCAGGCTGGAGTATGTGTGTGTATTGAACTGACTTTGTTGCCTGCACACAGAGGTGCTGAGGGTGCTGAAGCTCTTGTACCTTTCCTGTTTTGCAGAAGGCATGAGCTGCATGAACAAAGATCATGGCTGTGCCCACATCTGCAGAGAAACGCCCAAAGGAGGAGTTGCCTGTGAATGCCGACCAGGATTTGAGCTGTCCAAGAACCAGAGGAGCTGCATTTGTAGGCAACATTCTGCATATGCTTATGGTTTCCCAAAGTGAACAAATGGTGTTCTGTTTGTGGTGAAATGGGATTTGGTATGTTTTAGCTAATGAGGGATGATACGCCTGAACTGTGTGCATTTGAATTAAACCAGAATTGATGTCTTTTCTGGACACTGTCACACAGGTCAATTAACTGCTGTAGTGTCTGTAGTTTGGGAGTTGTGCCATCATTCATAATGATGGGAAGTTCAGCTCCACGAGAGAGCTCTGCACTGTTTCAGTCTCACAGAGTCCTTCAGGACAGGGGCACATTAGGAAGGTGTGTTGGATGCTCAGCTGGCGATGGAATTGCACACCGTCCTTCAAAAGTGCTGGAAGTACTTGTGAGAGTGACATGTGTTTTCTTCCCAGTGACGTGTAACCACGGGAACGGGGGCTGCCAGCACACGTGTGATGATGCTGATGATGGGCCTGTTTGTGGGTGTCACCCCAAGTACGTCATGCACGTGGATGGGAAAACCTGCCTGGGTCAGTATGCGGTGGAGGGAGGTAGTTTTCTGTCGATGGCCAACTCGAGGATGGTGTGGTGGTGCTGTGTGTGCATGATTAATGCCCCTCATAAGAGCATGGCTAGAAAATGTGAAGGAATTTAAAATTAGGGAACCTGATAGTGTGTGAGTTGGTTAGCAATTTATGCTTCCCTATATAAGTAGCTACCTAATACTATTGCAACCTGTAATTATCACTGGTCCCCCCTGAAACACGAGGCCTGTCACTAACCAAAGAAGGTTTCCTCCCCTCTAGGGTATTCTAGGTTCAGTTTCTTCAATAACATGAGTCAGAGAGTGTCACCAAGGAGTACATCTGTTAAAACTGGGACTCTGAAATCAATTAATGTATAATTTTGGCAAGGCAGTTATCCAGTAAAGAAAGTACTTAAGATTGATAAACTCTTCCAGTCTCTGGAAGAGTTTGTTGTCTGTTGATTGAAATCAAATGCTCAGGCATAACTGGCTGGTCGTTGCAATTAACCCACGATAGATGATGACAGTGAGCTCCTCACAGAACAGTTCATGACAGTTCAATTAGTTCTTTCATCTTGTTGCTGTTTGCTACATCTGTAGCACATCTTTTGTTTTGTTAAGAGTACTGAAGCAAACATGACTTGTAAGGAAGCCACAAGAGCAGAGTATTCTCATGGTTTTGACTGAAGGGTCTTCATGATTTTTATTACTGCTTGCTCTTTAAAAATTATTTATTTCTGCCTGGCCAGTTCCGACTGTCTCTGATTCAGCATGTGATGAAGCTGTTTGAGTGTGTGTGTGTGTGTGTTGGATGTCAGATGAGGATTCTGGTCAGGGCACCTTTACTCACTTGCTTTTTTCATGTTCCTTACAGAGAGGGAAGAGGCTGCTGTTGACATTTCTGAGGGAAACACTACAGCAGCAGCTGATGTGGACAAGAGAGTGAAGCGACGGTTGCTTATGGGTAAAAGTGCTGATCCAAAATAATTCTGCTGTTTGTTGAAACTATTTAGATCAAAGAATTGGTGCGGGGCTTTCTTGGTTTTTTTTGGTTGTAACCTTCAGCTCTGGGCTGAATTCTGCCTGAGATTATCCACTCCCTCTTAAGGAGATAATATTATTCCGTAATGTTCAGACCTCTAAACATATAGCCTTGTTTTCAAAAAGAATGACAGAGGAAGAAAGAAGATGCACTCTGTCTTCCCTTGGAGGTTGAACACAGCGTGCCAATAGTGCATGTGAGATGAGAGACTGGGAGGGAATAAGCCAGTAGAGCTCTCAAAACTTGACAATAAGTAGCATATGCTTGATGCTGCAGAAAACGAGGATAGAGCTAGAAAGAAGACTTCAAAAAGCAGACATAAAAAAATGTTCTTTGCAGCTCTCTCAATCAATACATTCTATGTAAAATTGCATTTGTCCACCCAGTGAAAAGGCTGTTAGACTGACTGAAGTGATTAGACTGATGACAAGAGGATGAATGCCAAAGAGGGAGTTATTTCTGGTTGGTTGGCTGTGAAGAACTGTGTTTTAGGAGTGTTCACTAGAAAGATTTGGTGAGATTGAGACACAGTTTGCATAGGGGGCAGTGAGAGGAACAAACTCTGGTTGAAATGGCACCTGGGTTACCAGGCTGAGGGGATGCTCAGTGAGGGTGTTATCCACCATGACTGGGAGCACAGGTAATGTGGGAAGGTGAGCTGGGAGGGATTTAAGGAAACTGGTTTAGTAGTGCTGAGTGAAACCAGGTGTTCCATTGGTGGGAAGTGTCAGAGGATCAGCTGGGATTGAGTGCGGGCATAAGGAAACAGACTGACAGTAAGAGATTCATCATCAAGGAGCAGGGATTTGTGTTTAAGACACAAATAGAATACCCAGAAGATGGTATTTTGGTTCCTAGAGTTTCCAAAAAAACCTGGAAATAGCTGAGGCAGGGATTTTGCCAACACATGCGTCTAGCAGTTGCTTGTGTGTTCTAGGCTAAATGTTTGAATAGCAGTGTGCTTGGTACTGTGTCTTGTATCCCACAATGTTTCTTGGTACCATCATAATTTCCCTGAGCAAACCTGAGCTTCGTCTCGTTGGCCAGAAACGTGTGCAGTGAACAACGGCGGCTGCGATCGCACCTGTAAGGACACATCCACCGGCGTCCACTGCAGCTGTCCCGTTGGATTCACGCTCCAGTTTGATGGCAAGACATGCAAAGGTGGGTTTTATACTCCTGGACACGTGTACCAACAACTGTAAAGTGTTATCAAGTCCTGTAAGGTATTAATCTCCTAACAAAGGCAGCCCAGTGTCCAGAGGAAGGCTGGTGTGTGCAATCTGACCAAAGGAAGGACTGCACCGGGGGTAGAGGGTGTGGTTTCCTCCACATCAAGTGTATCATGTGCAGAGATTCTCTTCTGCTCTGCCCTCCGTCTCTCCACTTCCGCCTCTTGTGCCTCATTTTTTGGAGGTGAGGTTTGGGAGAGCAAGAACAGCTCTGTGGTCAAGCAGAGGCCAGCAGGTGTGTGGGTACTTACAGGTCTCCAGTCCAATAGCAATAGCCTGCTGTACTACCCACAGCCAGCTGGACATTAGAGCAGTTGGTAAGTAAATATCAGTGTGTAAACAGGGATGTGTTTTATAAATATGCACTGGGCCAAGCACCTCTAATGAGGGCACTGGCAAGGACCAAAGGCATGGTTGGGTTGTATATCATATTGCTTTTCCAGTAATTAGATGTTAAGGCTGTTCTGCTAAGCAAAAATGATGAAATCGCCAGGCCTGAGTCAATTGATATTAGATAAAGGCCTCATTCTACTATTGCCGTGGAAAGGATGGGGTAGCTCAGGAAGTCTCTGAGATTTCTGCAGGGCTTATGAAGAGGAAATGGAGAGAATGTTTAAGACACTAAAACCTCTTAGAGAGCCTTGGAGTCAAAGTGTTTCCAAACAGAACTTAGGGAATGGTCTTTTATGAATGCATTACCCAAATGCAACTGACAGCAATATATTAAATGAGAGCAAATAACACTGTCCTGGGGCTGAATGGGCTGGATCATTCTTAAGAGTTGGATCTGATCTTCCTTACAATTTGTGGTAGTCTCACTAGATTTTGTTTCTGGGCTCCTCTAACCGACTGGACGTGACTCTTTTCTGCATCTGGCACTGGAAGTAGGTTGATTGCTGAAGCTCTGTTTATTTGCTGAAGGCTTTTTTTTCTGTTACAGATATTGATGAATGCCAGTCCAATAATGGAGGCTGTGATCATTTCTGTAAAAACACTGTTGGCAGTTTTGATTGCAGCTGCAGAAAAGGATTTAAATTATTAACAGATGAGAAGTCCTGTCAAGGTATGTGCACTAGAGAGACAATGGTACAACAAAAGTAGGACAAATCAGTGTGGCTTGGACATCTACTACAATGATGAAGTGATAATGGACTCCAGAATAATTTCCATTCCTCAGTTTGGATTTTTTTCTTCTGAAACAGCTGTTGAGTTAATACAGTTGGCTTGATGCTATTGTAGGAGATATGTTCAATGGCACAGTGAGATATTATCTGGAAGGGACAGAGACAGCATCATCTTAAAAAGCTCTCTACGAGGTTAATGCTTCCTCCCGCCTTAATGATCTTAAAATAATTTACAGGGAAAATTAAGCAATGTCTCTCTCTCCATCTTACTGACTGATTCACCGTTACAGTGAAACTATTTTTTCTTAATAGGATATTTAGTTGCCATGAGCTCATTATTAAGGAAAAAGATATAACATGATCTATGAAATTACAGGTCTGTAGACAGACTGGAATCTCTATTCTCTAAAACATCTTGGAGCATTTGCTCTTGAGGATGACATGGATTTCTCCTGTGAGACCTACAAAGCATATTTGCTTTGCTGTATAGTGGTTTGTATGTATAGATTTATCAATCTTGTTTAAGCTGCTTAAATGCACAAAAAAAGTGAAGATCAAAATGGTCTGTGGTTGTGGAAAAGCAACAGGATGAAAAAATGTCAATTCAGTCAGCCAAATGGGGAACTATGCAGTTTCCTAGGCAACCAGCTGACATTAAAGGTGAATTTCAGAAAACAGAACTGACCAAGAGAAAATAATTTTCACCTAGGGTTTTGGTGCTTTCTTATCCTTTATAAATAGAAAAAGAAGGACAACTATTTACATGGGAAAAAAGTTGCTATATAAACATCCGATTTTCAAGATAGCTTGTTTTGTTTTTTTTTAATTAAAACTGTTTATGGATGTATTTTAAAGACATGCATCTCCCTTTTGCCCCTGCCACTTCTGTTACTTTCCCTAGGCTGTTTCAAAAGTGATATCATGATGCATGCCAAAACCCGAGGAAAAAGATTGATGGAAAATCTTAGTGAAGTTGATGCAAACTTTTTTTATGTCTTGCAACATTCTTACCTGGCATGAAAAATGTACTAGCACAGCAATTTTAGGTACTTTCGATGGTATAATGAATGTTCATTCTCAGAGAGCACTGTGATTCTCAGCAGGCTTAAATCAGGCACTGTAAATTCATAAAGAGCTCCATTCAGGGAGAAAAAACAAAGGCAATGCTTTCCTTTGTAGACTTCTACGTAGAGTAATCTTAATGAAATAAGAGTTTTGTCAGCAGTTTTCTTCTCCCATAGAGGAGAAATAATTTGTTTTAAACATAATTGTAAAAATGTAGCATCAGTTTTTGCACGTGCCAAGAAAAAGCTTGTTTGGCAAACCAAGTGTTCTTCTAAAAACTGTCATTTTGTTATGTTACATTATGTGCTTTGAAAGAATCTGCTTAGTTCACATAAATCTGCACATCTCTGCAGTTGTTGAACTCTGTTGGCTCCTCAGGGCTCCCTGGCCAGCCTGAGAGGTTCTGATGCATCCCTTTAAACCTTGCAGACATTGACGAATGCTCCTTCGAGCGGGCGTGCGACCACACGTGCATCAATCACCCCGGCACCTTCGAGTGCACTTGTAACAAAGGCTATGCCCTGTATGGCTTCACACACTGTGGAGGTGAGTTACACACAGGCCCTGGCACAGAGGGCTGTTCCCACAGGTCTGCTTAGTGTCCCTGCAAGACACAAACTGAGGCAGATGCAGGAGGCCTACGGAGTAAATTTTGCTCCTTGCTGTGATAATGAGACACAGCAAAAGTAGAAACTGATCCTGCTTATTTCTGTCTTTGCTCAAGTGATTTTGCCTTTACACCGTGCATGCAAAAAGGACCTGTAACTATTAGGACAAACTGATGGGTTTTGTACTTGGATCTGAAATCCAGAATTCAATACAATTTTCACATGCAGAAGAGTCATTGACTTCAATGAAAAGTCAGTGGAGTGGGACTTGAAGAACAGGAAGCTCTGAGTGACTCTGAAAATTACAGTTCTGCAGGTTGCTGTTGCGCATGTGTCAGATCCTCGTGTGATGTAGGTTGGAATTTAGCTGGTGTAGTACCACTTTAGCCGGGCCAAGATTAATACTCTTAAATTTTTTATGTCTTTCCTACAAGAACGGTTCAAGGAAAGAGACAGCTGTTCGTAGAACCTTAACATGTGAAAAATTCCCAGAATTGACATGAGGAAACATGAAAAACTGGGACACTAAATTGAATCAAACTTGTTTCATATAAGCTCTAGGCAAGACCTTACTGACTCCAAAGTTTACTTAATTCTGAGTAAGACCTTTTTATTTCTGAGGCAGAATGAGCACAGTTGGAGATGACAATTCAGAAATCTGTGTGCCTGTCCATTCTACCCTCTGTCTCTAGAAATTCTGCAAATAAGGTTACAGGGCTACAACATCACTGTGTTTTATTCTGACAAAGGGGGGAACTTATCTGGATAAGGAATAACACTGTCATGTGCTCTACTTAGTAAAAGAAGAGTTCTGGTTAATTCCTCTGCATTAATTCAATTTCTTTTGGCTACCAGTAAGGAAAAGGAACTGTGATTTTGCTGTTGGCTGTTAGTTGGCCTTTTCTTGTCATACCCCTGTGCAGAAGATGTTAATCCCCATACCACAGTGAGTCCCTCATTGACTGGCAATCACAGGCTGGTCAGAGGTGGTAGGGTACTGGGAATACACCTTCTGACCTCTGTGGAAGAAGTCAGTAAGTGCTGGGGATAAGAGGTTGCCATCCTAACAAAAGGTCAATGAAAACCAAAGATTTGGGCTGATTTTGTGGTATCTCAGGCAGCAGTACCAGTTTAAGGTGTTGCCTTCTTTCTCCATTATTCCTCTGCTCATTCCTACCCCTGCTGTCTCAGTTCTGTTAAGAGCATATTTTCCCCCCAAATCAGAGTGGTTTTGTAATGCGTTTTGCAGCGTTTTCTAACAAAATGTTCCTTAGAGGGTATCTAGTTTGGGGACAGCAGTGACAAGAACTTACTGCCACTGAGATATGTGTATGTGGAAGTAGGTACCCTCAGATGCACAAACTTTATGGGACTTTCAAGAGGTTTCTTGATGGCAGCTTTCTGGGTTTATGTACAATTGCCCTAAAGCTATGGGAGAGAAGTGAAGCCCTCCTCAGCATGGATCCGAGCAGAAAAGACAGAGACCTTTTCATTTACCTTTGTTGAAATTCATGAGATTCCTATTGACCCATTTCTTCAGGCAGTCAAGGTCCCGCTGAATAGTGTCACAACCATCTGGTGTATCAGCCACTCCTCCCAGTTTTGTGTCATCTGTGAACTTGCTGCGGGTGAACTCTTGTCCCACCGTCCAGGTTTAATGAAGAGGATAAATAGTGTTGGCCCCAGTGTTGACCCCTGGGATACAGCACTGCTGAATGGTATATTCTGCATCAGCATGCAAGTTTGCACTAGAGGCAGCATGTGTCGTGTTGTCAGTGATTTCTCCTCCTGTTGGCATTTATTGGGCGGGACAAGGCCCCAGAATTGGCCAAGAGAGACAAGGGGGACACAATGGTGGTGTTTGCCCACAGAGCCAAAGTGTTCCACAGCAGTTGTCTCTATCAGAGCCCTTTGGAGGGTTGGTCAGTATGAATCCTGCCCGTGTTCTGTCTTTATTTCAAATTGGAAATATTAATTACCCAGACAGAGTGCAATACAGATTTGACTTGATCTGCTTTTCTTAGAGTTAATTCATTATTGTATTGCTGATGCTGGATATTGTTTAATTATGAGCCATCAGTATTTGGTGTATTTTGACATTTATCAAAGGATTTCCATGAAGAAAAGCTATTTCAAGGTGGGTGTCCAGGTAGCATTCCTGCAGTCTTTTCAAAACCCTACTGAACAGTATTTGTGTCCACATTCACCTAACAGAGTTAGAGTGCAGAACTTTGGGAAGAGGAACTTTTAAAAAGTATTTTGTCTTTCCTCTGTAGATATTAATGAATGTAGCATCAACAACGGTGGTTGCCAGCAGCTGTGTGTGAACACTCTGGGAGACTATGAATGCCTGTGTCACTCTAACTACAAGCTGCACTGGAACAAAAAGGACTGTGTTGGTAAGGTGTCTAGTAAATACATTTCTACTCCTGATGTGTCTAACGGGCCATATGGTTGCAGTCAAATTTGATGGTCTGTCCAGTTAAGTGGTGTGAGTCATTGTTCCCAGTATTCTGCTTTAATTTTTAGCAAGGCATGATGGTAGTGATGTTGAAACTCATAAAAACAAACAGAAAACCAACCCCAAAAACAGGAGATACTTTGAGGGATTTTGATGCTTTCTTTCCTGTGCTTTTATCTAGCTCATTCTTCTATTTCCTTTTGTTCCTCTGCATGAGAAGGTTTTGCTCATGACAAAGGAAATTACTTCTGTGGTGTGACCTTCCAGAGATTTTATTTTGCCTTAATTTTCTGTCTAAACAGCATATTAATTGCATGGGTGCTCTCAGGTACCGGCTATAAAAGCAGCTGCACGCTGATTTATCAGTAGGGTGAAGGGAGATGTTTTAATTCTGTGAGTGTTTGTTTTATCTTATTTAGAGACAAAAGGTGCCTTGTCTGATAATGTGTCACCCAAGGTATTGCTGCACTGCATTAAGAGTGGTGGGAGTGATAGATGCTTTTTGAGCTGCTCTCCGGATGTCCAGGTATTCTCTGGTAAGTCAAAGCTAGCAAAATTGAGCATGTGATCCTGGACAGAGTGTAAGAGTGGCCAACCTCCTAACTCTCATGGAAGCCCCTAGAAGTAGTCAATAAACAGATCTTTCCTCTTTCACTGCAGATAATAAAGGGTTGTATCCCTGACAGTGTCCAGGAAAGCCCCTCTTTCCTTGTCTTTTATAACCACTCTACCCTCAGATTCCCTTCTCACGACAAGTCTCTTTTTGAAGCTGGGGAGGACAGGGAAGAATTCTCCGTGCTCCCTGGGCCATTCCTTAATTGGCCCTGAGAGGCACTGGTGAATGGGGCAAAGGCATTCCAGCCCTGCGTGGGGTCTGAGATTTTGCCCACACAGCCCCTCCATCCCACAGGACACGGCGTGCGCACTCAGCCGGCGCCTATGGGACAGATGCTGTTTCTCTTCCTGAATCCTTTAAAAGGCTTAGGAAGAGACAAGTTCTAATGTGGAGTATTTCATGAACAACACTGGATGATGATACCAATCAATTTAAAATGTGTTTCATGCTACATGAGTCCTCAGTGTGTGCACTGTGCCTGTGTCTGTACTGTCTGTCTGTCTGTCTGTTAGGAGCACAGGATGCCTACACCCTCACCTGTGGCAGGTCCTCTCAGCTTAAGAAAAAACAGCAAAATGCAAATGCTTCCAGCTGGCTGGGTAATCACCACATTTACTGTTACATACTTTGATTTATTTTCATTGATAATTGTGAAACAAAGGTATTTCTGTTGACTTTCTACTTTCCTTCTTCATTATAATCTGTCCCTTTTTTTCTTCCTCATGATTGTAGTTCATGATTGCCGCAGAAAATTCCCCTTATGTGGCTTCATCAGCATCATTCAAACTGAGACTTAAAAATAAAGAAAAAGATCAGTAGTGAAATAAACAGCTAGACTCCTTTTAGTCGTCCAGACAGTATTGACAACATACAACGTGTTTAGGTTGAGCTGTTGGACAGTAAAGTTTAGAAAGCATTTACAGCCATAGACATAAACTACTTTCTGAAATGATGTGGAGTATCTCCTTTGATTTCAGCTCACCCTTATTTGTTTCACCCAGTAGTAGATCTGGTCTTGCTCCCCTTTCTCTCATTTTCTTTTTTCTAATAAAATGCACTACTCTTCATTCTAATTCCAGTTGTGAACCAGCTTCACAGCAAGAGGGTTCTGGCATCTCATTAGGTTTTCTGTGATGATCACTTCATATCAGCACATTTTTTGTTGTCATCATTATGATGTGACATTAGGGTTATCTTAATTTCCTACTCCTTTTTTTAAAAATAATGAGTCGTTGTTTCTTCCTGAAGATGCTTCAGCCATCAAGATAAGCGTAACCTTTAAATTAAATGAAGGAAAATGTAGTTTGAAAAAGACTGAGATGTTTCAAGAAGGTCTGGAGCAGATGATACCAGGTATGGATATAAAAATGCAGGTAAGCAGGTTAGAGCCATAGCTCAGGGGTTAACTGCTTTTCAGATATGAAGTACACCATAAGCAAAGCATAGAGGACTGTAGGCTTTCTGTTCTTCACTGACTTCATGCATCATGCTCCTGCCTGGCCGTGATTCTTGCAATGGTTATTTCAGATCCCAGAATCTCCTTGTGGCATCCTTACAGTCTTGCTAGGAAAGCCCTTATCCTTTTTTTTGGTAACACTGCTAGTAAATTCTCATTAAAATCAACCATTCTCTTTGTTCTTTTGATTTCTTCCTTTTCTTCCTCTTTTTATCTTTGTGTTCTTTCCTTTCTCACCTGCTGCCTACTGTCTGATGCCTCACTGAAGAATCTCCTGACCTTTTATGCTGACTCTATTGTCCAAGGGTTATTCCTCTTTTCTCTTGTCTTCCTTTCACACTTCAGCAGCCCCAGATGGATGCAGTGAGGTCAGCTCTTCCATCTGTTCCAAAGCAGAAAGTATAGCCTGGGAATTTACAAAGTCAGCAGAAAATGAGGAGGAGTACTTTAAAAAAAAGAAAAAAATTGGGGGAAGGAGTCATTAAACAATGTGATGGATCAGTGTGTCTGATTGTTTGTCCTTAGCAGAGTAACAGCGAGAAACTGCGCTGAACGCTCAGCGTCAAGTTATGTAGTCCAGAACCAGAGCTTATTCTGGGTGTTTCCTTTAACTAAACCTTATTTCCTCATTGAAACCATGAATACGGTCATGATTCTGTGCACCAGCTGAGAGACTGGCCAAACTGTTTGTTTACTGGCACATGGAGGTGATTGTTTGCTCCTCTTTAAATCTTCATGATGACACCTGTGCTGAGCACCGGTGAATGTTCAACAACAGAGCTGGCCTAGCTTTTGCTTCCTTTAATTTTGTTCACACAGAGAGACAAAATTCAGTAATGGAGAGCTTCCACTATGTAAACCTAACGTGCAGCTCTGGCAAGAAAGCTCATGGAGCCCTCAGTAGACTGACAGCGACTAGAGAGATTTTTATCACTGCAGACTTTGAGCTTGAAACAAGCCGGAAGGAGGTGACAGGTTGGTTGGAAAATAATTCCAGGTGCGGTTTGAAGCTTCTTGCCGTTTGCTTCTTAATTTCTGTATTTTTCCCTTCTGCCTGCATGCACAATGATGATAAAAAGTATCTCCTGTTTTGAAAATTAATGTTACTGCTTCAGAAAGAGTGAGGGATGGGGATAGCTTCAAAGAGCTGCCCTGTGTATTTGTCCTTACAGATTCCAGACTTGTTCCCAGACATCGCTTTCTCAGTGATTTGAGTTGGTTGGTGTTTTGAACTGGGTGGGGTTTTGTGCATGGTCACTTACATCAGCTTTCACCCCTGATGCTTTTCAGACACTTGTGACGTGCGCTGTGCCCGGAAGAAGACGGAAAAGAGGTTCCGTAAAACCATCCGAACCTTACGGAAGACGGTCAGCAGGGACCAGTTCCGCATCCGCGTCTCTGGCACGGACCACGAGGTGGCCAGGAAGGCTCTCAAGCCATCGGAGCCACAGCAGTCCTGTGGTGTGGGACAGGTGCATCCAGGGAACAGATGTGGTGAGTTAGGTGGGAATTGGGAATGAAGCATCTTGTGTGTTTCGCTGCTTTGCTCAGGCCTGGCAAGCTCAGAGGTGGAAGTCCCGGGAATAACATCAAGCACAATGGCCTTGACATCACCAGTGTTGCTTTTAAGACTACATTTAATATTCAGTGTAATGCTGTGTTCCTGAGCTTGTGCACATCTCACTTCTCCCTTGTCCCAAGGAAAGGCTGCTCAGAATTCGATACAGTCACATCCACTTCGCTGACTTAAGCTCAGAGTCCCAGAGAATCTTCCCGACAGAGTTATAAATTCATGGAGAGCAGGGGGTTTATAGGCCAGCACTGAGAAAAGTCTTAATTATCATGGCACTGGAGGGCACCACCATAATGCAGTCCATAGTAAATGCTTCCAAAGCACAAAAGTTAAGGAGAGGGGTCAGATGTTACATCTTAACAGGGGCCTAACAACCATGACGGCTAATTCAGGCTGCATGGGGTAGGAAGCGTGTAGGTGGATTGTGAATCAGCGAGCCCTTAAAATGCCTGTCACATTGAATTAGTATGTCTTCCAGCAGCAGCATTTGGCCTAAGAACAGATTTTCCAATCCAGTTTTGCTAACTCTAGAAAAACTTGGATTTGTAGAACAGAAAAATTGTTTAAAACATCTGTGCGAGCAAGCAGGGAATTACTTAGGAAATATCGGAAAAAGCTGTAAGGTTTCTTTTTTTTTCCTTGGAACATTGCAATAAGTCTGAAAAACTTTGGAAAGTTCACCAAGATGAGTTTACAAGGATGTGTTCAAGCTTTTTTTTTGGATGCTAGAGGAAGGCTTTGAAAAAATATGTCTCAGTCCAGTTGTACACAGCACAGTATGACTCTGAAGATGTTTGTGATTTCATCTGGAAAAAAACAGCAATGAGTAAGCTAAAAATGTTGCAGGTGGAGAAGGCAATTTGAATTACAATTAGAAACTGGAACAGTGAAGAAACACAATTTTTTTAAATGTAGCTGCAGAACCAGTTTAATGTCGCAGCACAAATGAAAAGCATACCTGGCATTTCTGTGCTAGTTCAAGAGAGGAAGGGGGCTTTTGGGAGAATGCCTGCCTGGAAGACTCTCTGGTGTGGTGATCATAAACAACCTGTCCATGGTTAAAACAGAGTCACTGAGCATATGAAGACAAAGGTTTTGAAGAACAATTTGTAGAAGTCAGGCCTCTTCTGTTGCTGAATTAGTGCCACAGTTTATTCTGGACATCCTGACAGGTGCTGCTGTGAGCAGTGGAATGACCCTGTGTGTCTCATGCCTTATGGTTTGATTTGCTCATGCCCACCAAGGTGCAACCAGTAAATGAACCTTCCTTTCTTCAGCTGAGTTATTCAGACCATATCCTTGTGCAGATTTGCTGTGATCAAACAGGTGGTGGAACTTGCACCGCAGTCTTTCACTTGCAGGGGTGTTAAGAAGGTCTCTCTCCTTGTACTTGTTCCCTGCTTATTTACATTAAATGCACAGAAAATCAGTATCTTTGAAAGCTCTCTGCATCACTTGTCAGGCTGCTGGGAGCTGGGCAGACAGCTCACGAGCTGCTGAGAGGACATAAAAGTACACACAGAGGCAGCGTTGTTACGTACGGCTCATTTCCTTAGAAAAAGCTGATTGTCCCAGGGTGAATGGTTAAGGTAAGACTGGGGGGCTGGTGCTGCTGCTTGGACTGCCAGTCAGATGGAGCTAAGAAATAGACTGGGGAGAAGAGAATGGAGTGGCAACAGTGAGAAAAAAGGCAAGAAGCTAGCTCAGGGATGTGTGGGAGAGAGTGTTTTGGGTTTTTTACTTTGTTTTGATCTGATTGTTTTGCAGAGCTGCTTGGGAAATTCTGGACAGGATTGGGGCTCAGCTTACCTAGATATGCTAGTGGTTCTAGGGAGAAAGTGACTCCACAGCAAGAGATACTGCTCAGCAGATGGATTCGGTGCAGGCGGTAGAAGTGGTCTCTGGACAGCAAAGGGACTTTGCTCAGTCTGGCCAGAGGAGTAGGAAGCAGTGAAGGAACAAAGTAAATCAAAGGGACTTACATGTTGTCTTTGATGCAGTTACTGAGTGAAATGCAGGTTTTAGTTTATTGTTTTCAGATACTTGGAATATGGCTAGGTTAGATACAGTTTCATTTATTCAGTGAGTCTTGTGCTGGTCCTCTTCCTGTGGTAGAATTCTCCTGGCAAGCACTGTCTGAAATGTTATTTATGTTTGAGCAGTGTCAGAGGGAAAGCCCAGCTCCTGCTCTGACAGCTTTTGTGCTGGGTAACTGGTCTGCAGTCGCAGCAGCAAGCTAAATTTCATTTGGTTTCACACTTCTGGTGAGGTAGTTCTATCCCTGACTTTCCTGTCTTAACTCCCACTGTCTTGAGTGGGGCACAGCACAGAAGAAAAGCTTTAGAAAGGCACCAGGAACAAATTAGATGTGGTGTCCAGGGTATTTTATAATTCTTAATATGCTGGATGATTGCACGTGTGTGTCTGCAGTTCTTTAAAGAGCTGTTGGTGGTAAAAGGGAATTCACTGCTGATTCCATGGGATAGTGTAGTTTATTTAAAGTTTGCTGTTTGATGTACAGTTCTGTTTGGGATTTCCTGGTGCTTTAGAGGTTCAAGTGTTGCATTTTTCTGCCTTGTAATGTGTGAGCTGTGTATCAATGATAAGCTCATTCAGCATTGGCTCATGTTGGTTAATTCCATGAAGTCCTGTGTATGGCTTCCAAGGAGCAGCCAGTGATAGGTCCATAATAATGGATATCACATGAAATGCATGCAAAGCAAAAAGGGAACTTTCATCAACCTTCCCAGAGAACTGGATTCTCTTAACAGAAGTATGATCTTCCTGCATTGAAGTAGATCTTAAGGTAACAAACATACATTTTGGAATGTCAGTGTGTCAAGGCTGCATATGAACCCTCTGAGGATGCTGGAAATGCTACATGCTTCCTTGAGAGGAGATTTGTCTTGAGGAGAATGCAGTTTCACTCACTAGTCTGGCTACAAGTGTTCCTTCTCCAGTATGAGCTTGAATTCAGAGAGATTTAACATCCAAAGACCAACCATTTAAATACTACCAATTCCTTTCCAGAAACTGATTTACCAGAAACCTCCATATTGAAATAAAATAAGTCCAAGCAACAAGCAATTTAGCTGCTTTTCCATTGATTAAAACTGTCATACCTTGATGACATCCCACGGAGTCAAAAGCACACCTTGCCTGTTCCATTTGATATTTTTTTTGGTGTTGGACACACCAATACTTTCAGAGGAGGAAGGAGGCAACGAGAATTACCATTTCCTGAAATGGATGCAAAAAAAGGACATGAGGGCATTTCTTTGCTCCACAGTAGTTGCAAGTGGATTCACCCAAAGAGCTGTAACTTCAGAGAACAGCAGGCATGAGCAGCACAGGCACTGCTCTGATGTAAATGATGAGCAGCTTCATCTTGTGTGGGAGGTGTCAGCGCATTTCATTGCTCAGCATTCACCAGTTTTGTCTCCTTAGCTGAGAGGGTGCAAATACCATATAAACATTTCATCCAAAATGAGTAACCACATCTCAAAAGTTTGCATGTGGTATGATACAGGCGTTAGGAAAGTATGAGGAGATCTAAAAGGAAAAGCAAAGAGCTGCCTGCCCTTGCAGTTGTTATAATTAATAGTTGTCTTACACAATGGTTGTTGGTTTTTTTTTACAGTTTTATGAAAATCCAAGAAGAAGAAATGAATTATCAAATGGGGGGAAAGGGTGCTGTTTTTCCTGCTAACCTGCTAGCCCTGGCAATCATAGATTCAAGATAAATCCTTAGAATGCGTAACCATCTCATGTGACCTAAATGTGTGACCCACTAAGACACAATAACTTAAAGGATGCCGCTTCAGAATCAATTTGCATCACTTGTTGGTGATTTTCCTTATAAAGTCAAGGCATCATTCTTAAGAAAATGGTGAATTGGTGGATCATGACCTCCTTTATGAGGTTCATCTTCTCAGCCCCTGAGATACTACAGCATTTGTCTATAGGAGCAAATGCTCAAAGGCTAATGTGTTGAAAAGATGGGAAGAGCCTTTAAATGTCTTTGTAACTGTTAATCCTGGTTCCCTGTGGGCCCCTCTCTTTCCCCCCCACCCCCCTTTTCTTCTTCTTTTTGCATCAGAAAAGCTTTCACTTTTTTTTTTTTCCTTTAAAACATCTGCATGAGACTCAAGACCAGGTTTTTAATGGGTATTGAAGATAAACAAAGGCAGTGGCTGCAGAAATGAAGTCTACTAGAGGCAATTGGTTCTTTTGTTCATTTGGAGAAAAACAATCAAGTTTCTGAAAAAAAGAGCAAAGCCAGCCCGTGGAATTGTGATTTAATGTCATTATTTGCAAATCTTCATATCTGGTTTTGACTGGGTATTTCCCACACGTCAGGAGGGAGCATGCAGTTTCTAGTTTTGCAAAAATGAAGCTCATAAACTTCCGTATTTGTTTTATTTAAGCAAATATCTGGAAAAGTTGAACTTCTTAGAGGTGTTTCTTGTGGATTTTTGGTTTTTGTTAATTTTGTTGGGCTTTTTTTAAGAGAAGGTTCATCCTAATTTTATGCACAGTCCTATGGAGTTCTGTGGGATGATTTCTGTGTTGGAATAACGTCCCTATTATTAATGTTACTGTAATTGAATCCAATTGTTTGTTATGCTAAATTGGGCCCCTGTGAATGCTGTGAGCTTCTAAACAAGTTTTCCTCATTACCCCAGCTCTGTGCTCCAGTGGGGCTGGATGAGAGGCCTGTGTTTGAAACACTTCTAGGTGGACGATGAGGAGGAACTGGGAGCAACTTACAGGGAACGTGTTTGTGGATTGAATTATCTGGACACTTGTACCACTCTGAAAAGCTTGGTTTGTTCTAGTCACATGAATATATCATGAGCTTGAGGCATTAAAACTTGGACATGGCATGGAGTAATTCTAATATTTGCACTGAATATTGAGTATTTCTTAGACTGTAAATGGCAAGATCTGTATGTGGGTGTGCTGATCTTGTACTCTTTTCTCAAATGCACATAGGATCAATTAAAGCCTGAAGTGCTTGGTGTGTCTCAGAAGTCAGAGCTTTTTTCAGCTGGTTTTGAACACCCTGTTACGGTGGTGCAGTGGTGGTAGCTAGTCAACCTTTTTTCTTTCTGTTGTTGCCACCTCTTAGGAAAATCAAAAGGAAACACTTGACTCAAATGGTTCAGATTTAATGGAAAAATTTTCCTTTGGCCCAGATTTAGGATCTCAGTGATATTTGAGGAGGTTTTTATAAGTTTACTTTCTCAATTCAAATTTTCAAATATTAGGCACTTTGCTAAATAATCTGGGAAGATTTAGATTAACTCAAGTTGTATTCCACAGGGAGCTCCACAATTTTCACAACATGTGGTTTCAAGGCAAGTAAGATGCAGATGGTAAAGCTGTCAAGAGAGATCTGATGGGATAAGTTCTCACATCAACATTTCCACATAAGTTGTGGGTTTGATTCCTGCCCAGGGCAGGTTTCCTTTGAACTCTGATAGATGTCCTGCTGTTCTGCTGGACTTTGAGCAAGTTTAGGAAAACTGAAGTACAGTTTTAAGATTGAATTTGTATGGTCAGCGTTTCTGTTCAAAACGCAGAACAGAGACACCCCTTCTCCCAAACGTAAAAAAACCAAAAGCCCAAACCACCCCAAATTTGACATGTGATTAAAATGAATGGAAAAAGGCAGGCTGAGGGGAGAGAACAGAGAGCAGCTATTTCCTAGCAAGGCCACTCAGAGCATTGACTTCCCATAGAGCCATGGAGTATTATGAGGGAAGGAGATTTACTCAGGTCTTTCCATTTCTCCTAGGGTTCTAAAGTCAGTAGCCACTTCTCAGAATCACCTTTACTAACCCTGAATTGTCTTTCCTTGTCGTGGAATTGTAAATAGTGCTCTTTCCTTACCTTATTAGGAATGCTGCAATGAAAGCCTGAATTCATTCATGTTTGTGGAAGTGCACAAAGTGTACAGAGATGAGTGTTCTGTAGGAATGTTTATAAAATGGAGAAAGGCTTGAAAAGTGTGGGAGCAAATGAATGTGTGTCCTTATGAGGGCAGAAGTGATGTGTGGTGGAAAAAGTTAGAACCAGGAGCTAGGACTTCCTCACAAGCTTTCATTGATAAGCTACAGAGCATGGCTTAACCTGCTGCATTTTATTTTTAAGCTAAGGAGGAACACTCACCTATTCCTCTCGGTGTATCAGCCATAAACAAAACTCTTCATCATTGATCATGACCGGTAGTTAATGCCCTGCTTGTTGTTAGTCACATATCCTGAAATGAAGCCAAGGCCAATTTAACTTCCTAACAAAACAGCTATTCACTGAGTGATTTATTGGAGCTATAAACTAAAACTAACAGTTTATTATTGTAACAGGTCTTAAAAGGACAGAATTTTTCAGCACAGCTGAACAACTGCAACAGTGTTTTGTGCCTTTCCAGAGCAGGGTAATTATTAAATACCGGCACTGAAGCCAGTTCTTTTGTGAAAAGTTTGAAAACCAGAACTTTTCAAAGATACTCATGAATATTTCTGGGCTTGCTAGATAATATTGAGGTGTGTGTTTAAGTAAAATGAGTCAGATTGAGTTAGTGCTGTCTATGCACCATACAGAACACAGCAGTCCAGTGCACAGGTAATCATTATCCAAGATCCGGCATCAGAGGAATGGCCAGAATATTTCTGCTTTAAAAGCCTTTGAGGCATAATGTTTAGTTTACTGAATTTGCACAATTACTTGTTGCACTTGAGGTTTTCACACAATCCAGTAATGCTAATAGTTATGAAATATGAATATTCAATAATATTAAGATTAAAGCACTCACAGAAATCTGGAAGTACATTTTTGGCATTTTAGGTTCACTACTGAATTATTTCATTTGGGAGGAGCTCAAGAGCTCTCTAGCTAGAAGGAAGAGATAATCCCTACATAATTGCACTGTACAGATGAGCAGAGAGCACTGGACAGGCTGAGGGTCCAGGGTGGCCTTGCAATGAAGTGTGAAATCCATTCCAGCCCCCAGAAGAGCTCACTAGCACCGAAGGTTATCAGTGTCTGTTTACAGTGCACATGGGAGGTTTTAAGCTCTAGCTGTTGCCAGCATTCAGTTCTGGACCCCTGGTTGCAGCTGCTCCAGTAAAGGAGAGCAGTTTCACCATGGGGTTTCAGGTCCTGCTCAGGCTCACCAACACACCTTCATCTATGATGTGTGTTCTTCCTCCTCTAGATCAGTGCTCCCCAGGGGAATATTCTCCTGATGGCTTCAAGCCCTGTCTGCCATGTCCCCTTGGAACATACCAGCCTGAAGCTGGGAGAGTATCCTGCTTTCCCTGTGGAGGAGGTCTAACAACAAGGCATAGCGGGGCATCCTTGTTTCAGGACTGTGAGACCAAAGGTAAGGCCAAGATGTACCTGATGAACTGCATTAATCCGAGGCAAAAATAAGTGCTGCTGCTCAAGTGGGGCATTCAGAGAAGGTTCTTTCTCCTTCTGAGGGTCAGTCCTTCCAGGAGTCTCATAGCTGGTTGGCCTGGCCTGGCTGCAAGGAAATTCAGTGAAGCCTCAATTCTTTCTAAGACTGATTACCAAAAGCATGGGTAAAAGGGAATTACTTAATAGAAATCACTAGAGGACAAAGTCTTAACAGAAAATCCTACTGCTGCAGTGCAGAAATAAGGGATAGAAATAAGGTCCTGATGCAAACATTTGGTAGTGGTTTGGATTAAGAGTTCTCTCTAGTTTCAGTTAAGATATGTTTACTATTGAGAATTGCAGCATATTATAAGAATTTTGCAGTATCATTGAAGAATTAATATTAATGGTAGTAGTGTGATATCTAATAGTTTCCTTCAGTGTAGGATTGCTGAATCCACAAATACTGTTTTTTCATACTTAATTTTGCAAAACTGAAGTACTAAAAAACGATGTTAAAACTCTGGATCAAGGTAAGAGGAACTGATTTCAGTTTTATTTAACATAAAACCAAGTCTACAAATGAGGTTCAGTTTTCAAATTGGAGTGGAGATTAAAGGGATTCTTTCTATTAACTGGAATGAAGAGCTGAGGAATTTGCATGTGGAAGAGGCCACATGAGACATGGAATCACAGATGCAAGAACTATTTGGAGCTTATCTGAAGCATTTGGATGGGGGCAGCATGTAGGGAAGGACTCCTGGCTGAGCTAGCTTCCAAAACTCAGCAAGAATTATTTGGGAGTAAGCAGAGCTTAAAAGGAATAGAAAAAAAAAGGGACTGTGCAGCACAGAATACTACATTTAATAGTAGATCTTTTCAACTTGTACAAAATGACTTGATAAACTGAAATTGTTTTGTTACCCTCATAGTTTATTAATATGGTTTTATTGCTGCTTTCACATACAACCACTCTGTAGTGCTACATTTGGGAATTTTGAACCTGCGCAAGATGACCTGATAAACTAAAATTTGCTTAATTACTCAGTTTCTGAAATTACACTAGGTCTTATACAAATGTATAAAAGCATATTCTAGTATGCTACTGTCTCTTTTTTAACCATGATGCATATTTAATTACTGTCCAGTTCAGTGTTCTCCTGGCCATTTTTACAACACCACAACTCACCGATGTATTCGCTGCGCAATTGGGACATACCAGCCTGAGTTTGGACAAAATTACTGCATTTCGTGCCCTGGAAACACCACTACTGATTTCGATGGGTCAACAAACATAACACAGTGCAAAAGTAAGTACAGCAAGATGGCTTTGATGCTCTCTTACAAATAAAAAGACTGGGCCATTAATGTTCGGAGTGGCCCTAAGGGCAAAACTTAGCTTTGCTCCAGGGAGCTGGAGAGAAGGCAGAGGTGTTGCTCCTCTTTTGCTGCCTGCCTGCATCTCACCCCACATGGCTCACTGAGGTCTGTGAGAGACTGTTTCTGCAGACTGCTTCCATCATCCTTGTCAAGGTAAGGGATGACTGTGTTTTGCTGGTTGGTGCTGGGTTGCTCGGGGTCTTGCTATTAAGTGTTTTCTCCCTTGATATAGCAGAGTTTGTGTTCTCAGCACCCTGATTTTTTCCCTCCTATTAAGAGGAATGGAAGCTGGCTCACACAACTTAATAGCTGTAGTAACCATTTCTTCTTAATAACAACCTTTGAAAGAGGCAATTACAAAGGGAGCCACTGTTCTGGATTTATGGTAGCTGTGGTGTGGGAAGCTGAGGGTAAATTAAAGAGGGAGAATGGAGAGCAGAGATGTGACTGCTCACAACCACCTCTGGAGTCCCTATATACACACAGATGTATGTAAACACACCTACACAGAAATGTGAGAGGCTGGCAAAGAGAACTGTACCTGCAGCAGATGCAAAAAGGAAAAAGAGTGTCTGTCACCTGCGCAACTGACAGTGGCTGCAGGAGAGCTGTAGGGTCACCTCTCTTTGCCTTGTCCTGCATACTGTGTTCCTTTTCCAGACAGGCAGTGTGGAGGGGAACTGGGAGATTACACTGGATATATTGAATCGCCCAACTATCCTGGGGACTACCCTGCAAACACGGAGTGCACTTGGAATATCAACCCACCACCGAAGCGCCGCATCCTGATTGTGGTTCCAGAAATATTCCTGCCCATAGAAGATGAGTGTGGAGACTACCTGGTGATGAGAAAAAGCTGTGAGTCTGAAATATTCACTGAGGCGTATCTCAGTGGGCAGCACAGGGCTCTCACAGGCATTGCTGCTTGCAGAAACTGAATGTAGCCTGGTCTCTACCTAAGAGCAGAAATGTCCTTAAGTGTCAAATGAAGAAGTCCTATTCATCAATGCTGCTCCATAGTTTTTGGTGAAACAAGGGTGCAAGGCTATGATGTGTCAGTGAACTCTGACAGAAATATTGTTAAGAAGGGGTAGGTGGTTCATGCATTTATGCTAAGCAGTTCTAGCCTGGGTTAGGAAAGAGGAAATGCTTGCTAATCCTTACAAGAGCCTGATGTGAGGATAAACAGCCTCAGCTTCTGGTATAGGCACGTCCTTCAAACAGCAGACTGTTTTTTTTAGGAAAAAGGAAAATATTCCCTCACCAAGAAGTCCCTTGTTCATGGCCTGCCATCCACTGATGGCCTGCCACATTTTGAGGAGTTTTCTTAACACCAACAAGCATTTTTGTGATGGTAGTTCAACCTATTTTCTAACAGCTCATTAGTATGAAGCGTTGTCACCCAACTGCCTATCGTGTGTTTTCTTTGAAAGCTTCTTCCAACTCGGTGACCACGTATGAGACCTGCCAGACCTACGAGCGCCCCATAGCTTTCACTTCCAGGTCTAAGAAGCTGTGGATCCAGTTCAAGTCGAATGAAGGGAACAGTGCCAAAGGATTCCAAGTTCCTTATGTAACCTATGACGGTAAGCGGGTGTGAGCAGCTGGGCTGATGCGGGCTAGTGCAGCCGCAGCAGTGCAGAGCTCCCCTCCCTAAGCAGCAGGGCAGCCCAGCGCTCCCAGCGGTGCCACTAGGAGCTGCTTCCAGTAGCTGTTTCATTTAAACCCTATTTAAGGAATTCTGCAGTGCACTGCAGCCTTTTAAGTGCCACCGTGCTTCCAGTCTTCCACAGACCTAAACAAAGAACTGGGGTTCTGGGCTCTGGCCTGCAAATTGCAGAGCTCAGAGCTAGAAATCAAATTTTTATGCACTTCTGTGCCTTTCCAGTTGCTTCAGGTGGTCCCAGTTAGGAATTAGGCAGAGCCCAAGTACCTGTGATTTATTGTGTTGGTGCTATCATTTGTGACCTAGAACCAGAGAGAAAAATACCTATCTTGAAAAGAAGCTTGAGGGGAAAGATTTTCACCTCATCCTTGTCAGAATCACGAGGTGTGAAACTGGAGCTGAGAATTTCCAGTTCAGCATAAGTGAAGTTCTGTTCACACTGGATTAATTGTGAGGGAGTCATCCCTGCTGTGATCTGCAGAGTTTCACCAGTGGTGGATAAATAATTTTTCAGTGGAGACCTCTCCTTTTGAAGAATTTCAGGTTATGATTGACCAGGGGTTTGCTTTTAAGAAGACATCCTCTTACATAATTTTTTTTCCCTTCTTCCTGTAGAAAGAAGTCAATAACAGGTTGTGGGTGTGCAGATGGGTTCCTGCAGTTCAGCTGGTTTGAAGCAGGTTACTTGGTTACAGTATGCACTCCAGTCTTGGGTGTTTTATGATTTGCTTCTGGCAGATTGATGCTGAGCTGCTCAGCAGGGTACACTGCTCATAGTAAACACAAAAATGTTTGGAGTATTTTCTGGCTGCTAATATGTGGACAAAGTACCACTGGTTCTTCTGAGGGCAGGGCTTCCAAGGGTAGCTGAGGGAGGTATTGAGTATGCAAGTGAAGTGAACCTGCAAGTTACTCTCTTGTGCATTCCCCACAGAGGATTACCAAGAACTCATAGAAGACATTGTTCGGGATGGCAGACTTTATGCATCTGAAAATCATCAAGAAATACTTAAGGTACATTCCTTCCACTAAACATGTTGGTTTTGATTGGAAATTATGTTATTTGGTGTGAGTTCGCTTCCTGCCCTGCATCAGGTCTGTTCCTTGGTGCATTTAGACCTGTGCTGCTTCAGGGAAAGGGGGTGAATCAGCAGATCCTGATTGTGCAGAGCAGTGGATATGGGACCCTTTGCACAGGGGGATTGAAGGTGGATCAGACCTACTAGGGAAATTAATTTATTCACTTGGTGCTGCTCCTTGTAGCCTGTGGATTAGCAAAGGCTTTTCCTCCCTGAGCAAAACAAATCTTTTTGTGGATTTCTCTGACCTTGTTTGGGGGACTTCCACACGCAAGTTGAGTGCATGCCTTTATTTTGCTGGATATCAGCTCAAGTGTGTGTTCCTTTTATGGTTTGTTTGGTGTTGCTGGATGTATGAGGAGGGAAGAAATTCTGGTGCTGCTAATGTGGAACGCCAGTGACTTCCCAGGGGCCTGATTGTCAGCCTTGCTCCATTTCTAAGCCCCTGAAACACCTGAAAAGTAAAATGCCCATAATCTTTTATGGGTTAGACAGGCATTAAACTCTTGTAATACTGACCCTAACTCCTCTGTGGAATTACAATAAAATCTGCTTCTCTTTGCCCAGGACAAGAAGCTGATAAAAGCATTGTTTGACGTGTTGGCGCATCCACAGAACTACTTCAAGTACACAGCCCAGGAGTCAAGAGAGATGTTCCCAAGATCCTTCATTCGGCTGCTGCGCTCCAAAGTTTCCAGATTTTTGAGGCCTTACAAATAGTTGGCACTGTCCTCAAAAGCTAAACCAGCCCTGGGCATGCACAGAGGGGCTGTGGTAGGTGGGGCTGCTTTCTGTGTTTTACACACTGGCAGAGACACTCCAGGGAAGCTCTCCAGCTCCGTTCTTGGCAGAGTTTGGCTTTCTCAGCTAATATAAATATTTTGGTGAACAGAATTTTGATTCCTTTCCAGATAATACCTTTTGGGTACCAAAGGGTACTTCACAGGTCCCTGAATTGGAGACTGCCCATGATTTCTGTAAGTGAATGGCGCCAAGCATAAGTTTGTAGAGCTCTGTCCTGTTGCTTCATCAGCACCTCTAAAAGCTAATGAGGACAGGCTAAGTAGTGTGGTTTGGGATGAACCCTGGGCTGCCATTAGTGCATATTACCTCAACAAAGCTGAGTTCATGTTTGATCTCGCTGAAAGTGAGAACAGGATTGATGTCTCTCTCAACTTTTGCTACGCAGGAAATTCAGAGCTAAGGTTGACACAGTTTTAATTCAAGCCAGTGAGGCCAAGACATGGACAAGGTGCAGTTTTCCTCAGAACTATATGTGGCATGAAGCAAAGGGTTGAATGTCAGCTTGAATGTTCAGGGTCTGGCTCACACCAAGTCCATGCTAATGACCTATTGGCTTACATGGAGTGGTAAGAATAAACTGGGGGTACCACAGCAATGGAAAACAGGCCCTGACCCACCAGACACTTCCATTTTGGGCTGTCTGCAACTGTTAGAACAGGTTGGATTCTTTGCTAAATCCCACTGTTGTCCCTGTGCAGAGGCCTGGGGCAGCAAAAGGCATCTCCAAGTTGTATAAAATTCTGTCCTCTGAGCACCTGCAGGTGAACACAGAAGCCCCATTTTAAGTGCAGGCTTTGCATAGATGGTGCTCTTGGTACAACACTGTTTAAAGCTGGATAAGGTTCTTGTATGAGCCTCAGTTGTTACATTATCTACCTTTTCTGAACACCTTGCAATGGCCTCATTGAGCAGAGAAGGGCTGCTGTCCCTGTCTGGCTGGAGAGAAGGAGAGGTACAACAACTCAGCCAGCCTGTCGCCACAAAGGTTGTCTCTGGCAAATTATTCTTCAGGATTCCCAGACTCTGTGTTCTTCTCCTCAGGCTGTGTTTCCTGTTGGAGACCAGGCTCTCCTGAGAGGGCCTGTAGGGAGAACTGTGTTGATCAAAATGTTGCCTCAGTGCTATTCTGTCCATACTTGCATGTCCTGTGGCCATACAATCCATTGTCTCAGAGTGATGTACCTTGGGGACCTTCTGCCTTGAAGGGAGATTACCACAATCCCATCCACTTGGAAATGGACTTAATGACTTCTGTCTTTTGGTCACTGGCCATGCCAAGGGGTGCAGTGGGCACCAAACTCCCTCTCTGTGCCATCTTAAGAAAGGTATTTACATTTCACAGGGTAGCCAGGACAAATGCTCCCTTTCCTAGGGTGTGGAGTCAGATCTCCTGGGTTTCTTTGCATTGGCATGTGGTATTTAACTGCTGTATGTGAATAATACCACATCCACGGTGTGACAGAGGAAACCCTTATCAAGAGCTGGGCTCTGAATCTCCTCCCTGCACTGTTGGGATCAAATGGGTGCTCCTGACTCAGCCTTGCTGAGCTGCTGTGCCATGGTGGTGTGTGTGGGGCAAGGATGCATCTTGGCCATGGTGTGATGGGGAGGGACAATGGCTTTGGCCACAGCTGGGGAGCAGATCCTCTCAGGATGGGGCCGTGTGGTGCCGTGTCTGTCTTGCTGCTGCAGTGGAGCAATTGCCATGGCCTGGGCAGAGCAGGGAAGAGTTTTATGCTGCTGCCAGGAGGGAGAGCTGTGTCTCCCAGCTGGCTGCACTGGGCAGCTGCTGGGGGATGGCTGTGGCAGCGTGGTGAGTGCCCATTCCAGGAATGGGGCTGACAGGCCTGCAGCAAGAGGAGCAAGGCACAGGGAGAATTGGCAGAGCAGAGGGGAGGGAACATGGGTCCTTATGTGCTGCGCTTTATCCTGAACAGGGTCCCTGCTGCCTTTTGGGGAGACAGGACAGGATTATCTGGCAGAAGGCACAAAGCAGTGTCACAGGGGAGGGGAATGGCTGAGGAATGCCAGGACAGGAGGGAGGGTGGTGGGAGGCTTTGCTGCATCTGTGGTGAGGTGTGCTGTTGTGGAGAGAGCCCAGGAAGGTATTTCCAGACAGTTTCCCTTTGGCTGCACAGCCCCTACCCCTGCACTGTTGGAGGCTTCCCATGCCAGATGCAGTGTGTCAGCGAGCCCCAGCAAGCCACCAGCCACCTCTGTGCGGCAGTGGAGCGCCCTGGAGTGGTCGAGGTGCTGCAGTCCTGCTCAGGCGGTGGGGCACTAAGGGGAGAGGGCCATGATGTGCCAGCTTCTGGGCCAAGCCCAGCAGAGGGGCTTTGCTGCAGGCTGTGTGCTCAGTGCCAAGGGAAAACAGGCCAGTTCTTGCTGTGTTCCCTTCCAGGGAGGCTGCAGATCTGAACAGCTCTGTTTTGTGGTGCAGAGGGACACACAAATCAGTGATTGGTTTCAAGCAGTGTTCAAGAAAGCCAAAGTTGTGAAACGCCCAAATGTTTCTAGTGGGTGAAATTGGGCTGTCTTGCTCTGTGCACGAGTTACTGACCCCTGCTCTGGGTTTATCACACTGCACCTCCTCTCCTAGTCCTGCTGTGCCAGCTCTGCACAGCTGCCTGAGACCCATGGCCTGCGTTTGTACAGTGATCTCAGCTTTGCTGCTCTCGCCCCATGAGCACAGGCCATTGTCATTGCTGGGAGAGAGAAGTGTGCATGGTCTGAGGCTGAGGAGAAAACCTGCCCTTTCTCAGAGAAGAATCCTCATTGTTCCACAGCCCTGTTCCTTTCCTTCCTAAATAGCAAATTACTCAGAAGCACTTCTGTCACCCTTGATCTAACATTACAGATCAAAATTTCCCCTTTTACTATAATTCCTGTGTATGCAGTAGAAAGTGAAGAGGGAATTTTTGCTACCTTGAATGCTGGGAGAAGTGATAACTTGCAGGATGTTGTAAACACTTGGCATTGTATCTTCATAGTGATGGTAGTGGCTCTGTAGAAATTTCAATTTCTACTTTCTGTGTGGTTGTAGACTGATGTTGTGTTTTGGCAACGAATGACTCAAAAGACTTTTAACCTTATAAAACAAGATTTAATTTTTGGAATAATAATTAGTGCTAACTGGATGACTCAGTGTCACCTACATGAGATAAGCATAAGGCTCTTTTTGATGATTGTAAATTAATGTAAAATGTTTCAGACTGTTACTCTTGATAAGAGAAATAAATAAGTGAACATTTAGCTGCATGAAGTTCTTGGGTAATATTTTTAGTTTGCTGTGCTGCATAATAGTTTGGACACATTTAATGGTTGTTTAAGAAGTTATTGCACATCAGATACACTTTATCCTGGGAACATCTGCTTACCACAGCATTCTGTTTCATGTAGTATATTGCTAGGTTGCATCTATACCCATAAAGATACAATTCTTCATGTATGAGGTACACATAATTCTGGCAAGTAAAATACCAGAATTATCCTGGTATTAATTCTAAAAATTATTCTAAAAATGTCTCCTATATGATGAGCTGGAGTCAATTGGTCTGTTGTAACCAGCTGCATGAAGACAGGATAAACAACTTAAAGTAACTACAAAGTATTTTATTACTCTGTAGGTTCATCTGATTATTTTTCTTAAAAAACAAAACAAACCAAAAAAACCCTCACACAAAAAATCCCCAATCCCAAACCACCTTATTTAAAATGAAAAATAATTAAAAAAAACCCAAACCAAGGAAAACAAGGTGAAAACCTGTTTTAAGACACAAGTTCCCAGAATACTTTTAAGATTCCACCACAGTGTCATTAAATTCACTGGCTTAATTTCTTAGAATTTAAAAATATTCATAGAAATAAAATTTCTATGAATTAGGTCATAGAAAACTGTAAACAATTCAATCTACAGTAATTAATACCGTTTTTCTGGTTTTTTTGGGTTTTTTTTTTTTAATATTATGTTGAGATTATCAGCTTTAGTCTATCAAACTTTTATGAAAGTAATCCAAATATCTTCTCCTTAATTTATTCAGCTGGCTGTTTGACCCTTAGCTTCCTTTGATCACAGTGACAAGGACTCGTTTGTATTTCACTGAATGTGTCCACCCAGGCTCATTTGGTGTGGTTTTGGAAGACACAACTGTGTAATTCAGCTGTTTGCTGTGGAAAGGTGGCACTGGTTTACGTGGCAAAGACAGCAGAGTAAACGACATACAGGAATATAGAGGTCCTGGAAAGGTATGGTTACTACAGGCTGATCACAGGAGAAAACTCTGTTATTCAAATATTCTTCCTGATTCTGTGAATGCTACTAGTGCTGAATTGCAGTGATGGACACGAGTGCTCAGATACCCTCTGGGACAGGGAATGTCAATATGAGCTATCCTGGTAACTCCCACAACAGTGGGAGCTGAAATTCTGACTGGGACCTTTGGGTGTTTGCATAACAGAAATAATTAATAGCAGAATATGGAGAGGAAGACTTGAAGCATATTTAAATCCAAGGAATCAGAGGAGGTCTGGTGTGGGTAAGCAGGAAGCAATGGCCTTAAGATAATCCTGTGTAACAGAATGCAAGAATAGTGGTTCACAAATCTTTCTGAATTCAATAAGCTTCAATGCAGACGCTTTTTCTCTCATGCATCTGTGATGGCATGAGATGTGATGGCATTCTCATCATGCATTCTACAGATGGCATCCTGTAAATGCAGCATGTGGACTGCAAAACCTGTCACAACCAAAATGTAAACACACTTCCACTCCTCCTTTGGATGCTGCTCCACTCAAATTGCTTGTGCAAGGTTGCTGCTGGAGAGGACAAACAAGTACTACTTAAAGAACTTGAGCCAAACTCAGGTTTGTTTCTGGGGATCCCTGGAACAAACCCATCCTCCGACACCTCTTTGCTGCTGCCCATTTTATTTGAACAATTCTCTTGCTCATAGGCAGATTTGCACTCTCTCTTGTGGAAGTCTGCTTTCCACAACACACGTTCTGCTGGGACTGTAGAGAACACCCAAGAGCAGCAATGCAAATAGAGCACCAGTGGGGAAAACAGGAGTTAGAGAACTTAAGGGACACGTTCCACTCAGTAAGTTCATCTAGTTTTTCTCCGAGTCAGTGCAAATTATGTATCACATTCTCATGCTGCTCTTTAAACTACCTTATTAAATCACTTTAGGTGTTAAAAAGAAAAAAAAATATCCTCCTCTGTTTAAATTTGTGTGTTAGTGCAGCTTTTTCTCTGATTAAGCACATCTTGGAGAGGAAGTTTTTCAAATTCTTTGAAGCAAAGCCTGTTTAGTACACAGTGGGAAAAAACAGGTCAGAAAAGAAGACCTTGAAATATTTTTTCTTGTTGGAGATGTCTATAAATACAGAATTCATAAAGGAAACTCCCTCACACTGTCTAGCTGCTAAACTTGATCTGATGCAACCAAAGCCCTCTCTCTTTTTTTTTTTTTTTCTACTGGGAAGTTTATTCAATAGGCAATGTAGACCTACAAATCATATGCCATGAAATTTCCATTTTGTGATTATTCTGGGGTTCAGGAAATCAAGGGTTCATAGTTTAAAGGAGAGAAAAAGTTACATTGGAAGCTGAAATACTCTGAAGTGGTCACTTGAGATGCAATTTTGTGTTTAGGAGTTCTTAGCTCAGGTCTTGCCTGTTATGCACACTACAAATGTCCATGAAACACTTCTGTACAGGACAAGTTTATGGCTGGCTAGAGGAAGCCTCATCCTCTGTGCCTCAGTCAAATGTGAGAGTGGTAGCTGTCACCTGTTGCAAAATGCCAGCTCACCTGGCTTCTGGAGGTGCTACCTGGGGTAAAACCCAGCCACAGAAAGCAGCTAAGGGCAAGAGAGGCGACTGTGATTTTTGTGAGGTTTAAAGGGGACATTTAGAAAGCATTCCAGAAAACTGGGATTCAGCATCTCTGTGTCCAGTGGACAAGCTTGTGTGTGACACAACACTGCTCATGGATTTTGGGTGGCCCCTAGTTTGCTGTTACTGATGTAGTGCTGGTGTGAGGGGCTGTGTGGAAAAGCTGAGACCAGTTATTAAAAACAGGACCGACAGAAAAGTGCTCAGGGGGCCTGTCTGGCTTACATAGCACAACTATTGTGCCCTGGCTCCTGTAGGTGCTAATTCTCTCAGCAAACTTACAAAAATAAAACCCTGAAAAGGCTCATCCATGCTGAGAACAGCAACTTCATTCAGTGGGAGAAGGAAGCTTAGCTCTAGGAACTGAAGGCTCAACACTGCAGGCATTGCTGTCTTGCCCAGGGCTGTCCAGAACGCCCTGCAGCCAGTGCCTGTGGTGTGAGAGGGATGCAGTAGTGCTGGAATAAACACATCTCAATTGCCTCTCCCAGCTCAGTGCAGGACACAAGTCCAATGGGACCATGTGCTCTTGGAGTGGATAAAAAAGGCCTATCTATCCCAGCAGGATATGTTTCCTCATGCAGGACTGGAGAAGTAAAACCTGGTGAAGAAGGCAGTCTGGCTTAGGGATGCTCTGGACACGTGCTCTGGCACAGCTTCATGTGAGATGCTAGAGCCCCATCCGTCCCTCAGACACCTCTCAGGGTCTGTTCTTGCTTGGGCTATTGTGGAAGTGCTCAAATAAGGAGATTTTTGAGGGTTTGGGCTGAGATAGTGAGGCTGCGCTGGTCTGCCTGAAGCTGCTGTGCCGGGGCTGTGGAGCAGCTCCCTGCGGTGCTGTCCCCGGGCTCCGCGCTGTCCGCGCCCAGGCAGCCGGGTACCATCCGCAGGGCTCCCCACGAGAGGGCAGCATGTGGCCCCAACAAAGACCGATCCTGCTAAAATCCCCGCTGGCAAACAGCGGGTGGGTCTGGATGGGGCTCCTGCGGCAGTAGCCCGTAACCAGACAATCGGCTGAAACGGGGGCTTCAATACCTCGGCAGCTCTTGAGCCTCACCTTTGCCTCTGATCAATCGTTTGGAAGGGGAGGGGGTGATTTGTAAGTGACCTTGTGTTTTGAGTTATTCTGTTTTTACAAAATGCAGTATGGGACCTAAAAGGAGCCGTGCTGCTGGGCCAGGTATTGCTGCCACTTCAGGTTGCAGTGGAAGGAGACCTTCTCCTGAACTGAGTTCTGACCATTGATCAAAGCTATTCCCCCATCTCTTCCAAATTACTGGTGAGGAAATGTGTGGGTTGAAAGTTGTTGATTTCCAGGCAGAATAAACCTCAAAGGAAGCTGGAGGAAATGGGCCGTGACTGTGTAACTTCAGTTGCTGTTATTTACTTCTGAGAACAGTGAGTGGTTCTGGCACTCTGCCTGGCCCCATCACTCTGGTGACTCAGTTCTTACAGATGTCAATAATGGACTTCGAACCTTTGTCTTTAAAAATGAAATTGTGTGTGCAGTCAACTACTGATTTCCTGCATTGTTTGGTTGCTCAGCTTGATCACAGCTTGACTCCTATCAGTGGCTGGACAGATGATCCTGCAGTAAATTACACCCAAGGTAGGGCACAAACACCTCAGAGTGCTGTGTGCCTCATCATTCCTGCCCACAGTGCTCGTGTTCCTGTTCTCCTGGGGCAGCTGCCTTCCTTTTGGGGCATAGTGTGAGCTCAAGTGTCCTTCAGTTGCCTAGACTTGAAGGTGGAGGCATTTAACCAAATCACAACATGGCAAACACAACCTCTGTGTTAGGAGAGCCACACTGAAGCCCTGCTGACGATTCTATACGTGAGCAAATATTAGCCCTGAGTATCCAGTAACATTTCTGGCTGAATCTTACCCATCAGGAGCTGCAGTAGCTCTGCATGGGCTGGGGCAGGAGGGTACAAGGGGAGCTCACTTATACTTGCAGCGCTTGAGAGTCCTGGAGCCTTGGCTTCATAAAATAAACATAAGGGCTCCACAGAGGTGGGAGATCCTGTGTTTGACTAACACTGTGGTGACCTCCTCTCTAATGCTGATGTAAATAATATTTTTGTCTTAAATGGATACTGTAAACATCTTACACTCAGATTTTGCTTTATCTCAAAGTTCCAAAATAAAGATACTTTGATGCATTTGATGAATTTAGGATTTGGATGTTTTAAGTCCCAAAATTTGTATACCTTTAACTTACAGCATTCAATCCCTGAGCTCATAGAATATTGGTCTGTTGTGAAACCAGATCAATTTCAGACTCTATATACAAAACAAGCTACTCCCTTCTCTTCTCCTCTGAAGGAAAGGTGCAAAGCTGTCCTAGATCCAAGCTCCATAAGAAGGTGGAAATATTTGTCCAAGGAAATCCTTCTATGAATACTCCTTTAACTGGTAGCAGCAGAAAAGGTTCACAGTCAGTCTTTTAAAAAGTATAGTAAGAATGTTGTTCCTTGGTGAATCCCACATTGGCACGAGTTGAAACAAACACCTGTTCTTGGGGCTTTTGCAAAAGAGCTGGGAAATTCCAATTTTGTTCAGCTCACTTGCTTACTGCATCACTGGAGTTTGTTATTTTTGTCACCATCACCTGGTAAACTGGGTAAGCCATAGGGGAACCCTTCAAAAGGCAGTTCTGTTTCAGAGCCGACCTGAAATCGTCCTGTTCCAGAGATACTGTGATTTTTTTTTTCTTTTTTTTCAGAGTTTTAAATTATGTTCTGAGATTTGTCTTCTCCATGAGGTAAATTCCAGAGAGTTTGCTTGAGAAGTTCCCCCTCCCTCTCCCCAGGTACTGCTATTTAGGAATTTTACCACTCCAAAGCATCTGGAATGAAAAATGCCTCTGCAGCAGATTTATACTTGGCAAGAGGGAAGTTCTTTGGCTAGAAAGCCAGAAAAAGCAGAGGGCTTTTAAAGAGTTTGCATAACTCCTTTCAGGACGGAGAGTTCCCCCCCGTGGCAGGGAGCTCTCAGACACCTGTGCCAGCCCTAAACTTGTTACCCAAACCCAGGAGATGACTCTTTCCGCTGTATAAGCTGCCAGACTTTCCCGATCTTGCTCCTGCTTAGACTGCCTTCGTTTGCTCTCATCCCCAGCTCAGGTTTCAGAACCTATTCAGTCCTGTCATTGTGTGGAGAGGGCAGAGCACTGAGTCTGTGGCCTCACACAGTCCATAGCTTCCATCTTTTATCCTGGAACCAGTGTGCATTTCACACTGATGAAGACATGGGGTTATGGAAAAGAAAACCTTGGATCTAAGCACCCTGGCTAACAGGATGCCAGTGGAAAACGATTGTGATGTGTTCTTGTCCTGGTCCATTGTGGGCTCGTAGTGCCAGTTGTTTCTAAGAATAATTTTTTGGTTTGAGAAGAAAGTAAAAGGGAGAAAATGACAACCCAGTGTTCTATGTTTGCAACAATGAGGGGATAAATATTTAAAACTTCTTGCTGCCAAGTTAGGAGTGGGTTAGGGAATTACTTCCATGACTGCAGCTAGGCACAGATGTCATTGTGGGCACCATGTATCCCCACTGTATCTCCACTAATGATCAAGGTGTTGACTCAAGGAAAAATTTCGCCAGCTGCCTTATGATTAATTAGCCTCAGAGATGTAAAAGCAAACACAGATGTCCCAAGTATCCAAGGGAAATGTATACCTATCACACATGATTTTGTGTGCATACTCATATTTTATGTACTGAGGAGTGACTTTTCACAACGCAAGCACAAATTTTGTAATTCCTATTCACAAAAGCGTTTAAGCAGGTGCTTAAGTGAGTTGGTGAATAGAAATGAGTTGTTCTATTGGAGTATTTAGACCAAGACTGGACTCCTTTGTACCCAGAAATCACTGGCTGATAGCATGGCTGGGCTTTTTCCTGAGTGCTGTGCACAGCCTTTGTCCATTGGGCAGAAGAAGAGAAAATTACTAATGGGACAAGGAAAATATGGGTGAAAACAATGGCATGTCTCAGCTGGAGAAAACTGGGTGCTGCTCCTGCTCCTGCAGTGGCTGTTTCTCCATGTCTCTTGTTAGGTGGCATTGGTCCAGTGGTTAATGACAGTGACAGCATCCTGCAGCTCCCTTGATGTGGGGAGCCCATAATCCCTTTGTTAGGGATAGCTGGGAACTATTTCAAGAAGCAAACAGGAGCAAGCCTAGCAAAATTCTACCTGTGGAGTGGTTACTGTTCAGATGGTTATGTACCACCCCTTGCTTTTACAGCTCGTTGTCAAGCTCTGATTTGTCCAGGTGCTCTGAGCGGGGTCTAGGGAGAGACACTGAGTGCAGCAATTCCACTACAGCGATCCTTGGCTCTAGGATGAGCCAGGAGATCCCAGCCCCATTGCTTGATCCTACCTGTGATCTTGTTCTTTGCAGAACCCAGGGTGGAGCCTGTGTCTCCTGAGTGCGGCTCAGAGCCAGCATCTCATCCCACCAGCCCCTGCTTTTCCAGAGCAACAGGCTCCCGGTTATTCCTTAGCAGTTCCTGCTGGACTGACAGAGAACCTGATGGGAAGAAGAGCAGCGCCCTCTTCCTCCTGGCTTTCAGAGCTCAGGAATCCCGAGCAGCAGGGCATTCCTGCGTGACCTGCCCTGCTCCTCCTTGGTCTCCAGATGTCAGGCGTCTGGAAAGTTAGAACGGAGCGAGAAAACTGTGTTTGTGTAGTGTGAAGTGACTCGCCCTGGTTTAGCCTTAACAAGATCCCTCCTATATATTTAATGACCTGAATGTAAAATTTATGGCTTGGAATGCCCCAGCAGCAGAGGAAGCCTTCAGCACACAAGCTGCCTTTTGCAGGACAGGAGAAGTAAAATCCCCAGAGGTTTGGGAAGTCTGAGTGATGTAGTTATGGTTGGCACTTCGAATATACATGTAGATTACTTCAAAATAAATATTTGCAGTTCAGCTCTAACGTACATACAGGAAGGTGAGAACTAGCATGTATTAATATTTCTTCAAATTAATAATTTTGAAAATTTTACACTGAAATAATTTTGCTGTTGCACATAATAAACAGAGGCTGGTGTGGGTACATGCTGGGGAGAAACATCACCTGCCCTCTACGTACACCATTTCCTCCTGTTTTGAAGAAAAACAGCTCTCCTCATGTTTCAGCCTCTTTTAAAAAGGGGAAATAAAGGTAAGGGAGCTCTTGCAAGACTTGTCATTTTAATCTCTTGTTTTGCTATGTGCGGCTTTTGTGTTCCTGAAACTCTCATCCACCTGTTGCCTCTGTGTATGAAGAGAACCAGACAGATAAATTCAGTTCAGTCTCCTGGGAGGAGCTGTGCAATGTCTGATTCCTCTCCCAGTGTCATCCGTGCCTCTGCTTCGTGCTTGATGCCACCAGCCCAGGCACTGCACAGAACACACACAGGGGAAGGAGGTTGGAGCTGCACCCAGGATAAACACAGAGAGGTGGCCTGGGAACAGTTGTCTGTGCCTGTGATGGGGCCCATATCCCAGCCCAGGAGATCCTTTCCCTTGGTCAGCACTGGAAACAAAGGAGGTGAGTGTGGGGTTACTGGACAGACTGGGCCACATTTCTCAGGAATCTCAACCTGGCTCTATTTTTGTTTGTTAGAGGATTTCTCCAGCTCTATCCATAGGGTTTGTCTTGCCACAAATGATAATTAGGTAGCTCAGTAAATCCTGCTGGATTTTTGTATCCAATGTTTTTAGAAAATGACTGGTTTGTCGTCTCCCTATTTTTCCAGGTTTTTTCCTGATTACGCTAGAACTGACCCTTACTAATGCATGGATGGACAGAAAGCTTATTTTAATACATCAATTATTGTGATTTTGTTTTCTTAAGATCTTCATAGTCTTTTCTGTGGAAATGGATTCTCTAAAATTTTCTCTTCGTGCTGAGCAAATTATTCCTTTTGCACCTACTGCCTGCTTCTCTTTCTGTTAAATTATACCACTCTGTGCTTTCTTCAGAGTTTTCTGGGGCATCTCTGCATTTCTTCAGGATATGGCAGCCACTAACAAATCACTTCTTTTTAGGGAAAGATGAGAAATCAAAGAAAAGGAGATTAAAAAAAAAAAAAAAAAAAGGACCGACCCACTTCCTGGGTTGCTTGCTGCTGCTTTCCTCCTCACCGGGAGAGGAGATGGAATGGGGGTGTGAACGAAAGTCCGCAGCTCCTCTTCTCTCACGCTGATTAAGCTGCAGGCGTGACTGGAGACTGAGCAGTACAAACCGGCTGTAAATAGGGGTATAACCACCACAGGTGAAGCAAATTGCATTTGGAAGGCTGTGCCGGTGTCGCTTTGTCTGCCCTGTAGGGTGGCTGATAAGATTATCAAAGCTGCGCGTCCTCTCCCCTCCCTCCTAGGGCACTCATGCTGCCCTGTGGTGCTGCCTTCCCTGTCCCCAGCTGTGATGCCAAAGGGCACTTTGGAAAGGCCAGGGAAAGCACCCTTTCCCTCTGTTCGCTCTTTGCAGTGGGTTTGGACACCGAGGACTTCGCTGGGCCAGCAGAAAATCTCTGGGGAAGCTGCCGCGGGCACGGGACAGAGCCCGTTCCAAACCTGCGGCAGCTCTGCTGGTACCTGGCGGAGCCGCCAGCCTCCGGGGTCCTGCACCGTGCCTGCCACGGTGCCACCTCGGCTTCCTGGCAGAGCCAGCCTGTCCTGGAGGGCAGGGCCAGACCCTGGCTGCAGGGGTTTTCTCCATCACAGCCCCGTGAAGCCTCTTTTGGACGTCGGACTTGATGTTACACAGAGGTGCAGAGGAACATTCTGTGCTGCTCTGGAAGCGGGAAAGAGCAGGAAAAGCGATTTTGTCCCTCGGAGCTTTTCCTGAGTGAGGGACAGTGGTCATGCACAGGCCTGTCTCTGGTGAGAGGATGGGGATTTTTCGGAAACGTTCCCCTATTTAGGTACATTGTATGGGGAGGGGGTGAAATACCACTGGCTAATCTGTTGCAAACAAGTGATTTAACCAGGTAACCAACTTAACCCCTGGGTCTGAGCTGTCCGAACTGAGCCTCTCTCTCAGTGTGGGTCCTGCGTAGTTTGAGCAGATGACTTACTGCTTCTTCCCCTTTCCTCTTTCTCAGGATTAAAAATCAAGAGAGGAGTTAGGCCTTTGTCTCATATGTTACTCTTGAGCATTGAGCAGATTTTCTTGGGAGCTGTTGGCACAAAGTGCATTTGTAACATATAGCAGAAGTGAAATTGCAGGGCTCAGACAAAATGCTTGTGTGCTGAATGGAAACACAGGCTGCAGCCTTGGAGCTGCAGTGTGAGAGGGCTTTCCATGCTTCACCTGTGCTTGCAGCTTTACTCTTGAAATAAGCCAGAGCTGACTGGACATTTGTTAATACACTGGGCAGAGTGCTGCTACTCTGGGGAGTTTTTATACTAAAAATTGCCTCCTGGTTTCAGTGGCAGCCCTTTTGCTTCCTCCTTGCCTTTGGGAGAGCATCGATGCAGTCATGTATCTTTATTTAATCAGCTGGAAAAGTGCCAAATAGCTCCCAAGGAGAAAAATAAGGTGCTTTTATCCTCCCGGCCATGTGTGCCCAGAGTGGAACAATAGTCCTGTCATGTAATGAGCTGAGCCAGCACAGGGAATAAAAATTATATCTCCCTTCAGACTGTCAGCCCTGTTATCCTTCTGTGGGCTGACACATTGACTGAGCTGGGCTGGCTCATGTGAGGCTGTGAAATAACAGGCTTAGGTTTTATGGCATTCTGCCTCAGCATCTGATTTTTTTCCCTCCTCTCTCCCAGGTCACATGAGGAGGGGCTGAACATACATGGTCTGTCCTTGGCTGCAGAGCTCAGATATGTAAGTTCTGGTATCAGCCCTGCCCTGTACCAGCCATACTCCCCAGGCCAGGAGCAGGGGCTGCAGGGTGCCAGTTGTGTCTTGGTGAGCAGAAAGTGGGAGTCCAAGCTCTGTTGGTGGGTGACAGCAAAGCAGAATCAGAGTCCCAGCTCCTCATGAAGGTAAAAGTGTCCTGGAAGTCTGTCTTGGAATAAATCCTGGGCTAAGCTCTGCTTTTCTTGTGGTTTGCCTAGCACATCAAAGGTCTCTCTGAGTTTAACAAGAGCCAAACCCATGTGGGTCTGTACTGTCTCTCTGAGGCAGAGCTGCATTTTTTCTGCACCTGTTCTATGCAATAAGCTACTTGGAAAGCAGAAAGCTCAGGGAAGCACCTGCTGCTCTCACTTCCTGTTGCAGCGAAAGAAACCCAAGTGTGCTGTGAGTCCTGCTAAGAAAATTCCCTTCTCTAACTATTACATTAATCAGTCTTTATAGCATGGAAGTCTATTAAGTTTGTTCATGTGTGTTAGTTCATGTTGTACACTTTAATGGAAAGAGGTAGAGGAATTTTACTGGAGACTTTGTTCATGCTTAAGTAAAACAAGTTAAAGGACAGCCCAGCCCCAGGAAAAAGGATTTTGCTTCTTGGAAGCTTAGAGCAGCCTGTGAAGAACAAAGGATGTCTCTGGACAGCCAAGGTAATGCCAGCATCCTCATCCTCTAACATGTCTCCTAGCATTGTCTGGGATCAGAGGTAAGTAACTAGATCCAGCAACATCTGGATCATTAGACAAGCAGCAAGAAAGCTGCAAACCTATAGCTGGTTTGCCAAGTTTTGCTCTGAGTAACAATCAGTTGTGTTGGTGTTAGTGATTAGTCAAATTGTGCTGTACTTGGACATTTGATGGGTACAGAAACCCTGTGTAAAACCGCATTTAAGGTGCCCCAGTTTGGCTGGGACAACTTTTGTGGCAGTTTTCCTGGGCACTTGAGTGGACACTGATGATCCAGATCGGTGCTGGCAATGTTCTGGTGAGACCAGGGGCATCCTGAACCTGCCTCGAGCAGAAGGCACCAAACCTCCCCATGGCCAGCTGCACAGTCCGTGTGGGACTGCGTGACCCCGGCCCGGGTGGGAGCAGCCCCCAGGAGCACACGGGGGCCGGGCAGTGTCGCCTGTGGGGACACCTCCGTTCCCCATGCGGGGCAATCCAGCTATGCCTGCCGGGGCTGGCCAGGAGAGCGCTGGCTCCCGGGGCTGTGTGCGGCTCTCAAAGCCCCGTGCCGCTGCTCCGGTGCTCTCTTCTGTCCGTGAGGGCTTTGAGAGCCGTGGAATGCCTGTGGCTAACCGTGCTGCCGGGAGAGCAAGCGGGGAGGAAAGGCAGCGATGTGCTATCCCCTCGGAGCAGCCCGAGCTCCCCCGCCGCTGTGGGTGCCCATCCCCTCCGGCCGAGGTACCTGCCGCCCTCCTCACGTCACCAGGCTCCGACTATAAAGCGCAGGCGACAGAGCATCCCCCCATCGCAGCTCCCCGAGACGCGCATCTTCAAGGAGAGAGCCACTCACGGGCGGAGAGATGTTTTATTCGGGGATCCTGACAGAGCCGAGCAGGAAAGAAGTGGAGATAAGGGAAGCAGCGTCTCTCCGCCAGCAGAGGAGGATGAAGCAGGCGGTTCAGTTTATTCACAAGGATTCCGCAGATCTCCTCCCTCTGGATGGGCTGAAGAAGCTGGGCACTTCGAAAGATACTGTAAGGCTCTATTGTGTTTACTGGAAGGAGACTTAAGCTGGTAGGGGAGTGTCTATTTCTTTTTTCACGCTGTTTTTCTCTTAGGAGAAGTTGGTTGTGTGTGGAAACCTACTTGTAAAAAATAGGACTTTTGTATGTAAAAGGAAGGGAGTAGAAATATGATATTAGTTATAACCACAGTTGTTTTCTTCTAGTAGGTGATTTTTACATGCCTGGCACCCAGAGTTAATAGAATTTAAATTTTTAAATTTTTATTTTTACTTTTGTATGAAAATGGCATACTGTTTTCAGTACAAAATTCCTCTCTGGGTCAGAGTAAGTCAAAATGGCTTCATACAATGCATATATACACCCATGTTTGCCTGTGGTGTGTATATACACACAACACATAATCATAAATATTCAGTAAAGTATAGTCACTGGTATTTCAAAATATAAAACTGTCAAGATCACGCTTCAATAAAGGCTTATGCAAATATGGGGTTTTTTAAAACCGAAGAGACATAATGTTAGGTTTAAAATATTTACATATACAGTGATCGATGTGGTCCTGTACTTGGTATTTATTAGTCGTCATGTCTGGGGGCAGGAGAGCATTTCTAAATACTCTATAAATATTTGAGCTTTCTCTACTGAGAAAGGATGCTTCAATGTAACATTGAAAGTTCTGACTTAAGGAGTAAAATTTAGGAAACATACCTACCAGGGAAAGCTCATCTAGCTTTTCTTGCCCAACTGTTGCAAAATTCTTGCACCTTGCAAAACAATAGCTGCTTTTTTTCAGTGCTTGATAATGGGTTTTGTTGAAAAACAAAGTCAATCTTTTTATTTTTAGTGGCGTAGTTTTGTTCTGTCAGAGCCTTCCTGCTCGCCTGGGTTGTGCTTGGCTCTGCCTGCCTGAGACAAGTGGAATGAGTTGGCTGTTCTCTGCAGTGCACATGGAGATGGTTTTTTTTGATATCCCGAGTGTTTTGCAATTGTAGGAGGTGAAGTTCCTGCCCAGGGAAGGGCTCAGAAGGAGCTTTCCCGGTCACCACTGAATTGCAGCTCTCCAGCAGGGACCTGAAGTGCCTTTCAGGGAGCGATGGTGTTATTATTACTGCTGTCAGCAGAGTCTAAATGACAATTTGTGGTTCAGTGACCCCCAGCATGCGGGGCTGAGTCCCTGATGTGGGTTCTGCTCTGCCCAGATAAGAAGCAACAGGCAGCAGGAGCCAGGGGCACTGAGCACTGAAGCCCTTTGCCCTGCACAGCGAGGTCCAGGTTTTGCAGCAGCAGCAGGGACAGAGCATGGGGCTCCTCGTCACCACCTTGGACACAGAGATGTCACTCGAGGTGTCCTCCCTGCTCCCGTGCTGTGGCTGCAGCATCACAGCCCCTGCAAGGAGGATCTGCATGGGGACCTCTCTCCAGGGATATGCCAAAGCCCTGGGGAGGTCCACAGCTCTCAGTGCCCTCCAAGAACAAAAAGAAGGTGCATATGGCAGAGGTGAGACGCTCGTCTGGCTACCCTGGCTGGGGTGGGTCTCTGGCTGGGGATGGGGTGAGAACCCAGCTGGTGTGGGCCACCCCGTGGCAAAACCCCCTTGTCCCCACGCCACAGCAGGGTGTGATGGCGCAGTGGGCACCTGTGGCCAGGGCTCCCTTGGCCACAGCCTCCTGCCTCGTGGGGTGTATGGAGAGTCCCCACAGTGAGAGCACTGGCCGGTGCTCAGGCCCATCCCACAGTCCCACAGGAAATTCCATGAATTTCAGAGATGTCTCCTGGGTTGTGTTACAGAGAAACGATGCTGCCACACTCACCCCTCACACAGCTGGGGTGGGAGAGGGAATTGCTGTGACAGGACACACTGTGTGTCCCCACTGCTCTGGCTGCTGGGATGTCACAAGAGATGTCCCCAGGAGGAGCAGTAGATTGTGCATCGCTGAGACTGGAGACCCTCCAAAATATGGGACTCTGCCTTGGCGTGGCCCCAAATTGAGAAGCCCAGAGGGGCTGAGCTGCATGGTCAGGAGGCCCAGGGCATCAGAGATGTTGGCCCAAGGTATTTGCATGGCTTCCTTGGGAATAATTGTGCACCTCCTCACAAAGCAGCACGTTTTTGTGCCCAAAGCTGCGTGGCAGCTGTGGTGACGTGGGCGGAGGGGCTTCTGACGTGCCCAGAGTTATTAATGCAGGGTTTCCCGCGGGGGTTTTCCAGCAGCCTTGGCAGGAGCAGAGAGGAGGGAACAGCTCCTCAGAGATGGCGACAGGTGGTGAGAACAGATCCTGTCTGTCACTGTGGCAGCTGGCAGCAAGCATTCCAGTTTTGGGGAGAAATCCCCTTCCTTTTGGCCACAGAGCAGGGGGTGCTGTGCGCAGCGAAGCAGCAGCAGGTCAGCAGGGTGGGTGTGCTGGCATCCCCCAGTCTGTGTGGCATTACTCAGCTCCTGAAGCAGCTCTGCCAGTGATGCTGTGCGCAGGCAGAACTGATAAATACTTGTTGTAATCATCCATTTCAAAGCTCTCATCATTTCCAGTGAATTACTCTGGCCCAGACCGAACTCCAGCTCCTCACTCCCTTTATGTACTCTGTCCATTATGAGACCAAGCTATAGAAAAGCATACACTGAGTTTGGCAAATGTAGGGCTGGATGTAGAGAACAGAAATGGCTTTGTTTTGATGACTCTGCCCTCTAATAGCCTCTTTCCTGAAGCCCAGAAAATTGGCACAAGATGGTCTTTAGCTGGGATGTGGGCTCCCTGACAGGGTAACCATGACCCCTTTCCCAGCCTGAACAGGGTGTTCTGGCTCTTGCAGCCCCTCCTGGTGCTCTGACACTTCTCCCTTGCCCCGAGAGCCCCCAGTCCAGTTTGGAGCAGCTTTGCCTGATACAGTCCCTCATCGCTTTACAAGCTGGGAAACAGAGTTATAAATAGTAACAAACACCAGCAACAGCAACAAAAGCGTTTCCCCTTTCCATCATGCCCTCAGACCTCCCCTGGGCACCCTCAGAGAAGCCCTGGGTGCCCTGTGCCACTCCATAAATTGCCCCGGCTATGGGAAGCTGGGGCTGCATTTGGGTGTCCCCACTCTCCTGCTGTGCCCACCCCAGAGTTTGGGGTGTCCTGCCTGCAATGCAAAAAGCTCTAATGTTGCATGCACTGCCTTGCCCAGAGAGCTGGCTGCTGCCTGGGCATGCAGGGGTGCAGGGAGGGCTCTTGTCCCACCTCTTCACCCTAATAGAGGGGCTGACAGCACAGGATGCTGGTAGAAGATGTGAATTTGGATGAAGGATGGTAAGAAGACAGAGAAATTGATTATTTCTTGGGATGAGATCTGTTGATGCATTAAAACTTTTTTTTTTCTCTACTCTCTAGGCACAGAAGAGAGGGCAAACCTGAGATGGGTTTATGGAGGAGGGGAGCTGGTGTCTTCCCTGACTTTCACCTCCACCTGAGTGAAATTGTTGATGGGTCTGGTTATCTATCCCCAGATGTAGAAGCCAAAATAGAGGGAAACCTCCCAGAGAAATGAATACTACAAGCTGCAGCAATGCACTTGCTTATAAATCAGAGAGGAACAAAGCTGGGCAGAATTATTTGTACTTTTGACAGTGAGTGGTAAATAACTTCAGCAACAGAGGGTGTCTCTGCTCACTTCTTTAGGTTTCTACTGTGACATTTTTAGGGCATCATGGGTTTTTGCAAGGTCTCAGGCTTGGAAATCCTGATTTGTATTTATATAGTGTGAATGATACCAGGAAAATTATTTTTTCAATGACACAATGAAATGTAACATCTTATGTTTTTATTAAACTTCCAACAGTTTTGTGCCATGCAAAGGAATATTGTACCAAGTAATCTGGGTTCCTTCAAACACTGCCAGGCCCACACTGGAGGGAGAACACAGCTGCCTTCCCCACTGCTGTCAGGAGGAGGTGTTCCCCCTCTCCCTCCCTCCCAGACATGGTCTGCTTGCAGTTTGCCTGCAAAATGTGTATTTGCAAATGTCCCCAGGCACATTATCCCTTTACCAAGTATGTATCCATCACTTGAGTCATCTCCATGACTAACATCTCTCACTCTGTTGCACACAAGAGTTAAGGGAAATCCAAGTCAAAGCAAACTAATTAATAGCCTGAGAGAGGATGGTGCTGCAGGGAACCTTTTCAGCCCCCTCCTGACAGATTGTTGCTGTATTGGAGCACACCACAAGGAATATTCGTCCCCTCAGAGGCAGGATTTGCTGCGGTTTTCAGAAGGGCAAGTGTCAACAAAAGACAATCCCATTTGTGCTGGTAACTTGTATTCACTGAGTGGTGGATTTTTTTCCTTTTGGTGATGCATCCTGCATAGGATTCATAAAACCAGGGTCTGAGAAACCCCAAGTATGTTACTGATTAACTATCTATGGGAGAACGTGTAGTTAAAGCAATTTAGGTTGAATTCAAGGGTAGATGACAGTTAAAATAGCCATGAGGAGTGAGTTGCAGATTGAGACCAGGCAGATCAGAAGAGCACCCAGACTGTCCTGGATGATGCCACTCAGAAATTTCTGTTGGTCCTGCCTGAGTGGGACTGGACACAAGGAGGTGACCACTGCGTGATGGGCTGTCTTCTGGCCAGCTGGGTGAACTTCATCCATCTACTTCTACACTCCCCTATCCCCTCTCTTGTTGTTTTTAAAAGATGTGAAGAATTCCAGCTGTGTTCCTGAGCTGCAGTCAAACATAAAGGGTAAAAAGGACGTCCCATCCACTGTCAGAAAACCCTGGCTTGCATTTTTGCTCTGGTGAGGAATGCTGGAGGTGATCACTGTGCTGACTGTGCACCTACACCTTATGCCTCATACAAGGGAGTCCTCCCTTCCAAACTGATCTGCTTGTCCCTCCACACAGGGTCCAGTACCAGTGCAGCCAGTCTGCCTGCCTTTAACCCAGTTAAATAGTGCTGGTTTCAGCTGTTTGGCCTCACTGGGAAGGCAGCACAATGTCAGATCTGATTCCTCTCCATCAGAAGTGTGGCTGTGTCACTGCCTGTACACAGGACATGCTCTGTAGTGTGCTGGTCAGACACAGCACCTGCAACCCAAAATGGCCATGGGATTTTCTTTCAAGTAGCAGAAATAAGAACAGTGGAAAGTGGGGACGCAAGGAGCTGACATGTCCCAGTGACCACCGGTGCTGGCTGCAGCTGCCCCATCCCATCAGTCAGGTCCAGCTCCACTGGCCACGTTGTGCCCACAGCAGGATCTTAAGTGCCAACGTGGCTGCAGTTATTTTAGGATGATGCCAGGTTGCATTAGCCTTGTGTAAGTGGTGTTACTTAACATGCTGTGCACAAGGGTGGGCACTGGCCAGCTCGGGGAGCCATGGCCCAAGGTTTTCAACGTTATCCTGACTCTGATATTCCCTTGGGATGGGGAAGTTTGCTGGTTCAGATGTCTCTGCAGACACACAGGCTTATTTAATGTGAATGCAAAAATTCAGGAATAAGCCAGTAAGAATGTCTCACCATGGACAAATTAAAATCAGAAGGAGAGGCAGATTAGCCAGGCAGAGAAATGAGCAAATAATCAGGCAGAGTCATTTCACCTCCAGCAGAGTATGTGCATCCATCTGTGATGAACATTAAATGTAAAAAGGCTTTTGGGAAAGAGGTTGGGGGAGATCTTGAGAGGCAACATGCTTCTCCCAGAACAGAAGGAAATCACAGAGAAAGAGAGAAGTGTTGGGAATTCCTGGGAGAATACCTGCCTACCTCAGACCAACTTACCTCTTCCCCTCCTCTCCTGTTCCTCATGTGGTATGGCACTCAGGATTGGTCCCATTTACCCACCCTTAGCAACTAAATAAAAATATGGGGGAAGAGACACACAGGGCAATTTTAGACCTTCTTCATACTTAGGTGGTGAATGTCATTGGAAAGGCAATTTGTTACATCTCAATTTTTCACATCACTACAGAATTCCCAATATCGAGAGATGAAGGCAGTTATGGATGAAACAGCAGCTTGAAAAGGCCGGACTTGTTTGGATTCCTATAGGCAATCAAATCTTGAGTTTGGTAAAAGAAAGGCATCCCTCCAAAGTCTGGTTAATATATTGAAAGTATTATTCCCTTTGCAATACCAAGTAGCTCTCTAGTGAAAGCCAGGTAAGCCAGAGCTAGCTAGGAAGAGTACTTGTAGTCTGGGAATCAGGGAGAGTGAGTTTAGGGCACCCCTCCCACGAGAGCAGCACTGGCCCATGGGCACCACAGGCAGTCTGGTGACACAGGCCCCTGTGTGGCTTTCCTCTGGCTTCACCCTGCTCTTCTGTGTGTGTTCTTTCTCAAAGCAACCACATAACATCCTGCAAAAGCGCCTGATGGAGACAAACTTATCCAAGTTACGAGGCAGCCGAGGCAGCTGGTCTCCAAAGGGTGATCTCTCATCACAGATCAACAAGCTGAACCAAACCAAACTGGGCAGCTCAGGGAAAATGGAGGATGAAGAGCTCATAGCGGTGAGCTGCCAGGTAATAGTCCCTCCACAGCCTTTTGTGATGTTTTTTCCCTGCAGATTTTATTTCTAACAGTCTCAGGCTGTGCTCTCATTCTCCATGTTTCCCAGTTAGGGTTGTGCTCCCGCAGGGTTGTCATGGCTGTGTGGATGCACTCCCTCTGCAGCTCCAGGCTGCTGTGGCAGAGATGCCCACCTGGGAACCATAGTGAAAACTGGTCTTATGGATGTCTTCCCCCACACATCAGGGCAGAGGGGGTAGCTAGGCTGGGGCAGCCTGCTGAAATGCTGAGGTGTAATTATCCATGGCAAATCCTTGTGCTCACAGCCTGCTTGTTTTCCTCAAGTGCCATCCCTATTTTCTTTGCCCAAGGGTTATTTCACATTTCTCTTCCTTAGCCCCATGCTCTTTTGTATTTCCCACTCTCCACAATATTCTCCCCTGCCTGGGGCTGCCCCATCTGCTCTCTGCAGTGGCAAATGAGCGAGGAAGGGCTCAGGACCCTACATGCATCTGAGCATGCAGGGGAGCAGGGATGAACTGGCATGAGGAGAGTTCAAGGGGACCAGAGATCCTGGACACTCTGTGCTCATCCTGCGCCCCACACATCATTTCCCATCTCTTCTTGCTCTTGCAGTGTGCGGGGAAGGAGCTGAAGGCTGTGGTGGACACCGGCTCACAGCACAACCTCATGTCATCTGCCTGCCTGGACAGGCTGGGGTAAATATCCAGCTGATTTCTGTTTTGTAGGAGCATGGCACCTGGCAGCACAGGCACTGTCCTGGGGCTGGGGCTTTGCTCATGTCAGTGATGGCCATTCTAGAAGGGAGTGCTTTGGGCTGTGACTGGGTAAGCCCCTGAACCTCCTGGTACAACCAAATCCCATCCCAATCGTAAATGGCAGAGAGATGGAATAGGAAACCACTGGTACCACCCTATTCACCTCTGAGGGAACCTCTTCAGACGGTTGGATGCATTTGTATTTGTTCACTGCCTGCTTGTCACTCAGTGCCTCACGAAACAGCTGAACCTTTCCCAGCCTTCTGTGTCCCCAGGGCAGGCGTGGGGCTGCAGCCCAGCCCAGCTCTGCAGGCTCCTGTGGCAGGGCAGGGACCAGGCTGCTGGACATGCCCCCACCAGAGGCTGCAGCACTGCTGGCCCAGCACCGAGTGTAAAGGAGCTGTGTGCATGCATGTTCTCAGAACTGGGTCTCCGATGCTGCTCCCAATTACAAATTTCTCCTGGTTAAAGGAAAAGGAAATGTATTTACGGATTGTTGGAGAGGTGACTAACAGCCATTTGCAGCAAAACTCACTCGTCTCTGAGAAACAGGACCAGGCATCAGCTCACAGGATATCAAGGAGGTTTTGGCACTTTATTCCCATGGAGTCACTGCTTTTTGTTGCAGTAATTATGAAAAAAAAAAATTGCACCTTTTCCTTGAGCACTACTGCATGGCCCTGAATGAATGGTGCCTGTTCCTGTCCTAATATTAATTACTTATTTGCTGAACAGTGTTTAGTGACTGGAAGGTGGCTGGGCTTACTACAGCCTTGTCCCAGTCTGTGGAGCAGCTCAGCCAAGCTTAGGATGGCCACAGGATGGCATTTGGAGGGATATCATGGCCTGGGACAGTTCCTCTGCTCCCTGTGTTACTTACATGTGTCTGGTGCAGTTCTCACAGCACTGCTCTGCTGCAGCAGCCCTGTCCTTCAAAGAGCACTGAAGAAAGAGGTTAGAGCCTGTTTCTGGTGCCCAGGTCTCAGGGGACTCAAAACAGCACATATGTGGCTGATGCTCAGGCTCAATTCCTCCCTTCTTTTTCAAAAATCTTTTTGTGTCTTGTCAGGATGCCAGTCACTCTCTCCCCCTCGCTCTGAGGGAAGCAGCAGAGTAGGCTCACAGGTTGCCAGCATGAGAAATCCCCTGTGGAGCTGTAGGAGGTGCAGGAGGTGGCCAAGGAACTCCTAAACTTCTCAGTGATATGTTCCCACTGGTTTTTAGGGCCACACTCCAAGAAAGCAGCAGAGGGGATCCAGCTCCTTCTCTCTGCTACCCTCCTGGTCCTTGTACCTGTGTTAAATGGTGTGGGCAATGCCCACCTCAGTCCTGGGGCCTCTGAGGGGGCTGGTCCCCCCAGGACAGATGGACAGACAGACACACACACACGCACTGCTGCAATGCGGCTCAGCAGAAAGGTACCTCAAATAGCTGAAAATTGATACAGCTTTTATCCAAGGGAGAGATCAGCACCTCAAACGGCCTTTCCATTAGATTCTTGTTCACTTTAAAAGAGAAACTGAAGCTAAATAATTAATTAGTATTGTCAGACTGGTGTAGTTAGAAGCTGTACCTCTGACAGAAGTATCTCTGACATCCTTGTTTTCTTTTCTTTGGGCTGATGTGATTGATCTGTCCCCATTTCCTCTGAACAAATCCAGCAGCAGTGCCTAACAAACTAACAACCTGATTGGGCTGCCCTGGATGTGAGCCATGTTCAGCATGGACAAAAGGGGACTCAGGGGGTACCTTATTACTCTCTACAACTACCTGAAAGGAGGCTCGAGTGATGTAATGAGTGACAGGACCAGAGGAAGTGGTCTCAGGTTGTGCCATGTGGGCTTTAGTTTGGATATCAGGAAAAATTTCTTCACTGAAAGGATGGTCAGGCCTTGGAACAAGCTGCTTAGCGAAGTGGTTGGCATCACCATGCCTAGGAATGTTCAAAATATGTGTGGGTGTGGCATTTGGGGACAGAGTTTAGTGGTGACCTTGGCAGTGCTGGGTTAACAGTTGGACTCAATGGTCTTAGAGGTCTGTTCCAACCTCAACATCTCTGTGATTCCATGGGGACACAGTGTCAGCGCCACTCGTGGAAGCTGGAGTGAACTACCCCTTCCTTACACCCACACTGCTTTAGAAGCAATTTTGTATTCCCCAAGCCTCGAGGAAATGTAGGAAAAAGATTCCTCAGGTAAAGCCAAAATCCAGTACAGAGCTGTGCTTGGGGCAGCCCCAGGGCTGCACTGTGGGTCCTGCTGTGGTCTGATGTGGGTGTGGGCTGCTGGCTGCCTGCAGAGCATCCACAGAGAACCTGCCAGGGAAGCAGCTTTCCAATAACAGCGTGGTAAATGAGCAAGGCTAAGAGCACTTCAGGCGTAAGCACCCTCCAAACACCGTTTGCTCCTTGCTGGAACAGCCAAGCCATGGCCATCTGATGTTAGGGGTGTTTTCAATGCACAGGTTAAAGGAGCATCTCAAAGCACTCCCTGTCGAAGACGAGATGGTTTCGTTGCCGAACAAGGTCAGAGCCATAGGCCAGATAGAGTGTCTGTCCCTCACAGTGGGAGCGGTCCCCGTGGAGTGCGCTGCCCTCGTCGTGGGTGAGTGTATAACCCTCTGCTCCTCCACTACGGGCTGGGGTCTAATTCCTCTCACCCCAGAAGGACAAAAAAAAGCTTTAGGAAGATGTTAAAATTAAAATATAATAAGTTCTTGTTTGGCCCCTCAGAGGAAGGGGAGAGGAGGTGTTCAGCAGGCTTAGCTTTGTCATGCTGATGGAGCAACTCCTGCATGTCCCTGCAGGCACACCCGCCTGCCCTCCTGCCATCCTGTACCCTCCTGTTCTCCTCTGGAGTCAGTCCCTTTATAAACAGGGTTTTGTTTAGTAGAACAACCACGAAGGAAGGAAGGATGGAGTCACTGACAAAAAGCACAGGAGGGCATTTTGAATGTATAAATCTGAGCTGTCCTGTTTTTTTTCAGAAGACAACGAGCAACCCTTCTCCCTTGGGCTGCAGACACTGAAGTCTCTGAAGGTAGGGGTTTTCCAGCAGGATGCTTACCTGTGCTGGTGGGGGAGCTGGGACCACTCTGAATTGCAGTTTTCCCTCTCACCTAGAGGCATTTATTCTCTACAGTGTGTCATAAACATGGAGAAGCACCACCTTGTTCTGGGGCAGATGGACAGGGAAGAAATCCCGTTTGTGGGCATTGACAGTGCTGAGGCAGGAGAGCAGTAAGTAGTCTGGGGAGGTGAGCTGCATGTCTATCCCTCAGCCTGGTGGCAGGGCCCCCTGGCAGGGCCAGACAGGAGCTGCCAGACCCTTTGCTGGAGGCGAGTGAGAGGTCAATGACCCCGGCAGAAGTCGTTTTCATCAGCTCATAAAATTTTGAAACAGAGCTTTTTCGGCAGCCCTTGTCAGCTTTTACTGTTTTTTTTCTAGTAAATATTGTACATCAAAGCGGGTGTCTGAAAAGACACTCACAGGGGAATGCCTTAGGAAATGTACTTTTTGGAGGTCACTAAGAAGACTCCTTGAGCCCTGCTTTGACAGTGTTCACAAACAAACCTTTGTCTGGAAAATATTTATGAAGCAAGGCTGACAAACCCACATGAATGTTTGAGAGAGAGATCCTGTCTGGAGATAACGGTGTTGCCACTTCTCCCTGCATTACCCCAGCAGCCCTCCTTCCAGCTCTTCCTGGTGTCCCAGATTTTTCCAGCCTTATCTCCCTAAAGAAAGATAAAGATGTGCTGCACCTCCTAAATGAGTGTGGCTGGCTCTGCGGGCGAGCAGGCTGCAGGCAGGGCAAACCTCCTCCTTCCAGGCACTGCACGGGGCTCTTTCTTGCGGAGTGCTGTGAAGAAGAGATGTATCACCGATTCCTGCCTCTGACTCATGAAACCGGCAGGCACCGAGCGCCTGACAGGGGGGGTCTGCACTTCTGTGCCATCGCAGGCAGTGCTTGTGGCTGCTCAGCGATGAGCAACCTAAAAAGCGTTTGCTCACTGCTTAAGAAAGAGCGTCTGGTGGGTGATGTAGGTCAGCATCTTCTTTAGCTGCCTGTCGCGACCAGCCACAGGGATTTGGGATGTCCTGCAGCCCCGTGCAGCTCAGCCCTCTGTGCTGGGCACTGCCGAGCTCGAGTGGGGTGGGGGAAGGAGCACAGCTCCCTCAGCCGGTTGTATCCATGGGCATTGGAGAGCGCAGGAGGGATGTGGGGGCTAGTGTGGGCACTCAGGGTGAGAGCGCAGGTGTGCCTGCTCTGTGTCCAGCTCGCCCACCCGCCGTGTGTCCGGGCCAGCCGATGGCCCTGGTGCAGCGTGTGAGCCCAGGGAGTGCCGGGTACAGCACTGTGGGGGAGCCGTGCCGAGCCATGCCAGACCACAGGCTGGTTTCCCTGTCTCCTTTGAAACAGAGATGCGAGAGACGCAGCGTGGTTCTGTCGCCACTGCAGTGATAAATTATTTCTTAGTACTGCTTTCAAAGTCAAATTGTGCTGCTTTTTTTTTTTTTTTTTTTTTTCCCCTGTGAAAAACGCCTGTTTTACTAAATGTCTTTTCCTTCCAGTTTCAGCAGTTTGGAGGCATAAAGAGAAATTGAAACACCATCCCCACACAAGAGCTTGATATCAAAGAAATCCTGTGCAGCTGTTCCAGATGAAACAGCAACGCTCTGCTTTGAAAACATTTATACTAGGCTACAGCTTGAGTAGAGCTAAATGAAATCCTGTTTGTAGCCAGTAATTTAGAGATATTGTCATGTTTATCTATGGATTTTGAGAAACAAACCTGTGCTTATTTTCTGGACTTTTCTATATAGTGTACTCTTTATTACAAACAGTTGGGAAAACCTTATTAATTCCTTCTGATGAGAAAAATACTTTTTATAGTGGCCTCATATGAGTAATTGTACTTAGCTGTGATTAGAGGCTATCAGAATGAGACTTTTATTAATGATTTTTCCAGGAGCTAAGCATTTATATTCTCTTAATCAATATTGCCACATTCAAATGGCCATTACCAGGAAGTTACTCGGAGTAAAATAACAATGTTAATACTACCTAGGAATTATAGCTCATCCTGTTAGCATAGTATTGTTGCCATGTAATTAGGGATGCAACTGCTGGCTTGATGAGAAAGAGTAGTTGCAGAATTATTAATGGGTTATAGGCTTCTCTGCAGTGGTGTGGCAGAAGCATAGGAACAGGGCTTGGGAGGGCTACCAGGGTGATCTCCTGGTGTGGGGTTGGCACCAGCGCTGGGGCTCAAAACCCTCTGAGGAGGGATCCTCTGGGCAAGTCTTGGCTGCCTTCCTGTGGAGGTCATCAAGTAAATAAATCATTACACCGGGCCAAAAAGCAAAAAACAAGCACAAAAGTGTGTTGTCTGGAAGCAGCAGATGCAGTGCCCTTGGTTCCCCCTGCCACCAGGACCTGTGTCTATCCCTGCCCAGCCAGCACCCAGCCTGAAGCCCCTGCAGCACCCAGGCCACGGCTGGTGCAGGTTATTGACTCCAGCTGCACTTCAGTGCTGCTGCCAGAAATGCCATATTTTTTATATCTGTCTGCAAATTGCCTGGGTTTTTAAGTACAACCCCTGATTACCCTCAGGGGAGGTGGGAGTTTTTGCCAGGACAAGCATTTCATTTGGTGTCACTGTCCTGGAGCAGCAGGGTTGCTGCTTAGCCCATGCTGTACATTATTGCCTGGGGGAGCCTGGCCTCGCACAAATGCAGCCCTTTATGTTTCCAAAACCTTACAGGAATTAATCACTGTCATCTGCTGAAGAGGCATTTTTAAAATTCAGAATAATATCCTTGTGATGTTGTGCATCCTCTGATGGCCAGTCCTGCTGCAGCTGGATCCTTAAGGGATCTATTTGTGCTGCAGGAGCAGGAGCTGCTCTGGTAGCTCTGGCTTAGCAAAAGCACTTTGGCCCTGGCATCAGCCACAAGCACCGACAGCATTCCCACTTTGGAAGCTTCTTGATGGTTCTGGGTGGGAATCAAAAAGTTTTGTCACCTCATGGCCATCGGCAGCCAGGCTCCTGCCAGCTGATCCAGCGTGTGCCCTCTCCCACCATCCCATGCCTGCCAGGGAATCTCAGCTGGAGCTTTATCTCCTGCAGTGGGTTTGAACCTCTTTTCAGTATTGGGTATATCCAGCAAACCTGAACTATCTGTATTTTGAGCTATTTTCTATTTTGGTGATAAGTTTCAGTGCTTTCTCTACATACAATATTTTATAACAGCTATAAATATAAAAATATATATATATACATTTACAAGGTTGGGCTGCCCACGGTAGTCCCACTGATGTGTTGTAGAAATATTTCACTAAATATGAAATATATTTGATTATTTTATATGCTATGAGTTTGGTACTTTGGTACTTTTTTCTTTCTGTGCATATTACTGTGCTAAATGTCAAATTAAATCCAAATAAAGTTACACTGTTATTGCTGTTTATTTGCTTGCATGCTGGATATGCTGGTTTTTTTTTTGTTTTCAGTGCACATCTCTGTTAAGAAAAGGAGTTTGTTTCACTCTTTAGTCTGATGGGGCTCTACAGTGCTTTTGGAAATGCTGTTGAGAATTGCCATTGAACTGAGGGAGAGTGGCAGTGGAGATGAATTAACCAGGGCAGGCTAAATGGTACACAGCACTTGGGGTAAAGGTGAGCACTTGAAATCCCAGCCTTCTGTCACCACGTGTTTCCCTCCCGAGGGAGGTATGAGATCCTGCTGTTTCCAGGTTTACACTTTGGAAAGCTGTTTTGGTGTTTATGCTGTGTTTGGTGAGCTCGCTGGGACAATGCCAGCGCAGGTGGATATGAAAGTCCTTTGGAAACTCTGGAAAGCTGGGAAAAGAAAGTGGCCAGGACACAAGAGAGGCAAGGCATGTGACCACAGAGATCTGGGTCTTCCCCAAAGCTTTGAATGTGGATTTAGGGACTTCCTGTCTCTGCCTGGATGGGCTTTAGGCTGCTGCAGCAGTAGTCTAGCTCTGTCTTACTGATGAGAAGTTATCCTTTCACACACTCCACATCCCACAGCAACAGCCTTTGGTAGAGCAGCAATGCTCTAAGCCCAGTAAAACTGGCTCTCCTCAACACTGGGCTGGCACTTTCTATGAGCATGGAAAGAAACCAGGCTCCAGCAATGAAGTGGGGGAAAAAAAAAAGGATCAATGTGCAGGCAAAAACAATGTCTCGTGCTTCCTGGAGCTGCTACAGGTTTCTAGATTTACTCAGACTGTTCCTGATGCTAGAGAGCAGAGTCCCAGCACACGCAAATGGAAAATCAGTGGGCAAAATTCCATCCCTTCTGCACAGAGTAGGGCTAGCCCTGGAGCTAGTGGCCCTTCAGAGCTGGCTCCTGTGAACAGGATCTCTATAGGACAGGACAGCTGCTATAGCAGACAGGCGTTCACCTCAGTGCAGAGGGATTATAGAATATGGGAAGTAATACCAGATCTCTGCATCAAGCACTTGCATGGTCACAGGGGTAGATGGTACAGCAGCTGAGTGCTGCAGAGCCGCTCAGCAAGCCCTGGGTGCTTGCTCCTTCTCCTCTCCAGCCCTGGTGTGTGCCTGTGCCCCTTTGGCAACCTCTCCCTGACGTGAGTTTGCAGGAAGGCCTTGTAACCGAGGGACCTGCTGCCTCTTGCCAGGTGGCTGGGGCAGAGAAGAGGGCAATGCCTGCAGCCATCTGAGATAAGGAGGACTCAGGAGATAAAGAGACAGCTGTGAGAGGATATTATGAGAAGCCTCTGGGGTGGTAGAGGGTTTTGTTGAATGTTTTATTCAGCTGGTTAATGCTGTCATGCTGCGCACAAACATCTCACAGGTGAGGGCAAGCACACCCCCCTTCCCAAGAAGCCTCAGGGAAATCAAGCCAGCTGCTCCTTGGCCAAAGCACTGTCTCTCGTGCTCATGTGGCCAGCAGAGTGCGGCGGGACAAAACACCTTTGCTCCCTCCAAGACCATGTCTTGTCCTCATTTTGGTCATGCCTAAAGCCGAGACAAAGCACACAAAGAAGATATGAAACAGAACCTTGGTGAGCCCGTTGCTTCAAAAGCTGGTGGAACATGCAGGATCTTGATGATTGGGTTCTTGCAATTAAGACGGCCCATGTGGGTAAGGCATCAACACTCGCTGAAAATTATAGAGACCTGGAGATCTGGTGGAGAGTGGCTGTCAGGCTCTCAATGCATGTCTGTACTTCATTGCAACTAACACACCTGAGGGCATGTGGGCAGGCAGCAGCAGAGGAGGAGTGCCCTGGGGCTGCACAGTGGGGTTCTGCCCACAACCCCAACACCTTCCACCACATTTGCTAATTAACTCCTTCTGGGCTGCCCACTCTGCAGCAGCACTTGCTGCTGATCCGAGTGGAAAGTCAGAAGCCGTTGCCAGGAGTAACCCTACAGCAATCATTCACATGTGTTTTGGATCCTGCTGAGATCCACCAACATCTTTTCATCACCTCTACCAGCAGAGCAGCTGATTAGATGAGACCTGCTGGGGTGTTTCTTCACAGTTATCTCCAGGGTAATCTGTTATCTAACAGCTCTCCAGGGAGGTCCTTTTTTATGGGCTTTTCTATTACTGATGATGAAACGATGCTCAACATATTGTGAAAACAAATCTAATTCTTACATCTCAGAAGCAAGTAACTTGATGACTTATTTCTGTATAAACATTTGTCTTGGGGCTGTATATTGCTGGGATTATTTTATGGGACAAACATCAGTTGAGGTCTGTGTTGCTTTATCACCTGCTGCTTAATAGATGGAGGTGAAGTATCAGGTTTCCATCAACTACAAGTCTGCTCCTTTTCCTAAGATGAGATTCCTCTTTTCCATGGGCTCTGCACTGCAGGCAGTAACCCAATTTGTCTCCTCCTCCTCCTCCTGTGTTAACAACCGCACGGCTGATGAAGGGCTGCAGGCTCTGGAGATGACTGTGCAGGTATCAGTGACATTTCAACAGAGATGGCTTTGCTGCAAAGGCAATTGATTTAATGATTTTGTTACTAGAGTGGTGCTGCCACCACTTCCCCAGGATGAGATTTCATTGCTCCCAAAGTGGGTGTGAAGAGAGTCGACAACCTAAAAATATCGGGAGTTTAGGAATAACAGGAAGCCACGGCAGCAGGAGAACTAGCTGGGGGGGAAGCTACAGGGACTTTCTCTCTGCTTCTTGAGTGCATCAGGATCGATGCCTGGGGCTCGTGGCCGCCCCCGCAGGGAGACGCAGTTGGATTCTCCAGAAAAGCGCCTCAGCTCGCACAAGGGGAAGTGGTGCAAAGTTATGTGCTCATTAAACCTAAAGCCACCCAGTATCCGGAAACAGGTGGGGATCTGCAGAATGTGGGGAGCTCTTAGTGCTGTTTCAGCCCCTTGTGTCTCCACCTGCTCCCCCCAGACAGTGGCAAGGCCAGCACTCATTTACTGCTCACCTCCTCTCACCTCTTTCTCAGAGACCAGGAGAAACAACCTCCTCCCTTCAGTGGAGCTACTGCAGGTGAGGAAACCACTGCCTAACACTTTGAGGTGCCTCTGGGGTTTCATTGCCTGTGGGGTGGCACAGCCTGCCCACACCCTGTGCTGTGGTATCCAGCTGGTTGTGCTTGGCTTGGCTCGTGCTTGGCTCTGGGCTGGAGTGCAGGGACCCTGCTGGGGGGCAATGGGCTGCAGTGTCCCTGTGCTCTTGCTGGCAGCAGCCCCATGGGTGACACAGGGGCTGCGGAAAGTGGTGCCCTGGCTTGGTGCCAGAAGAAAGGAGCAGATGCTCCTACCAAGGGATGAAGCACTAAGAGAGGACTGGCAGGAAGACTGGGGAGGGAGACCTGGACCCAGCCATCTAAAACCTCTCTCTGTTGTAAGGAGAAGGTAGGCAGGGCCAAGTACTGCTGTTACCTGCAACCCAGGGCTGCACAGCTGGCCATCGAATATTCCAGGTGTTGCCAGCTAGGAAGCATCTCAATGGCAATGCTGGCACAGGCAGCATTGAAAAATACTGCCTAAGGGAAGGAGTAATATTGAGACCTGTGATCTCAGTGAGAAAACCAATATATTTTGAAGTGTTGCTATAAATCTCAGTCCTCTGTTCCTCCACAAACAAGATCACATGGAGCGATCAGGTGAGTGATCAGGCACTTGACAGATGCAAAACATACTGAGTCATGGAGAACAGGGGCAAAGAGAAAGTGTGCAACACCAGATGGCACTGCCTATTAATTTGAAAATAAAAATGTAATTAGGAATTAATCATTGGTCTTTCCTAGATCACAAATCAAAAACCTGTTTCAAAATCCCTGGGTGGATGATGAAGCCCAGGATGAGTGCATTGCAGACCAGTGACCTGGTTTTATCCAGGCCAGTAGAGATCAGGACACATGAAAAGTGATGAGGACTTTGCCACTAGCCTTTTTGGTTGCTGGTGGGGAAGGAGAAAACCCATAAATGGGCAAAATGTCCCTTGGAGCTGGTGTAACAAAGAAACTTCAACAGTGCAGTCATATGAGAATCCAGTGAAGTGGGTCTGCTGTGAGAGGTGCCCTGGGAAGGCTGTTCAGCCCTCTGGTTTGGCAGGCTTAGAGAGGAAATCTGTGGATTTTAAGCTCCTACTCACAGAGAGCTTCTATACTGAAAGCATCGTGATGCTTCTTGGTTTAGACTTCAATGGCATTTTTCAAATTGACTTTTAAGGCTAACAGAAGGGATAATGGGCTCTTGTTCCTTCAGGAGACGACAGTGTATTTTTAAAAACAAATTACGCATGAAGACTAATTAACTTGGCATTTACAGCTTAGCATTCTCCTGGCTAAATTTGCCCCAACTGAGACCACGCTTTGTTGCAAGAAAAGTTCTGCCTGGCATCTTGTTCCTCCTGCTGCTTCCTATGCTGTGATATTAAGGTCACGAGCCACCTTCCAATGTCCTGTTCAGTGACTTCCAAGGAAGTAGTGAGTAGGGTGAAGATCTCAGGTTTAGCTGTGAGGGCTGAGAGGTGTCACAGGGGGGATGTCTCTCTTATGGTCCTGGTCAATGTTCTAACAGCTAGGAAGTGCCTACTGGGTTCACCTGTGCCTATGCAGAGAGCATCTGAGCACAGTGGCAGCTGGAACAAAGCTACTTGGAGAAAGCTCTAGCACAATGAATCACTGTAGTCTGTACACAGGGAGTTAATAGGATGCTCTCATTCAAAAATTGTATTAGAAGACACTGATGACAATGAGCCCACATCAGTTGCTCTCCCTGCACTTCCGCTCTCTGCCATCCCAAATCAAGTTAAGGTGATCCAGATGCACCTCTTATTGCTTTAGGAGAAAAATATGTTTTGTTTGTTCCTAAGGGTTGCAGGTAACTAATGCAGCAGAGGCCAGGCACAGCAAAGGCCCAGCACTATCCTTGGCACTGCGAACTGCCACAGCTGCAGGGGGGTCAGTGGATCAATCCCAAGGGTCAATCCCCAAGGCCCAGCCTCAGGAGAGAAGCTCTCAGGACTCTGCATGACAGGATGAAGGGATAACATGCACCAGCCTTAAGGCTGGTTTGTGGGAGGGTTGCAGATCTGCATCACTATGTGCTCATACATGCGAACACAAACCTTGAGTTTCTTTCACTCTTTTAGATTCTTTTCTCCTGATTTTTAAGTCTGAATTGACACATCTTCGACCAGCAAGGTCAGTTATTCACTTTCCCCACAATCCCCACAATACCAAACCATAAACATAAGTAGTGGTGGTGACAAAACAACCAGATTCAAAGGACACAAACATAAATCCCCAAAAAACCACTCAGTTGTAAAGCTCAGAAGCTCTAACCAGGGGTCCAGTTTGCTAAACATGATACAAATGAAATGGACTCAGTATCCAGCTTTTGAGGCTGATGAGTTAAAATTAGGGCAACTTGAGAAGGGCAACTTGGATAGTGAAGAAGAGAGGATGGCAAAAGGAAGGACATGAGGTTTTAGCAGAATTAACTGTGTGCTAAAATAATCCTTAGGAGACTGGTATTAGTAACCAACTCTCCTGACATCTCCTTTGCATGGAATATGATGCTTACCCGTCACAGCTGCATTTAGGTGTAGAAGCAGCCTCCCAGGGAGCACTGCTCAGAATGCAGTGTTTCCAGGTAAGTCCCACTCTGTGGGAAGAAAAGCAAGGCTGTGTATTTAGTAGAATCACCTACCTGCATTTATTGACCTCCCCGGAGACCCTGGCTGCTCACCACCACTAAGCCACAGGCTGGCCCAAATGGCTTTCAAAGAAAGCCACCCAATTCTCTCTGAAAAAGGCCCTAAATTTTAATCTTTTAATTGATGCAGCAAATCTCTTTTCTGCCCTTGAGCTGAGAGAAGTGGGTGCTCTTGTCAGGTAGAGAACAACCAGAAGCACATCTCAGGAGCACATGATGTACTGAACTCTCCAGAGACTGCTAATGATGTTTGATTAATTGTCATTATCGGTGTGAGCAAGCTTTGAGCTCTCTCTGCATCTGTCATATTTAGAGTAGTCTTTTCTTCCTTAGTTAAACAGCAGCTTCTACGGACAGTGATCTAATTGTTCCTCAGCACCTGCTTGAAGCTGTCCAAGTTAAGTATGGATATTGTGTAATTTGCAGTACATGTGATTTGGTCCTTAAGGCTCAGATCAAATAAAATGGAATAGCAAATGAGCCAGTAATTGAGTTAAGTGGAAGGTACTGCGCAGGCTGGCGCTGGGGTCACAGAAATGCTTGGGCTGGACAACACTGACAATGGAACAAATCAAAATACGTGTGTTGTGGTCACCCAGCAGCAGGATGAACAGCCTTCTAGTGGACATCCTGAGCTCAATAACCCATAGAATGCTTTCTGTCTACCAGGGCAACTGGCTTTTGCAGTGGATTTTATTCTGAGTCTTTGCTGTGCTGCAAAATTATTCAGCCAGGGCACAGAGAGTTCAGTTGCTGCTGGTGGGGCAAGTGCCCAGGATGGGTTATGTGCTGTCACCCATGGGCCTGTTACCATCCTCAGGTGCACTGCAGGGAGCCCCTGTTACTCACACCTCCCAAAACCTGTCCTGGGTAAGGCCATGGCCATGGCAGGACAGAGAACTTCCCAACCCCAGAGCTGCTCCTGTGCCAGAAAGGGGATAACCGTATCAGCATTCAGCTGCAAGCTCTCTCAGTTGGATAGTCCTGGAGGAGTCCTTTTGTGGGTCCTTTGGTGAGTCCTAGTAAGGATCTCAGCCATTTTTTGGTTATCAAGCCTAATTTTGATTTCCTCCCAGCCAGATGACAACATTCACCCTTTGAGGCGAATACTGAGCAACTGGGAGTGGTACAGCCAAAGTCACAGACTGAGATCTCAGTCCACATATGAAAAGCTTAGAATCTGAACAGGAAAAAAGTTAAAAAAGAAAAAAAAAGGATATCATCTTCTACCTCACTATAGCATTACACTGGACTGGCAGGCAGGCAGGAGAACTTATTCTACTTTCCTCCGCTGCCACCCAGCTTCAATGCCTTGAACTCATCTTTATGCTCCATATTTCTCATCTGCTCCTGCGCATTTTGCCCGAAGAACTGCTGGCTTGATCAGTCTCAAGGCTTTGCTCGTGGAATGAGCACACAGCTTTTGGAGGACTGGCAGGACAAGTCTCATCCCCAAGAAAAACAGATTGTTTTCTCCAGAATATTAGTCCAAGCAGCTACTTGCCATCTACTACATGAAACCAGGAGTTACTTGAAGTGCTGTTAGATATTAATTCACTTCAGCATACAAGGAGAAGCAACACCAATGAAGAGAAGAATATAGTCCCTGGAGCCAACCCAAAGTCATTCCTGATTACATTACCAAGGAGCAGTGTGCAGCGTGAACGGCAAACCCAGCCACTCTCCCCGTGTCTGGGTGGTGGAGAGCTTAATCCCTCTGCTCTGACGATCAAAATGCTGCTATTTCAAACAGATCTTTCTTCCTTGGAAAAGGCTTTTTGGTAATTAAAGCAAGAGGCGTTGTCTGGGTTGAAAGTCGGAGCCTGGGCACGCTGTCGGGTGCGATGAGGCAGTCGGGGGAAGCTCGCAGGAGCTGCTTTGCAGGGTGTTGTCATGGGAACAGAGCAAGTAGGGCATTCGCCGCTCCGCATCCTCCACACAAACGCTGGCAGTGCGGTGGCACAAAATCGATGCTGTTTGCAGCACTGGGAGAGCCAGCTCTCAGGTTGTCTCGAGCAGAGATTGGACCTGAATGAAATGCAAAGGCCAGAATGTCCCTTTGTGTGAAAGTGGTGTCATTCCTGGATTGAGTGGAAGACTTTATGCTGTGTTTGGGCATATTTTAACTGCCTATGAATCTGGCATCCATAATGGTTAGTGGCAGCAGATGAAGGGTTGATCCTGGTCATCACCATGGTGGGCAAGCTCAGAATATGAAATATTGCCATATTGTCAATACTTGTGGTCATCTGAAGTATCTGACTCACCTTGCATGATGCTGTCCTTGAATACAGCTTACCTTCTCTGCGCAGGTCTAGGTATGCGGAATTGTTGGAATTTTCTCCATAAAATACACAAATACTTTGTGTGATATTGTGGTTGCTAGGGACAAGCAGTGGTAGTGAATGGTTTCCTGGATAAAGAAGAATACAGAGATTCCTGCTCTTTCAATTATTAGGGGTATGTATCTAAAAGAAAAAGAATATTGTTGCATCACAGAGACCAGTGGAAGCAGAATTAAAGGCAACACGTAAGACAAGATCTGACAGAGGTTGAAAATGCTAATAGGAAAAGGGCTAATGGAGCAAAATGCAATTCATTGCCTCCAAGCTTTCATTTTTGCCTTGCCCAGGTCTGCTGGCAAAGTAAAGATCTGCTAATTAAAGCAGGCATCTGCAGAGTAACTGCGTTGCTGCCGCTGACCCAGGCCAGCAAGGTGCTGAGTGAATACTCCTCATTTCCTATCCACACCGAAGTGTGAATGAGGGGCCCGCAGCCATCCACGGATTGCTTGATATGTGCTTTGGAAAAGTGACCAAAATAGCAGGCAAGGGAAGAAAATGGAGCCAGTGCATGGAGGGGTTCCCAGTTTTCTTCCTGAGGTTACTGAAAGCCCCTCTGCTTAGCAACAAAAGTAATGATAAACTTTGCCACAAAAACACTTGGAGCTGTATCATAAACATCATCTTACCTTGCCTTTAACCTATCCCTCCCTGGCTATGGTATTTCCATGCAGGTTGCAGCAAAGATTGGAATGAAATGGCTGGCACGGGGTAGAGCACATTCTGGATTCATAGTGACATTTCTTCTCGTGCTGATCCCATTTAATATAAAACAGGAAGCCTGAATTTATTAGAGTAATCCTAGTGGATTAGCCTGTATACAGAAGAAGAAACTGTGGTTCCTTTTTGGGCATGTTTGCCTCCATGCCTCTAGCAAAAGCCCTCTGGGGCAGAACAAGGAGCAGCAGATGAAGTGTGTGGAGCAGCACTGACCTTGTCTCTCCCATGAGCAATACAGGCAGGGCATCTGAGGTCTTGCTGGGTCAGGGCTGGTAGAGGCTATTTATAAGTTTTGGATTAAACAAACAAACGCAGAAGCTGTTCTTCATGCTGCAAGGGATGAAGCCAGAGTTGTGGACTTACAGATTGTGGTTGAAGAGCTGAAGCCTCTGTCTCACCTACAAGCTGCTGTTCCATGTATTTGCAGCATGTCTCCTTTGCTGAAGGAAGGGACTTGCAGCAGGAATTGCACTGATAAGAGCATGACATATGTCACTAATTGAAACCACACACAGAACACGACGTGCTCCCCGTGTGTGTGATGTGGGGACTCAACTGCTGCGGTGTGTGAGAGCCCTGACTGACCTTGCATTAGCAGAGAGGGACCTTGAACTCTCACAGCCTGCAGAAAAGTCAGGAGTGGATTCACTGAGACAGAAAGATAAAATAAATGCACAGCTCTTTCAGCACTTCCCTCCATTCGCTTCATATCATAAATATCAATACAAATATAGAAATACAGAGGTAAACAGCCTGTCCAGCTTGCTCTTTCCATATGCATGCATTTCTGCTGTGAAAGGCTTTATGTAACTCCTGACAGCAGATCACAAAATAATGCCTCAGTTATGGAAGGAAGACACGAGCCATTACATTGCATTATGGTAAGGTAATGGAGCTCTGAGATGAACTGGATTTGGAGAGCTTGCTTTTATTGTCAACCTTGTACCCCATCCACCCCACTGGCATTGATTTCTCTTTGTATTCTCCAGAGACCAAAGACCACAAGACCAGAATAGCAGCTAGACCTGAACCAAGCCACTGGGGTTTTGGCCCAAAACAGAAACTCATGAGACAAAACTGTGCTGTTTATTTGAAGGGATGCAATACCAATGACAGAACATATTCAGACAGATGCTGATGACCAATCTGCTGAAAGGTGAATTTCTCATTAGCCTAGAGCAACTGACATTATAATTAATCTCTTCCCATGTTTCTTTCCTAAGTAAAGGCTGCTGTGACACCAAGTGCTGCCATCATTTTAATTTTTTAACTGAAGGTAGGGAATAGACAAAAAAAAAGGATCTGCGTTTACTTGGTTTTTCTTCTCTGCAAATGTCGCACCACTTTCATGTTGGCAATAAGTGCAGAAGTGCTAGTCCAATCACTTATTTACATAATCCCCTCAGATTTTTCTTTCATATCATTGTTGATTATGAAGAGATTTTCTCAGCTGGGAAAACAAAGGGAAGCCAGGCAAGTTCTGAATGTGAATAGGCTGAACTGACATAAGAAGATGGTAATTTGCATTAGTAAAAAATAATCATAATGTGGATTATTTAAATTATGGTAAATAGCATCTATCCCTACCTGCCCTGAGGAACATCCACCCCGTGACAGTGAAGGCCCATTCAGCTGCAGTGTGTGAAGCAGCCCTACACCAATTGTTTGACACAGCACAGCAGAGTCCAGCTTAATTACCACAGAGCATAAAGGTACTTTGCAGAGAAAAGCTTTTAAAATACTCATATTCACACGTGAATCAGTGCAGCACAGTAAGGAGGAGCAGAGGCACAGCTTAGTGCTCTGTTGGCTATGGAGACCACGTGGCTTTGGGAAGGCTCCTGCAACAGGAAAGGAAATGCAGGAGCTCACTATGCACGTACAGTGCCTAGAAACATAAAGCTCTTTATAAGCTATTTTTGTAAGATGACTGAGCAGGAAAGATGTGCCCCTGGAGCGGCTGCCCTGCCCAATGCCTAGAGATGCACAGCCTGTGCTGTGTCTTTGTTGCATAGCCTTGATTCTTGTTCCCCAAAGCCTGGCTCAGGCTGTGCCCCAGTAGCCCAGGGGGATGTACCCCACGGCTCACCCCTCCACGGCCGGGGCAGACCAGGGCTCCCCCCTCCCCAGAACCTCAGAGGCAGAGCGTTTGAATGATCAAAGGCACTGCCAGCAGCTCTCTGGGGCACTTGGTGTGTGAGTATTGATAATGGAGACAAACGTGAGAGCAACTACAAAACTGTAAAACCCCTAATTCAACAGAGCACACTGACAGCAAAGTGCAAGGTTTAGCTTCGAGAGGCCAGTGCATACTTACAACTCTCAAACAAATCTTGTTATTAAAGCATAGTGCATGTTATTTTTAAAAAGCACACTAGATGAGAGAGCTCAGTTCCATTAACTTGAAAAGGATTGGTCCAGTAAGGACAGAGTTAGCAGTGCAGGGAGCAGCCTGCAGCCACTAAAGCTCAGACTCTGCCGATAACCCAGTGAGAGCTCTCTTGAAGATGAAACACATCTTCAGCCCTTCTGGAAGATTAGCAAGCTGAAAAGCAATTATGCTCATGGCAACCATTTAATAATTTCCTTAAAATCAACTTTTGTATACATTTTTTAGCTGCCTTTCCTCTTTTTAAAAAACTGTGGTTTAACAGTATTGCTTCTGATACTGGTGTGCTGACAAATACATTAAAAAAAAAAGAATGGAAACAAAATTGAAAAAAATCTAAATGTTAAGACAGAAACTCCCAGGGCTCTTTTCTTAATAATTCATCCAGAAGCCTTTGCTTACTTAATCACTTGTTATTGTTTTCTAGGGGAAGAATGGGCTCATCTGGAAGAAGTAACCTTTACCTACTGCAGCACCAAGAGCCTGTGGCTCACAAGTTCCCGTTTCTTTATTTTGGTACTCCTGGCTTTGAGGAAACTCCAAGACTGGGCCTGAAGATCCCAAAGGCTGTTCCAGCCACCTAAATAAAAGCGCATTTATTACCTGTGTATCAGACCCCTCTGATTGGGTTAAAAAAGTAGTTTATCAGGCTCTCTTTTCCTACACCAAACTCTTCCAAAGGCAGTGATGCTTCTGAAACTGCGTATTGTTTACTTCAGCTCAAAATGTGATCTGTGTTTTTCTAAAGATTCAGCATGTTTTTCAACTCAGCAGTCAACCTGCCCATCATAGACTACGGCTGTGGGTGGTGGGGAAGACACAGAGCCTTCATGCTTCAAACCACTTTCATTGCAGATACAGTCATTAAATAGACAAATTGTTTGGCTAAGGCTGAAACCTGATGTATGCTCATTACAGTCTGCTGGCAATTTCCCCATAATTTTAAAAAAAGGTGTTTTGTGTTTCCATAGTAACTCGAGCTCCTTTCCTGAGATGTCTGATGCACTGCTAGGGTTACATAACCTATTGTATTAGGAAGGAGTGAATAGCACAGTTGAAAAGTCTACTGAATCTAAAGGATTATGAAATTACAGCCACCAAGTGGGGGCTGGGGAGGGAGAGGGGAAATAGAGCAGCTTTCAGCCATGTACAGTTTTGCTACTGAGCAATTTAGACAGAGAACCATGGAATTGCAGAATGGATTGGGTTGGAAGGGACCTTAAAGATCCTCCTAGTTCCAATTCCCCTGCCATGGGCAGGAACACTTTCCACTAGACCAGGCTGCTCAGAGCTCCATCCAACCTGGCAGCTTGAACACTATCAAGGATGGGGCATCCACATCTTCTCTGGGCAATCTGTTCCAGTCTCTCAACACCTTCAAGGTAAAAAATTTCTTCTTAATATCTAATCTAAACCTACTCTCAGTCTGAAGCCATTCCCTTTGTCCTGTCACTACCTGCTCTTGTAAACAGTCCCTCTCCACTTTTCTTGCAGGCTCTCTTCCGGTACAGGAACAGCTACAAGAAAGACAGAAGGTATGAAAAGGAGGAGAAGGAATACATGGGTTGAGTCACATAGCCTGCTGTTTCTCTGTGAAGGTGTCAGAGGAGCTGAGACGAGCCCAAGCTGTTTTCCAGGCTGGGCTCAAACCCTTATTCAGCAGTGGCTGCTGTACCAGGGACAGGCTGGATCCATCCAGCCCTGGCTGCATCAGGTAGGTTTGGGGTTCCTACACAAGTGGGGAAGACTCATAGACTGCTTAGTCTGCCAGGTCTTAGGGAGCACAGCTGGAAACGCTGCTTCTCACCAAGGTTGGCCACCCTCTGCAAGAAGGTGAGCACAGCTCTTGGGTGGAAATAATTAACAATGACATGACAAATGGAGAACATCGCTGGATTTTAGTGATGTCTTCTCAGAAAAACAGCTGTCTATAACATGCATGTAGATTTACATAACTGTATGTTCAGATGTACAAAAACTGGATTCTACGCTGCTCACACACCTCGTTTAGAGTGGTACTAATCATCACTTCTAAGCCATTCCAATATTCCAATATTGGGGGAACTACAGGCCCATCAGCCTAACCTCTCTTTAAAAAAAAAAGACATGTTGATACTAACGTGTGTCCAGAGAAGGGTAACAAGGCTCCTGAAAGGCTTAGGAAATATGTCTTATAAGGAGTGGCAGAGAGAGATAGGTTTGTTTAGCCTGGAGAAGAGCAGGCTCAGGAGAGACCTCGTCACTCCCACACCTGCCTGAAAGGAGGGTGCCGTGACGGGCTGGTCTCTTCTGCCGTGCCTGCAGTGAGAGGAGCCGAGGAAATAGCCTTAAACTGACACAGGGGATATTCAGATTAGATATCAGAAAAAGTTTTTTCACTGTCAGCGTGGTCAGGCATTGGAATATGTTGCCCAGGGAGGTGGTGGAGTCACTGTCCCTGGAGATGTTCAAGGGGCTTCTGGATCTGGCGCAGGGTGATACGGCTTAGTGGTTACAGTGCTGGATTGGTGGTCGGACTGGATGATCTCGGAAGTCTCTCCCAATCCTGACGATTCCATGGTTCTAGGAATATTTTTGTGCGGCCGGCCCGCGCCCCGGAACCATCCTGCGGCGCCGCCGATTCCCGCGGGGCCGCCATCGCGGGCGAACGGCGCCCCACGTGAGGGCGGCGGCAGGCGGAAGTGATGGCGGCGGGGGCCCGGCGGCGGCCCGGCGGCGACAAGCGGCGATAAAGCGGCCACAGAGCGGCGGGGCCCGACATGGCGGCCCGCGGGGCGCGCCTCTGCTCGCTGCTGCTGCTGCTGGCCGCGCTGGCGGGCCTGGGCGCCGAGGCCAAGGTGAGCGGGGAGGGAGGCGGGGGACGGGTCACGGTGGTGCTCCCGGTACCGGGCCCTCCCTCCGCCGGGCGCTCGGTTCCCGCGGGTCGTTCCGCCTTCCCGGCCCCGCTGCTTCCCCGGCCGGCTGTAGGGGAAGGCCCGCGCCAGTGGTTTTGTGGGGGCGCTGCCCTGCCCCGCTCGGCGGAGGAGCAGAGCCCGGCGGCGCGGCCTCGGCGCCAGCCCCGGTTGCCGCGCTCGCCTCACGCTCGGCGGGGTTGATGTCGCTTTGCCGCGGTGCCCGGGGACGCCGTCACACAGAGCTACGGGTGGCGATGGAGCTGCTGTTCCCGAGGCTGCCGGAGCTGGGCCGGGCTGAGTCCCGGGCCCGCCGCAGCTCCAGCGCGGGGCTCCGCGGTCGCTGCCCGGCCTCACCCAGCTCCGGCCGCCTCACCCGCGCTGGGTGCAGGCGCTCTTCTCTTGGGCCTTCTGGGTTAATGTTTGGGGCTATTACCGTAGTTCTCTGTGACGGGCAGAGAACACCGTGTCTTCTCCAGTCAGAGTGCCCGCGTGTCTGAATTTTCTGCTTTTCAGCGGTAATCAGCTGTTTGAGTCCTCTGAGGCGAGACCAGAAGTGGTTTGCTGTATGGTGTGTAGATTACGGTGTGGATTTACGTGCTCTCCTGAAACCCACCTGCACTGCTGCATCCAGCTCTGGGGTCCCGAGCACAGGAAGGACATGGAGCTGTTGGAGCGAGTCCAGGGGAGGCCATGACCGATGATCACAGGGGTGGAGCACCTCTCCTGTGAGGAAAACCTGAGGGAATTAGGATTGTTTCGTCAGGAAAAGAGGAGGCTCCGGGGTGACCTAATTGCACTACCTGAAACCTTACAGTACCTGAAGTCTGTAAGAGAGACGGAGAAGAACGTGGGCAGGCAGTGTCAGGACAAGGGGGAGTGGTTTTAAACTGAAAGAGGGTAGGTTTAGATTGGATATCAGGAAGAAATTCTTCTCTGTGAAGATGGTGAGACACTGACGCAGGTTGCCCAGAGAAGCTGAGGGTGCCCCGACCCTAGCAGTGTTCAAAGCCAGCTGGATGGGGCTTCGAGCAGTCGAGTCTAGTGGAAGGTGTGCCTGTGGCAGTGGAGTTGGAACTAGATGGTCTTTAAGGTCCCTTCCAACCCACACCTTTCTGTGATTCTGTGCTAGTGCAGTCAAGGTTTTCCAGCTGACCTATGCCCACTTAGTGTTACTCTAACTTGGCTATTCAGTGTAGAAGTTCATTATCAATCCTTGTTCACACATTCTTTTGTAATGCCACTGGAAATTGCCGTGAACTTTAGAGAAGCCACGTTCATCCTTTGTCTCTTATTATTTGCTAAAATAAGTTTAGTATTGTTTCATTCATTTTAAGCTCATCACTGTGTCTGTTAAGCAGCTGTCTTCATAAGCTGGATAGTTGAGTCATCACCATCAGCAATTTCTGCACGTGTGGTTTTTCTTAAAAAGAGGAATGAGCTTAAACTCCATTTTTTTCCCCTCGAGAATGTGTTCCTATCTCAAATAATAGTGTTACTTGACAAATTGCTCTACTCTCTTAGTATTTCTGAAGGGTTGTTCCTAAACTTGTAGGAAGTCCTGAGTAAGACTGTTCAAAGATACTTGCAAGTAGTTTGTGTTAAATATTTCAAGTATTATGTGAAGAATGCTTTCTGTAGCCCTGATAATATAACTAATATAATAACTGATGATAATTTGTTCTAAGCATGATGTTTACTTTACTTTTAGAATTCTGAGGATGTCCGGTGTAAATGCATCTGCCCTCCTTACAAGGACCATTCAGGCCATATTTACAACAAAAATGTTTCACAGAAAGACTGGTGAGTGTGTGTGGCACATGCAAAATGATAATAAGTCTTACTGGTTAAAGACCTGTCCTGTAGTCATTACATGAGAATCTCCTATGCTGGTGCCAGGACAAAGCAGAGCATTTTCATAACTTACTGGAGCTTTTCTTTCAAAAGTACTCCAGAATTCAGCTCTAGCAAGGGACGAGGCTTAAACCCTGTAGTTTATGCCCTGTCTTCTGTTTTGGTTTGCTTGCTTGCATGTTTAATTGTTTATTTGGACTTGGAAGTAGTGGAAGGGAACAAAGTGGTGTATCTTGAATCCAGTGATTTGGAATGGTGTAAAGGCAAGGGAGCACAAACCTGGAGCTGAGACTTGGGAGTATTGTCTTTGCTTGCTCTGCTCTTCAAACCCATCCTGTCATTTAGGGACTGTTATTTCTGGAGTTTTATGCAATTCCAGTAGATTTTGCACTTTTTTAGCAACTTGAACCTCTGACTTGGAGGGGAAAAAATTCTGATATTAGTATTTTTTATCTTCTCAGTAACAGACTTACTACTGTACTTAAGCAGCATATAAGATTTCTACTATACTTGTGCAGTGTATTGATGCAAGCTTTCAGTCATAGGAACAGCAATTGCACAGATTATATCTTGATTTTTGGTTTTGTAGCTTGAGTGCTGCATTCTTCCACAGAGGAGAATGTAATTCTGCTTTCACATAAATGAGAAAATTAAACCCTCCACTCCCCTCCAGAGGCTGTGAGGTGGCACTCAGCAGTTGCAGCTATGAAGAAGAAATACAAAGAGCACAGAAGAGATGAGCTGGTGCCTGGCTGAGTGTTTGCACTGTTGTAATTTAGCCCAGTAGAGTGCTGAGTCCCAGGCTGCTGCTGTCACTCCAGGCCTTTTGTTTCACTACCTGCTGCTGACTGTGCCAACAGGTACAGGAGGTAACCAGGAGAAAGGTGAAATAGGATTTTGGTTCTGTCAGTGCTCTGCAGGGCCCAGGGGGTTTGAACTCTGAGTAACACCCTGAGTCAGCAGAAGGACCAGCATTACATAAGTTGTTGTTGGAAGCAGCTGTCTCGTGGCAGCTGGATTTTAGTGCTGTGGTATAGAGTGCCCATAATATTGTCAACCAGGGTTTTCCACAGGGGACTGACTTACATGTGGTAATTTTAAGTCAAATGCTTTCGCTGAAATCTGAATCCTCTTTATTCACCATTTTGCTGCTTAGAGAAACAGCCCAGCTGAGTTCCTTTTTTTTAAATTGTTTTTGCAATGTCTGTACCTTGTGATGACAAGAAAAAAGAAATTCAGTTCATGAATGTCAAAGAGAGGCTAATCTCCCTTCAGATGCTGAAAGGATGGAATAAAGTATGGTGAAGAAAGAAGTGGAATTAGTAGCTGGAATTTACTTTTATCCGTGATGTCGGTGTCAAATGATGCATTTGTGCTGGATTCATATCCTTGGACTTGTTCTGCTAACAGCTTTAATACTTTCACTGAAAAATGAAGACACTGTATTGAGTTAGAAAGATCTTAAAACTTGTTTAGCAGCTTGTCAGTAGCTGAATTTCTCATTTAAGTGAAATAACTGTGGCATAGTGATTTATTTATACCTGAAGTTTAGAACAACTGAACTTAAGCAAAGGTGGCCTCTCATCTCCTGCAGCAGAGTGGAACAGCACAGCTAAAGGCAGCTCAAAACTGACTGGACAGTTTCTGTGTTTCCTCAGTGATTGTCTCCACGTGGTGGAGCCTATGCCTGTCCCTGGACCTGATGTAGAAGCATATTGTTTACGTTGTGAGTGCAAATATGAGGAGAGAAGCTCAGTCACAATTAAGGTAAGTGGTATAATTCTGTTGGCATATATTAAAGACCTCAACTGTTTAGTAAATATGTCTGTTGTCTTTCAGAGAAATACTATTTTTAAAAGGAAAACTTTTCTAAGGCAGTCTAAAATGTAACTTTTTCTATAGTAGTTGCTCACAATCTTGAGCAGTAACAATAGCATCAAACTTTAGCTGAAGAAGTGAACCTGATACCCTTTGTTGAAGATCTCTGCTTTTGAGATCAGACTTCACACTTGCTAAAATTTTGAGTATTCTGAGATACTTTGTCAAGCTTTGGGCTTTGTTTTCCTTATTATTTCAGAGGGCCTGTCATTACTCAGCTGCCTTACTTGCTTACTATAAATTTTCTTTACCCACATTTGTTCTAACAGATGTTTTCTGTGTTCTTCACATTCTTGTCCCATTGGAGTCGTTGAGGCCTGGACTGGTGTGAAAAGACTGCAGTATATCTTTTGGTTTTTGACAACACAGACTATTTTATTTTGGGACTTTAGAAGTTTGGTATTTTGTTTTGCCTTCCCATTGTGCTTGGTGACCGAATGCAGGTCTGTGCTAGAGAATGGGAGATCATTGGGTGACGCCCCAAATTTGTCACAAGTTGAATGGCCAGACTGTACAGTTGTCTTGGTTGAAGTGAGGTTTGTAACACCAACTTGTTTTAAGAGGGATAGCATATGATTCTTTGCAAGGTCTCACTGTTTCAAGCTGTCCTAAACCCTTTTAATACCATGTTGTAGTTTATTGGTTTTCCTCTCTTTCTGGATTTTAAGTCATCTGATGACACTACCATAGATCAAACTTTGCCTGTGCTCATCTTTTGGTCCATGCTGCCTGTTGTGAGGCTGGGGGGGAATGTCACAATCTTGGCATAAACTGTGCTTGTGTTATGTAGGTGACAATCATCATATACCTGTCTATTTTGGGCCTACTTCTTCTGTACATGGTGTACCTTACCCTGGTGGAACCTATACTGAAGAGGCGTCTCCTTGGACATTCACAGCTCATACAAAGCGATGAAGACATCGGGGTGAGTTCGCCAGAGTCTTTGAGCACTTGGTTAGTGTAAAGACTGGGATGGTTGGTTGATAAATAATTATTTGGGGTGAGCAGCTTTTATTGCCAGGCTATGCTGGGAAAGGAAGAGAGAGCTGTGTGATGACTTCTGTGAAGCCACTCTTTCATTTTTCACTGGGCTGGAAAGTAGTAAGGTGAGAACTGCTTCAGTTCCACCAGCTCTAGGCACAGATTGTTTTCACAGAGAAGAAACAGTGTAGGAATGGAGGTAAGAATATAGAGGAGTACAACTTTTTAAGAATTAATGATCCAGTCTTGCCAGTGATCATTTTTATGTGAAGTGCTTACTGCTTAGATTGCTCTCTACAAAAAGAAAGTATGGGAATTGCATCTTTTATTGTTCCAGTTTGAGTTTCCTGATGCTAAAACTTCAAGAAGAAATTGCTATAATGAAGTAAAATAGTGATGGATGCTGAAATAATTTCTTAGTATTACAGCCAGAAATCAAAATGTGGCAGTATATTCCAACAGATCAGGAGAGCTTTTTTTGGGAGAAGAAGGGGAGTAGTCCATTAATGACGTGGTTTCCTGTCATTACTGACCTTTCCAATCTCTAGCACTGGGTAACAATCACATTTTTTTGTTGTGAAATCAAGGTACATAAAGCATAGCCGATAAAAACTATTACCTGGGAAAATGCTTAATTTTGGATACTTAATTACCCCCTTGCCAAACAGAAACACCTTTTTAAGTGAAGATGGCTGAAGATTATGTCCCATTGTTTCCAAACTTCCCCGTGTATTACATGTAGACATGTTTCAACTGTCTTTGTAATGACAACATAAGATTTTCACAGTTACCTCTGGAAGGATTTTGGGTTGAGTTTTGGTTTTTTCTTTTCTGAAAAAAAGGTATTGGAATAACTCTCTCTTTAAATTCTTATGGCAAATTGGGCAGTTCCTACTTGAATTAAGTGAGCTTGTGCTGTATGCTATACCTCAGACAAATTTATACCTTAGATAAATTGTCTTAATGCCTCCAACTGTGAGTTAGTCTTTTGATTGTAGGTAGAAGAAGTGAAATAAGTCCCATGGCAGAGTTCAGGTTAACTGCAGAATGAATTTACCTAAAAGTCTGGATCCATCTTAACCAATGTCATGTTTTGCTGTAGCTGTTCTGTGAACATAACATCATTTAAGGTCCCTTATGAATGATTCCCATCCTTGCCTTTCCTTCTGCAAGTTCTTGAGGTATTCTTGTCACACTTCAAAAATACCATGTCCATGGATTTGTGGCTGAATTTCAGGGCAGTGTGTTCACTCTTTCTTGTTGCCCATTGGTGACAGTGGCAACTGATCAATGTAAGCCGCGTCCTTAGCCCTCTTTCCTCTTAAATTCTTTTTTTCCCCTTATTGTCTACATAGAAATTGACAGTAGCTAGCCTTGGAGCTGAGAGTCTTGTTTGTCAGGAAGGCCACTACCATCTAGACTGTCCTGTGTTTTCCCACCATGTGTTCTGCAGTAGAAAACCGTGTGTTGCTATTATGATTTTTTTTTCCCCTGTGAATGAAGTGACCTGTTTCCTGTTAAGTGCCCATTCTAGGTATATCCAACTGTATAACTTTTTATGGTGAGATGACAGCTCTTTTGATCAGGGATAGTCTCTTGTTCTCTGTGAGTATATTTTTTTTAATGCTCATTGTGGCTTTGGGACTTAGAGCAATCGTTTCAGTAGGTATCATTAATAATAATCTCTGTACAGCTGAGAATTGTCATTGAGCTGCTCTACACCGTCATATCACAAATAAAGCATCCATTAATGTAAATGTCTTCTGAAAAAAAGTGTTATGGAAAAAAATAAAAGGAATGTGAAATGTAGGTATACAAAAAGACAGTTATTTAATACAGGACATAGTTATGTTATTTTTCATTATGCATTGTATATATGATGCTTTCTGGCATAGCTTTAGCAGCATGATTTTGTCCAAACAGTTTGATAGCCAAATAAGAAGTTCAGTTCCAACTCTTACTGTTTATAACTTGGCTATATTTACTAGCAGAAAATAAAGCCTCGCAGGTACTGTTAGAAAACAGAGTAAACGTTAAACAAGCACTTGGTTTTTGTTGCGCTCTGTCACTTAACAGCTGTATTGACACTGTGCCTTCAGACAGCTCAGCACAATGGGCTTAGTTTGGTAAACAGCAGAGTGTGTTGGTTTGATATAGAAGCTGTGTGTGAACATCCTGAGGTGCCTGGCAGGAAATGGCCAGGAGCTGGCAGAGAGCTGGCTCTGATTCAGTTGTGAAGTGCACTCACTACAGTAATGGGGTGCCTGGTTCTGCTCTGGGCTGCTGTCCCTCCAGTTGCTAATGGATGCAAGACTGTGGGTCTGATCCTGCAGCTCACCATGATGGCTCTGGGCAGCAGGCAATTGATAGTACAAAGAAGTGTGGTGTATTTGGGAAACCTGTGGAAGTTCCTGTGAATGAGAAATTGAAGTACAGTTCCAACAATTCAAAACCTCGCGTGGTCGTTGTTACTGACCAGCTTGTTGGAACATCTCGTTTACCTTAAAAAAAGACGACACCGAACCAAACCCCGCATCCCGTGGAATGTAACGACACAAAAGACTCTTGTAGCTGGAACTGCTGAGGGGTAACTGTGGATTTTTGCTGTTCCAGGACCACCAGCCTTTTGCAAACGCCCACGATGTGCTGGCCCGCTCGCGGAGCCGCGCCAACGTGCTGAACAAAGTGGAGTACGCCCAGCAGCGCTGGAAGCTACAGGTCCAGGAGCAGCGCAAATCGGTCTTTGACCGTCACGTTGTGCTGAGCTAATTGGGGCTCAGGGAAGGAACTCCAGGGATGTGCCCTAGCGGAAAGAGCTGACAGAAGTCTTCCTGATCCTGCCAATTCAGAGGAGTTTTCTTGAATGATTTGTTATTGATTTAAAAAAAAAAAAAAAGAAAAATTAAAAAAGTATTTGAACTTTGAAGGAATGTACTGGAGTGGAAGCAGTTTAAAAAGATTAGTTAACCAAAAGCTTAAATCTTTGTTTTCAAATGGCTTTTACTAACAAAACTGAAAAGAAAACAAACCCTAAGATACCTTGGGTTGCCACTGTGGTACATTACTTACAGTTGTGACTTTATGGTGGTTTTTAACTATATATTTCTCTCTACTATTTATGTGGTTAAAAAGTACCTGGGAACACAGTAATTGCTTACAACTCACTAATCACTTTATGTAAAGACCTTTTGTAAATATACTTGGATTTTCTGCTGATTGATGCTAGGTACTGGAAATTGAAATCTTGCAGTGTAGTTTTGGTCTCAGAGAATGAAACCCTGCTGGCTGTGTTCATCATTTGGTTTCTTGCACTCGTACTTCCAAGATGCTTGTATGGCAAGTGATGTCTGCAGATTTAAGGCAAAACATAAGTGGACACTGACTCCTGGAGCTGCATATTTCAAGTACTGTGATGTAGATAAATTCAAATGCAGTGCACATTCAAGACAGTGTTGACATTTTGTTCTATTTTGCTTTAATAGCTTAATATATTGTAGGTGTATGATGGATCTTAAAAAAAAATCTTTCCCTTTCTTTTCATGGGTGAAGTCTCAGGAGTTAGTATATGATGAAATATTTATTATAAAAATCTTCCTGCATTTGTCTGGATCGATGGTGTAAGGCACATACTTTCTCTAGCACCTGTCATCTTGGGAGTTAGGTGTATTTTTTTATCTGTGACTCTGTACTCATCTCTCTTCAGAGGTTATACAGTTGCTAGATTACTAACTTTCATATATCCCCTTTGGAATGTAACAATTAAAGATAAAACTGATTTTTGAAAAATGGATCTGCATTATCAGTTTGTCATCATTTTTCTCCCTCATTATGCTGCATGTACATTCCATCCATAAAAGCACTTCTCTAAAAACGCTTCAGAGTAGAAATGCACTTGTTCAGTGATTAGGTAAAGAAAGGCTCATCAAATTGCTAATTGGAAGAAGTTTTTAATCCCTGACTCAGATGTAGCTGTGCACATGCAGTTACATTATTGTGTTACAGTTCTCAGTTCCGCTGTGGAAGGAGGTGGTACATGGAGGAATACTCTGTTTCTGGGTGCAGTTTTGGCTTGCTTAGTCCGTGCCTGGGGGACAGATGGTACCTGTGCTCATAGCTCTGCCAGGTTAGGGCTGCAAACACAGTTGCCCCATACCAACATCTGTACTGACTGAGCTCTTCTGCAGGTACCGAGCTTTGTTTTCGTGTCAGTACTGTAGACTTCCAGAACTGAGTTAATCTGGAGGGATTTAAAGCAGGTGATGACTTGGTAGATTCACAGGATTCTTGCTTTAAATAAAAAAAAAAAATTGCACAAGGTTAAGAAAAATAAATTCAGGCTTGGGTTCAGTTTTTGTGTTCAACATTGCCCTGATGAGTGGGAAGTTGTTCAGTTGGTGGTGTTTGGTTACTGGTTATGACACTGATGTCCTTAGGGTCCACTAAAGAAAAATAATGCAACCTGTTTGTGGAATACATGCTTTGTTTGTTGAATATCTCCCTGTCTACCAGTCCTGGGAGTTGTTCTACCTCTTGGCTGCCTTTCCCGTGAGGCCTGAAGCTGGTGTGGGAAGGAGAAGGCTGAGTACAGTACTATGGCCCACAGAGGGGCAGCACAAGGTGAAGCTTTCTTTCCTTGATGAATGACAGTCACAAGGAGCAGGACTGAATGTATGTACATCTTTTGGTAGTACAGGTATTTCTAATCTTACAGTGTCTTCTGAAAGTTTTAAGCTAAACTAGTTTGGGTTTTTTTGTGTGGTGATACTTTGATGGATAGAAGGGCTGAACAGTGAGATAGTCTTAAGTGTCAATCCTGTAAAATGTGGGAATTTTGAAGAGAGGTGTCCTATTTCCTTGCACCTGTACAATTGGACAGCTGTATACTGATATATGTAGCATCTATGTACCTGTACACATTACATTATAGATTCCATACTGTTTCTCTTTTTAAGCAAAACTTGTCTTGCTACTGTTTGCTCACTGTTTTCAAATCTTCTCTTCTTATATATATTCACCTTGTATATGATGTTACAGTTAACACTGAAAGAATTTTCCAAAATTACAAATTTCCAATTTCCAAAATTAAATTAAAAGGCATTGTGCTGACTAATAATATGTGTCCTCACCTCTAGTGGAGAGAAATCCGTAACAAATTTCTAAATAAATGCTATTCTTCCGTGTTTAAAATGAAGCTATGAAAATTAGTTTGCTTATGCCTTGATAGTGAATATTTACCTAAATTCTAACTGATTGTTATATTTAGACATTAGAGTACAAAATGCTAATAAATGAAAATACTGCTTTGTATTTTCATTACTATACTGTAGTAGTCTGCAAAAGAATGCAAACAGGAAGTGAACAAACCACATTCCTGATTACTTTTTCAGGTAATCTGGATGTGTTCAATTACAGTTTCAAAATTTCTAGCCCTTAATGCCAAGTTTTGTTGCCATCATAGCTGTGGTGTGGGTGGAAAAGCCCAACCAGAAATGAGCAGATCTAACTAAGCTACTTTGCATGTTGTCAATTGACTATAAATTGCAGTAGTCATTGACTCAGTGGAACAAGCTACATAATTCAGGTAAGAGACTTGCATGTTGCTGTATCTAGCCACAGATCTTCACTTAATATCAATGTTCTTGTAAATCACTTCTACCAGCCATTTGCTAACAGTGTTTTCATAGCTTTTTAATGAATCCTGTTTAATTTATAACCTATTTAATAAGATGTAAGAAAAATGGAATAATAACTTCTTTCTTTTTTTTTTAAATATCATTCAGACATTTTCAGGTATTCATCACCCTTACGAGAGCACATCTTGTTTCCCTGGATTTTACTTTCATCTGAAGATTGGTGAGTCTCTAGTCTAACAGGAAAATGTTCCTAACACTTGCATTTTGCGCTTTGTGCAGGTGTTGAGGCAGCAGGTAACTGTTTTATGTAACACTGTTACACGGCAGAGATGTCAGTACTAAGCAACAAATACTGCAAGTATCTCTTCTTGAGGGGTTGTGCTGGTTTTGGTTTCTTGCTCTGGAGTGATGTGCTGTAATTTTTTTTTTTTTTGCTATGTAGCAGACTTTGCTTCCTCAGTGTTTTTAAGTTGTTAGCAGTAGAAAGTTTTTAGGCAATAACCCAACCTGTGTAAGTAGAAAAGGGAAAGTTGGCTGTCTACTATTTTATGAAGAGTGTATATTCACCTCTGAATTTTTTGCATGCATATTAGTGTGAAATGGATGTGTGTTCATGCTTTTAGCCTACCTACAGAGGTACCTGTTTAAGATGCATGTGACTCCCACTCATGCCTAGCAGCTATAAATGAATTCTTCACTCACAGGATTTCTGTTGTGAAATCTGTGTGCGTTAGAAAAAGAGACAACTCTGCATACAGGGGCATTTTCATAGAATATGTTGTGGGAATAGGTCCATATGAAGTAAAAATTCTCAGTATAAATATGGCAGGTATGAAGTCATTAGAAAACATTACATTATCCCCCTATCCTTGTGAAGGATTAAGGGAATCCCTTTTATGTTGTGGAACTGTGATTGGAACGTTTGAAGCTCTGCCAGATTTCTGTGAGTATGGAATCCAGAAGTTTCTAGTAACCTAGTTTAATGTTCAGGTGTGGTTTCCATTTTAGGGGATTTAATAGAACCTAAGTGCTTTAGACAGCAATGTATGGATGTACAAGTGGATGGTGAGTAAGAGCATTTTTGGATCCATTCTGTGTAAGCAAGTATTGCTTGCATTCTGTGAGGATGGCTCACAGAGATTCTTTAAAAATCAACTGGTTATTTCAAATGTATTTTAAGTAGCTATTAAGTAACAGTCATTACATTCTCAGCACTTAGGCTGATCTTTAGCTGTTTGAATAACAATATTGGGAAGGCACTATAGTGGAGCTTCTTATAAACCACTGTAAGATTATCTTTGTAATAAACATATCAGAGTGATTTGAGTAGTTACACCTGCTGTAATGCTGCTCTGAAGAGAGGGTGTGAGGGTTGGCCAGACTGATTTACAGGTTTCTAGCAGGGCCCCAACAACTGTGTGCCATCCCTTCTTTGTATTACTAGGATATGCATTTTTCCTTTAATAAATTGTTTATTTCTTAACCCTCTAGCAGTAGGATTGTTTTTAGTATTTCATGTCTGTGTTTAATCTGCAGGTGAGCACAGAAGGAGCATGAGGACCCAAGGAGATGTTGTCAGATTTAGTAGAAATTCTCTCGTCTTTCGAAATTCTCTAAACTTCTTGTAAATCTTTGTATAAGTGGATGTAATACCTGACAGACATGGAATTAAGACTGAGATCCATTCTCTGCACAAATTTTCCATCTTATTAGGATGATATATTGAATGAGGCATCAAGTGAATAGAGAGAAAACTAATTTGTCTTTGGAGGCTCTTTGGTATGAATAAGGGAGTCTTTTACTGGAATTGTAGTTTGAGGTTTTTTCAGGGAGGGGACGGGAGTGGGGAGAATGCTTCAGATGTTGGCCTGCTTTATTTGTTGTCTGTAGACACGTAAGTTTTGGTGAATTTGGAGCAAGCCAGACCTATGTGGAATACATATAGGTAGATTCTCTTAGTTTCTAAAGCTGAGGTGGAAGGAGACTGCTTGCTGTTTCCTTCAGGAAACTTCAGTGGCTTTATTAATATCTATTGTGTTTTAATTTAATCAGTGTGACTGACTTGCACCTTGTACTTTTGAAGTGGGACGTTGTCTCTTCTACCTAATCTTCCAACACCATTCTGAAATGTCACAAATGCATTAAAAAATCTCTTCTGGAAAGTGTCAGCAAGCCCTAGCGTTGGTGAGTCCAGGTGAGTTTTTTCTACTGTTCAGTGTGAGTTGTTCAAAGTATTCTGTAATTTATGTGTTTCCAGGCTAAATGCAGAACCTGATGGATGGCAAAAGCTACTGTAACCTCATCTGTGCTGAGGCTCAGCACATCCAGCTGGCAAGGCCTTTCTGTGCAGACCCACTGGTCACGTTTCACGTGTACCCAGAAACACCAAACCAGGTCCCTTTGTCTGAAGATTTGTCATTCCTTCCTTTCATGTCAGAGCATCTCATCACGGAGACCTTCTGCAGTGAACCCTGCCCCTTTCCCTACCAAATGCCCCATTCCAGTCTCCACAGAAGTGAGTACTCCTATGGGTCAGCTTTCATCAGGAGGAGGAATGAGAGGGAAAGGCAGCGTGTTAAGTGTGTCAATGAAGGCTACGCCAGGCTGAGGCACCACCTGCCGAAGGAATACTTGGAAAAGCGGCTCAGCAAAGTGGAGACCCTCCGTGCTGCTATAAAGTACATTAGGTACCTCCAGTCTGTGCTGTGCACTGAATCTGTGGTGGCAGGAAAAGGTGTCATGGAGCCAAACCAAGCACCTAAAGCCACTCACAAACAAGCCCAGTTTTTGAAGACGATCTAAAGCGTTCCAAGGCAAGCCAAAGGCATCCTGTCTGGGAATGTAGTAGCCACTATGTTAATGACGTGCTTGTTCCTGGCACTTCCTAGGAGCAGATCGTGGCCCACGTCAGTGTCAGCCCACACAAGAGCTTTAATGTTGCAGATAGTAACTGCACTTAGATATGAGAAAGACAGCTGGGAAAATCTCAGCCGAATGACCTATGTTAATTCATGAAAATCAGAATGCATTTCTAAATTTGTCACCAAGCTAAAAATGTAACACCTATATGTGTGAAGTAACTATGTATCATCACAACCTGCATGCTTTAAAATAAAATCTTTCTACTTATGGGACTGAAATTCTTCTCATTTTCTCTAATAGTGCTGGTTTACTCTCACATGCACTTCCTTAAAATATTCAGTCTAATTGCCAGTGTTTATTTTAAAATACCCTTTTAAAGGTTCCAAGGAGTGTTGTTGGATGCCAAAAGAAAGGATAGTTTAGTTTAAAAGGGTGAAAAATAGAGTAGGGTAGGAGGTCTCTGAAGCAGAGTTACTGAACATAGGAAGAGCATGAAGTTTTTGCAAGTGCTGTTCCATCATTTTCTTATTATTGAATATTTTAATCACATTGAAAACTTTTGACTTTGCATAATTTCTATTGAAAATTGGTTTCTTCTATAGATGTCAGTGCCCTTAAAAATTACTAGGACTGGTTAAACAATACACAGTATAAAGAAGGCTGGCAAGGTTTTGGCCATGGGCATAAAAATAATCCTGCAATAGAAACTCTTTGGGACTTTGACTAATAGTCGTTGAGGTCTGGAGGGGTCCTTCCCAACCTCCCAGTCTGTTCCTCTGTACTGCTGATGGTTTCAGTTAAGTGTTATAAAGTAGAACTGTGTGGAGGTGATGAAGAGAGTTTAGCTTGTAACTGGTAAAGTGTCCTTAACATTTACTCTGTGTAAGGGAATCATTGATACTGAATATTCTGCTGACAGTGTGAGAGCATGTAGGCTGGCTGTGCAGTAGAAGGTACAAAAAAAATGCTTACGGACTTCCTAAGTGATGTATCCTTCTCCCTACCTGCAGTCATCCCTCGTGTTACATTGTTTTTATAGCAGTGCATTGAAACATGCCTAAGAAACACCAATTAAGTATTCCAAGCCCCTCCTCCCCGCAAAAAACCACAAACAAAACCAACCAGACAAAAAAATCAACCCACAAATGTCGACTCTTTGTCTTCTAAGGAGGAAATGAAAATTAGGGATCACAGCAGAGGTTAACACATAGATTTCTGCATTATCACATTTTTGATAGGCACTTTGTAAGAGAGGGGTAGAATTCATGAATCCTTCCCCCTTACTGTGAAAGGAGAAAGTTGTAGAGTGATTTGACCTTGGTTTGTCTCAGCTTCAACCTTTCTGTGCACATTTCAAACCAATTTATTTGTCACACCCTGTGGTGGTAAGCTTTTTTTAAAATTTTCCTTAATGTGAACTGTAACTTTGATGCTGTTTTTCACCCTGCAATCATAGGCAGAAGCCTGGAGGACACTGAGCTCTCTTAAAATGCCTTCCATGCCCCTGCAGTCCTGCAGTGCAGTGCATCCATGGGGAGTTGAAAATTGAGCAAATGTGTGGCAGTCAAATGGTCCTCTCTGCAGTCACTTTCTGCTGGGTTTTAACCAGTAAGGTCAGGATGTCCAGTCCTGGGAGTAACAACTGTGGCAACCTCCATAGCAACTGGGAAACACTGGCAGCAAAAGGCTTCCTGTGTCCAACAGGCAAAAGGGTGAGGTTTCTGCAGTCAGACTAAATCCAAATGGACCAGATGCAGTGTTACCACTAGCTGGTAAGTCTGAAATACTGCTGTGCCAAAGTACTCGGAGTTATCCAGAAAAAACAGCACAATTGCCTTTGTCAATGCACTGTTTTGTGTAGAAACAGGGGTCCCTACTCTCAGCTGAATGGTGTTAAAATGTGCTTTAATGCAGAAGTGATAGTTTCCTTTCTTTGCAAAGTATTACTGATTCCATCTTGTTTTGGTTTATAACAGGAGTTTGTGCAGTCATGAAATAAGTGGATGTATTGTGCTGTTTTGCTGACTTAAAGATGGATTTTGCAGCAGTTAATCCACTCTTCTTGCTGGGTTTGCTGTGCTAGTTTTCTGAAATAACATAGAAATCTGGCAGTCTCCATAAAAAGGACTTGCAGATCATATTTCTTAGACAAGAGACAAAATATCATCTAAACATGAGTGCTTAAACTGCATTTTGTAAAATAAATTAAGCACTTAAATTTTATATGTTCTTGAATTTCCATGCAAATTTTATCCTAAGTGTGTCTAAGCAATGTTTTAAAAGAAAATATGAATGGAAGGTAGTCTACTACATCTTTTGAAATTACCAGAGATAGCATCACATCATTGATCTTACTGTGACAGCCTCTGAATAGTTATCACTTGTCACATCTGAGCATCTCATTCTTTCTCGTTGCAAGCCATAATCCTACTGTTAATAAAACGTGACAGGACAGCTGAAAGATCAAAATATTTCCTCTTAATACATCACTATAAATAACTGGAAAATGTAATCTAACATCAAGTTCAAAACCTGTCATGTTTACTCAGCTTGTCAACTTCAGCTGTAATTTCTGTCTCAGCTTGTAAAACAGGGAAGGGTTTGGCTGGGTCTGCGTACAGGAAAGCTTTAAAGGAAGAGTGTAGGTATTGGAAAAGGGAGCTGGGTGTTACAGAGGGAAACAAATGTTGGAGGGAGGTAAAAGTTATTATTTTCCTGGGGATTTGCACAGTATTTGTAGTTTCCTTGGGTGTTTCTGCCCTTTTTCCAGGTTAGGATTTGGGTGAGTGAAGATAACTGAAGTCAGTGATGTGGGTTCATCTGGCCAAATGCCAGTCTGAATATTTTGAATTCAGTGTTTTTAAACAAAAATAAGCAATTAATCAAAATTACTGGGTTCTTGAGGTACACTGGACAGCACTTGCTTGTTAGAAATGTCAGCACATTGTCTCTTTTCATCCAACAGGTCACAACCGAGTCCTGCAGGTAGCAGCTTTTCCAAGAATGGCTCATTTGGAAGGGTCCCTGCCCAGGGCTCAGAGATATTGCAGTGTGAGGCCAGCTCCGGACAAGTTCTCATGTTCCAGTGCCATATCTACAGTTAATCCCTGCTGCAGGAGCTCTTTTGTCGTGTACCCTGCCTGGATTGCTGAGCCCCTCACCCCCCAGAGGTAAAATCAAGTTCCTGTTTAAGTCTACGATTTATTTTTTTCCATGGTATCTATTAGGATAAACCAGGCTGGTGTGTCAGACTAATAAATTAGCAGCTTAAGCATCATTTGAGCTTTCCCATCCCTGGGAAAAACTGCACTGGCAGTTTTTTAGATGTATTAACTAAAGTCATTTGCTACCTTGGAGATTATGAAGAGCAAAGCCTGAGTAAGCCTCTTCTCAAAGAAACATTCCTTTAATATTATTGGGATAAATAAACACATCTTGCATTAACAGCTGTCTTCCATGAAATGTTTCTAAATGCTTTGTGATTTTTTTTTTTTCCCCAGTTTTGAACTAGAACCTGTTATCAACCACAGCTTTGTTGTTTACTTCTCTGTTTTGCTGTTCCCGGAATGCTCCAGTGTAAACCATCAGCTCCAGCACTCTGGAGTGCACCTACTGGAGATGGATCCTTTCCCCTGATCTGAAGGGTTGCATTGTCTTGCCGTGTAAACAGCAAGGGGGCTGGTGCAGGTAATGCTGGCCTAGGATTCCAGCATGCCCCTGGCTCACTTCCTGTAAACCCCAAAAGCAAAGGAATCTGAGTAAAAGCAGGCACTGACGTGTTTTTCGCAAAATCAAGGAATTATCCCAGCACAAGCAAGTTTTCTGTTTCTTCCCACGCGATTTGGCCTGTGGGAGTGCTACAAAATGAGGTGGAGTGTTCCATTTCTTAAATCTTACAAGATTATTTTCTTCAAGACCTACAGAATCTATTTCTTTCAGGGCTGACCCATTTTCTTTTCTTCGAGGTGCCAATGGATTAGCCACTGCCTCCCCTCCCCAGGCCCAGCATGGAAGAGACTGGGGGGATCAGGGGGCCTAGACAGCAACGTGCCTGTGCTGGTGAGAGGGGAACAAGATGGATTTTATTACCGTGGTACAGTAAAAGAGGAGATGGAGGTGAGTGATGGTTGCTGTGTGGTAGCTGAGAGGATGTGTAACAGGGAGCAGTCCTCACATACTACCTGGTTCAGTGTAGCAGTTTTTGGTTCAGCTGATGAGATTAGAGATCACCAGGCCAGCAGGTGCCTGAGCAGCCCTGTGCTTGTGCTGGCGCTGGGCACTGAGCCAGGCTCAGCCAGCCCGAGTGCTGCTGCCAGCAGCGTAGGGGCTGCTGTTTTGTGTAGACACAGACCCATCAACAGCACAGGAAAAAGGGTTTGTGTTTTATGTACACATGTCCAGCTTGAGTCAGCCACAGACCAATGGCTCTGGGTCTTTCCAGAAAGGTTAGTGAAAGCTTTAATTCATTGGTTTGTTAGCACTTCAAACTTAACACAAAAAAGAGCCTATTCTTTCTCAAGAACAGGGAAGTACCTCGTCTCATTGTTGATAGAAAGCCTCTTGACAGATAAAAATTCCCAACAATCCCCCCAAGAAGCAGAGCTGGTGTTGTATGTAATGGGGAAGGACTTGGACATGACTGAACAACAGGTCTGAATGTCTCCAGTGTCCCTTGTTCCTTGGCAAACACAGCAGGGTTTGTGAATACACTTGCCTATAGCTTTTTCTCTTGGGAAAGAAAATACAGGTCCTAGTGGGGGTGAATCTGAACATATGCTTCACTCATCCTGCTTTCTGGTGAGCCTCACGGAGCATTTTCTGTCTGTCTCAATGCTGAACTAACACCACACACTTTAGCTGCTGTTCAGGCTTGTTTTGGCCTAGTCATATAAGCACAGGATGGTCTCCTAGTGAAAGTTGCATTACCTGGCACATTATGGACTGTTTTTCAGTGGAATTGTTATTTTGTTCCTGGTAACAGAGTGAAAGAGACATGTTTCTGGTAGAGTTTGCCAAACCACTTGTGTCACATGGAAGGCATCCAGTGTGTGTGCAAAAAACAGCTAAGGATGACATCCTGGAATATGTGAATGGGATGAAGCACTCCTTACTCCCTGGAGACAGAGTGCTGGCACCCTGGGAGCCAGATAGGGCCAGGTACGGCCCAGGAACCGTCCTCACAGGCATTGAGACAAGGGATCCTTTACGAGGTGAGAAAAGTGGTGCCATCTTCCTCCTCTTGTTCCTCTGGAACACAAGTGAGGCTGTCAGGATAAACTCTAGTCACAGTGCTGCTGCCAGAGAAATAGCAGTGCACAGACTACAGCTTAGTGTTCCAAGCTTGCAGGAGCTGATGGGACTGCTGATGGATATCTGTGTGTAACCTCACCAGTCTGACCCTAAGGAAGTTGTGGCCCATAAAAATGTCATCATCTGTGTCCGTGGGTGTAGCTGGGACAAGGCTGTGTCTGCCATGTGCAGGACTGTGGCCTTTTCATGACAGATACAAGTGAGACAACTATCAGGAAGCATTCATCTGAGCTTAAGTGTTCACATTTGTACCAAATGGTACATCTGGGGGTGATTTTATCACCCAGACGTAGGAGATTTCAACAGCTCATTCATTTTTCCCATGTCTGACAGTCAAGCTCCACTGACTTACCAAAATACTATTCTCAGAGCAGTACTGCTAACTTTGGCAGCAACAACAAAAATTACTCTGTCATCGTTTTCTTGTTCATCTGATGACAAATTGGGAGGAAAGATGCTGCCAGGCCTGTTGTTTTAATGATGCTGCCCACTCCTCCTCTGTGACATTGTGGTGAGGGGTTAGAGAGGGGCAAGAGTTGATCCTGCCCTTTGACAGGAGTAGAGAAAGTACATAAAGCTGCAAAGGCTGATCTGTCTGTATGCACTGCCCAGGCAGGCCACCTGCTTAAGGCGGCTTACTTTTTCTCTTCACAGCCTCAGAAGATGAAGAAATTATGGTCCATTTCTGGAATGACAAGAAAGTGAAACTCCCCCGTGGTGTGGCTCTGTGGATCCCTCCTAGCCTGTGGGAGAGGATTGTGGAGATGATCCACATGCCCTTCACCAGCAGGGTGAAGCTCAGACCAAGTCAGGACACCAACTCTTGTGTTTTTCCCTGCAGTCCTAAGCCAGCCCTGATTCCTGTTTGTGCTCTACGTAGCCTTGCCAAGCACTGCTTGCTCTGCTCTCCCTGCTGGCCAGATTTCCACCACCACTGTGATGGTGGTATCTGTTTATCAGCCTGTGTAAGGTGCATCTGCTGCTGCCATCCCTGTGCTGGTGCCTGGTGGCCTCTTCCCTCCAGGTCTCTGGTCTTTCCGGAAAAATCTGAAGAGGCAGAGTCCAGCAGTGAGCTCTCTCCAGGTCTTCTAGAACTGAAAGGCACAAAGCAAGGAGAAGCTGCAGCTGTGGCAACATCTTCCCCCTCTTCTGGCTCAGAGTGGGACCTGAAGCCATCCCCCATGAAGAGTACTGTGGGGGACAGTGCTGTTAACACAGGCTCCAGCTGTCTCGAAAAGCCCAGGCTAAAGGATTCTGCAAGACCTGAGGGGAAATACTGGAAAAGAAGCCACCACAAGTCCCATTCCAGTAATTCAGGTACCTTTTAACAACCCCACAGGAAGCAGCTGTCAGAGGTGGTCTGGGCAGGGCAGTCACTCTGCCTGCAGGTTATTGGTATTAGTACTGTAAATTTGCATATCAGACTCTGATACAATTCCTCTCCCTCCCCAATGTTTCTGCTGCCTCAGCTGGCTCTTCCTTTGGCAACTCGTCCCATGGAAAACTACCAGAACAATTAATTTCATTTGGAAGTACAGATATTCCTCTCTGTTTCCTGTCATTTCCCTATGCCTTTTATGATGCTAACATCTTCATTAATCTGCATAGCTCGTCCATGCAGAATAATCAGAAAGAATTCCTTTCAGGCTTAAAGTGCATTTTTCTCTCTTCTGAAATGAATGTTTCTCCATTTCAGTTCTGGTTTCACTCTTAGATTCAATTTTACTCCTTCCTAGGACCTGGAAGTTGTAGCAGCCCATGTACAAAGGGCCAGCTGGAATCCAAAGCCATCTCCACTGGGAACATATCCAGTGTGGCCCCAGCTAATCAGTGTGCAATATTTGAAACCATTGAACAAACTCCCAGAGGGCAACTCACAGTGAAAAAAATCCTAAGAGACCAAGATTTCAAGCCATCATCGAGGGTAAGGTAATTTGTATTAATATTGTAGTTATGTAAGCAGGAGGTTTGTTTGAATAGAAAAAATATTCTTGTTAATGGTCTGGAACCTGGCCAGAAAACCACATTGTTTGTAACTTAACTGCTTCCTAAGGCCATCCACCAGTTTTGTGATAGGTAGGAAAGTTCTCCAGTAATGAAACCAAAGCAAAAATCCCAAGCCCTTAGGAAGGGCTGAAGCTACTTGGTAAAATGGAAACAATTGTCAGTAGCCATGTGAGCATTCAGTAATGGAGATTTCAATTCAGAAAGCTGCCAAATGCCCATTGACATCTACCCAATGTTGAACCCATGGAAAGGTGCTGAGCTCTGCCAATCAAACTGTGATAGTCACAATCTCTGTCTCTCAGAGGTAAAAGCAGATTCTTTAGTAAACGGTCTTTGCTGAGTTTTTTCTCTTACTCCCCCACTAGAAGCCACAAGTTTAAACAGCAGATCCCTACCCTGAAGCTGGGGGATACAGAGTAAGCAAACTGTGTCACAACTAGGAACAACATCACTACCCTGTTCTTTAGGCCTGGTTTCCCTTGTGCTTTAGAAAATCTAGGAAGAAAAAATAATCAGAACATGAGTGCTAAAAAAAGCAAGCACAGAAATGAGGAAGAAAAAAAATTACAGGAAGAAGGGGAAGATGAAAGAGAATGTCAGGATCAACAGAAACAGTGCTCGGCACAAGAGCATCAGGGGTACAGTTAATAAATTTTAGACATGAAATCAAGTATTAGTTCTTCTGTACCTTCATCCTCTTGCTACTGTGAGCTGACTGCAAAGTAAAACTTCAAATGTTCTAAACTTGCATGTTTAGAGATGAATCCATTAATAACATGTCTTGGTGAACAGAGAATATACTGGAATACATCTTGTATTCTCACAATTCTATGCATCCACTTTAGGCAGATGCCTACCAACTTATCAACTGCATGGTTCCTACTTTCTATTTCTAGTCGACTTTATTGTTTAAATAATCATAGTTACATAACTGCACACCTTTGTAATTGATTTCCTAGGAATTTTCAGGCCAGTATGGAGCTCCAGGCAGGCAAGCTCTATGTTAGCAGTGTCAAGGCTGTGCACTGAAGCGACATGAGTTGCCGTTTGGTAAAACTAATAAGAAAACAGAATTGTTTTGTTCCAGCCCCAAAGCAGCAGCATGAATCACAGTAGTGGATGCAATGTGGTAACGCAGGGTATAATGACATAATTTTGTTCCTGTAAAATAGCCCTTGGTGATTTTAAACCCAGAAGATGCATTGCTACTCTGAGATAGCTGAAGCAGTTTTATCATATGATACAGGCTGCATCAGAAGTGGCTTGCAGCAAACAAGTGGAGTTAGAAGACAGGCTTCCCAGAGGTACTCTCTGGGGGGCTGATGTCCTCTCACTGCGGTCAACAAAATCCTCCTGACTTCCAAAGTAGAAAAGTTTTTAATCAAAGCCTAACAGCTTCTGAAAAGCCTTTGTTCTTACTGTCCAATTGTGTGTTTCAGCAGTAGAGTTTGTCTTAGCACAGAAAATAGAGCATTATTAAAGCTCTGTGAGGCAGAGGTACAGCCAGGAAAGCAGCAGTTAACAAAGACACTGATGCTTTTTTTAGACCAGACTTCTGAGGGATTTGTTTTCTGTCCTCCAGGAAGAAGGCTTTGCAGCATCAGAAAAACAAAGATATACAGCATCATCAGATGATAAATGTAAAGTGACTTGTGCTGGAGATGACAAACCTGATGTTATAGACCTTGTCAGAGCTCACTTGCAACAAAGCAGAGAGAGAAATGATCAACCAGGATTCAGTCCATGTACAACTGATCAGGTTCAGGGGCTGAAATTTCAGGTAAACTGCTTCTACTATATCAGTGCTACATATATTAAGCAAATCAAGTTCTGATTTAGGTACTGTCTCAGTACAATATCTTTATGGATGACTATATAATTTTAATAAGTGAGGAACTCTATTTTCACTCACATCAAACTTGACCATCCTCATTCTTTATTCCAAGGTGCTACATTAAATTCCTAACTATTTGGACTTGACTTTACAATTCTGGAGAGATCAGATGAACTAGCATGAGCACTAAAAGCCTGAACAGATGCACATCAAGAGTCCAGTAAACCTCCAATTTGTCCACGGTTCTCTGGAGTGAGCCACAGAAATTCAGCAAAGCAGTTTCTGTTTGTAGAAAGCCAGAGGGAATGGAGAAACAATACAAGCCGACAGCTGAAAGTATTTTTTTTCAGGATTAAAGCAGAAGCAAAACTTGCCAGAGGCTAAAGGACCTGCTACTGTAGATACAAACAACAAAATGATTAGCATTCAAGCCACTGATTTTTATATTCTGATGAAAATGATCTGAAACCTTAATACTATCAGCTACAAAAAGATGACAGATCTATATAGATCATATCACTAATTCTAGATGTGGAATCTGGCCCTTTGGGAAAGTTAAGCATCCAGGGAGTTTTGTTAGTAGGACTGCTCATGTTTAAAGCATATGAACTTGGTCATAAGCTGCAGTGTGCAGTTGCTCAGCAGTAAATAGGATAACTCAGGGTACCTCCACAGCCCACAGAAAAGGGGTTTAGCCTGGTCTGCAAAGCCTGCAAAGAGACAGGACTGGAGTCAATAGTTCATGTGCCTATACTGAACACCTGACACATATTTAGCACGTTTCTGAGTTGAGGTTCTAGGCAGTGAATTTCATTTGCATTTTATTTCTTTCCCAGAATAGTAGAAGTACAGATAGGAGAGTGGCTTGTGAGCCAGCTGCTCTAAAATCAGTCCCAGCCTACAGAAGCTAATGCACATCCATATTCATACCACATGGATCATGCTCTCACTGGTCAACACGGCGACATGGGGGTTCTGTCTGAGGATAACACAAAAGAACCTGTCATCACAGAGGCTTGATCATGTATTTTATTCCACTGATTGTATCTTTAATTGTTTAGAGCAGAAGAATCTGGAATTACACAGTGACATAACTGGATTTAAAAGGCACACAATGTACAAACATTTATAAAAATCAGTGTACAAAGTGGGCTGCATATAATTGCATTAAGTAGAAAACAAATATACAGGCCATGAAAATGGAGTCCCAAAGAGGAAGCTACTATTAAAGTGCTAACAAGAAAAAGATATTTATAGTTCATTACATGCATTAAAAAGAACCTCATATTTTATTCCTGCTACTGCCAGGAAACAACAAATATCACAGAACAAAAGTTAAATCAATACTTTGTCCTGCAATGACATCTACTATGTGGGTTTGTTCCACCATGTCCTCTGACATTGCTGTGACAGAATAGATGCCAGGAGAAACTTCAATGTAGAAGTCTTTGGAAGGTCTTCTGGGCTTTGAGGGGAAAAAAAAAAAAAAAAAAGAAAAGCTACATTACTAGTTAGTCATATTAGATTTTCAAAAAAAAAAAAAATTTGTGTTTAGGTAAAAAAATACATTTCAGCTGTTATACAAATGTACTAAGATTTTTCTAAATATATAGAAGGCAGTGTAAACAAAACTGTAAAATGTTTCTGTCAGTACAAAAATTAGCAAGTGCCATACTCAAAGTATTTCAGCTAATGTTTCAATCAGTGGAAGTAATCACTGTGCTGTAATCTATGTCTCACAAAACTGGAAGTTACCAACCTAGGCAGTTTTGAACATAAACCTGGGAAGCATTCCCTATACCAAGGGTGCTCCCACTAATTTATACTGTGGTACAGATTCCATGTTTCTTATCTTTTGTGGCTTAGAAGTTCCTGAAATTGATTTGCTGAGATGTTAGGCTTTGAAAAATAAAAACAGTTTTCTTCTCCTTGAGGAACAGGAGTCTTCAGAAAGCCTGTGGGAGGGCCAAGTGCAAGAATGCCACAATCTAGTTTCTAACTAATTGTGCAAGTCTCTGTATGCCCATTTGACTGCCTATACATATATTATGATTGTGAATGCACCACTGGTTAATATTCTGTGCCATCAAGGTCTCCACATCTGTCACAATGTTTTTGATTGTCACATTGATGCAAAATGATAAAAGAAATGCTATCAAATACCTCCACTTAAACCCAAAGTAGTCTATACACTTACACATTGTTGGCAAGTGTGAGCGTGGCTGGGTGCTCTGGAACCTTCAGTCCTCTGGAAAGAAAAAGATATTATTTTCTAATGATTCAGCACACAAGGCAAATCCAGCCCAAGTGTGTGGATGCTTTAGGTGCGTGAAATTTTCCCCTCCAAGAAAGGACCGATAGGACACTGACTGGTGCCACAAGAAGTTACTCTGCCTTCCCCCAACCCACCACAAAGCTTGGATCAGTCCAGGCATTTCTAAGTCTATAATGTCAACCTACATACGTGAGTGTGAGTGTCACAGAGATCAGGTGGATAACAATTACCCCACAGCAAGGGAAGGAATAACCTTTCACCAAAACCAAAAGTACCTACTTACCTCTTCTCCTGTGGAATCCATCTTTCTTTCTACTTTCTTGCCATGATATTTGCAGAAGTGTTTGATTTCATGTTCTTTGCACTTGTGGACTGATGTAGAACCATAGTACTTCTGGATATCAACAGAAAATATGATGTGGGAGGCATCAAAGCATACTTGCAGCTACTGCAGATTTGCAATTGAAAAGGGAACTACACAGATACTGATGGTGTGTATTAATTGGCTGGTTTGTTCTCTGTGAGGGTGAAAACAATGCCTGTATCTTCAAAGGACACCTGCCTTCTGGTACAAGACTCTATCAGACAGACCTGATTTTAGATGCCTATTTCCTGACACAATATGTAGGGCAGGGACTCGGACACCTCAGAACTGAATTCATGAAAATGTCAGAAGGAATACTCTGTAAATACCTGCCTGATCAGGCTGGTCAAGAAAAGCCCTCAAGGAAGAAAGCATAATTTATGGGTCCTTAAGAGGACATACATGCAAACCAGGTGCTCTGCAACCCAGTCAGTGAAGACTGGTTCTGCAGGGCATATGCTGCAGCAGTGCTCTAAAAGCAGAACATGTTAATACTGAAAAATGAGTCAGTAAAGAAGCTGAAGTGTCCTCAAGGCTGGAACCATTTGCATAGCAGTTTTGAGAAGCGTATTTAAGCCCACAGCAGCCCTCTTCTGGCTCTACTGCAGACTTACTGGCATCTTCCCCACTGCAAATGAAACTCTTGAGTACAGTTCTGCTGCCATCTGTTGTCACCACAGAGCTCCTCCCAAGGTTGCCTTTTTGATCATAGGGACCAAAAAGTGCCCAAATACCTCTTATTTCACTTATGTTTTTCTTGTCCCTGACTGTCAATACTAAATGTAACAAAAATAAGGCAAAGAGCAATTATTATTTCCAAATCTACTGCTGTGCTTTATTCCTTGAGCTTATGCACAAATCAACAGATCTGGTTGCTTGTATTGCAGTTTCTGCAGAGCTACAAAATACATCAAATGCTCTCACCTGGTGCATAATGCTTCACAGAGCATCTCTTTTACATGGTGGCACAAGGCAAAAAAATGAAATCCAACTTTTGGTGAGAACTGGGTAAATTTGGGTCCCTTAGTAACCCCAAACATCTCATCTTAAATGACAATTTTAATTGTTTGGATTCAAGTGCCTAAATGGTTATGTTCAGCTGTAGATTTTTATTTGCACTTTGTAAACTTTATCTGTGAACTTATGGGTCTGACAATTCTCCTCTTTTATGACTCTTTTTCTCTACAGAAATGACTGAAGCAGTACTGTCTTGGCTGGTGCATAAATGTGGAAGTCAACCACTGCTTGTTCCAACTCTAATACTCTTAACAGGGCACAAGATAGACCCACAGAATAATTTAGTTTGGAAAACACTCTTAGGATCATGGAGTCCAACTGTAAACTTAGCACTGCCAAGTCCCTGATAAGGATGAGTCTCTCTCTACACTTTGTTTCACCTTGTCTAAAACTCTGTTCTGCCCCAGATGTTTTAGGATTAACTGGTTGCTGTGTATGTAGTGCTTTGAAATGATAAAGGAGTTGCTTACGAGCTAATCACTTGGTGTGTTTAAGCACTCTTTTCTCTAATTTAATTGCAGACTAAGGCTCTGTATTAGCCCTGCAGGCAGTGAGCTCCCTGCTGTGTATCATAACAGACCCCAAAGGGCACAAACTGCTATGGAATTCTCAGAGCCTTCAGTGCAGTAGCTGGGCTGCAGGGCTGTGAGAGGCAGCTCCCAGTCTGTCCACCCAGCAGAGCAGTGACACCTGCCAGCCAGAGCCAGCATGAGAACAGTGGAGCTGTGCATCCGTGCCTCTCAATTTCTACTCATTGCAAACAAAGAACTGAGCCCGCACTCCTAATCCAGTAGCAACACCCCAAATCTAGTTTGACCTGGTTTTGTCTGGGATAGAGTTAGTTTTCCTCCTAGTGGTTGGCACAGTGCTGTGTTTTGGATTTAGTACACAGTGTCGATAACAAACTGATGTTTTGGTTGTTGTTGAGTAGTGCTCAGTCAAGGACTTTTCTCATGCTCTGCCAGTGGGGGGGTGCACAAAAAGTTGGGAAGGAGCAGGGCTGTGACAGCTGACCCAAACTATCCAGAAGGAAATTCCATACCATAGAATATCATGTATATAAACCGGGAGAGTTGTCCCAGGGGCTGACTTCCCTTCAGGGACTGGCTGGGCACTGGTCAGTGAGTGGTGAGTAACTGTATTGTGCATCACTTGTTCTTCTGGGTTTTTATTTCTCTCTCCCCCTTTCATTACAATTATTACTGTTGTTATCATTAGTGTTATCATATTTTGCTTTGTTTCAGTTATTAAACTGTTCTTATCTCAACCCACGAGTTTTATTTTCTCCAGATTCTCCTCCCCATCCCACCAGGGGAGGTGGGCAAGGAGGGAGTGATGTATGGCACTTAGTTGCTGGCTGGGGTTAAATCACAACAGCAATACTCGGGGGGAGAGGGTAACTCTAAATTCAAAACAAACACAAAGGACACAAAGCATCTCTTCACTCGAGATTCAAACTCTCCCTTATTTCCACCAGCCAGAAGAGGCTATCAGCCAGCATGAGTGGCTCCTGTTCCCCTCATGACAACAAAGAGTTACTATGTCATAAGGCCATTGCCCAGCAGAGATACTTCGGAGCACTGGAAACATTCCATACCTTGTGACACAATGTAATTTGTGATGTCACTGACATTTCTGTCTCTCTAACTTTACTGCCTTTCCACCAAGAAATGGAGAAACCTTCTGCTAAAATCTGTACCGGGTTACCGGTACTGTCTATAGAAAATGCTGATCGTGGTGTTTATCAGCCAAGGTGGTACCAGCTCAGCTGGTCAGGACAACACCGGTGAAATGTACCCTGCCACATGATGCTGAATGCCCCAAATTTCTTCATCTCGCCCGGCATCACCGGCTCACTGGCTGAACCTTTGCCATACAATGAGCAAACCCGAAGTCTAACTTTTGCAGTAAAAATAGCGCCAAGAGGCCTCCGGCAAGGCACATCGTGAACATTCCCCTTTGGACGGGTCTGGGGGTGACCCCTCACCTCGCATTCCTTTGAGACTCCCCTCATCACCTTCACAAGCGAAGCGAACGCTGCACTGAGGCGTTCCCGGTCTTCGTCCTGCAACGAGAGACATTCCTGGTCACTCAGCGTGCTGCTCCTCGCTTAGAGGGTGGCGGCGGCGTGCGCGGGAGGGCCCGCGGCCCGTGTGGAGATGTATCCGGCTCTATCCATCCCCATCCCGATCCGTATCTCCGCGTGCCCGCGGCCGTGTGCGCGGCACTGACCGGGGCCGCTCCCGCCGCGCGCCGCCGCGAGCGCTCCAGCACGTCGCGCGCCGGCCCCGCCGAGCGCCCCCCGCACGCCATCGCCGTCCCGCCGCCGCACTGCGCATGCGCCGCCCCGCCCCCGCTTGGGGGCGCTCCGCCCTTCCCGCCCCCGCCCTCACCCCGCCCCGGGGCACCGGGGCAGCCCCTGCCGGGAGGCGGCCCCACGGAGGGCTGGGACCGGTCTTTGTTTTTCCCTTACGCCCGCGCCCTGCCCTAGGTAATGCAGGAGAGGCTGGCTTTCCTTGAAAGGGTCAGTGAGGTGCCCGGGTGCTGCCCCCCGGCTGTCCCCGCCGTGCGACAACGGGCAAGAGCCAAGAGAAGCTGGAGGTGCCCGGCCCCGCCGTGCCCCGTGGTCTCTGGCGGAAAGCGGTGCTCCCCGCGTGGTTTTTCTTTTAAACTTTCGCGGTACGAGGTAACAGTGACAGTAGGTGGCGATGGCTGGCCGAGTGACGGGCGTGTGGGTCAGAGGGCAGAGCTGCACACTCGCGGCACCCGGTCCGCAAAGGAAAGCCCGTTCGCCCGGCTCGGGGAGGGAACCCACGCAGAGCCTGGGCCCACTGCGAGCAGGATGTGCCAAACACGGCGGCTCGCTCCCTGGTAGCCGGGTCTGTCCCAGGAGGGCAGTGCCAGGCTGCAGTCACCGCTCGGAGTTACCAGAGCGGCTTGCGGAGTGGCTGTGGCTATGTGTCAGTAGAGCCACTTCGAGCCTTCGCTAACCTCGTGTGCACCGAGGTGACGCTAGGAAGGGCAAAATAAGCACAGAATCTTTCTTTACGTGCAGTATGGCCAAGGTTAACATGGAGGCCCTGATCCTTCAAGTCCTTCATTTTTGTTGAGAGCTTTGTTAGTTGTAATCTCTTTGGCAAACAAGAAAAATAATCCTCTCCTAGTTTACATTTTGTTGTCATCTTCCAGTTGCTTAACCAGAGCAGCAGCCAGCCCCCGTAATAAACATACCCTTCACAGGCTGCTTGTTCATTAAAACATTGAAAGCCCCCATTCAGTGTTCAAACCCAGCTTAACTTTAAGTTTGGTCTCCTGTACTCAAAAGAAAATTTAGGCAAGCTGCTGGAGTGCTTGAGGTCTGGGGAACTGAAAGCAACATAAATGGGGGAGAAAAATAATATTTGATAAAAGCAACGTTAGTGTGTTTGATGTGGTGGAGAAACAGCCAGAGCAGACTGCTTCCTGCTTAATTGGAAGTTGAACATCTTTGTTTGCATCATGCCTTGTTAGCAATGGTCTCCTGGAGAGGTGAGTGGGTTTGCTATGTTGCTGCTCTTGTGAAATATACTTGGAAAGGCCCTCCTATGTCGTTTTCATAACAAGGAGAGAAAACTGTGTTCATTTTTTATTCTTGCCAGGTACTTGTAGCAGTAGCTTGTTGTTCAGGAGGTAAATTATTCCTGTTGTGTTGAAATTTAAACTCCCACCATTTTTTGATGTTTGGTGACACAGTACTCCTTTTGCAGCTGAGTAAATACATCTGTCCCAAGAAGGCTGACAGCTGAAATAGCTTTTGCTTTGAAACACACATTCACATCAGAATCCAGATGAGAGTTACCCTTATTTCCTGTACATTCATTCTTTTGAAATATAATGGAGGTTTGTGAAATGCTGGGCATTTCCACCAGATTCCTTGTTGCGTGGGATGATGGATCAGAATATCTGAAGACAATGTATTTCATTTTTCTGATGAGGTGGCAAAAGCCAAGAATAGTTTATCCTGAGCACTTGATTCTGGGTTCAGAGAAGTATCCCTGTTGTAGGAAAGATCATGAGCATTTACCTAATGCTGAATACCATTTTGCTTCCATTTCAGTCACAGGAAAGAAAGTCAGCAAGTGCTTAAAATTCCCAGAAATGTGAAGTGTTGGAATTTGTATTTCAAGCTACAGAACACACATGTTGCTCTTTATTTTTCTTCTGTACCTAGTATAATTTGGTTAATCTATTGTGAAGTGACTTGTTTTATAAATGCCTACATAATACTTCAAGATCTAGGAGCAGTCTTTGTATTGCTATATTCATGGTCCTGCTAACAGTTAGCACACTGCCTCTTCTGTATTATTTTATATCAAATGTTTTGGGTGGGTTTCTCATCTGCCAAACCATCAGAAGTCGTGGACACGTGTGCCAGGGAGGTGGCCCACACGGTGCTGTTGGTGGCCTGCGCGGCAAATATGCCATGCAGGGACTTTCTTCACCTCTGGTACGCACGATGCCCTGGGGGGCCCTGGCTGGGCCGTGCCAGCGAGCGGGACACCTCAGAGCATTCCGCATTGCTGCCAGGAGGCGCTTCCAGGAGGCTGGATCTGAACCAAGGTACCCGGCATGAAGTTCAGAGGCACGCCGCTGCCTCCCTCGTTCTCCACAGGTGCTGTTTTAGTGGGAGCTACCCCATGGAGCTCGGGAAAGGCCCGGGAGCTCCCTGGTTCGTAGCTCCCTAGTGGGAGCCATCTGCCCCGCGCCTGGCGCAGGAAGCGCGCTTCCCGCACTCCTCCTTCCTTCCGCTCTGCCCCGCAAGCGGCTCCGCGCCCAGAGGAGCCCAGGGCTCGTCGTGTTTTAAATAAAAACCAAGCGGTATCGCCCCTCCGGGGTAGAGCGAGGAGGAAGGCTGTCAGCTGGGGAGCTCAGTCCTCCCTTCCTCCTCCTCCTGTGCCCATCATATCTCCCCGCCGACCGGCCGGCCCTGCCTGGCTGCTCCCCTCCCTCCCGCCTGTCCGGGACTTGGGTTTGGGGCTGGGGGGGGCGGCGCCCACCCGTCCCCGGGGCCGGGGCCGAGCGCTGCCGGCGGGAGCGGTGGCTCGGCAGCCCGGGGCTGCAGCCCGGGGCGGACTGCGCTGCGCTGGGGGAGCAGGTTTCTTTGTTGGCTGCCGGGTGACTGGTTCCCATTAATCTCCCGCACTGGCCGTGGCCGTCTCCACTTCCTGCCTTTGCATACTTCTCTCTCCCTCGATCTCAGTCCCTTCCCACCCCCTTCCCTCCCCCCTTTCTTTCCCTCTTCCCAGCTTCTCCAAAAAACCTACAATCGCCCGGGCTGCGGGACGGGGGCTGCAGGCGGCCGGCGGAGGGAGCGCATCCCTGCGCACCTCGGTAAGGGCCGGGGAGCCGCGCTGCCGGGCGGTGGTCGCCTCTGGGGACCAGGGCAGGGGAGCGGGACTGGGGGGAGAAATTATCGGTCGTGCTCCGAGTGGCCATCCCTGCGCGGCGAGAGCCTCCCGCGAGCGGGGCGGGCCGGGGATGCGCGGCGGCGGCGGGGGCTCGCCGGGCGCTGCGGGTCCCCGGACCGCGGAGCCCCGCGGCAGCGGAGCCGCCGCAGGCCGTGCCGGTGCGGGCTGGCCCCGCGATCGTTGCGGGAACCCTGCCCTGCCCCGGGGGAGCGCAGATGGGCGGAGGATCCTTGCGCACGGGCGGAGCGGGGACTCGGCGCTCCCGCGCTGGTGCCGCCGCCGTGCCTCGCGGGACGCTGCTTTTTACGTGGGTGGCGAGGGCAGAGGCACCGCAGAGGGACAGAGCCCTCGGGACCACTTCGGCCGGAACGGGGTAACTCCAACCCGACTGGGGAGCCAGCGCGCCGAGCGTGGGGCTCTCAGCTGGGGGAGACGGGGAGCTGCGGCACTTCTCTTCCTTTCCAATGCCCGCTCGCATCGTCGGTCCAGCCGGCTGCGGTGTTTGCGTGCGTGTTGAGAAGAGTAGAGGAGCCACCTGGACTCCGGCGGAAGACTTCGGGATCCCAGGACAGATTTGGCTGAAGAGCTAAGGGAGTTCTGCAGCAGTTCACTTGGTGGGAAAATCAGATGTCCTGCTCTTGGCTTGGTACCAAACGTTTGCATTACTAAGGTCACTGCAATCAAAGAGTAGCGGTTACATACGAGAGAGCTTTTTTGTGTTTACTCCAGTTTTATCAGTCCAATGTACTCTGAATTTAGTAGTTAAGTTGAATGAAGCTGGGTGCATAGTATTACTGTATGGAGTATGCCAGTAGTAGTGTTTTCTACACCCTGCACTGACTTGGGGAATAGGTTTTCTTTCATTTCTATGCTGGCTAGTTAGACTTTAACTTCAGACATATATTAAATAATCCAATAAAAATATCTAGACTGCTCAAAACCTGTGGAAGACGAAGGATGAAACTGTTAGTTGTAGCCTGGTTTTTGATGATAGGATGGGTTGAAGGGAGGTTGATTTGCCTTTAAGACTTAAGAATGTTTTGTTTATACATGATTAATTTATAGTCGGTGGATTAAAATATTCCATATAGTGGAAGGGTAAGTTAACAGGGCAAAGGTAAGAGTATAATGCATTTAAGGTGACATTTGAGGAAATAATTTACATTTTAGGAGCACCAAAATTTAAGTTTCATTGGGGTGATCAGGTTATGCAGGTGAACTAGTGGAGATATGTTACCAAGTTGACATGTAAGAGTAAGATTTATGAGTTTGATCATTCATTTCCCTCTTGCTTTAAGTTTAGTTATTTAAAGTAAAACTGCAACACATTTAAAGCAATGGTGATGACTTCATCAAGTTAGCACGAGTTATAGTAAAGCACCTTTTAAAGTTAGCTACAGTCTCTCCATGTTAACGACACAGACGTGGAACTGATATTTGCTCCTGGGGTGGAACCAGTATCCTCAGAGAGTATGGAGTGAGGAAAGAGGCTTTTGGGCAGAGGTGGTAGGGATGGTGGTGCTGGGCCTCACTGGGGCATGGAGTCTGTCCTGCTCCTAAAAGTATGTAGCATGTATTTTCCTCTTGTGAGCAGAAATAAGAGAGACCTGCCTGGCTTGGCTTTCTGCTGCTTCCTTCAGGGTGCTAAACTCCCCCAGCCAGCTTGTGCAGCATAGTCACTGCCCTTCCTGGCTCAGGGGAGGGGGAGAGGTGCCTTCTGTCCTCTCCTACCCCTGCAGCATGATTGTGCTGTGGCTGCCAGAATGTGCTCCAAGAAGCTCAGGATCAAGCATTGCTCTTTCCCTTTAGCAAGTGACTTAAGATACATTGTAGCTCTTTAAGGAGTGTGTGACCCCTTATTATTGGTGACCCTGTAAACCATTGTGTAATCTGTTGACCGTAACATACCATGCCAATTTATTCTTGGTTGGGAATTCTTGCCAAGGACTTGATGGAATAGCATGATTTTATCCACTTTATTGTTTTCATTGTGTTTCATAAACATTTAAGACCCTCTGGGAAGAATCACTGGGGCGGCTGGGCCTCCTTTTTCTAATTGCTGGTTAAATAAATGTTGCCAGTTAAAAAAAAAATTGAAGTGGTATGCAGGATCTCAGAATGCCTGGAACTGCTAAACACTCATGTTTAGGAAGCAGGACTATTTTTAGTGTAGGGGCATTTAAAGAAATGATACAAGCCCCTTGTGAAGAGGTCACTGTGAAGTACGCTGAAGAGCCTGCTTTTAACTGGAAAGCAAACCCAAGTTTCCCACAGCTGAGTAAAGCAAAAGATTCGTGTTTCCCCACTTAACTGAAGAGGGACAGGATGGATTTTTTTTGTTAGTTTACAGTAGTGGGAGTGAGGAGGCCCAAATTCTTATCATACAATGACAACAACAACAAAAATCCTGGTCTTAATGACACCTTTGCCTTTTTGATTTCCTCTAGTGACTATCTGCAATGGAGATGTAGGACTGAAAGGCATTTAACACTTTGGGAGCGTGGCTGGGAACTGGCAGCTGAGAATATGGTATATCCCTTGGGATCTGTGTTTGTGGGAGTTCAAATGTCTCTTGAATGGATCCATGGTTGCCATCCTTGTCTATACCTAGAAGAACAGGGGTAAAACTAGAAAAGAAAAGAGCATGTGTGTTGAGAACTCCAGGTGATTTGAGATCCTAAATCAGTTCTGAATATGGGACTGAGGTTGCCAGATAAATTACTGTGAATCCAGAGAAGTCTTTCCTCAGTTCATCTGCCTGAGAAATGGAAGTCCTTGCTTTGGATGGCTTAAAAGAATGTGGTTTAGGTCAAAGTTGCCACTGTGTGCTACAAACATCATATCGTCTATGAGGTCTTGAGTAATCTAGCTATGTTTAATATAACCCAGGCTCCTGCAGGGCAGAGGACCAGCATCTGGGCTGATCAGACTTTCAAAATGTACCAAATGATAGCGGAGTTGATTTTTGGTCCAAACTTCATTCATGTCTTGTTTAGAATAAGTTTAGATTAAGAATTTGGGATTTTCCTTTTTTTTTCTTTTCCTGTTGCTGAGTGCCATGTGTGTTAGTCTTGTCTGTGTGCTGTAAAGTGTGTGCAACTGTTGCTTTTCAGATTTTTTGGTCTGCAGTTGCAATTTAGTTGGCAGTGCAGATAGAGACAAGTTTGGGAACTGAATCCAAATATTTACATTCTCAATTTGGCGTAGTTTTTGTGCTTGTAAACATTCTTAGTCAAATTGAACTTTGGTGAGGTTGTAAGTGGCTTTGCCAAACCTTGGAGAGTCACACCCTACAAGACCTGAAATTCCTCCTTTTGGGAAGAGTTTTGGATATGCTTTTTGGGTGTACATACATCAGCTGAGAATTAGTACTCATCATTTTCACCCCTTATTCGATTGCAAAATCTTTTCCTGTTTGTTGCTTTATTTTTTTATGTAGAAATGTCTCATGCTGGTGAGCTGTGTCAAGTTAAATGTCATGGAGGAGAAGTCCTGCCCACTTATGAGGTCCTGTGCAGATTCTGTAAATCCTGGTCTCCTATGCTGCTCTAGAGCTCTGCCCTGGTAGAGAGGGGCCATGGTGGAGATTCCCCTCTCTCTGTAGCTACTGTTTTCCTGGTCCTTGACGTTTCATTGTGCAGAAGTTTAAGGACTGATCTGAGCAATGGGGATACTTGCTTATGGAGTTTTAGATTTAAATCCTCTTCTCATTAATGTAGGCTTTGAACAGCTGTCGGATTTTGTTAGAAACTTTTTATTCACTGGGGACCGAGCCTGAAAGATGTATTCTCTCTTAGCAGTTGAACTTCTGAAGTCAACACTACTACAAACTGTAGGGATTGGGATTAGCTACTACATTAACACTTTGTGGCCAAACCACCCTCTTGTGTGGGGATGCCTTCCTATTTTGGGCTGTTGCTGATAATCGGAGTTTGCAGTTAGGATAGTTTAGTTGCAGAGAGCTGGAGACTGTTCTAGGATAGAGGTGACTGCGTTGCAGTGAGTTACAGTAAGAGTTCCTACTCGTCAGCTGAGGTCTGGAGCTTTGAGTCTGGACTGCCTTAGCTTAATCCATGGTGAACATGTTTAGAGTAATGTAACTTGTTCTCCATCTGGAGTGTATCCTCAGATAGTTAAAGCTGTTCAGGGAAATGAATGGTCTAATTCATACAGACAGTGCTTTTGCTACATTCTGCTGTGAGCTTCTGACCTTGGAGATGTGCTTGGTAGGTTGAGGAACACAGGACAAGAGTAAGGTGTTCATTTTTAGTGCCACCTTCCACCATTCTTTGAAGATATGTTTGTTTGAGCTGTGTGTGTAGGCTGAAAAGCTGTCAGCTGCTGCAGTGTAGTTGAGAATTCAGTGAACTTGTGCAAATGGAGAAGTCCTTAAGGACACAGGGAAAGCACAGTGAGTTTCTGTCAGAAGTGCACCCTGTGTGTGTTCACACACAGAGGAACGGGGTGTTATTTCAGTTTGAGTATATCTGTCTCCTAATTGCTCTTTAAAATGAAGATGTAAGAATGCTTAATGTGTTAACATTTAGTGTTAGGACTGGTGCCAACACAGGAAACCAGGTCTTTGAGTTGAAACTTTTAACATTATTCTCTAACTCCCACGTTATTAAAAACAGTCACTGCATAAAGTTTTAAAGCCATAATTAATTTTATCATTTTGATGAGGTTGTCACACTGAATTACTGGTTTACATTTTTTCCCCTTAGGAAAAAGATTAGTTGTCTTCATGGGACACCCAGTCACAATCACAGGGAACAGATGCTAACTGACTAGCACTGTGCAGAGCACTCTGCTCAGCCTGCTATTCCGAGTATTAGGGCAGAGACCAAAGACTTTGGGAGGGCCGGCCTGGAAGATCTTGCAACCCTTCTTCAGTGAGGAGCAGATGTTCCAGACACTGACTCTGCTCATTGTTCTGGGAAGTCCTTCAAGTTAGGAGAGGAATCTGTCTCTTGACATTTTTGCTTTCAACATCGTTATTACTTGAGGGAGTACAAATAGTTTTTGCAATATGGGGTGAAATTAATGAGGAGTTCTAATGATTTTGATCCTTTGTCCTGATGAAAACTCCTATCACTTGGAGTCACAGGAAAGGGCCTAAAGTCATGTTTCTTTTTATGTGGGCACAACATACTAAAGAGAAATGGGACATATTGACTGACTCACTGTGTGTGAAAGTGCTTCTCATTTGTGCTACAGGATTGTAAGGATTGAAGTTTCCAGTTTCCCTTATACCTTAATCCTGGCTCTAGGCTCACAAGATCTGTTATCCAGTGTTGCTCAAATGAGCCTTATGAGCCAGGAATATTGTTTTGAAGATATGGCAAATGGGTAAAGTGCAAAAGCTTACCAAATAATCAGCAAGCTCTGATTATTTCCATTGTTAAGTTGCAAATTGGGCTGCAGTTCCATACCATAGCTTGCATTTTACTGCCTGCTATATCCCTGCTATACTGTTAACTTAATCTTTGAGCAGAACATCACCTCTGCCACTCAGACTGCGTAAGACATGACTGACTTGAAAGAAAGGTGAGATCAGGATAGGAAAGGAAAGAAAGGGATCATAAAGAGGAGGCATAAAATCATCTGCACCTGCCTGGCAGCTGTTTGTAAACATTACTTACTTAACAATCTCCAAAACTCTTAAAACGGCATTCAGTTCTCATCAATACAATTTGTGCAGCTTTAGTTTAGTGTGCAGATTTCCGTTAGTGTTTTATGGATGTATCTATCACCATTTCTCCTGTGGAAATGAGTAAATATCTGGAATTATTTCATTGTAATTCAGGGAAAAACAAGGACAAGCACAGGGAGCTCATACTGTCTCCTTCTTGTCACCTGTCTTGTCTGAAAGCCCTTGTGACACTCAGGGGTACTTGCAAGATTTAATGGCACAACCGTGGTTGTCTGATTTTGTTAATATCCATCCTCAGGGTATCCTCCAAGCCTCCCTGCCTGCTTTCACAGGTGCTGTACTTCAGCTCTTCCCTTCCCAGTGCTAAGGATTGGTGCAGAGGTGTTTCCTGCTGTAGGATTGGCTCAGTGTTTACTAGCCTCTGAAACAGCACCTTGAGCAGAACTCTTTGAGGCTCTTGCTGCTGTAGTTGTAGAGCAGCTGGCAGAGGAACTGCTCTTTCTCTTCATAGGTTTCCATGGGCCTGGGAAGCGAAGGGGGATGTTGCCAGGTGGCAGAGCTACTTTCTCATCTAGTGCCAAGGTGAGCTGGGGATAATCGTCATTTGCCTGCTCTGCTTTTCCTGGGGCTGTGTAACTTGGATAGCACAGGTAACTCTCCAGAAAAAATAAATTCAGGAGAGGCAGGGGCTCTCAGACTCTTGCCATTTTTCCCATAAGTAAGGCTTCATCTAAACCTCTGCGCTTTGGGGAAAGTTGCCTGTTAGCTTCCAGGGAAGTGTTGGAAATTCTTTTCTCTTTCTTGTGCTGCTTTTCTTCTTTCTCCTTTTAGCCCTTAGCTCCCCTCTAAAAGCATTCCTAGCCCAGCAGCTGGGCTGTAATAAACTCTGTGTGTACCATACTCTCTATTTGTACTGCTGCATCCAAGCTGCAGATGGAAGTGAGACCTACGTTTTGTGGACGCCACTTCTACTGTGGCTTGGGATTTGTTAGGCCCTAGAAAGGGGATAAATGGTGACAGATTCTTCATCCACCTGTGAGCATTGAGGCTTCTTGTCTGTCATAGACAGTCTGTGATAGCAGCTACTCAAGCTGCTGGTGATATATTTCTGTGCTTGCCTGTTGTTCTGATATTGACATTTTTATTTAGTGGAATGCCAAGAGAGGAATCAGATTGTGCTTTGCACTGTTAAAGAGTATCACATAGGATTTGATTGTGATTTCAGCTTTAATTCTGTCACTGTTTGCAATTGAGTTGTCTCCCTGTGAAACAGTTATCTGTGAGCTGGAGAAACCAACAGAGAAGTTGGTGAAAGTTCAGCTAAGGCAGTGTCTCTCAAACAAAGCAGTAAGAGAACCATGAAGTTTTTAGTGACAGGCACATTCTCCAGAGAGAAAATAACAGTGGAAGGTAAAAAGTTCTGGTGGACATACACTGTCTACCTATCCACCTCCAGGAGATTGCATCTGGAGGGGGGAATATGGCTGAGGGGAAGTGTGTGTCTTATCTTTTCAGTTGTGTAGATCATTGTATATTGTGATATTTCTGGCAACTGAAAAATGACAGGGGTTAATACCTAGCTTAAAAGCACAGCCTGTGAGAAAGATGGGAGAAGTTTCTTGCTGCTCTGAGTGAAGCCAGATTCTTTTGAAGACTAATGGTTCAAATTCAATCCATTATCATTATTTTTAGCAGAGAGCATTATTATGTACAGAGAACATATTATGAACCTGACTGATTTTTGGCATGCTAGTGTTGACCCAGAACTGCTGTGGGTAGACTGATATGACAGAGGGAAGAATCTCACCTATTCTTAAACCTGGAGAGACAGTAGAATGTTTTGCTCTGTAGAACTGTAGCTGAGTTACTGGACTTGGAGGTGTGCTCTGGAAGCAGGACAATTAAGGTTAGTGGCATATTCATGTGAGAAATTCAAATAAGTAATGCATATTCATGAGCCTATGGATAATGGATAAAACAGCAGGAATCCAGCCCTGGAGAGCCTAGCGCTTTGTCTTGGACTAAAAGCTTCCTTTTCCCCTTCCCATGTGCTTTGCAGCAGGACAGGCTGGCAAGCACAGTTGCCTGTCCAGCCCAGACAAATGTAGCGGGAAGGTCAGCTGGGGTGGAGACCACACAGAGCAGCTGGTTTGGACCAGGTGAATTATCCCAGCAGTGTCTGCTCACCTCTTCCTCACCTGGCACTGTAGTTCTGGCTGTTACTTTCCAAATTGTTTCTGAACCTCTTTTTTTTTTTAAGTTTCCCCTCCTAGTTAGGCAAAAAGTAAAGGGCAAGTACATGTTAAGTGGTTTTTGTTTGTTTGTTTGTTTTGGGTTGGTTTTTTTTGGAACACTTAAGATGACCCTAAATATTGCATGGTCAGTGAGAGACATTTTGATCCAGGATTCATTGACATAAATGAGATTATATATATATATATATATATGTGTGTGTGTGTGTGTGTGTTTGTTTTCAATACACAATTAAGACATATGTCCGTAACTTCTACAAACTGAGTGGAGTATTCCTAAAACTGGGACTAATGGAGATATGTTATTTTAATCTCTAGGCTTTATCATGTGGATTTAAAAATCTGAATGATGAGGGCCTCTGAATCAAACTAGGATTAGTGGTTTCTGGAGTAGGGCAAATGACAATAAAACCCGGGAGCTGAATTCAGATAGTAGCAGAAAGATGATGAGCTATAGCAGCAGAGTAGCATCTTTCATTTGTAAATGTAAAAGCTCTTAACGAAATGGGAACAAATGAATAAAAGAGTACATCTGACTTTAGTAGATGAGGGAAACATCAGCACAGATGAGGATCAGGAAGGTAATTCTGGGAACAGATAAACCCTTTTTTTCTTCATTTTTGGTGTCTTAGGAAAATCAGAAATATATTGTGAGGCAAAACATTTTCTTTCATATTGAACTACAGGTACCCAGAGTAGTGCTTTTGAGATGACAATATTGCTGCTGCCCTTCAGTGGCTCAAAAGGCTTTATTTTATTTTTTCCCCCATGCAGAATGTGATTTCAAGTGAAGTTACTTTTCTTCAAAATTTGTATGATCAGCTGGTGAGACTAGCAGGAGGCTTTTAATACCATGTTTCTTAACTACGTAATCTCAAATATTTATTAATGGACTAACGTATCTTTAGAGAGATGATGTTAATACTTCTTTTTTTCTTGAAAAGGACGAGTTCTTCTGTCTCTGCTTATGTTTAATTTTTGAGACTTAGTCATAACCATTATGTCTGGTTACAAGGAGGCAGTTATTTTGTATCTACCATTCCCATCCTTTCCCCCCCCCCATTATAAACCTGTGCCAAAAGGCAAAATACTTTCTGGTATATCAGTGTGCAGCTCGGGTTTACATCTTATGTAGAGTATATTTATCATGACCATTCAAAAGTTATTAATTTACCCATTTTATTTCACAAATATTTCAAATAGAGCTTTCTGTACATGGATTAAATTAGCCCTTTTTATGGATGGAAGCAGAGGTTTGCTTTGATACACAAGTTATCACATCAGATGTTTCAATTATCCCTAAACTTCATTTTGACCAGGGAGTGGAGGACATATAGACCCTTTCTGCCTTCACAGTTTCTGATCTTTATTTAAAAGTCCTCAGCTCTCTATAAAGACTTAACTAGGTTAGATTCAAACAGAACAAAAAATGCTCTGCCTTTTTGTACAGCCCTGCTGAGATTTTGTAAGTCACTTATGATAGTTAGATGCTCATTTTCCATTAAAGTCAGTTTGAACCAAATACAAAAATCCTCAGTGTGGCTTTGGACTAATTGTTTAACAATAAAACATCCACATGTTCCTCTTAGAGGGAACTCAGGATCTTCACATTAGGAATGTGCAAGCAGAAGGCAGCAACTTATTGTTTCAGTGTTTTCCTTGTACTAACGATACTTCTACATGTCTGTATATATCTATTGAAGCAGAAAAGTACCTCTTTCTTAAAACAATTTGGCCCAATAATAACTAGTTTTCTTCTGTTCTCACACTTGGACGGAAACAGGTTTGCTCTATAATGTTGGTGTTTCCATACTTTCCTCCCTTTTATTTTTAACTACTCTGGGAATAATCACCCATGAGGAAGAGCATGTTGATCATTCTCCAAGAGAGAATAATTTATTTTTCATAACAACTAAGTACAATGTCTGTGGAAAGAAAGAAATCTGAGTAAAGAGTTACTACCTGGCAAATCTCTTGTCCAGTTTCTGCTTTTTTGCTCACTCATTCAGAGGTCCTCTTAGTCATTCCATTACCTGGAACCTCAGTTTCCCAGTGCATTTGTAAAGCAATAAATGATATTGCTTCATATATTCCTGGGATCTGTACATTAAAGAAGCAGAAGTTACCAGATGTTTGTATTAAGCTGTTTTTTATGACACATACCTTTGCAGTTTGCTGCATTTCTTTTGGAAAGGTTGTGATGGGCTGAAATTGCACTCTGAAGGGTGGTGGCAATTTCCCTGTACAGTTTCAGTGAGCCTGAGCAGTGCACGTGGCTTGGGGAACTCTGAACTTGGGAAGGCTGAAACTCGTGTTTGTTCTGCACCGACACCTCTGGCCAAGCAAAGAAAAGGTGTTGACGTTGGAAGGAGCTGCAGCTCTGCTCCCTCGCCAAGTATGAGGTGAAGCCCTGAAGGAAGGAATTGCAATGATGTGTGACCCAGCAAAGGGTATTCAAGACTACTCCCTCTGAGTAGCTGGACCCTCCAAGGCACAGGAGGACTCACCATCTGCCAGCCAGGCACTCTTGTGAGAGGCTCAAAGCATACAGGTTTTATAGGCCTGTTAAAGCTGCACTGTGCAAGATGCTACTTTTTGTGATGCAGCAGGATTTCTGACTTTTCTTTTTCTCCTCACATTTTCCATTGTCCAGGAGCTGTAGCATCTATTGGGTTACACTTTCATTTAAACAAAATGCTACCAATATGCTTACACTTAAATGTGCTACATAAATACCTTATTTTACTGCTTTATTAAATGTGTAACAAATCTGTTTGGCAGCCACCTAATAGGAAATGGTGTATAGGTCTCTCTTGCACATTTACTGGGCTCTAAAGTTTTCAGGTTTAGGTTAAATTGGGTTTTAGATATCACTTTCTTTGAGAAAACTTTTCAAACAACCTTATTTCTTTCTCAGTCCTTTGGATTCTGTAGGGACTCTCTTAGTTTTTTATTCATGCTGACTGTTATTGACTTGAGTCCCCCTGAAGCAAACCTTGCTGCAACTTTTTCAAATTTCACTTTTGTGTAAATGGATTGCATTTGGGTCAAATTTTTTAAAGTTATATGCATAAAATACAATAGGGGGAGAATAAGCAGGTAACAGGAGATTTGTTTACATCCTCAGCTGTGCTTTGGTTTCGCTGTGTCTTTTTACAGATGTTTGGTACCACAGCTGCCAGTTTTCCTCTGTCGTGGAGGGGATGCAGGCTGGAGAAGTGAACTGCTCTCTTTTCCTCCCCCAGTATTTTTTCTGGTCCTTTATTACACTCATGTTGACATTTCCACGGAGCTTGGAGCACAAGCTGAGTTAGCCAATCTTTCATGGCAGCACTTTATTGTAATTACCAAAAGTTTCTTTCAGTACCATACTAGATTTGTTGCTACTCTGGAAACTCTCCTTTCCTTGTAAACTGATGGTGGGAGATAGTTTCATCAGGAGACCAGGCTGGCTGGCAATTTCTGGCTCAGATGGAGCAAGAAGGAACATTAAAGGGACAGAAAATGCTTTCAACTTGTGTATGATGAGGCTGAATGGAGGTGATTTAGTATACTGGCTGCTTGTTTTCCTCAGAGCTCTTCTCTGTCCTAAGGGAATCCCTCCTGCAAAGTCTCCTTGGTTTAGGCAGTTAGTGACCTACCCCTGGCCCCACAGCTGCTCCATCCTCAGGCGGTTTGGGCATGTCTTTACACTGGGCCAAATGCCAATTGCATATTTGGAACTGAAACCCCATCTGGGTTTTTGTGGTTTTTTTTGTTTTTTTTTTTTTTTTTAACCCAGAAAAAGAAATCCTGAAAATGTGTCTGTTTTTTGTATTTTGCAAAGGATGTTGTTCACAATAAGGGTGATGGAAGTCTAAACCTTGAACTACAGTAACACACTTGCATTTTGCTGAGGTAACTCAAGTATTTAAGTGCATGCAAACAGCATGATACTGTGTTTCTTAGAAGAGGATTGTGAAGTAATGATAAAAACTCCCAACAAGGTGAAAGTAGACTTAAGATCTTTCCAGTGGTTTTGTTTCCCATTTGGAAACCTGATCCATTGATTGTTTTCTCTACTGTGCTTAGTAGCAACAGCAAGTGAATTGAAAAGCAGGGACAAGCATCTGTTTTTCCATAGCTGATACTTAACGAGATCAGATTATATATCCTTCTGCAAGGCTGAGTGATGCCCAGTTGGTATCCCCCTGGGAGCGTAGTTGTAGGAAAATCAATGCCTTTAATACACTGGGTTTCTGCTCCACTTGTTTAGAAAGCTGCTCCTGGGGGCTCACTGCACAGCGAGGATCGTGCTCCTGGCTGGAATTTGCCATGACCACCTACAGTGCCCTTCCTTACTCTAAGACTGAATGTCAGTCTTTTCTGCAATGTTGTTTGAGAGACCAAAGAAGGAGAGCAGCCAGCACCCCACTCCCCTGCTTCTCAGGGTATTTCTTACTCTACTTAATGTAAAAGGGTGAAAAAAATCCCAGTATGATAGTGTGTTACCCCTGTTTGAAGGACCAGGATGACATTTTTCAGCAGGCTTGGAAGCAGTGTGGAATCTGCCTTTGAGCTAGGACTGGTGGCTTTGGCAAAGCAAGGTGTGTGATATGAGACTGGTTTTTGCAAGGTCCACTAAAACATTCTGACTAAACAGTCTCTCGTAGGCTAAACAGACTGGGCAAGGCTCATTCTATGCCCACAAGACCTACCAAGAGCCTGCTTGGTTCTGTGATTCAGGGTATGGCATCTGTCCCCTGACCAGAGAAGCTGAGAGCACAGTCCTCTTGGAGATCATGGTTTTCAAATGAGATCTGGATCAGGTGCTGGACTTAACACTTGTGCGTGTCTGTCTGAGGAGTCATTACATCTCTTGGATCAAAGCAATTGTTCAAGGCACTCTGAGCTCACCAGAATGTAATAATGATTGCCCTGTATCACTAAAGTGTCATCTAAAGATAGCACAAGATCAGCCCACCAACACTGTTAAGCAATCACAAACAGTACAGATTAAGTTAGCCAGTAAATCAAACCAGGAAAACCCTCCCTTCTACCCTTACCATTGCCTATAAAGATTTGTTGCTTTTGACTCCTCCTTGGAAGATTACCAAATTTGGTAATATGAGCTATTTCTGACCAGTTTGGCATCAAGAGCAGGGTGCTATTTAAGTGTTTTTATTTTATTTTGGTTTACTGTGCTTTTGCCTCCACAAACTTCCCCTCTTGGTCTAAATGGATACAACAATATTTTTTCCTTTGCGGCCTTTATACTTCTGTGGCTTTGAGCTGTTAAGTGAGTATTATGTTTTGCTCCAGAAACGGCTGTATTCCAGCTGATGAAGCAATTTGAGAGTGCCCACTTTTCACTATTTATTTTTCAAGGGTGTTGCAAGGTTTTTAATTGTTAAATGATTTGAAATTCTTCCTTGAGGAATATCCTATGACTTGAAGCAGTGTTTAAGTAAAGGAAGACATGAAGATGTTGCCTATATGTCTTTTGAAGTCTTTAGCTCATATTTGTGTAGGTAATAATACCTAGCTCTGATATAGCACTTTTCAATGCAATTCTCCAAAGTGCTTTGCAAAGCTGGATGGAGCCATTACTAGAGCTAATGAAAAGGTTTTGATTCAGTGAAGCATGATTAAAATATGCTGTTTTGCTTGTGCTGAACCCTTTCTGGAATTCATTTGATGCTGGGGGAGCTTCCTGAGGAGCCAGAGTGGTCTAAAGACCTAAATGAAACAGAAACAAACCCAGCAGTTGCTTTTTATGGGAGAATGGACATATCAGCACAACTGGCTTATTGTGCAACACAAGATTTTTGGTCTCATTCAAACATGAGATAAAAGATGTGGATATGGTAATGTCCTTGAATAATTTTAGCCAGTATCTCAATTTTGTAGGTTAAGAAATCAAAGTGGAGGAAAATAAAATTACTTGCATGACTGGAATTTCCCAAAATGCCAAAGATGGAGCTGGGGCTTTGAGTCTTCTGGCCACAAAGCTGTCTCTTTGATGCTTCACCATAGTTTAACAAGGCACTTGCTTTACCACTTTTGCATGAAAACCATCATTTCTAGAAATTAAAGTTCCAAACAAAGTGAAGTGTGTAGATAAATAATAACAGTGAATTTCTCCTGGTCAAAGAAAAGGCAAGTGAGGTCTAAGTTTAGTTTTAAGTGCTTATGCTGTAAATGAGAACAAAACATGAACAGTTTCACTGCTGATGTATTGCAATATATATGGAGTTTCTTGGAGTTTAGGAGCAGAAATGGAGCTGGAATTAATTTCCTCAGAAGTATAGAAAAATAAAATGGATTCCTGCTGTTTATCAGTGTCTCTAACAATATACCTGTTATGACATCATAGAATAGTTGACAAAAGGATAGTGAGATATACCTGTGGAAAGGTGGATTTCAACTTGAAATTTTTGAAGGTAGTTGATCCAGCCAAGTACCACTCTGCTGCCCCACTCTTTGTTCAGGTCATCCTGGAAGACAATGCTTACTCTGCCGTGCTTTGCTGTTGTGAAGAGAAAACAAGGTACTGCCCTCAAGTCAGAAAAGGCCTTCCTCCAACAGTGGCAGAGATTCAATGCCCCATTTATTGTCTTGAGATTTTGTTTCATTGTTCCAGTTTGCAAAGCAGTCTCCAGAGGTTTCTAAAGTATGCATGAATAAGAGAGAGAAATGAACTCCTAGTTTCTTTTGGGAATTTTAGCTTGGAGACAGGCCTGTCTATCTAAACCCATCTCTTGTTCCTATGGGCTTTGGCAGGAATCTGGATGGCACAGCACCCTCCTACCTCATCATCTGCTTTTTCTCTATACCTGCCTTCATTGTTCATGCCATGCTGTTTGTTAACAAGACGATGGTCTCCTCAGATGTTTTTTTTCCATTGGCTGCCTTTTATTACCTTTATTCATATTCCAGTGTTGTCTACAACCACCAGTTGGTGATTGAAGCCAGATTTCTTGGTCTTTCTACATGCATAAACTGTGTGTAAGCAGTAGCAAAGGTCCCTTTTTGATGTGAAAAAAGCAGATAGAAGAAGTGGGCAGGAAGCAGAGAAATACATGTTAACTTTGATTCATTTATTGGTAGTATACTAAAAAGTGGTCAAAGATGTCACTCACTAAAAATTCTCAGAGGTTGTGGGCTGACTGGGCTGTAAGCAGGTTTATGCAGCACTGGTCTTGAAAAATTATGTATGGGAATCTTCCTCACATATGGGAGAGAAGTTATGTTTATATCCCAGAATATAAATGAGATGCTAACTGGAACAGCTTTGTAGCGTGGAATGTCTCTCTTTCCTTCACAGCTTTGCATAGTTCAGTGCTTCCCCTTCTTCATGTCCTCATGCCTAAAGAATGCAGACGAATAGCTGGAAAAGGTTTGTCTTAGTGCTGTCGGGTCATTAAGGTTCCTGGCCAAAATATATCCCTGACCTCCCTGGTCAGAGGAAATTTCATCAATGGCAATATTTTCACTGAGGCTTTAGCTCAGAGTGTCTCAGCTGTTGTGGATGAGGCCTGAGGGTGCTGAAGGGGAGAGATCAAAACCTGCTATAACTCTTCTTAAGAGTGTGTCTAGTGAAAACCTTTATGCATGAAATCATGCCTGCAGATGATACAGAGGGGCATTCCTCCTGTGTCTGTATTTTTGTAAAATTACAGGACACTTCCCATTAAAATCCTGGTAACTTAAGACGGGTCTGTTGGCATCTCCAGCTGCAGAAGTTCAACTCTTAGAAGGACCTGATCATCAGTTATGAACATGTGTAATTAACGCTGAACTGATTGAACCACAAATTTCAGAACAAACTGCTTCCAACAAATCTATGTGTGTGGACATGAAGCATTTTCATTTTTCTGTAGAGGAGCAATTGGCTTTCTGCTGCTGAGATCATGCCTCCAGCAAGCTCTCTCTGAACTGGAGCTGTCTGCAGCCTTGCAGCACAAATGGACCGTAGCAGTGTGATCTGAGGGACTGTTTATGAAAAACACCGAACTGTTGTCAGGCTGGCATCAGGAGGAATGCTAATACCTGGTCAAGGAGAAACATCAAGAGCCAGGATGAATTCCAGCCAACAAATTGGAATTCCGCAGGAAGCAATACAAAAATCTTGTGGAATATTCTATATTCTGCTCACATTACAGACAGCTGTTGCTATATATCTGAATAAAATCAAATACTCAGAATAGACCATAGAATCCTTTAGGTTGGAAAAGGCCTCTAAGATCAGTGAATCCAACTGTTAACACAGCACTGCCAAGTCCACCATTAAACTGTATCCCTAAGTGGCACATCTACATGGCTTTTAAATACCTCCAAGAATGGTGACTCAGCCGCTTTCCTGGCAACCCATTCTAGTGCTTGACACCGTTTTGGTGGAGAATTTTTTACTTATATCCAAACTTAACCTCCGCTACTGCAACTTGAGACTGTGTTCTCTCATCCTGTCTCTTCTTACCCGGAAGAAGAGACCAACCCCCACCTTGCTACATCCTCCTTTCAGGTGGTTGTAGGAGAGTGAATCTTACAGCTTCATTAGGAAAGGTCACATCAAAGCACTTGATCTTGTGGAAAGTGGAAAACCCTGACTGTTTATAAACTGAGCCCTCAGCAGATATTCCTCTGATGCAGGGAATCCTCTCCCATTTTCCCCTGACGAACATAAGAAGAGTACTTGAAGAACATTCAATTGCAGATTAAATGTGCAAGTCACATCTATTATTTGAAAGTGTAGTGTTTTACCCCTTCTGATAAAGAACCCATGTATGGGGAGTTGACATAATCTTCCTCAAATCGTTAGTAACTGATTAGTTTCAGATAAAGTTTATTTTCTTGCAGTTATTGTTGTTCTTAGTCCCGGCCTTTCCTGTTTTGTGACCCTTGTGGGAAGGTTAGGTCTCATGATGGGGCCAGGCTGATTTTGCCACATCAAGAAATCTAATGGTTTAAACTTCTGGATTCAGTTCCGAATGACCTATGTACCCATATGGCTTCTGCTCATATTGTTTCATGTATTTTCTTTATTATTTTAAAACCTTATGAATGTGGTCACTGTTATGTACAAGTACCTGCAGAGCTGTGTGTCTTTTGGGGAAGCTGAGTTTTGCTTTTTTGAGCAAGCATGCAGTGTTGAAACAGAGCAATGCAGACAATGTTAGAGCCCTAAAGTTGTCCTTAGGGACAGAACATACAAGATCTCTCTTCTTCCTCCGTGTTTCCCTCCTGGAAACTTGGACTACCTGTGGGACCCCCAGGACAAACATTCCAGCCCACTTCTGCTCTTTATTGTCTCATACTGTCTTTGCACATGTCTCCAGAATACGAGTGTGCCTTTTGTAGGCATCTGTATCAGAATAACCACCAAAGGTTGGAGGGCAAAGCCCCCTTTTTAACTTCAGGGCAATAAAAAAACCCAACCACAATCTTTCCTCCCCAAGCCCCTTAATCCTCCCTGCAAAAAGCCCCCAAAATATGTAGGTAGTGACACTGCAAGAGCTTTTGGTTGGCTATTTAAAGACAGCACTGTTTAGGGGTGGGGTGAGGTGTGGGTGGAATCAAACAGTGCAGGTAGATGATTTAGAAAGTAGACAGCTGTATGTAAAATGGTATCCCTCCCAAAACAAAATGATGTCTCCAGAAATTGTATCTTGGTTTGCTGGTACCATATAGTATAGGATGTCACTATGAAGGTGCCTATACAGGTGCTACATTTTGAAAAACCCCAGATTTGAAACCGACCCCTGGTGGTTTTTCTGTTGATCATATGCTTGGTTTTTGGCTTGTATTAGTTTTGCACATCACTGTGCCACTTTGCAGAACCTGCAATAACTTGTGAAGTTCATACAGTGCACCTGGATCTTGGTATCTGTTCTTGGTAGAAATCAGCTCTCTGGATTTCTCTGCCTCTACCTATGAACAGGAAAGAGAGTAAGACTTGTTTATTTTGTTTGAAAGGATGATATGTAAAGGGGAGGAGTGAATCTCCAGGACCAAAAATAAAACAGCTCCAAAACTGGACTCCAGTTTTCTTTCACTGCCTCCAGCCTGAGCTCTCAACAGGCAGAGAGTAAGGCAAGGCCAGAGTGCTCACAAGGATTGCTGCATATCCTGAGGAAAACTCTCTGGTGCCGTTCTAGTTTTGCTGTGGGGCTGTAAGGATGTTCCCTGCCACAATGCATTTAGTGCAAATGGAATAAGCTTTTGAAAATTTGTTTGTGTGGGAATAACAAACTTATTTTAAGATTTTGTTTTTATCTCAGGCTAGCTAGAAAAGTCTGGATAGCTGAGAACCTTGCTAAGCTTGAATAATTGAATTTGTCCATCAGCCCTTTTTGTGAGCAGGAAATCGTGCATTTCTGTGATACAGTATTTCTGTTTGAAGAGGAATGATTGCTTGCAAAGGTGCCTTTCCTGTTCATACATCTGATTGTATAAGGAGGGATGTTTTGAACTCTGTCTGAACCAGATGGGTATCTTGCCCTGGAATTAATCACCAGGAAAACCAGTGACCCAGTTTCCCAAACCTGCTCTGATACCGGGTTAGCTGCTACTTCGTCAGATTTTCCATGGGTCAAAACCAAGGTGCTGAATCCCTTTGGAAAAGGTGTTCTGATATATCTCCTTCCGCCAAAATTTAATGCCAGCCCCTGGCTACCATGTGATGCTTCTCCTAATCATGCTCCGGGGTCTGTCGAGCCAGACAGGGTGACCAGGAAATGGAGACAGTGTGGGGTGCATGGCACTGTCAGGGAAGAGAGAGCAAGGGCTGAACATGAGAAAGGATGAGCCAGGAGCTGAGGGTGACCCCAGCACAGGTAGGACAATGCTCTCACTGACCTCAGCAAAGTCCCACAGTGCCCAAGTGGGACCAGGTTGGTGACGGTGACAGATTTCCCCAGTAGCCCAGCGATCACTGTGCAGATGCAGAGAGAAGAGTCGGGACCAAGTTAAATCCATGCAGCGAGTCAGGCCCAGCAAGGACAGGGCTGGAGGTGGACAAACCTGCAGCATGGCTGAGCCTGAGCTTACCCCAGGCTTCTGGTCTCTTGGGCAGTGGCTTTGGGGGTGCAAGTCCCAGGTCTGGCTGGACAGAGCATTTAAGGGGTGTTGGTGCACTTGGGGCCCTGGCAGCTGCTCTGATGTGGGCCAAGCACTGACATAATTAATGGCACATGTTATTTACTATGTAAGAATTTCTTCTGGGCTCTGTGAGACAGCTCAGTGACTAAAGTGCTACTGGGTGTGAGTAAGGAACAGTAGGGCTTCCTTTCTGGAGGCCAAATGGTGAGTTATGAGTGTACCCCGGGCCAAAGCATGGAAGAGTCCAATATTTCACTTCCTGAGGAGCAGACTGAGAAAGTGGTTGAGTCTTGATGAGCGCCTCCCTGTTGATGTTCCCTGCAGTCCCAGGGTAAAGCTGAGGTGGGCAGTTGTCTGCTAAAGACAGGGACATTTCTGTGTTAGTGAAGGGTTTGAGTGAATATAAGTTTTGGAAAAGGGAAGGGAAAAATTGTTTTCTCCAAATTTCTAGCCCAAGACTCTTCATGGCCAGTTTGTGTCTAATTTTCCTCTGTGTTGGTGAGAAAAAAATGCACACAGTGAGTGCAGTGAATAAGGTCTGCCTTGAGGGCTTGTGCAAAAAGCTGGCTGAGCAGGTCACTCTCCCGGCCTTGCAGCAGTAGGGTGGTGACTCAACACTTGCCTGAAAATACTCAGTGCAATTCTGAAAATAGTCAGTACAGTCCTTGTAAATGAAGGAATGTGGGTCTCATGCAGAGCTTGAAGAGGTCTGTGGAAAAGCCCACGTCGACTTCAGTGGTCTTGAGAATGAAGCTGTGCAAGATTTGCAAAGAGCTGGCGCCAGATGCGCCTCCCACCCACAGCTCAGGCAATGAACATGTGTGCACAAGGTCGGGGCCATTATAAGAGAGTTCAAAGGGAGCTCTTCATCCAAGGAGAAATGTTCATAGGCTGATCTGTCCCTCAACAATGCACTTCCACACAGCAGCCATCCACAGCACGGGTGGGAGAAGGGAAGGGAACACCGCCCTGTCCCCCAGGGCTGAGCTGTACACACATGTTCTCTGGGAGATGAAGTTACTGCATGTGGGGTTCACAAAATAAACATGCAGGAAAGTCCTGCAGCTTGCTTGCTTGCAGTTTGATCTGTAAGAAAGGTCTGTGGTAGCATGTGCTTTTGCAGTCAGCACAGATATTTTTGGGGAGTGTGGCTGAAGTGTAGGCAGCACGTAATGATTCATGTGGAAACAGTAATTGCGGGAGTCGCTATGGAGGGGGTTACAAGTAAAACTAGTGAATGAGAAGAATATGTTCTTAACCGTCATGACCTCTTGAGAGAAGCCTGATGTGCAGATGGATATGCTGATAATGTGCAGATGAATATGGTGTTATTTGCTCCAGGAAAATACCAGAAAGTTTTCATAGTGTGAAACCTCCTGCCCTGGGTTGGTGGATCTCATCTAAGTTGTTCTTTTTTTCCATCTCCAGATGTGCCATTTTTTGGGTATGAATCCCTCTGGTAGGGCAGGGAAGAGCTGACCTTCATTAGGTAGAATGTGATAGGTTTTGTTACATCCTGAATCCCTGTAGGGACACTACAGCTGTGTCACAACCCCAATGTGGTGGCTGTATCCTGCAAGAAGTAGTTGTCAGCTTTCACATAGAGAGACAAAGCTATAAGCGAAACACTGGATGGTTATCAAATAGCTCTCATTTGTGTCATTAAAGGTAGCATTGCTCACATTGGGTTAGGGTGTGCTGGTCTGGTCTTCTAGTATTCAAATTCCAGTCTGGTTGATTTCTCTCCTCTTCATCTTTACACATCCTGTAAGGCTGCCATGTTGTGGTCCAGGTGCTGTTCTGTTTTGCTGGCAAGTGAGGCAGATCTTGTTTGCTCTGTATACAATTACAGTGACTAAGGAATTTTAAAGTAAGATCTAGAAGTGCTGTCACAATGTGCTCTTACCCAATGTTATTGTGTGGGAGACAGTGGGTGGTAAATGCAAAAGAAAAAAATCCAAAGCTTTTCTTCCTTGCTCTTGTCAACTCTGCCAACTTTAATGGAGGATTTTTTGGTTTGTATTTGGGTTTTTTCTACCTTTTTTTAAGGCCTGAAGCTAAGTGACTATCAGAAATCTTGACCCTCTCTGGCTTTTATAGCTACACAGGAAAGCTTAAAACATGAGTCCCAGAGGCTTGAGATCTGTAAACCTAATAGGAGGTGTTTCACCTTTATTTATTCCTAGAATTTTGTGATTTGTTTAGGTCATCTCAGAGTGTCTCAGGGATTTATTTCAAGGCATAAAGTGCTTAAAACCAGTAGCATGAATTTTTTCTTATTTTTACTGTCCACTTGCTTTGTGGTGTTAGAGGGAGAGCAGGAGGTGGGTCTGTGATTTAATGCCTCTCCCAGTGAGCTGAGAGCTGTGACAGGAGAAAATTGTGTCTACCTGGAGTGGTCAGAGATTGTGTTCACTGAAGGGAAAGAAACTGGTGCTTTGCTCGGGGCTGGGGTGAAGAGGGAACTTCCATTATCCTTCACACAGCTGAGTATTGGTTAGGGATGCACAAAGCCACACTTTTTTGTAACTTATTATTTACAGCACAGTTACTTCCCTACTGATGTCACTGCAAGTATATTTAATTGCTGTAACCTCTAAGCATGGCCAAAGGTCAATCAGAAGAGCATCTGGTACTCCAGAATTCTAGCTCTGTGTAAATAAACAAATATTTTGGTAAATCCCTGAGAATGGAAGCTGGGGTCCGTGGCATGACAAGCAAACCCAGCAAAAATAGATTTGTTGTTGTTGTTTTGCATTTGATTTTATTAGCAGACCAAATTTTCCAAGCAGGAGGATTGCACACACTGTATGCAATTTCCCTAAAAAGTACTTTCTCTAGAAAGCTGGGGGAAGGGGAAGAGAAGGAAAGGAATAACTTTTCAGTGATATTCTCCTACTACTTTTGTCTTTAATTTAAAAAGAGATGCTAACTCATAAGCTAGAAGCTTTCTCATGCATCAGGATAGCACAGCTTTATGGCCAAGCTCTCCACTTTGCTCCCATTTCAGGAACTGCACCGAAGGTGAGCAGGCTGTTTGCAACGCAGGCACTCTCCTCCTGTAACACCTGCTTTTCAGAGCAGAGCTTTGCAGGACATCAGATGTGATTGTGCACTGGGAGTTTTTATCTTCCTGCCAGCCACACAGATGAGGCTAATTTGCTTCCAAAGTTTTTAATAGTTAACAAAGCATTTTGAGGTTTCATTTTCAGACCGTTGGAGGTTTGATTGGTCCTTGGCACCTTTCACTACCTATCCAGTTTTATTTGGTAGAAAACAAACATGTTGAAAACATTGAACTATTAAAAAAAATAAACTGATCCAATCCTCCGCCCACCCCCTGCCTCCAAAACTCTTCCAGCATTTGAAGTTCCACGGAAACTTGCCTGTTGATTCTGACAGCATGGCATGTGGGAGGAAGGTCTAAGCATCAGTGATAACCAAATTGAGTGGGGAGTAGCTAGTAACTCTGCTGCATGTTTTTTGGGTGTCCTGTTATTTGACTCCATTGTTACAGCTTTAAAACAGGGTCCTGTATGTGTTTAAATAGCTGTCTGCTCTTGGTCGGCTTGGGAGCCTAGTGGCTGGTGTGGTGTTTGCATTTTTGTGGACACATTAAGGACAGGAGCAATCACTCGCCTCCAGGTGTCTGTGGATAGAGTTTCTTATCAGTTATTTCAGCTCCTGACTAGCAGGTGCAAACAGGTACTTGTTCATCTAAAACTCTGGCGAAATGGACTATGCCTTCAAAACTACATACCCTGCTTAATGAAGCAGCCTCTGCTAGGTAGGTGCTGTGCCTTTGTAGAGGACTAGAGAAATTTACCTTGTATTACCTTAAATTTACAAGGTTAAACCTATATTGCCTAATATGTGTTTGCTTTGTTTTAAATAAGTTTTACAGGGCATAATTTTTTTCCTTGATGATCACAGTGTGCAGGTAGTAGTCACAGTATTATAAGGCATCAGAGGAGCATTAGTCATCTGCAAATGGTAGCAATCTGGTTATTATAAACTGCATCTTTATGATAACCCATGTATTAGGTAAACAAGTGTTATAATCCTGCACTTGAGGCATTGAGATTTTCATGTGACTTTGGGTAGGTCAGTGGTACCATGTTAGAATGAAACTTAGGGTTTAGAAGGTCTTAATCTGTCCATGCTTGTTGCTGGCTGACTCCTGGCTCTGAGCTTGCCTCCAGGGGACCTTTTGAATTGAGGATTGCAGAATCCTTTTCTTCTGACATCTACCAGTTTTTATTTTGGGGAAAAGAGGCAGAAAATCAGGACAGTTAAAAATAAGTTAGATATAGCATTGTCAGGAACCAGAAAGGCTTTACTTTGCCAGAGGAGAGTCATACTTCACATGTGAATGATCTTCTTTTGACCTAAACTTAAACCATGAGTTCGGGGAACAGCCATTTATAGGAGTGGTTAGGTCTGTAATTCACTGTGTGAATAACAGCATGGTCTGAAAGCGAAAACAAAGATCCTTACTTCTCGTCAATGAACAACATAAAGACTATCAAATTCGCTTGGGTTTTCTTGTTGTTACTTGAGTTTTTTTGGCTTGGGTTTTCTTTTTTTTTTTTTTTTTCATAGAGTGGAATTGGTGGGGTTTCAGAAATACTTTCAAACAGTGCAAACCATTTCCTATTGTGGCTGGCAGCTGTTCTCTGTGTTTCAGATGAGGGGCACAGCAACTCTCCTGAAGAAACAATTGCTTGCAAAGAACAGATGAGTCTGAGGTTATGGTTAAGGGAGAATGCACCCCCATGAATTACTGCATTATTATATGTCAAGAATACTTTTGTAGTCTGTCACTGAAGCAACCGTCGAGTGGGATTCTGCATCCCACACTTGAAAATGGTCCCAGCTCAGCCAAATACTCGAGCATGTGCTTGAAAGCTGAGCATTGATTTCAGCAGCTTGCCTAAGGGCTCACCCAGGTTCCACGCTGGCCTGGAAGGCTGATGGAATTCTCACAACAGCTCTCATGTGGTGTTTCCTGTGGTGAGAGTGGACAGTAATATTTGTGTGCTTCCTGTGCTTGTGAAATACAACGATCACTCCTTCTCCTTTTGCAAAGCTTATTACCTGGCTGGATCTCTGGGGAGGTGGGTGGGTGACACCCACGGGTGTGGTGGTGTTGATCTAGGGTGAGTTGTGCTGTGAGTTTCTCCAAGTTCACCTGTTATGAGATTCGGTGTTGCTATGTACATGACACAGGGAGCAAAGTTGACACGGAGCAGGCAACTGATGTTAATTGGTGTAGCTGCCCCCCTTTAAGGAAGGAGAGTCAAATCAAAAGATACAAAGGTGATCGCTCAGGATTGACTAATGCTCTTGATTTTCCGTGCCACCAACCTGACTCCTTTAGCATGTGACTAGCAGGGCTGATATGCCTTAGTCATGATGTCTCACCCTGAATGGGCTGAGATGTGGTATTACTGTGCTGGGTATGGATATTCCCATAATGATGTTCCCCCCCCGCCCCCCCCCCATATTGTTTTATAGTTTCCTTTTTTTTAAGAGGGAAAGCAGTAAATCAGTCTCAGCGTATTAGTGATGAATTGACAGACATATCAAAGTTAGTTACTGCATCAGGTAGGAAGCTGGTGATGGTTGGGTCTGTGCAGTTGTAGGGTAGGAGATGGGCTGTAACCTACCGAGCATATGCTGGCTCGGTTTTTGTACAGATTGCTGGGAGATCGACTTTATGCTTGTTTATTCCTTCTGTATCGATTCAGTTCTAAAGCGAAGATAGTTCAATGCAGAGATAATAAAGAGAAAACAAGTCTGACAGATGTTTTGTCATTTTTGGCAAAAGTAAATAACGAGTGTGCAGAGCTGTACAGCCCTGCCTTTGTGTTTGGAAAGTGCACATGATTTACTGCAGGAATCAGTTTGGCATAGCACAGCTGTGCCGATTCAGCAGGACCTACCATTATCTTGTCATGTTTTTTAGCAAATTGACTTTTACAAGGCAGCAATTCAAAAACATGAAAGAGAAATGTGCTGAGCAACCCATCCCTTCTTGTCCCCCATCCAGTGTCTGCTGGCAAATCTGCCACAGTTGCGCCCATGGGCATGATGATGCTCGGCTCCCTCACTCGCTCGCAGCCTTTGGGCGTTCCGCGTGCGTGAGCTGGTGTGGGTCTTGATTTCATTATTGTGTTCTCAAGCTCCCAAGCTGCTGACTTTTCAGCTAAGTGCAACAGTTCACACATGGCTTTCTGTCGTGCTTCGCTTTACAGACTTAATAGGATTTTAGTGGTACAGCAGGAGTAACAAAAGCACCGTTAGCAACATTTTGTAAATCTCGCTGCTTTTCAGCTCTGCTCACCCACAGCTTGCGGTCTCCCACGGACAGAGGGAAAATGGCCAGAAAGCAGCGAGGTTCCTGGGCTTGTCCTGACTAGCACTGCCTTTCACTGCCTCTGAAGGCAGAGTATGGAGCCAGAGGCACTGCTGGTCTGACCCTGGAGGGCATTTTTGGTGTTTTTAAAGTACATCTCTAGTCCAGTCTTAGCACTGAAGTAGCTGTAGATACACTATTTCTGCATTCGCATATGTTTGGCAAATGTGCATGGATTGTGTTTATTTTTAAGGGGTTAATTTAAAATGTATAAAACTTTCCTACCTTCTGGGAATTCGGGATGTTCAGCCCCATCTATGCCTCAGCAAATGGCTTCTATTTAATACCATCTTTGTACGTTACCATCGAGAGATGGCTATCTCAGAGAGCTAATCTGTGGGTGTGCCCAAGGGTGAAAAAAGACCAAAAGAAGTAAGACTGAGGGGAGTGGAGATGGGAGAAGGAACATTCTTCATTAATGCAGGTTTTTACAATGGATAATGTATGGAAAGGGTAGGGGCGGAGATGCTCCAAGAGCACTCTGAGATAACAAAACAGCTTGTTTAGCTAAGCAGGATGGAAATGACAGCCCTACCCGTCCTTCTGTCTTGCTCTCCTGTGAACTAGCCAGCACTCAAGCCGCACTGTTCGTGTTTGGGGCAGGACTGTGCACATCTCCTTCTCCTCTTCCCTTAGGTTTTGAGATGCCACTGCAGGGCAAGAGGTGTTTTCCCTCCAGCTCCTAAGCGTAGCAGCTTCTGTCTGGAAGCTGACGACACTGCCATCTCCTCATGTTTTGACAGGTCCTCTGGCACCAGCGTGTGCCTGTGTGTCACCACATTCCATGAACCTGCTCCACAAACCCTGTCTCAAGCCACAGTGCTCGTTTACTTGAAGCCATGACTATTTCCTCAATAGAACGTTCCTCTGTAGAAAGTACTTGTTTCCTTTCCTTTCCTCTGCAGAAAGTTTTTGTTACTCAAAAGACCCATTTTGAAGATAAGCCAGGCACACCAGAGATGCCAGTGAGGGAGATCCATCCTGAAGTAGCAGGTTTTGGATCATGCTGCAGCCCATCACTTGTGTAGGTTTTGCTTCCTCTCTCAAGTAATGTCTTGAAATCTTTTGAATGACTCACTCAAAAGGAAAAACTCTACTCTGTACTAATGGTTAATGGGTCTTTCTAGCAGATGTAAAATCCAGTGAAACATATACAGTTTCTTTAGTGTTAAGAGGAACAGATGATTTAATAAGCAGCTATAAATCTCTTGGGAATGTACAGACATAGTCAAACAGCAAACTTTTGCCAGATTTTTCACTGACTAGACTTATAGCCTATGAGTCATAGCGGTCTGCTCCACTCTCCACCTCAATTGCCTGTTGTTGTTTTGGCTTTTAGAGGTGCTCTGTGCTGCATATGGATTTTTTATCACCTTCTCCTGTTAATGGGCTTGCTCTTTCATCCAGGAGACAGACTTCAAGGAGTTGACTCTTATTCTCCGTGTGCATGACAGTGCATGACGTTTCTTTTCCATTCCTAGCTCACTGTGCCATTTTAAAATTGTATAAGGAAAGTGTTTCTGAGGAGTGTATTAATGCAGCCTCCTAAATGGGCCTACTAGTGGGGGTCCAGTTAAATTGAAAGAGATATAGCCAGTCTCCTCTTACTACAGTAATGTTTTCCTTCCAGCAGTCAGTGGTTAATGAATTTATTGTAACAGTATTTCTAATAGTTCCAGTTATTATCAGCCCTTTAGAGATAGGGGAACAGGTAGAAAGCAGAAAGTTGTTCCAGTTACCTCTGTCTCATGCTGAGTTGCAGGGGATGGTTGTATTTTCTGAGGTACTGAGCTGCCATTACAAAAGGATGTAAAATGACACCGTGTTTAACAAACATCTTCTATATTGTGTTGGCCTGCTGGCTTTCTATGAGTGTCTGAGATATCTGGGAATGGGGGCTGCAAGCTCTGTTTCATTTTACAGCTGGTTCACAAGCCATGTGAATTATACTTGGGAGCCACTCTAGAGGAGGTGAGGAATTAGAATTACTAAGATTTGCTCCAGGTCACGCCCAGGTAAACCAGAGATAAAACTAGTGATAAGACACAAGACTTTGTGTGGAATATTTAACCACTGTGGAGGTTTTTGCAAGACAGGTGCAGTGCAGCTTATTTTGAATGCAGCTGGATGGAGGGGATTTTAAAACTGACTCACAGCACGGATTTTTTTTTTCTTTTAAATCTCACAGTGTAACTACAAAAATCTAAGAAAAATTGTGCAAAATTCTGACTTCGTCAGAATAAACAGGCAGTAAAAATCAGGTTCTAATTCTTTCAGTGGCTCAGGACTGCATTTGTATTTGTTACTCTCTGGGACCGTGTAATTGGTGAGGGAAAATTCTTATTTCAGTGGTAAGGATGATGAGAAAACCCTGTTCATATTTGGCCTTTTCCAGGCTGAAAGGAATATCAAAAATGCATAGATGTGAAGCAGGTTAAGAAACTGGAAACAGCCTTAGAGGCTGTTTAATGTACAGAATTGTATACTGTGACCAAAAATAGATATTGTTTGAAGTTCATGGTGGGATTACAATTTACTGCATTATTCCAACACCTTCAGAAAGCCAAACAGGCCTTGTGTTACTGGGCGAAGAAAGCCATCCAAGGTCATATGCCTGCATGGGGTCAAAATCAAGAGCAGCATTTGACTCTTCTGACTCCTTGTTAGGCCCCTCCACGCAGTGCAGGAGGAAGCACAGAGGTTTTCAACACCATGCATATGTGCAAAATAGCCCTTTCAGCGCTCTTTCTGGCAAACTGAGAGCTTTGCTTTATGCTTTCAGTAAGCACAGAGCTCTCATGTTTGCTGATGAGACTTTCACACGTCAGGAAATCAGAAAACTGGAGACGTAATCAGCGTGTCTCTTCTTGAATGGGGAATTTTCCCCAGAGCAAGTTGTGATGCGTGCTCCTAATGATTTGCATCTTACGGTTCAGACTTTCCATGAGCTGCTTCCAGCACTGTAGGCACTAACTTGTGTTTGCAGTGAGCACACACACACCCAGCTGCAAGGGTAACAGCCATAGCTTACATGTTTAAATCTTGGCATAGCTCTGTGGAACTGATTAGGAATGTCCCGTTCCTTTGGAAGCCTGGCCCAGCTGTGGGGTTTAGGTGGAGATGTCGGTGTAGCGTTCAGTGCTTCCCCAGGTTAGGGGTTAGCTAGAAATGGAGGCTAAGAGAGGTTTCGCTTGCTCTTCTTCACCGGCAACCAGGTCTTCTGCAAACTTTCTGGTGTGTGGTCTGTGCACACTAAATGGCTGATGCTGAGCCTGTGTTGTGGGATTTCACTGCTTCCATAGTATGAACAGCAAGCAGCAGCAGTTGCAGGGAGTGAGTTTTGTCCATCCCCTTAAAACAATGTACATAGCAATGGGGAACATCATGTGACTACATGGACCTTATCCAGAGTTTTAAAGGGAAAATATCTATAACAGTGTCCTGGCCTATGTAAACTGTATAGTTTTCCCAGACTTGGAAGAAAAGCACTGGTACTTTCCCAAGTTCCACCCTTTTTGGTTTGATGTGGAAAAAAAAAAGGTTGATTCTTGCTTTCCTTTTGTCTCTAAAATGGGAAGTAATTTAATGAAAATAAGAAATTATGCTTTTTCATGTCAAAAGGCAAAATCTTATCTCTGAGCCGTCTGTTTTGACAAGAATGAAGCAGAATATGTACTTTTTTTTTTCCTTAAGTAATAACCTTTACTGTTAATGGTGAAGAAAAGATAGGTAGATGTGTGGTTCTCCAGCAGCCTAAATGTGGACATTGGGACAGTCTATCCTTGATGTGGGGCTATTTGCAGACACATCCCCCAGCTCTGTTTGGAAGAATGCACAGAACTGAAGAAGGAAGGATGACCTTGATTTTAAAGCATTCATCTGGAGCTTGAGTGCTGGGAGCTGAATTTCTAGCCCCGGGACTGGCCTTCTCTGTGGTCTGCAGTGTGTTGCTCAGGGAATGTGTATGCCACACAATGGATGTCAGCACAAAGGGCCCTGGAGCTGACTCCAGGAGGTCTGCACCGCCCTACAGTGCAGTTGGGCGCTGTGTGGAGCCACGGCCCCTTCCCAGGAAATACAGCTGCACTAGTTCAAGCACTGCTTTGTGCTGTTGGAGCTGTGCTGCTTCCAGTTCTGGAGTTAGGATGGCTGTGGCTCATTTAGACATCTCTGTACCACACTCCATTGGTAAACCCAGAAAGCACTGAGATACTGAGAAACAAACACAGAGTTCATAAAATGTTTTTGAACTGTCTGCATGGTCTGGTTTTGGATTTCTTTTGTTCTGCACAAACTCATCCTAGTCACTCCAATGTCACTGGCTTTCATTCCCTCTGTGGCACTGGAAACCAGCTAGAAAAAAAAGCTTCATTTTGGCTGTTTCCCATGCCCAAATTGTTTTCTGGAACATTCCAATTTTGACTAACTCCAACTACCTCCCAGGTTCTAACTCTGGCCTTGGGGGAAGCAGCAGAGCCTGGTGCTCAGAACACTGTTGGTCACACACAGTTTCCAGAGGGCCACTGTGCAGACTTGCACACAAAGCCATTGAACTCCTTTTTTCCAAGCAGCCACACTGGAGTGACATTTACATGGCTTTGCAAAGCACCCTGAGGGCCTTGAATGAAAGGAGTTCTGCATATTCAAAGCAATATTATGTTTATCTGTTCTATCCAAAGTAGAGGAGAAAATGCTTTATTGTCTGTGGCTTAAAATCTGCCTGCTATGATGTTTATGACAGCGCAAAAGACAAACTCTCTATCCCTGAGAAAGCACCACTGGCTTTGATTTCAATGGGGTGAAGGTGATGGGGAGTAGTGCTGGGCCAGTGCTTGCACTATCCATCCTCCCCAGAGATGAGAAGTGGGGCTCACAGGCATTCCCCCAGCATGTTAGCAGCAGTTCACAGGGTCTCCAGGCCAGCTTGGAAGTTCAAGTCACAACTGAAAATAAAGGAAGCCAACTGTGTTAGCACACAGAGAAGTCATTGCCTTTTGTCCAAAGGAACATCGGGCTGACACTTTCTTCTTGGAGTCTCTTGGCTCCTAGCATTTCGAAGATAAGATCTATCCAGTCAGAGGGGGTTGCATAAACTTCCTGTGAACTTTCATAGTTGATGATCAAAAGGAATCACAAAACATGTTGTCATTATTTATCTATTTATTTATCTATTTAGAAGTTCAAAGAGTGTACAGTTCTATCGGTTGTGATTTTTTTTTTTCTCATGTAAACAAGGTGATATCATAATGGATGCACAGCCTTAGGGGCCCACATTTTCCATTTTGAGTTTAAATTAAGAACTCTTTTCCTCTGGAAAGCATCTTTTCAGGGGGAAAAATGTGAAAAATGCAACCACCACCCATATTCAGCTTCAGAAGTCGTCCCTGCAATATTATGTCCTTGTGTCCCTTGCTTTGCTAAAAGATTCTCTTCCCTGTTAACTTCATATAGCCGGTATATCAATAGAGATGGTTCCCAACAGCATCTTTTTCTTTGTCCCACTTCCTGGATACAAGTACAGGAAGGGCTACCTTGACAACAATTTGAAAAGTTCCCCTTCAGCTGGGGATTTGGCTTATACGATCTGTATTCCCATAATTTATGTGCCCCTCTGTTCCCAGTAAGTCAAAGCTTTGCAGCACTTGCTCAGATTCACACAAGATCTAGTCCTCCCAGAGTTATATTCTTGTGTGTTCTGGTTCCGTACAATTCCAGGTGTGAGGGGATCTGTTTTTTGAACTGTCTTCTAGTCCCATGTGTATCATCTTGTGTCACAGGATGCATGCTGTGAACAGGAGCAACAGAAACTTGTCCTTTCACTTTTACTTGAAAGAAAGAGTAGTGAAGTGAGACAAATGGAGACCTTGCATTCATGTAGGGTCAAATCAGAAATCCTGTGGAATTTCAAGCAACTCATCGACATCTCTCCTGATATGGCTGGTTCCCAGAGAAAACCTGCTTGTCTTATTTGCCCTTCTTCTTGGGACATAAATCCACCCTTGATGGGGATATACAGACAGGATATTTTTATCCTCTCCTTGGGGTCTTCTCCATCAGTTTTGGACCTACAGCTTCCTGTCTCTTCCTTTTGGGCATGCCTGGAATATGGCAGAGCCATGCAAGGACGGGTGTTGACTGGAAGGAAGATGGGTTGCAGACAGGGCTCGCTCTGGAGAGTTAAGGAGCAAAGGACTTACTTACATGAGATTCCCACCTTTGGTTATCCCTCTGGCTTGGCTTGTGCCTTGGCCTGGTGCCATCTGACACAGTTTGCAGTGCTGGGATGGTGAGGGCTGACTGAATTGGCTGCCTGGGCCCAGAGCCAGTTTGTATGGCTTGTTTGGCTTTGCACTGCTTTTCTAGCAGGGGAGCTGTAATATGTGTCTCCTGTCATGAATCAGACCATAGGTATGGATAATTCTCAAACCAGGCATTCGCATGAGTTAATTCCATGCTGTTCATGTTTAAAGTTGTTTTATTAAGGAATTATTCAGCTTATTGCTCAGCAAATTTTCAGCATCATTAGCAGGTTTAGAATAGGGGTTGTGTCCCAGTATGACCAAACAGTGTCTTAAAGCTTTAATTGCCAAATAAAAACTCTTTCGACCTCTCTTTTCTAAAACATACAACATTACTAAACCATCACTTTGGTAAAATATTGTAGCACATGTTTGGTGTATTTTTAAGTTCTTTTGAAGTCAGTGTTTAAATGCTTTGCTGAATCAGGGCCTAAAATAATAATATCCACAAAGTTAAGCCACTTTATTTTTGAATGAGTGTTTGCAGAGGAATTGAATGCATGTCAGCTTCTTGTCACGGCCCTCAGGTACAGATCACCTCTTAGTTTCAGTGAATTAGAAACCTTTCCAAATTGCTGTCTTGCACACAGTTGCAGCGTCAGGGTCAGACCCAAGAATGGCAGGCTCTCATTTGCAGAATGACATCAAACTGAAATGGGATATAGGGCCATAAAGGGATTGGCAGCATCTCAAAGAGAGCGCAGCTATGATTAGTCATTTCCTATATACGTACTGTATAAATACTGGGGATATACACACGCATTTCTTTTTTCTGGGTTAATGAAACCAGTACTATGCTGCAAACGTGATCCTTGCTAGACCATTGAGGAGGTAATGGAAACTTAATTCTCCTGTTAGAAGAGAGTTGTGCATACACTTTAAGTAATGGATCTGAAATGGGGGAAGAAAATAAGTCCATAGCTGACTGATCTTTGTCTTTTGCCTGTGCAGTCCCCTCGCAGTTGGGGAGCTCCTGTGTTGGGTCAACTCCTTTGCTATTGTTTGCAAGGCTACAGTGTACTGTTGTGCTACTTACTTTGATACCACAATCCTAGCAAAACATGCACTGAGGCAAAACTGAAATTAACATGCCACTTAAGGCAGTGGAAGGTTTAATCGCTTTAGTAGAATGATGCTTTTGGGATCAGAGGTGTTATCTTGTGCCACTTACTTTGTTGTTGTGTTCTTACACCATCATGTTGGAGTGTAACAATAAGGGCCAGTGCTGTGCACTGTTAGTTTAAAGAAGTCAGTGGTGCTGTGGGACTGCTTCAGAGTGTGTGGTGGCTGCTGCCCTGCCTGTCATCACTTTGTCCCACCTGGTAGTCCACAGAATTCCCTATGCAAAAGTATTGAGTGCTGGGTCTCTATAAAAAGAGCAAAGAACACAGTTTTTGTAGTGCATGTGTGCTTTACATTAAGAGCTGGCTTGGGCTTTTTCCCTTATTTCCATACCTCTGCAAGTCACTGCCTGGTGATGAGGAAGTGCTGCTCCCAAGCTCCCTGACTCTCCCAGTGAGGTCAGCAGGAGCTGCAGGCACTTGCAGCAGTATTGGGTTAAAAACATACTGGGACAGATTAATTAAGTTTCACTTTTTGTTGTTGGGTCTTAAATTACGGAATTTCAAACAAATATATATTTGTTGAGGTCACTGAGAAGATGGTCAGTAAATGTGTAGAGGTGACACGAGGAAGAGCAATAAGGTGGCCATCTTCAGTGGGAAAGGAGCAAAAGCCCTTGTGAAGCACAGAAAGTTATTTGAGGAGGGGAAAAATCCTAAGTAACTTTGCAAGAGTGTTTTTTATCTAAAAAACACAAAGGAAAATGTTACTGAAGTTGGAGCAGTGATTAATTTGAATTTATACCTACCAGAGGTTTGTGCTGCTGTTGTGGCTGGCTTAGTCTGTAGCTCACCTCTGATGCTGTGCTTTCCCCTACTGACAGTGATAAAATTTCACGAGGAGCAAGTCTGATTTTTGTTTCCTCTCCTGTTGCTGATGATGGCTGCTTGGAAAGCATTCAGTAAAGAATCTCAGACCAGGCAGCTTGCAGAGTGGGCAGCTCATGGTTCCCTTGCAGGTCTCCAGGCAGAGACTGCAGGTGTGCCTGGTGAGGGCTCCTGCTGGGCACTCACCCTGCTCAGTGCATGCCCCCTCCTGCGCCTCACGTGGCTGCTGCATCATGGGGCCAGGAGCGTAGGAAGGAGTGTGTTCAACCAGTCAGAAATGGGAAGTGTATCGGAAATAAGAAACTAAACATCAGCTGCATGTGAGTAATGGATTTTCTGTCTCCTGCAGGGGGTAAGGGTACACACTCTGATGCCTTTTGATGGCAGGGTAGCCATGATGCTGTAATTAATGCAAAACCAGCTATTCATCATGTCCTCTGCTTATGATTTCAGACTCTGTCCTGATTCTAAATTGTGTTCTGAGGTATTGATGTGCTCAGATGAAAGCCCAGTGAGAAAAAAGTAAAATGTGGGAATAGCTCTTGTTTCACTGGGATCAGTCTGAGCTACATATGTCACCTTTTGGCAAGAAGCTGATTCGGGATGTATTCATGAGGCTTAGAATAGAAATGTGCTTGTCTGAGGGCTTCTGTGGTAGTTACCTGCCCAAGACCAAAGCTTGGGTCATAGTTTTACTCCTGTGCCTTGTTCCTACATATTTGTGTATGTGTGATATATTTTAATGACTTTGTTTGCTTTGCTTGGAATTTTAAACTGTAACAGAGTGCATATGTAATGCACCGAGCATTTTCAATGATTTCTAAATGCCAGCTTGCCTGCTCCCCCAGAACCTTGCCATATATGCAGATGTGGTCACAGAATGAAGTGCCACAGAGCCATGAATGCTGGAGTGGGATGTGATGCAGATGGTTGGTACATACTCCTGTGTTACCAGTAATGGGGTCTATAGAAGATCAGAGCATGATCAGCCATTTCACTTGTCCATTGATCAAATCCTAGGATGTTTTTTTATCACTTCTGTGTCTTTGAACACTCTCTCTGCAGTGATGTAGTGTAAAACATTACTTTCTTGGGAGGAATTAGCAGTTTCCCTCTTTCCCCAGTCACACTGCTGAAATTGTGCCCACTTGCCACATGTGATGAATTTACCTTAGTCATACACCAAAGGAAACTTTCAGGACAAAACCAAGTTTAAATTTTTTAGTATTTGTCTCTCATGGCTCTGGCTGGGCATCACTGATGCGTTCTTAGGGGAACTTAGTGTGAAATTGCAAACTTAGCATGTGGCACTTTCATATCTAGGAACTATTTGATATGATGTCATTTCAGCATCTTCTGGACCCTTGATAGCTTAAGCAGCTGTCTTGTTATATTTATCTGCCTGTGAGTAGTCTGCATGCAGTTTTTGGTAACAGTGCAAAATACGCCTCATGTATATGCCTTCGTGTGATGTTCTTGTTAGAGAGAGAGGTGGTTTAAGTGTGCAATCTGCTGGGAGCTCTGTCACTCACAAAATTTAGTTTTCTGAAGTACAGAAAACTGGTGTAGTTTATATCTAATAATGGATATATGGGGAGACAGGTGTTCCCATGAAACATCTTGGCTATCTCACACAACCAGAAGGGTAATATGCTGAAACTCTTTAATCTCCTCATCTATAAACCTAGTTATGTTGATTATATAATGTATGTTTTCTTGTGTTCAGCTCCCCAAATAACATATAAAGGATTTCATAGGCTAATGTTGAGTTTTAAATGCAGGGGTGGAATAACATAGCTGCCCAATGAAGTGGTTAATAGATACAGGAGAAATTGATTTCCTATTTAGCTTGGCATAGGCAGCTTTGCAATTTTCTGCCCACTAGAGGGACTGCTGCTTATACTGCTCATTGCAGAGCACACTCATGAAGTCCCTTCAGTATCTCTTATGATGTTTTAAAACTTTGAATGACTGACTGATTAAATGCTCTAAAGATTGTCTCCAAGATATTTCTCAAAGTGTAAAAACTTTGGGCAGAGTACTCTTCCTCTGAGTCCAAATACTTTTTAAACTGAATTTTCTTAATAAATGTTCTTTCTTTTTTATAAAGTATTTTCTGTTCTCTTGATTTATCAGTCCAGACTTTCCTATATGACGTTGGTGGGGATTAATTTAGATTTTTTTGTCAAGGAAAAAATGTTGTATGTCTTTATTTATGTTTGGAGTAAGTTTTGTTTTGCAACCATGGTGCCAGTGAATATGGTAAACTAATCAGTTCTTGTATTTGCAAATGTCAGTGAAATGAGTTTCTCCTTTAACTGGGAGATAGCAAGTTTTGGGTAAGAGGCACTTAAACTTACAGTCAGTATGAGAAAACTTCCAGATGTATCTGTGTGTTCTTGTTTAGCTGGGGGATTTTTTTTCTGTTTGTTTGAGTTCCTGACCTGCCCAATTTTCTTCTTAATTACAGAAACATGAAAGAATACAGGAAGTCCTGCATGACCTTATGAATACCTGTGCTAATTAAGTCACTGGCTTGGTACTGGGAGAACAGCAAGGTAAGCACTCAGGCCATGCCAACAGCGTTTCTTGTAATCTGCATGATTGTATTTCAACAAAGCTTTAGTGCTTTCAGATATCAAATTCATAGCAAGGCAGGCAAAGACAAATAGCCTGCAGGGCTGAATGCGATAGATTTACTTTTAATTCAAAGCTTTGGTGAGCAAACATCTCTGTTTTCCCTTCTGGGAGAAAAAAAATACAGGTTTTGTGGTCGTTTTCCCTTTTTTAGAAGGCAATATCTCTAATTTCGGCAATCAATTCCTGACCAAAGCTCAGCTTCCTGGGCTGACTCTGGGGAGGGGCTGGAGGAAGGGTGGAATGTTTCAAAACTTAGCTGATGAAAAGGCATGCTGTTTTGTGGATGCCTCCCAGAATTGTTTAAATCTCTGTGTGTGTGTGCGCGCGCGCTTATGAAGAGGGGGGGAGAGAGATCTCCATGACAACTGGCCTGGCCAGTCTGTGTTCTCTGCAATCATTTTAGCTGGAATCAGTGCTGCGAGAGGTCATATGAAGGAGTTATGGGAAGCACAGCAGGTATTAGACACTAAACGACTGGTTTTCTGATTGCCTCAGATAATAACACAGAGTTTTGTCTGGGAAATACAAATCTGAGAATGGAGTGGAAAGGGAAATGCTCCAAATTTCAGGTAACAAAAATTGCCTTTTTAATGTTATGTCCTCCCATTGTAAAGTTTGATTTTTTTTTTTTTTTTTCTTACTGGTGGTGGTGTTTACTCCCAGCTGAGAGCGTCGGAGCGAGCTTGGATTCCCTAACTCTGGGGAATGATGTCATGCGGCAACAGTTGGATTCTATTAGCCAGGGAAAGAGGAAACATCCTGCATTTTTTGTTTTGGGGAGGGGGGGCGGGAAGGGAGTTACTTTGGCTCTTTGTTGAATCTTGTGCAAAGGCTACAAGAAGTGTTTAAAAGAAAGTTTGTAACAAATTAACTCCTAGAAAATACCATTTAGGACCTTGGCAGCACCAAACCTTAAACCCACTGCAATGATTACTCCTATATGCAAGAAAATTAATTTGGAAATATTACAGAAATCAGAAGACTTTTCTTTCATCTTGAATGCTCCTATATTCATCTTTAATGAGAAAATTAATTAAGGTATAATTAAGCAGAGGATTTGGAGCCTCCCTGCACTTGGGATCCTTTAGTAATTGTTTGGAGAATGTGCTGCTATAGAGTTTCTTCTGGGTTGGGCTCTGTCTCAAGCGGCTGCTCATGAATAGATGATGCTGGCAGCATTGTTCTTAATAGGGTTTTCAGTCCTAGACTGTGTACTTCATAGCTGTAAATCAGCCTTTTTGGGGAAAGACGCTGAGGAGAGAAAGCAGAAAAGTCATAAATTCAGCAATTTGAAAGGGACTTTTCCTCCCGGCTTTCCTTTTGCTAAATGCTATATTAAACACTCAATGCAAGGGTATAATGTATAGCATTTTAAGCAGAAAAATACCTAATGATGAGTGTACAACTGCTATATCCTAATGAAAAGACTTAAAAATTTGATATAATCCTACTTTGCCAAACATCACAAAAACACATTGTATCAGCAACCATGATGAATATATTAGGTCACCATTGTGCTGTTTAAATTCCCCTTTGGAGATGCTTGTTTCTACTTTTATGCTGCTTTGTTCTCTTCTATGTATTTCAGTCATGATCCAAAGTTTGCTGGAGTCCACGGGAGTTTTCCCGTCAACTTCAAAGGGCTTGGGATCAGCCTCTGCCTGAGAACTTCCCAGCCTCTGTGTCAGTCTTTTGACTGCAGGACCAGGCCACAGGCTCTCCCTTTTCTTTCTTGAACTTTCCAAACAGAAGGTCTTTTGTGTTGTTCCAAACAATGCCAGGCACTGCTGACTGGCTTCAGCGTGGCTGCTAATAACACACGCTGGAGATAATGGTGGTGCTGATCTCCACTTTCTCCTCATACCTTCCTAGAGGGGAAAGTGCAATGAACGGAAATCGGATCCCTCTATCCCACCTCCTCACCTCACAAATGGCTCTTGTTTACAAGTGTGTATGTGTGTGTGTCTGTCTGCGCAAATTGTTCCTTGATTAAAGGGCTGTGCTTCAGAGGGGAGTTCCAGGAAGACTTTAGGGAAAAAACGCTGTCGTAGCTGTGACCTACCCTAGAGCACTCACAGCAGGCTGTGCCGGAGCAGAACTGACAGCTGTCATCTGCAAACTGAGGACTCATCAGGACTGCCTAACACTTTGTGTCCACCTCTTGCCTACCAGCTTGATTCCATAAATAAAATACTACTGTTAGCAAATATTGATAACCCGGTTTGGAAAAAAAAAAATTTCATCTCTTTGATGGTTGGGGCCAGTTTAATAAGAAATCCTTGTGCTGTTTTTGACCAGAAATGAAATATCTGTGGAGCTGGTGTGCTGATTTGAGCCATCTGCCTCCTTAAGAAAGACCACTTTGATGGTTTCCCAAGTTTAAGGCTCATTTGCAGGAAAATGCTATTAGTCCTTGAAATTTCTAAGACAGAAAAATCTAATGATTTTCAACATCAGAGCCACTGCTTTTAAGCAGTCACATTTTACAGATGATCATCTTGTGAATCCTGAGAGATCTGCAAGGTGTTGCAAGCTGGTCATACCAAAGGCAACAGTGGGTTTTTGGTGTATATGTGTTTGCTGTGATGCAGCAGGAAGCCTGGTGAATTCTCTCCCAGAGTTTCTGGCTGAGTGGCATTTCCCTTAATGGTCTGTGCTGTAGCATTTGCAAGTTACTTTGAAAAGTGATACAAGGCATCATTCCCTTGGTCCTTTAAGATAATTTCCATATGTTCTAGCATTCTGAACGTTTTCAAATGAAGTTTTCATATGTTATGCTATGGATAACTTACAAGTAGGAAATAATAACAAAAAAAAAAATATATATTTTTAACTACAATAATAACAAGCTTGACACATTGTTTTTTCATCCGTTGAGGGAGTAAGCAATTCAGGAGGGCTGCTGGGATAGCTCATAAGGCAGGTGGAGTTCTTGCAGGAGTCTTGCAGGTGTAACAGCTCTGTGTTTAACACACCACCTCTGGACAGGTCCTTAGCTCAGCATTTAGAGTTTGCTGTAGTCATCACTTTTTAAGTGCATTAATTTCTGTATTTCAAAGCCAGTTGCTTTGTGTTGTCCTGATATAAATATCCTCACAGGTTGTGGGTGTCCACCATGTTTCTGCCAGTGGCTGTATGTCCATACTCTGTCTGTGGATAGTCAGTGGCTCTGAGTTTTCCAGAGACATTGGCATGGTTCTTTGATGGGATTAATTGCTTTCTGTCTCATTGTACTTAGAAGGAAAGTGGAGTGACACAGTAGAAATATTTTTTTGTTCTCTCTTCTTGACTGTCTACTGAGTAGTTTTTATATTCTGAGGTATAGTGTCTTCAATTGCTTGTATTATCTTGCGTAAGATCCTGTCTTGTGTAACTCCTTGTACATCCTCTACCTCTAGGTTGACAGCAGAAGTGATGTCTGTTGAAATGAATTCCAGGTTAATTGCTACCTTGATGTATTTGTCTTTATTAACTAAAAATACTTTGCTTTGTAAATGAGCTGAGGCTCTCTGGAAGCCTAGGGCTGACTTTGTACCATTCAATACTTGATTCTGATCTTACTCCTTTCTCTAAATAACTGCAGAGTCTTTTCTATTTTTCTTCTTAGAGAAAGTCTGTGAGACATTGGAAAAACCCTGTAGTTTTCTCTGTTTCTGCTATTTCCTTTGAAGGCTGATCTTCAGAGCACCTGGTGTTGTGGACAGATGTACCATTAAATTCTTGAACACGAGATCAGTATTCTTCATCTGTAACCTTATGCCCACTACAGGTAGAATTAACTGATTGAAAACAACAGCGCTGCATGATTAGTAGAGCTGCTCATAAGATGCTCAAATACTTCCTGATTTTCTGTATGTTAATTTCAATTCCAGCAGTATGAACAAGGAGTTCTCCATTGTCTCCTCTCATGTTTGGCTTTCTGGTCATGAGTGTCTTCCCAAGGTGTAAAATGTGACACACAAAAAGATCTGTTCTGTGCAGCTCACATTGGATATGAGTATGGCTACCTTTAATTACAGCAAGAACCTCGACATGATGGCACTGTCATTCTGCTCTGCAGTGAAGGCTCTCATTAGTGCTAATCTGTGATCTCTCTTCTGGCTGTGCATCTTTGACCCAGTTACTTTGCTGAACTTAGCGCAGTTGCTAGTGTGACACAAAGCAGACTCTTGGCACAGCCCTGATCACAGAGCAGGGCAAGATCTGGCAACTTTCACACAAATCCATTATAATTAAGGCTTCCGGTCTGGGATTTAAACTGCTTCTTTCTCTTAAAAGCCTGAGAGGCTTTTAAAAGTATTTTTTCAGGCTGAAAATGAACCCACTGCTGGTAGAGGCAAAGTCCCCAGGTGATACTAGTTTTAGGCAGACCTGGAAAAGGCAGGTGCTGCTCTTGTTCCTTCATCAGGCTTTGCAAACATGCTTCCAACCTGAGTGTTTTTTGAACGGTCTCCCAGATGTTCTTTAGTTTCATGTGACAACAACAGGGTCCCCTAATCAGTTACAGGAGTGTTGCACAGTTGGCTTTCCTCCAGTGCCAGCTCTTATTCTGAGTTCAAGCCTCATGTAACATTAATCTTCTCTGCCCATTTGGAGCCAAGCTGCTGTAGTCAAGGGGCTGTTCAAAGGAGTCCTATTTCCCCATCCTTTCAGAGGCAGTGCTTCCTCCTAGAACCTTTTTTCCCCATCCTGTTGCAGTCTGATGACAAGAAGATGAATTGGAGGCTAAAACTTCTGCCAGTGGCAAGAGCACAGTCTGGCATACCCTGTACAGCTGGCATCCAAAGGATACAAGCCATCAAATTATCTGTGCTCCTGGGCCAGCTGAGCCTGTTGGTTTATGACCAGAAACATCCCTCCTGTCTTTAAAGCTTTCTTGAAAGTTAAAAGGCGTCACTAAACGTTTACCACATTTATGGGTATGCTGAGGACAGTTGGGCAATTTTGACAGTACAAAACCTGTTCCCTGCAATGCTGTTTCATGCCTTCTTGGTAGAGAGCAAAAAGCAATTTGAGGGCTGCAAAAGTATGGAAACATTTGCAGCTGCACAGCTCGCATTCCCATGTTTCAGTCTCTCACAGGCTCATGCAGACCTTCTATTATTAGTTTTAAAAGAATAGCTGACAGCTGATTAATTTGAATGGCGTATTCCAGAGAGAGCTGTTTTATGACTGTCAAGAGTGGCAAGCCAAGAAAATATTGACTGAAGTTACAAGGAGAGATTTCTGATGTAGAGCACAATCCTGTTTATCCGAAAGATTTGTAGGGGGACAAAACCATCTTCATACCACCCTGCTGTCAACATGTTCAAGCCCGTGCTGGGGGAGGTGAGAAGCTGAACAGCTCAGCCTGTTTTGCGTTCATTCCCTCTCAGTTTTCTGGGAGAGTACCCGGGGGTTTCCTGGCATGCTGTCAAAGGGCAGGGGCCGTATTGCAACTCAGTCTTTAAAAACCCACCTAAAAAATAATTTCAAGTGACTCATTCTGGTGTTGGTTTTTGGAGAAGAGTCAAGTTGGTTTCAGAGGGAAGAGTGAAAATAAAACTACTTTTGGACAATGGATATGCTCTGTGTAATCAGCTGATGCTCTGGATTACAGCTGCTCTGCTGTGCATCAGACTGGGTTTCACTGTTGCACTGATCCTGCTGCACTCAGGCTCAGGGCAGCAGATTGGCATTTGGAAGGGTATGAAGATCTAAGAGCACACATTGGTTTTTCAGTACTCTTTTTATCAGTAGCAGCACATGACAGTAGGTTGCAAGTTGAGCAGTATTACCGCAGGACTTGTGTAGGGGCCTGTGTGGTCACCCCTTTCATTTCCTGTGGAAAGCACTGCCCTTGTGTGCCACTTGTAAGCAAGACTCTGCTCACAGCCTGGGCACCTGAGGCGCAGTTACAGTACTCTTGCCCTGATCTGAGGCTTCAGCAAAGGAGAGCCAGTTCTGTCCCTGCAGCTGCGTAAGATGGTCCATTTAGGCTGTCTGCCTCCTACAGCAACAAGCCTCTGCCTCCTACAGAATCAAGCTGTAATGTCACTTGCTTTCATGGGACTGTTCCCCCTGCCCTCCCTATGGAAGGCTCTAGTGTGGCAGGAGTCACAAAAGGTCAGAGTGGAGAGAGGCATGGGGCAAGAAGGCAGAATTCTCCCCTAGTCATGAGAGTTGTTTTATGTAAAGGTTGGGTGAAGGCAGAGGTTGAACCAAGAACATTTAGAAACACTGACTTTGTGCCCACATGTTTGGAGCTCTTCGTGTGGTGCGGGGACTGCTGTCCAAGCTGGTTATGCAGAGAACCCCATCAGCAGGTTATGCTGTGTTTTGCCCCAATCTCAGTGTAGAATGTGCTGTCAGATTTGATGTGGGCATTAAGGTCTGCTTTCTTCTCCAATGGAGACATTATCCAGGTTTCCGCTGAAACCCATCAAGAGCTGAGGTCCCTGCTGTGGTTTATTTACTATTGGCTGACGTGTATGGACAGCAGAAAACAAATGTAGACATGATTCAGTAGAAATGTAAACCTGCCTCGGTGCTGTGCAATAGCACAGAATGCCTGCTGGGATGTATAACTGCCTGGAAGAACTGGGCATTCAAAAGGCAGCCCGAGGTCATCAGCTGCAGCACCTTGTCAGCAGTTCCCACTGCAGTTCCTGTGCTTGTGACTCTGATAATGGGTGTCCTACCTGTTCTAGAAGTATGGCAAGATCCTCAGGTAGAGGAAGGCAGTGGAGTTATGCTAAAGCTTTCCATGATTTTTCTGGAAAATCTACGCAGTTCATGATCTGGGTAGGGTAGACAGATTGAATGTGGCCACCTGTCCAGGGATTTCAGGAGTCAGGCAATGGCTGCTCCAGCCAGGCTGTGAGATGCCCTGAAATCCTGAACAAATTCCTCTTTCTCCACCTCAATATTCCCATGTACAAAACCAGGCTGCAGTAGGTGAATTCTCCTGTGTATTGCCCTCTTGCTGAGCTGTATCAGGAGTGTAATGTTTTGGCAGCTGCATTGCTGGTGTGATCTTGCCTACAGTAGCAGTGCATGTGGGCTGACTGTCTTCTGAGATCTGGCATCACATGGGTCCCTCAGGGACACAGTGACAGGACAGACTCCAAAATGAACTGCCACTGGTTCCTGAGAAGCCTGAGTTTTTACTACCTGTATTGGAGCCAAATGATATGCTGGCTTCTGGAAGCATTAAAATGTTTACTATTAAAAAATGATTTGTCATGAGAAAAGGAGAAACCTGTTGCTTGCCGTGAGGGAGCAGCCAGCTGCTCCTGAGTCTGGGTAGAAAAGTGAAATGCTAGGAAATAGCTGGAGGAACAGGGCAGGAAAAAAAAGCCAGCTGATATTGTGAAGGAGTTAAGAGAACCTTGTTAAAACATAATTATTCTTCTGGATGAGAGGTGGGCTTTCTGCAAGGTGGGCAGAAGGGCAGCAAAGTCAAACCCCAGGCTTCTGGCTCAGCTTATCATTTCAACACTTATCCTTTCAAGATTTGCTTATGATCTGATTTAAAAAAAACTTACCCACCATTGTAGACTGGGAACCCTGTAAAATATTTTTTCACTATCGTGGACACGAAACAAAACAGTCCAGGACACTTGTGGCAGTGGGGTGATGCTGGGACCTGCTGGGCTGTGTCACTGCTGAACAGGAGCAGCAACTCTTGCCTCGGACAGATTGCCCTTGCGACAGTGGCTCGTTAAAGGTTGTCACATCACTCATGTTTCCATGACAGCCTCAGGTCTGACAAATGTGACAAAGCTGTGTTTTATCAGCAAATCCCTTGTGGGTCCTAGTCAGGAAAGCACATGGATAAGGAGAGAAAATTATTCTTCCTGCTCTTTGTTACTGACCGATTGTGCTCTTTGTGTGTGAAGCAGCCAACCATGACTGGCTAAATTTCTCTGCAATTTGCAGTACCTCCTTTGTGGGATTGAACCAGTGCTGGCTCCACACATTTTCCATTTGTTAAGAAGTTTTACGTGTTGTTTTGGGGACCAAGTAAGCTCCAAATGTCAGATTGAAGTTCTGGGGATCAAAACACCAGTGGAGGTACAGGGCAGACTTGGGGACCCTTAAATCAAACCGAATTTTGCAGAACAGTTACAGAAATTCAGACAGGTATTTTGGCCAGGGTTGGAGCTGTGGGGTGAGCAGTCAGACTGTTCTCTTGCAGTTATTAAAAAAAAAAAAAAAAGAGTAGGAGCATTTCATTTATATTCAGCTAATATCTCCCTTTGCAATTCCTCAGTGAACGTTACAAGATGTAGCAGTCTGCAACTGCTTGTTATCTGTAGCTTATCTATATGTTGTATGCCAAATCACACTCATACATAAAACATGGAGAAAACAAAAGGATAAAATTATAGGCATGGAGAGCTCTCTTTCTGTCATGAACACATCAATCTTGAAATCCAGAAGGATCTGTAATACCAGTATTTTCCCCTCTTATGCAGGGAAGATAAAAGAAGGGAAATAATAGTAGTATAAATAAGATAGTATGACATAAGCATAATAAAAAGGAGGAGGTCTTTTTGAAGGAGAACATGATTGCCCTTTCCTGAATAGAATCAGATCTGCTTATAAGCATTCAGTCCATCTCTGAGGGGAATTGCAAACAGGATGCAGCTTTGCTAATATTGGCAGGTATTGGAGGTTTTTTTTAACTGAAGTGGTAGACCCTGGGGCTCTGTATCAGAAGGCTGTGGGTTGAATCCTGGTGCTGCGCTCAGGACGCTAAATAAAATGGAATCAGGATGTCTCTCAGACAAAATTTAGTCACGTGCTAATAGCAAATTCTAATTTCTGAGAGAGTGCTGAGACACAGCAACATCTTGCCCAGAGAAGTTGTGGATGCCTCATCCCTGGAATTGTTCCAGGCCAGGTTGGATGGGACTTTGAGGAACCTGGTTTAGTGGAAGATGTCCCTATCAATAGCAGGGGAGTTGGAACTAAATGATCTTTAAAGGTCCCTTCCAGTCCATACCATTTGGTGATTCTATGAGCTCTGTGACACACCAAGTACAGTCAGTGGGAAAATGAAAGACAAGGAATGCAAATGGGTTTATTCTCAATGGATTCTATGTACCTCAGCACAGCTGGATATTTTGTGAAGGAATACTTTTGTTTCACATTTTTAACAAAATCAAATCTCTATTTTGGGAAAGAGGAAAAAGACTTCTTAAGAAAGTGTGGCTTAATGAATGAAGTATTTCTGTGCAAGGTTGAAATTCTGTGGTGTTTTTGGCATTGAAAGTAGAAAAGGCAACATTTGAGAACCGTCAATCAGAAGGAGTTGACAACCATTTCATAAGGTGTGACCTTTGTATGTAGGCTCTGTTGGTAGCAGTGATGTGCAGCATTACCAACCATGTTATATATTCCTTTGCAATACTGCAGCAAAATGAAGCATTAGGTGGCTCATGAAGTTTACTGCAAAGTGTTCTTTGTCTCCTGGTAACAGCCAGTCCCAGCAAGGTACCTCTTCCATTGCACCTTTGCAGGGGTGGTGTAAGAAACTGTGTGGATGACATCACAGCAAACTCAAATTGCCACAGTGTTGGAAGAGAAACTACTCAAGTGAGACCAACGTTTTGAGTTTTCTCTGTATAGTGTTCACTATGCTAAGTCTTACGCTGTTTCTGAGGTAGTGAGTGTAATAATAACTGGGTTAGTAAAGTTCAGGCCACCGTTAATTTGAGTAGAACATTGCCTTTTTCTAGTTGTAGCTCTTCTGAAGATACACACATTTTGATTTTCAAGAGCCATTAAGGCAGCTGGTGTGGGGTCAGTAGCTCTGAAGCTGTGACGGGTCCGGAGAGATGTTCCCGTGGAGGATCATCTTCCCAGGTCCTGGTGTCTTCCCTCAGCTGCTAGCCGGGGTGCCCATGCAGAGACGCTATCATCTTTTAGTGAAGTCTGCTAATCTCTGGTTCCAGCTCTTGCTCTGCTGGGCAGTCTCCAGGCCAGACGAGGGAGAGAGAGAGATGAGACCCGTGTAGCAGTTCTGCTCCAGTGATTTTCAGCTCGTGGTTCCGGCTCTTGCTCTGCTGGGCAGTCTCCAGGCCAGACCAGGGAGAGAGAGACGAGAGACCCGTCTAGCAGTTCCGCATGAGGTAGCTTTATTAGTCCATACCTGGTGAAGGGGAGGCCAGTGACTGGGCTTTTCTCTCTGCCCTCACAGGGGCAGAGGGCTAGCTTTTATAGGGATACAGGGGGTGAGTGTCAGAGGGTAAAGGCCAATGGGTTACAAAGGATCCGCATAGGGTCTCCCAGAGTATTCTGGGTCTGTCTTCTTCTCACTGTAGCTGCAAAGTGGTTGCCTTTCCAGGGAGTCCTGCTGGGAGGTTAAGCAATCTCCTTATCTCAGCAGGCGTCCCTCCAGGGCAGGGGCTGGGCATACCCCACAAGCCATTAATTTTCTTTTGGTTAAAGGAAAGGTGAATGAGTCAGCACATGTCAATTTGCTCATCACTTTTTCCCAATCCTGTCACAAATCTGTGGCTAAAAATGCATTACTTACAAAATCTCTCCATCCTGTATCTCGATGATAAGTTTGCATTTCTGTCATTTTTCTACAGCCAGCACAGTCCTGTCGGCAGTACAGGTGGGGAAGTGGAAAACCAGCTCCTTAGAACTGTGAAAAAGTGCTTTGTCTCTCAGCTGTCTCCATCCTAGCTTGCATTTTTCATTCTACCTTGAAAATCTTCCCCCAGAAAAATGAGTCTGAATCCCAGACAGTATTCCTGTAAAAGCAACTGAGTCATCTTCCTTGGGAATTGAGAGAGCACTGTGAGCTGGGGTTACTGTCTTAGTGACTAAGATGAACAGATAGTTAAGAATTTGCTGTAAATCTATATTATACCATTCATTATTGTTTCTTTTGTGTGTAGTTATACAGGGAGAAAGCAGACAACATTGCTGTGAAACAGGTTGGGGTTTTCTTTTTTTTTTTTTTTTTGGTATTAATTTAGTAGCAGGCAAAACAAAAAATAGTGGGACTCATAAGGAGTAAGGTGGAGAATTAAGATATATTTTTCCCTTTTTCCTCTTTCTCCATTATTGAAACATTCCAACCAATACTTTTTTTGAAGCAGTTCATGTTTTGCAGCTAAATGTTAAGTTTCCCCCACTTACACTGGTTAGGTGGATCATATATTTGCAGTTTCATAGCTGAGGGTTTATTAATAATCTTGTGTATTCTGGTAAAAGTAAACGTGACAAATATCTTTGTGAGGGAGTTAACTTGCAATAAATCTGTGGTGTACGGAAAGCAGCAGATCAGGTCTCAGAAAAGTGTGTCTGTAAGGAGGTGATTATACAGATTTTTATTCTTCCTCCCTCCCTGGATAAAAAGGACAATATCCAAAGGGGAGCTGCAGGATATTGTATTCAGTTCTTGTCTTAATCTGAAAGCTATTATGGGTGGGAAAGAAATTGCCTGCATTTCCAGCTGTGGGAAAGATGTGGACAAATGCCCTGGAGGGCAGGAGGTGTGTAAGGCTGTCAAGGAACAAGGAAAAGAAAGGCATTAAAACTAATTGAATAATTAGGTCTCATTCAAGTGGTGATTCATAGAACTTGGTTTTGGCTGTCTTTGGACAGAAACTTTGGAAGAAGCAGTAGCCAAGAGATGAATGAAAATGCACCACAGTTCTCTTGGCATATTGCCTTCCAAAATAGATGGTGGAGCATCTCATGGAACTATTAGCTGCTGTGTTAAAAATGTTTCTTATCTAAGTCACAAACAGAGCTACTCAGAGATGAGTTTAAAAAAGATATTCTACAGCAGCTCTAGTCAAAGCAGGGTTCATTTTACATTGTCATCCATGCTGTCAAATAACTGCTCAGTGTCAGTCAATGGGAGGTGGAAGGCTTGAAGGGATCTAGACTGTTTTATTAGGTGACCAAGTAGATAAAACATATATGAATGGGATGCAAAGGAGACATGGTAGTGGCTTTGACTTTTCAAATGGAAAGCTTTTTACTGGCATGTGAAAATTTGGTTAACAGATTAATAAATTTTACTTTAGAAGGATTCTGTACTTGATGTCTCTCATAATTTCCTTTGTCTTCATTTAGAGGTTTATGTTAACTGAAGTCTAGTTTCTCCTTCTCCATATACTGTGGAAATCTGATTTGTGGTGTTGTATGAGTATTTCCTGATCAACCTAGAGATTTCTGGTGCAATAAGGTTTGTGAGAAAAATGAATATCTAGAAATGACATGTTAAATCACAGATTGGATTGCTGGAATCTCATCCTTGGGCTGAAGGACAGTGTCACCAATTTCCTTTTCCTTTTCCCAGAGGAGGAAACTGTTCTAGCCCAGAAGTTGATGGGAGTTTTTTTGTAATTATTTAAATTGCTTTTACCTTGTTGTATACTGGCAGCAGATGCTTCTTTCGTCTTGCTGTATGTGGAGAACTATCAGTGAAATATTTTTTAGTTCTGTTGCAATTTTTGGAGTGTTCTTTTTGCCAGAGAAATATTTTAAGACACTGGAAATCTGTAGACAACTGGTGCAAAAAGCAGTGAGCCTATAGATTGAAATAGATCTTACCAGTGTTGTTGAATCCTAAATTCCTTTTAATTTGCATATCAGAGAGTAGAGATTACCTAGAGAACCTAAGGAAGTTCCTGAAACAGCTCAAAGCTTAACTGATGTAAATAAGCCTGTACCTTTGTGGCACATCTTGGCTGCAGAATATGCAATGACTGGGAAGCACTGGTTATTTATTTTGGGGTTTGAAGTTGTCAGGGAGCATTACCGTGATCTTACACAGGAGTAATAGAGCTGGGCTGCTGCACAGACAGTCTAGTGGTAATTTAAAGACAAAGCTAAAATCTGAGACCCAACTTATGCTGTTACTGAGCAAAAAATTTGAGATCCCACTTATGCTGTTACTAAGGAAAGGACCTTTCTGATGCCTTTCCAGCTCAGACTGTTGAAGCTGTGTGTACACAGTAGGTTTTCTTTTCTTTTAGCCATGTGGTATATAACTGAACTTGCTCCTTCATGTCTCTGGGTAGTTGAATTCTGCTGTATTTTCCCTTTATGGATGATCCTGGTTGAAAAGTCTGCTAATCTCCATTGGACTTGACAGAAAAAAATGTTAGGGATATGATTTTGAAACTGAAAAGTGCAGCACTATAATAAATTGTGGCTCTCTGGTTGAACATGAGGATAAAATTCATTCCAGACCCTGTGTTCAAATGGAACAGTTTATGAATGGAAGCACAGCCCCTGGATTGTATTTCAGCATTAGTCTCTGGTTTGGAATTGTGCTGTTTCCAATATAGACAAGGATATATATTTTATAAGCTTTCATTCTTCCACTCTTCAGATTGTTTGAGGATAAAATCTCTTGTGCTGGAGCTGGCTGTGGACTATATGCCATAGGAAAAATATTTTAGTTTTTTTGAAAATAGCTTTATATTTGGCTGAAGGAGAACTGGCTAATACTTAGACATATCATATTTGTATTTCTTCTGCTTTACCTTAATTTCTCACTATCCATGTTGTGTTTTATGTTCATCATCTCTGTCCCAGCTCTGACAGGGATAACTCTGCTAGGTGACATCACAGCCATGTGTACTGTCATTTGAACAATCAGGTGTTCAATGAAGGGCGCCAGCTGCAGTAAGTGTGAATTAGTACTGGTTATATTCAGATGGACAAGCTGGAATACAGTAGTGGTGTAGTTATCAAAGGAACAACCAAATCAAGAGAAAACATACTTAAGCAGCATGTATTAGGAAACCAGGAGTCTTGGACTGAAGTCTATAAATGTTTTAGCTCCTGCTGCAGAGAAATAGCAGCTGAATAAGAGATGCTTAAAGGTGAGGAAGGAGCCGAAACCTCCTGTCAGTTAACATACTGTGGTTTCACCCACTGCTTAGAATTGTTCAGTTTTAAACCTCTCAGATGGTTTATGTTACAATGTTGACAGACACAAAAATGAGATGCAAAAAGAAAAGTTTAGGGAAAAAGCTTGAGGTGTGATTTTACATATGTTAACTGGAAACTTAATTTTTAAAAAATGTATTCCTTCTCCCTGGGATATTTAAAGATAATGAGCTCCTATAACTTTGGCTGAGAAATGTGTATTGATGTCTAGCAATTTCTTCATCTCTTAGCTGACAAGACAGGGCTTTAGTCTTGGTTTTACTGATTAATAAGGGGATGAAAGACCTTTGTTCAAATAGGATGCTCATTCAGTCTTTTAAAACATCAGTTACTCTTATTTTTTAAATAATTGGAAAGAATGTAAAGGGGAACTATAACAAGACTTCTTATTTCAAGCAGAAAATTGTGATAGAGCTACAGCAGCTAGTTAATAACATCAGATGGGCTGAATTGGTCAGGTACCTAAATATGAAGGACACATGGAAACAACTGTTCCAGCAAAAAAACCTCTGGAGATATTCAAAGCCCACCTGGACAAGATCCTGTGGAACCAGCTCTAGGTGAACCTGCAGCAGGGGTTTTGAACTGGATGGTTTTCAGGGATCCTTTCCAACTCCAGTTATTCTGTGATTCTGTGACTTTTATAGCATGCTTGGAAATTGCAAATATAGTATCTGTTGCAGAAGAGGAAAATTCAGGTCAGTGATTATGATCATGATAAGCTAGCTTGGGAGGGAAAGGACATGTGGAGCCTTGGAGTTTAAAAGTAAAACGTGGCTTGTGCTGACTAATCTGATACTTTCCTCAGATTGCTCTGTTGCAGAGTCCAAGAAATGGTAGACTTGTTCTGTTTGGGCTTTTACTTGGTAGCAGAACCACGGTGGAAACTAAGTGAGAAATTTGGAATCAGTAGAGCAACTGGAGAGTGAATTGATAAGGATGTTAAGACTACTGTTGAGAGAACAATATCATGTTGTATGGAGCTTATTAATGAACTACCACATGAGTATCTTGAGACTACTTTCATCCGCTAACTCCATAAACATGTTCATTAAAAGGAATATGCAGTTAGATTTGCTCCTTCTATGCAGCTGAGTTGGTGACTTTTCAGGCTGAAATAAAGGAAATGGCATGACAGTGTCATCACCTGAAGATGAAGACACCCTAGGTGGGCTGAAGGCAAGCAAACACAAATTTAAACCAAAACCAATGTTGTGACAAGAACTAGGGACTATATGAAGTGGAGAGCAAGCCAAGACTGCCACTGTGGTAGATCCTTCAAGTCCCTTATTTAGTATGTAGAAGAAACACCCTTCCCTTCGACTGCTGATTATGATTTAAAATTTTTCTTGTTTTCAGTTTTAGTTCAGCTTGTTTTAATAGCCCTTATTGGTAGGAATATGTGTAGGCAACAAAGTGGGAACGGATCTTGCAAGTCTTTTACTGATGCTTTGAAAGCTGTAACACAATTGAGATAAATTAGTAGTACCAACAGGCCTGTGAACTCTTCTCAAGAATGTTCTCCTAAAACAGAGGATAGGAATCTGGGTCAAATCCATTTGTTAAGTGGTGTTTTAAATCTCTTTTTTGTTGTTGCCAAAGCATTAGTTTAAACAGTTATTTGTCTGTATGTTTCTATTTTTTTGTTTCTTAATGGAAGCATTAATGTGTATTTTTTTAATGCTTTTCTATCCATAAACCATAGCTTGAATATTTTCCAAAAGAACTTTTATTAATAGTTTCTGCTGAAACTAGTTCTTGGGGGACCCATTCGCTGTTTGATAGAGAGGTGTGGGTTTTCTTTGTTGTTTATAGTGCCCAAACAGAACTCTAATTTTTACCCCCACATACCCCCCTAACAAACCCCAAACCCCCATATTTGGCCTGAGTTCTCAGGGAGTGCTCAGTGAGACTCAAATTGCTTGGCCAATCTGAGCAGGGCCCTTGGACCCATTCAATCAAAGTCAGCACTTCTTTTCCCCTTCCCAATTCCTGTGGTTGGCTTTTTTTTTTTTTTTTTGCTTGTAGAACTTATTGGTGCTATTTAAAGTAAGCCTTAGAAATAAGGTTCAGACTAAAATACAGTGGCCCTGGGCCTTAAGTCCAGATGCCTGAACTCCCTTTGATATTTTGTGGAAGCAACAGGGGCCTGTAATCATTCAGACAAAACTCTGCCGATTTCAGGAATAGAACTTTTCAGGATTCAATATGTTGGCACAAAACCTACAGGAATGTTACTCTCAAGTACGTGTTGAAACCTTTCCTACTTCCAAATTACTATTTTTCACAGACAAAAACTAATAGAAATGCTCCTTTAAATTTTGAGTTAACTGAGCAAGCAGACTTAAATGCTTGATTTTTGAATAAGCTGATTTCACTGAACTGTTGGGCTGAGAGCTTTATCAGTAGGCACAATTCTGCATATTAAAAATCAAGCAGTTCCCAACTGCCTGGACAGGTGTTTCTCTATAATCCTGCTCATGTCCTTTTCCCATCTTTGGCTCTGTAGCTGTTGATTTCTGAAACATGAACCTGTAATCTTAAACTCAATAACCGATTGCAGAAACAAGGTGCCCTCTGTACAGCCCATTTATAGAGAAGAGTATTTCTAATTTAATCTTCATTTCTCCTTAGATGGTTGAGTTTCCAGGTGACTGGACAAGTCAGGTAATAGTAATAATAATAGAAGTTTTGCACTATGTAGTGCTAGATAAAATAACAATCAAAAGTTGATAAACTTGTTGTGTTTATGTGAAACAAGTAAAACTCTTGACTAAATTAGAACTGAGTAAACACTTTTTACCTTGATTTACCTTGACCTTATCACTGAATTTTTCAGACAGCTTGCTGTCTTAAATCTTCTGTATGATCTATGGACATCAAAGCAATCTTGTCTAACAGCATAATGATTAATGGGGCTTGGCTGAAACAGGGTAGCTTTGAAGGAAAGATTTAGCTGGCAAGTATCTTTTACTTCTTCCAATAGAAAAAGAAAATTATCTATTAAAATATATTTTCTTCTCCTTAACATGGGTAAAGTACCTTGCTGACAGTATTTTGAAAGATTTCTGTAATACCTTTAAAGAGATCATTATGGTGTTTCCTCATGTGGAATTTTGGCTCCGTGTTTTTTTTTTGTCTATTTTCATTGGGCATTCACTTGTGGAATTACTCTGAAAATGTGCTGTATTGAAACCATGCTGTATTGAATGACATATACTTAAAGTCTCCCTCTTTTCTTGTAAGAAACAAGATTCCTTCTTGCAACCTGAAAGCCACATTGTGTGTGGCAGGAGTGAAACATCTTCTGAGAAACACGAAGCTCAGCAGATGCTCCCTTGAAGGTCCCTGTGCAGGCATCCCCTGGACTGGCTGCTTAGCTTAATACTTTTGTGTTGAATGAATTGTCTGCTTAAAGCAGCACTGAATATTAATGCTCATTCTAGCACTTTAGTACAGCACCATTAAATACACAAGATGCAGAAGAGACTACTCTTCCTTTCCTACAAATTATGTGTAGGGAAAGGATGGATTTATTAGTCTCAGTACGGTAAAACAAAATGCTGGGTACATCATTGTGCATTGAATCATCTTTAGTTATAGATTTAAATATTGTACTGTCATGTAAGAGTGTAGCCATAGTGAACATCTGAAAGGACTCACTGTCAGCAGCCTGTTGGGTTTCAACTATGTTATTCATAAGATTCTTTCCTCCCTCCAGCTGTTTCCACAAATTGGAAAGGCTTTATTTCAGTTTATAAATGCTATTTCCCCATTGTTCATGCCCACAGATATTTTCCATGCCCAAATATCCATCCTCCCAAGAAAAGAAATCTCGACCCTATAAAAGAAGCCATGTGGAATAATCCTTTGAGGAGAAAGTCCAAAATGGCACAATACTGGATTTGCCATCTGCAAAGCTTCAACAGCTGGTATTCCTCTGTTGTGTATCTGTGGGTGGGGACATGGGGCACAGAGCAGAATATGAGTGGGGTGTGGTTGCATTTCCAAAGAGCTCTCATATTTTGTGTTGTGGCTCCAGTTTTCCCATCCAAATTGGAAGGGCCGAAACTTGCTTCTGTGAGAATTGAATGGAGCAGTTGCTTGATGTTTTGCTACAGCATGAGTTGAATTTATCACTCACAGAAACTCCAACTTTATTGGCTTTTTGATGAAAAGACTGGTCAAAGGGTGAAGAAAATACCGTTGTCTGAAATAGCAGAGATAATACTTTGAAACTGCCATAAAATTAAACTGTAGTTTGAAAACGAAGCCCTCAAACTTCAAACCATTTTCACACATATATTTTCTGTAGAGTCTTGCCTAGCATATAGCTGCTGTGAAGAATCAGCCAAAGTGAATTTCATGGTTTTCACACCCTAAGGCTCTCTAGGACCAGAAAAAAGATTCTTAACATAACTCTTGCCTCTAAAACATAGGATAAAGAAAACCTGTTGTATATGGGTGTCCCACCATGTATTCTTCTTTAGGTTAAATAGGAGAATATTTGACTGGAGAAAATGAGGTAAGAGTTCAGATTTTAGATATTAGGCACACCCCAGAAAAGAGGCAGTTATTCCATCAGGAAACTTCAGGAATTCATGCTCTGTAGGAACTGTGAATCCTGGTGCATTTATAACACCTACAAATTTCAAGGCAAATTATCAGTTAAAATACCTCATCCCAAAATCATCAGATGAGCAGAGTCACAAAAGGTAATTGAAGGGGATTCATATCTCATAAATCTTTACCTTTTGGAGTTGCAAAAGGCATTTGTTTCATTGTAGCAGGGAGAAATCTGCTGTCAGTCATCTTTTGTCCACTGTGCACTAGGCACAGGTACAATTTCATCTGCCTCTATAACACAAATCACCTTCCTGGCATCATAAAAAGGTTTATAGGTATTTATCTAACTTTTGGAGGACTAGGACTGAGTTTTGAATGGACTGGGGCCAAGTTTGTGGTACCAACTGGAAACCACAAGGAATTTGGCAATGCAGACTTCATGCCAGACAAAACTGTTAAATACCTGTCTTGAATGTTTTGATTTGTTCATTAATCAAACACAGGGAAAAATACGTTCACAGGAAGCTGACACCAAAGAGTTTCAGTGTAATTGATTTTTTAACCTTCAAAACATTTGTTTTGTGATGATGGAATTTTTAGCAGGAAAGCATTGTTCATGCTCTGTGTGTATACTTTATTCTACTCAATTTACTTACTGGAAGTTTTATTTTTGAAGTTTATTATAAAATAGTGTGTGCGGCACCTCTGTATCTGTAGCAGTTTGTCTATTTGTAGATGCTCATTTTTAAATTCTCTGCTTACTGGTATTGGGAAGATGAGTGTGCATACAGCTGAACTGAAGGAGGAGCAGTGAAAGAGTAGGAAACAGGAGAGAAGTCTAAGATGTAATTTCCTTTCTGGTATCACCCTCTATGAACAGTAGCAAAGGAGTGTCTGAAACTAGAGTTTAGCTGACAACTGCATAAGCATAAACTTTATGAAAGCAGAATAGATTTGCAGCTTTCCTTTTCACTAAATGAACTATGTGTTATCAGAGAATAAGCTGACTTGGAAAGGACCCATGAGGATCATGGAGTCCAACTCCTGGCCCTGCACAGGATACCCTGAGAGTCACACCATGTGCCTGAGACCATTGTCCAAACACTTCTTGAGCTGTGTCAGGCTGGTGCTGTGACCACTGCCCTGGAGAGCCTGTTCCAGAGCCCAACCACCCTCTGGGTGAAGAACCTTTTTCTAATATCCAACCTAAAGCTCTCCTGACACAATTTCAGGCCATTCCGTGATTGATCATAAAATCTGCTTTGACATTTTTGCTGTGAGTAGACAGGTCCAATTGTGAAGGTCTGGTGGATGCAGAGTTATTGTCTATGGTAACCACGCTTTAAAAGAGACAATAAAAATATTTTTGTATGGGGAGAAGATCCAAATTGGACTTCTGCTGCATTCAGCTTAAATCCATAAGAAAGAAGAAAAGAAAGATGAATACCAGCTTTAGTGCCAGTGCCATTTGAAAGTTTGCTCAAATATGGACTCCTGTGAGATGGGGAAGGTGAGTCAAACTGTGCCGTGGGCTCATTCATGTTCGGAGTAGGAGAGGACGTCTGTTCAGATAAGAGATTTTTGTACCCTGGCCTTGTTGTGAAGAAGATATTTCCATATGGGTGCTATACCAAATTTACCCTACTGTGTGTGGAATGCTCTCTGCCTGGCAAAAGGCCAAAACATTCCCTGCAAGGGAAAAGGGCCTGGAATTGTATCTGATCAGAGTGTTAATCTGTGTCCCTTAGGCTTATCTTGTGGCTGTTTCTGTGTTGCAAGGGCAATGCTGCATATGCCTTTTCAATGAGATCATTGCAAAATCAAATTGCTATTAAATTATATTTTACTCACAGTTTTGAACTCAGCTAAAGAAGCAACACCAGTGCTAAAACTTTGAGTAGAAATGCTGGTGCCGGAGCAACATTCCAAATGCTGTCTGGATAAAATTAATCATTTCATACAAATATTTCAGCTTAATGTTACATGTTTCAATATTGTTAAGCATAAATGGTAGCACATTATGGCACTGCAGCCAACCTGGAAACAAGAAATGGGACCCTATTCCTGCACGCACTGGCTGCTTGTTATTCCTGGGCACATCCAGCTGACTGTAAGGGCATGGGATAACGTTTTCTTCCTGACATGTTTTTGAGGCTGTGTTCTTCTGTGCCCTCTCTGGCATTACAGATGTTCAGGCTTGGCTTGCAAGCAGAGAAGTGGGATTTGGGAAGCTGGGATCACCTGTGGGAGCATTCTGCACGGACCCGTGTGACAGGGGCAGCGCTTGTCTGATGGCCCCTGGGGGTCTCTTTCTTCCCAACCTGAGAATGAAGCACTTCAGGCTGCAACACTCCTCTGTGTCAGGTTTACTCCTGCTCTGCAGACTGTGAAGAAAGATTGTTCCCTCAGCAGAACTCTCCTGCACAGTGGGTCTATTCAAGCCTGCATCTGGGAAGATAGTTAGTGCCTTCATTTATGAAATTCCTATCATAGAAGCGTGAGTTCTTCGGAACAGCAGCTGGTCTCTTGAGAAGTCTCCAACATGTCATGTACACAGCTGCATGTAAATCATTTTCATAAAAGGAAAGAAGAGAAGCTCTTTCAAATCACCAAATACCATCTCCCAGTATGTGAAGGTTTAAAAGATATGTGATATCATTTACAGTTTGTTTGTGGATTTGTTTCTGTTTGCCTCTATCTAAACCCCTGTGGTTCCCTTCTGCCACTCTGGATACAGCGTACATGTGAACAGAGCTAGAGTTTCTGTGGCTGCTGCTTGGTTTTCTATCTCTGCTGGTAAAGGCTGTTGCTCCAGGAATTCTCAACAGAAACTCCACTGGTAGGAGCCACAGTCCAGAGTGGTTTGGTGGATGCAATCGGCTCCAGTGGCTAGATGGGGAGGTGTTTCCCTGCCTCCTTCTACAAAGAACATTAAAACAGGTTTAAGTGTTTCCAGTTGTTTCTCTGGCTAGTGGTTGGAGGGCTGATGAAAGGTGATTTATAACACTTTTGCTTGTGGTAGCTTGTTGAAACTTTCCTTTCATGCAGAGGACAAAGGTCAGTGCTGTGGGAACTGAACTCTTTCCTTGGGAAAAGCGCCGCTGCTGATGGCCGTGTATACCTGTGACTGAGCAATAGGTGGGAAGGTGCTCTCTTCAGCTCATGATCAGCTTGTGATAGTAAGGGAAGAAAGCTTATTTACATGGTTGTTATGAAGCCAGGGGATATCACTGAGGACCATGATATCATTTAATTTTCAATACATTCAGTTCTTCATCATTTTATCTTATAAAAATATCCTTTCTAGGAAGAAACAACTCCTTCGCTGTTAGCTCTTACTGGCATTTTTTACTTTTGTGGAGGGCAACTCTTGAAATCCCTTATGTTTCTTTTACTGGCTTTTTAGTGTAGATTCACACTTTTTTTTTGTTGTTGTTTTAGTGTGGAAGAGTGAAATTCCAGCAAGGCTGACTTAGTGAAAACTGAATTAGTGTTGATGGCTGGAGAGAAATGTAACTTGATCTTCTGTCTCCAGCGCTTGAATCAGGAACTGAAATAATTGTTCTAAGATTCTGGTCAAGTTGCCAGAAAATGGAGCGGTGCTTCTGCCAGATGGTCACCGCAGAAGTGCCAGACATTCCTTCCCTTTCTGAGCTTGCAAGTGTGTGTATTTGAGAAGGAAAATACACACAGGCAGCAGGGAACTGAAATGCTTTTCTCCCTGAGATGCTTGCTGAGTGTGCAGGGCTATGCTGCAGGCAGTGTGCATGGGGATATCAATGTGTGATGCCTGGCAAAAGGATATAGGCACAAAGGAGATGTTTCTGTTGAGCAGTGACATCAGTCACTCTGTCACAGCACTCGACAGACAATATGAGATAAATCCACCAGAAACAGGGCAGGAGGGCATGTCATACAGCAAGAGAAGATAGTTCAGTCCCTGAAGGAATCATGGCTCACTGGAAGAGATGATGTTGCCTGTCAACTGCTAAGCCCAGCTGTACTGGTTAATGATTGGTGCCTTTAATTGAAACCATTGTGCACTACTACAGCCCTGCCTTGTAGGAGCTGCTGGTGCAATAAATCTTGATTTTTCCATGTTAGAAAGCTGTGTTCTTTGGGGATATTGAAAAGTCTCGGACTTTTTTCCTCCCCGCCTCCCTTTTTGTTGCTATAGCTACTGTAATTTTTGTTAACAAAGGGAATGAGAAGTAGTTTGCTGTGCTTAGTTTGTTTTTGTCATTCTGGTATAGCTGCCAATATTCTCTCAGTCCTTTCTCCTCTTCTTTTTTTTGTCCAATCTCCCTTAGAACCAATTCTGTAAAGAAACTGCAGGAGTTTGGGAACTTAAGTCTCCTGCAGTCACTGCAGAGCTGTATGTGCATGGGGGATGAGGCTTCTACCCACAAATTAGGGACTGAAAACTTGAATTTAGATTTGAGTTTGGGCTTGTGTATTGAGTGACCAGCTATGCAGACCCTGAGCACTTCTCATTCTCATGGACTTGCACCTGCTTTGCAGGAATGCAGGAATTTCTGTCTCTTTTGGTGAAGTCTCATGTCAGGTTACCACAGTATAGCAGAACCATTTTTCTTGAAGTATCTTTAGGAGAATTCAAAGTTTATTCCATGAGGAAGATTTTAGCCACGGAATGAAAGCATCCCGGAGCACAAGGAAAGGTGGGCTGCTTTCTTTGGGGGACATAGAGTGTGTTCCTAGTGTGGAGGAGAAAAAGGTGGGTGTATTTCTCCTCCCACCTGGGATTTCTTATTTCCCTTTCATCTTTCTAAAAAAACCTCTTCACTTTCTTGTTTCCCATTTGTGTTTTTCTCATAGTATGTTAGTTATCCTTCACCTTACCTTTGTTCTACCAGTCTTGAACTCTTCTCATGTTTATCTGGACCTCACCCCTCCTCTCTGTTTCTTCTTTTGCATACATCCTCTGATTCAGAGCGCAGCTAGGAGGGTGGTTGGGGTTCACTCATTTTTGCTGGGTCTATGCTTCTCTCTGACAATTCTTTACTCAGTTGTCTGAGATGGAAGCTTAGGCAGGCAGGGCATGGACTGCATCCTTTCAGTCAGGCTGCTCACACCTAATGGTAGTTTACCATCCTGGGAGCACAGGGGGCTTGGGTTTGTTTCTTTTGGCTTGGAACATGTAGAGTTTGAAGGAGAGGGAGGCAGTAGCCAAGATGTTCATAGACATGAAGGGAATCTGAATCAGAAAACCACTGTGCATGAGAGAGCTGCTCATTGCCTCAAGACAGGCCAGTTTTAGGCCTCTATCTGTGGTATAATAGTGATATTTGGAGATTTGGATAGATTTCTGAGGCAGTAGGAGAGATAGGAGTACCTTTGAGAAAATGGGCCATTCAGCCAGATGCCAGAATGTGGGTGGTGGGCTTTAATCCCTGGCACTGAATTTGTGGATCTCACCTCTAAGCAGGCTTCCTAAGACTGCAACTGAAATCCATGTCAGAGCTCCAACGCAGCTCAGAGCTCCTGCAGATGTTACTTTAAGTGCAAGAACATAATTTCTCAATGTAAACAGATACCTTCCTGAAAGGTTCCTGCACAAATCCCTAAGACAAACAATGGACTTACTTGGCATCCCATTTGTTGCTGCTAATGCCTGTGTCCAGGTTCACTTCTGGATGTACTTTGGATGCAGGGGAATTAAGATCTTCTCTAAGGGAATTAAAATCTTCTGTGTGCCTTTCTACAGATTCCCTGGGTAACTGCCAAGAGCTAAAGAGACAGACCCAATGTTGTTCTCATATCTTTGTACAAGCCAAGACAACTTTGGCCAGTATTTTCTACTTACAACCAGGACGTCTCCAGCCTGTACCTCATCCTCCCAGGGTGCTTTTAGATCATCATATTGAGACAGTCCATGCAAATTAATAATTTCTTCCCTGGAACCATTAGCACTGGCAGTTTGGGTATCATGGACAGGACCTGCTTCTGGGAGATACAGGCTCAGAACGGTCACTAACACACAGTGATCTAACCAGAAGGAGACCCACACTATCACCAGATATCAGCTCTTGACCTTACTGAGGTATTCAAAGATGATTGCCCTTCTGCCCATCAAGTATTATTAAAACACTTTGCAAGGCTGATAACTGCTAATAATTTTGCAATTCTCACTCTAGCAGGACTCTGAGTGGGAGCCACTTCCCTGACAGGCAGGAAGGGAAGTACGCTGACAACTCTGAGTGCAGCAGCTTGCTCTGTAGTATGGCTGTGACCCGTGTTTTGCCTCAGATGATGCTCTAACAAATCAAAACCTACAGCAGTTGCAAAGCCAAGACGCTTCTCAGCTGTCTGGCAGACTTTGTCAGTCAGCTTTGGCATGAGGAGGGTTCAGTCATCGCTGTCAGCTCAACCGGGAAGTTCCTTTTAAGACTTACTAAGACTTTAATCTTTGTTTGTTCACTCTGTGAATTGCATTGGGATGTTTTTAGGAACTGGTTGCACCCTGTGGGAAATACCAAAGGACACTCTGTTTTCTCATTTATCATATCCTTTGTGACACAAAAGATATTAATGAAAAAGAATCTTTGTTCCTCAAAGCTAACCAACTCTCATTCCTTAGAAAATTTATAATTTGGTTTTTGTGTCACAAGAAACAATTCATTGTTGTGCAAATGATGTTGATGTTGCTATTAGAGGATTATGACTTCACTGAGGAGTAAGCAACAGGAGCAGGTGATGTCCTGAGACTTGAATGGTTGTTTTTATGCAAAAATCCTGGGGATGAAGGGAAAGAATAAAGGAAGAATAATACCAAAGAATTGTGATATATGTTGGGTACAGCTTCTAAGTAGACTCTTCCTACCCTGGTATCTCAAATCAAGATATTTAAGCTTGAAATAGTCAATGTATTTTTTAAAATCCAACCCTTTTCTTTAGCCTACACAGGGAAATACTAATTTCTGATTCAATGTCAGACATTTCTGTTCATGTCTCCTTTTCTAAATGTCTTCTCCCTTGATTTTCATGTTGTTTTCCTTCTACTTGGAAGCTGTGATTGCCCTAGGACTGCTAAGGGTAATAGAGGAGCTTAGCACTGAGTTCTTACCTAGTTTAGACATTAGTTTTGGACTGCATTGTGTTTCAAGTGAGGTGTGTTCTCTTCACCAGGTATTGCCCATTTTCAATTAAAGGGGTAAAAAAATAGCTTGAGAGAAGATAAATGAAGTAATAAGAAGATAAAGTAGGGCAAGGAAGACAGAATAAAGGCACTAAATAGGAAAGAACAAGAATGTCAGCCATTTTATGTGGCAGAAAAACAGGAAAGGAGGGTGAAGTGTGAGCGGAGAGCTGTCTTTGCTCCAGGCAGAATCTGGTTTTCAACTGCCTAGGGAAGGTAACTTATTTCATCTCCAGTAAGTGCTGCAACATCAGATTCCCAGTAGTACCAGCTCAGTGCAGTGAGGACTGAACGGCTGAGAGGGTGGTTTTGGCATTGCAAGGATCAATGGCAACCAAGTCCACCACCCCTGCTGGTTATAGTAGGAAGTTTGTGCCAGAATTAAACTTGTCATCACTCTGTGAAAGCTCAGCAGAGAGACTGGTCACTGACTTGGTTTGAAACAGGCTGTGGGTTGTAGGGAGGGAAATTTTGGATGAGACTGTGGCGTTAATCCCAGTTAATCCCAGAGCAGGTATTCCTGATGTAATTCTTGTAACAATGTTCTTGGGACTCTCTACTGACGCCCTCTCAAGGCAGGAATTTCTAAACATTTTATTGGACTTTCCAGCTCATCAGAACTGATGTTGTTCTGGGAGGACACAATTATCTGTTTTACTGGAAGGGAGCAGGCAAATTGCCACAAAGCAGGCTGCAACTCCTAAACAAAAGTTTAACTGTACCTAAACCTACAGCTCTTGACATGTGGGCGAGCTCCCTTAAAGCATCCAGAAAAGCATATTAATGTATTAAGATGACTTCTTCTTTCAACATTCTGTTGCAGCTACCTTAAAGAGAAAAATAAGTAGACACACTAATTATTATTAATAATATATTTATGAAAATTTGTATTTATTATAAAGTAATTTTTCAAAAACATGAGTTTGTTTTAGCAGCCTGTAGTTCTTCCCTGTTATGCCTTCCGGTTATGTCTCCAGGTCTCTGTTCTCTGGGGCAGACCAAAGGAGTAATATTTTCCCATATTTTTCAGGTCCCAGATCAGTGGAATTTCAAGGGAAAAATAATCTGCATGAAAAAGCTTCAGAACTCAAGGTCTCAAGTAGATTTCAAGCCATGTTAGTGATAATGGCAGGAGAGGGCTCGGGGACCGACATTCAGAGTCTCCCTTCTCAAGTCATCGGACACCACATGTAAATTCTTCTTCTAGGTTCAATAACATTCAGCTTCCACAGAAGGAGAGGAAGGAATCAGTTCTTGGAATGTGCTAACTGATGGACACTGTATATTAGAAAGCAGGAGGTTTTCTTGAAGCTGTAAAGTGATTAAAGCATTCTGGGTTGCCTTGACTTTCCAGGTGCTTGCTCCAAGCCTCACTCCTCAACGCACTCCCATTCACAGCTTGCAATGAAAATAGACTTTCACTTTTTCGGTAGTGGGACTGATAGTGGGTGCTTCCAAAGTGTTGGGATGCTTCAGGAAATGAAGAATAATTTTAAACTGCAGTGCAGGGGGGAGGACAGAGGATTTACCCCTCCCCTGCTAACACCTGTTAATGGAATTAGACATTAGACAAGGTGCTGTAATGTTCATTAGCCCGAAGTGTGATGGCTTTCAGTGCCTAATCTGTCCATAAAAACCTTAGGCCACACTTTAATTTTAAAAGAGTAAAAGTGTATGGATCATTAACAGATGGTCCATAAGGAATGTTCTGTCATTGCATCTGCCTGCAATCATAAAGATCTGTTAGGAAGCATCTGCATTGCATTGCAGCAGCCCTTTTCAGTCAGGATGCTGAACCTTGCCTGGCATGAGCAGCAGATCCCACGTTGCCATCACACCATTTTTCATATTTGTCTGTCATCTTTACTTTTTGATCCTGATAAATGGTTTGTGAAGGTTTTAGGCAAAATCGATGTAATGATTCTACCATTTGGGCTCATTAAATTGCCATTTACAGAGTTGTCCTAGTGAAATTAGTGAAACCTTGTCTGGAGCAAAACACAAATTACAGCTAAATAAGAGTTTCAGATGAATTTTTTACATTTACAAATGAAACAGAATTCTGCAGTTTTTGACCAGGTTTGTTAGCTGGTTTACGAGGCCATGCAGAATCTGTGTGACATAACTATTTTTGGATTTGCTCTTAACAGTATGCCACAATACTTGAGAGATTTTGTTTTCCGTTGCTTTGCGAAGAATAATTTGCAAATACTGTAATGAGGAATGCTCTCACCCAAGCCCAAGGGATGTGATTCTGACCATACAATGATTCAATAAACTTGCAGGGCCTGTCAGACTCATTTGGAGGCTCTAAAATGACTTTCTGCAAGACCATAAAACTTAGTTTAGGTTTTCTTTCCTTGTTTCTTTGTCTCTGATTTTTTTTTCCTTTATTTTTGGGGGGGTGTGCATTGGTGGATGGGTGGGTGGGCTTTTTGGGGTGATATAAGTCCTTGCTTCCAGGTACCTCTGTAAATGGCTGAATATTTTTCTGCCATGTTCGTGTTGTTTGCATTTTCTCTGCATATGCTGGGATGATACCAGCATCACCTGCAGTGGAGTATTCAACCGAAATAAGCATTAAGGAAAAATTGAATCGAAAAGTCAGTTGATATCACCATATATATCATAGTCTCAACCTCATGGGAAGGAACTCACTTTTTTCACTAAATTTGACATATCTTGAGAAATTGTCTTTAAGAACTCAATTTATCTTTACTTGAAAACAAACCACTTTGTTCTACTTGACATTTAGGGTGGCTTTGAAAGGTGAGGTTTAAATAATCACTTCTTTTAAATATTGACCACAGTGATTTTTATCAAGCTTTGTCATACTATTTTTATTCCCATCTGATTTTGGGTATAGGAAAAATGGACTCTTAAAAAACAGCAGCATAAAAGCACACTATTTTATTAATGTGTCAGGTCAGTGTCCCATCTTTTTGAGGATCCCTTCAGCTTATTTTTGTCTTGAACAGAAAGGCAAATCTCGGAAAATTAATGTTACACATGCATGCTATCAGTTATTGTTCTCCTTATGCCGTGTTTATATCTCTCCTTTTTCTTGCATTAAGTGCTAATAAGTGATTTAGACTTAACACAGTAAAAGTATTGAACTGGTGAGTGGAAAACATTAAAAAACTGCTTACTCCCTGTGGAATGTACAGTCTTAGAAAGCTTGGCCAGCATTAGCATGCTTCCTTTTTTGTCCCAAGCAATCCCTTTTCCAGTCAGAACAGGCAGTTCTGTAACAGACCTGTAATCTTGATAATGTAACACTAACAATAACAATGAGACACTGGAGGAATTTAGGGAGCTTCAGTGTAGAAAAAATGTTACCAACAAGGGAAAAAAATCTTAATCTGGGAAAATTGGTACAGGACAACGGAGAAGGACAAGTAGACCTGGAGTCAGTGGTCAGCATGATTGACTCTGCCTGGAGCTGCAATCTGCATATTTTCTGGGTGTGTTTGTGGCAGAACTGCTTGGAATAAAGTGGTTTAGAGAATGTCTTTTTGGCTGTGATAGGTCTGTTAGTACAGGGATTTTTGTGTGTTGTCAGTCCCCAGCTTGCTTTGCAGCATCACGTTACAGTGGCTTCTCAAGCAGTCTGGACTTCCTGTGGGTTTGAGTAAACAAGAAGTTTCATAACACTCCTTATTTTTGCATTAGCTGTCCTATTAATGGTCATAAAAATTGGTAGTTCTGGTCAGACCCTGGGTGGCACTGCTGTAAACCGTGGTAGATAGTTTATAAACCAAGAAGCATCTCAGAAACCACCCAGACTGGTGCCAGCAGACCCGCAGAATCCTTCATGACTCCTGTAGCATCAGTGGAATAAATACTATTCCGTTTCTTTCTCAAGGGACTCTGCTGGCATTTTAGAAATCTTATCATGACATGAAAAAGCATTCCTCCCTCATTTTGAAAAATATTTCTTAAGGGATTACCAGAACAGAGGAAATGGCCACTAAGAGCTGTGCTTTACACCAGAAAAACATGGGATACAGTCAATGGAGGGGCGTGATATTAGGGATTCCTGCTTTTGCATCCTGGGGATGACATCCTGGCCTTTATCCCTATCATCATGTTCTCCCTTCAGTCACAGCATGACATTCCTATTATGACAGCAGAATGAAGGCAAAATAAATCACGGTACTGGGCCGGTTTTTTGCCAGTCTGCAGCAATGTCACTGAAGTGAGACCTATCTTTTGGGCACTTAATTTCAGCCTTGTGTATAAAGTTAAGTTCACAGCTTTTGGGATTACCAAATTGCTAAAAAAACCCTAGGAATTGATAAAGATTCTTTATATTACCTGAGGTTTTGGAAGTGTCCTAAGGCAGTTTTACTTAAAGAATCCTGAGGCCAATAGAGAAAACCATTTGTGCTATTTTCATATCACAAGCAGATTTGAAAATTATATACAAAAAAATTCATAATTGAATAAATTTCACTACTAGAAAATATTTCCATAATAGAGCTGCACTTTAAAAATGAGAAAGCTTTCTTCATTCCTTGAGATAGCTGTTTTGTGGTCAAAATTCCAGTCACAGCTCTGGTGTTTGCAAGCATCACACAGTGTTGTTGCTGGGATCTCCACATACTCTGATGGATGGAAGAACCACAGCAAGCCTGTGATATTTTGTGAACTTGGTATTGAGCTCTGATCATCAGACAGGTCAGCACCTGAAGCACACACCTACTTCCCATAAATCATTTCCATTTATAGCACTGGGCTCTGATAAACTTGGCTGTGGATGTGCAATAGCAGCAGTGGAGAGGTAGGGTTTAGTTTTTCAGGTTCATGACGACATGGATTGCGTTTTATAGAGTGAAAAGCAATCTGGAGTTCTGCCTTTACACAGCACAGGTGTTCAAGCAGTGAGTTGTCATTTGGTCTTGTTAAGCTTAATTGACTTTTCTTCTCACAGATATCCACACTTCTAGAAAGCAGAAATGACCATGACTGCCAACAAGAACACCAGTGTCAACAGCAGAGCTGGAGGGAGTAAAGTGCCTCAGGACACTCTGGATAGGTAAGTGGAGAACTGCAGGATTTGTAGATTTTGAGTAAAGTTTGTCTGTGTTTGGAACAAAATCTCTGTTCAAGGGTAAGCATCCTCTATGCTGACACAGAGAGAGAGAGAGCTTTGCTGGGCTGAGAGAAGTTTTCTGTAGGGAGAGGAGGAGCCAAGGTATGAGGAGAGGTTGTTTCTTGTTGAGCTTTTGCTGCTCATGGGCTGGTTATGATGGAAGTGATTGCAAGGAAGGACCTGTGCAGCAGGTGCTGTGTAGGGCTCAGGAGCTGTGGGCTAAATTCCTCAGCCATGTGACTGCATGTCAGCTTTTCTCCACTGTCAGTCCCCAGTTTGTGTTTTGTGTTGGTTTGTGTCCCATTTCCTCTGCTCTATCTGCCTTCACAGACTGTGGTCAGAGCGTCTCCTGTTGCAGGTCAGGCAGCAAGTGGGAAAGGGCTCAATGTGAAGTACAGGGCTCATCTCTGTTGCTTTGCTTATTTGTCCTTTCTGTAGCATTAAAATAATTTGCAAAGTAGAGCACCTGTATTATTACTGTTAGGGGGAAAATGAAACTTTTAAAAATGTGCAGTCAAATAAAGACATAGACAACCAGCATCAATTCTGGTGTTTTTATTAGGTATATTATGCTGTGGTAGAGCTCAGCAGAGGTGGGCTCGATATCCTTGTGCACTTCCCAGTTTGTGTTTGTCATCTCTTAGTGCAAAACAGTAAAAACATAAAATAATGAGGGGCCTGGGTGGCTAAAGGAATTTCTAGAGAGATATTCATATGTAGTTATTAAAAGCAGTTCCCTAATGATCTCTGGAATTCTCAAGTTATTTATTGTCCTTCCACCAGTGCAGACAGATTGGTGCTAGGAACTTGGGTCTGGACTTTGGCAAACTTTGGACAAGTCTTTTGTTTCGAAATCGTTTCCATTCTGAATAGCTTAGAAAGTACTTTGGGATACTAAGTTATTGGATAGTAACTGTCAAATAAACTCTTTCCTTATCATCATCATCTGTTTTGAGTAGAATTTGTCAGGGAAAGATTTTGTTAGTACAAGTAAGAGCCTGAAGCTAAGGAAAATCTTTAAGTTGCACTTGCAGAAGCGAGGAGATGAATAGGTGGTCATGCACCATTTCTCCATCCATTATTTTGCCTTATGTAATCTTCACCTGTCTCTGAGAAACCCTGCAAGAGGATGTTATTTGAGTCAACCATGAGGTTTCTTCATTTGAGTCAGACTGTAAATCAGTGTAGTAAGTGCTGGCATTATAAAAGTTTAAAGCTTGCAAGATTTATTGCAAACACAGTCAAAGATTCACTTAAACTGAACAGTCTCTGTCTCTGTTTAGTGTGGGATTTGACTGGACATTTGGAAACCTGCAAATGTACTTTATAATTTGTGGTAGTAGAGTTTCAGTTAATGCTGATACTGGCATAACACACGTGTAGCAGTCTCCTGGTTGCTAAGATTTTTAGAGTTATTTTCTTGTAAATCCTAGTTTTGGTGGGGTTTGTTGTTTCAAGACTGCTGTTGATGATCTTAAAGGTCTTTTCTAACCTTAATGGTTCTGTGATTCTAAGATGCAAGGTGTGATTCAGGGATATGGTGACATCAGCTGGTTCAACACTTTGTGATTCCTTATAGGTCAGAAGCAAAGATCAGTGAAGTCTGCAGAAGTCTTTGTAATTGCTTTGGCAGTGATTCAGCTCCCTGCAGATCATGGATTTAAATTTTAATACAAAAAATCTTCAGTGGAAAGAATGTGCCTCCACATAAACATCCATACAACTGTGTGCTTTGCAAGTATCAAGATTCTTGCAGTAACTAAGATTCCCTTGATCCTTACCAGGGTGTGAATTAACTGGCATGAATCACCAGAGCTGTTTTTCCACCAGAGTTGTGTGAATGTCACTTCAGGAAATTAGGGAAAGACAGAAAGCAGAGTGAGGACATAATTTGGGAGGATAACTGTGAGTTTTAAGAATCTGGCTGTAGGATTCATGGGTTTCTGCTGTGAGTACAGGAGGGAAAAAAACCCTTGGATCTGAAGAAAGTAAAGTGTTTTAAATAAATCCACACCAACACATTATTTTTGAAGTTACCTGAAGTTCATTCACCACTTGTTAAAAATTGAGATTTTTTTTGTGTTAGGAGAAAAAACTGTGCTCTGAATGGGAAAATTGTAGAGTGATGGCAAGGGTGGTTGAAGGTACGAAACATTTTCACTACAAGACAAGAGTAGATTGATTGTGACTCCTCATCCTAGGAAGGAAAGGATTGAAGGGGTAACAAGAGGAGTAATAGAAGTATCTGAAATGATACATGGAAGAGAGATGATAAATAGGGAAAAAATTCTCTTTTGATTTAAGAACTAATACAAATCCAATGAAACTAGAAGACAACAGGTCAAGAATCAGCTGAAAAGAAGGCACTTTTCAGCAGCATGTTTTTAAATCATGAAACTTACTGTTATGGGTTGTTGCAATCAGACAAATTCATGGAACAAAAATCTTCCAAAGCCTTTTAGTTACAGAAACAAAATCTGTGAGTCAACAGACTTTTAGGCTAGTTGAGTTGCACTGTACATTCTTATTCTCTTCTCCAGGCACCTGCTAACTCTCACGGACAGTGACTGAACCTTGGACCAGGAATGCTATTTTGGTCCGAAGCAGCGGGAACAGTCTGATGTTGTTTGGAACAAGAGTCAGTTACAGGAAGCAAATTGGAGAAATTGCAGAAGGATTGTTATGCTTACAAAAGGAGACTCTGGCTTTCAGTGAACTTTAAGGGTACGACTTTAATCCTTCCTTGTGAGTCACTGAGGTGAACGCCAAGGAATGGAAGGATAGGAAAGCACCTTGTGTGTAGCTGAAAGTGACTTCTTAGCAATTCTGGCAGGAAGCAGCTCTGTGAAATCTTCTTAACCCTTCAACAGGGAACAAAGGAGCCCACAGCATGCTTACAGCTAGTGCATGCCCATGACCCTGTTGCATCAAATGAGTGCTTGGTTTGATTGCACCATAGTTAAGAGGATCAGTGTAACTCTGAGGAAACCTTAGGAGAACAGAAGTCACAGAAGGGCATAGTGGTGTTAGTAGCTCTCTCTCCTTACAATGTGGCTTGCTTTCCCTTAGTGAATGATTTGATATTTACCTGGAGTATCTGTGTTTTATCAGAAACTCTATTTGTTATTAGGTATTTGTCCAAAACTTGTGTTTTCTCCAGTGCAAACAAAGGTAGATGTAGAAATGGCACTACTATCTTTGACTTAAAAATCACTTCTACACTGTTCTGTATCAAAACAGACCAATAGTTATGTCTATGAAGTCATGCCCTAGTTAGCAAAATACAGCTTTCAAACTTGTAGGCTGTATAGTACAACAGAGGCAAGGAGAAAAAAAAATCCTGAACAAAAGAATTATATACTAATATATCACTATATCTTAAAATTGCAGCTCAGTTTGAGATGCTAGATGTGACAAGGACCAGTTCAGAGCTGAAAAACATTTAGAGCTTGTGGCTACAGGACTTCTGTAAATCATTCCCAATGCCTTTGCCACTGGCTAATATGGCATCTCTTGACTCTGCATCTCAAGGCATTTTACACATTTGAGCCTTCTCACCTGCTGCAGTAACTGAAGTACAGGAAGGGTTTGTTTCTGGAGGAGCTCATCGATTTAGTTTTTTATCTGAGTGGTATTGCATGAAGCCTAAATAACTTCAGATTCTGGAGATACAGACTTCTTCCAGTGTATTTGTAATTGGCAGAATTTCTCTTTGCCTGTAAAATTTTCTGTGGTGCAGGCTGTGTCTTATATATGGGTCCCACCTTGGAGAATAGGAGAGAGCTTTTGAAAGCTCAAAAACATTTTACAAAAACAATTACAGTGATCAAAAATTAAGTTTGCTGCAAGTAAGTGTTTTACTAGGGTGGTGACTGTGTCTGAGAAAAATGATTCTCAGAGGCTGTGTGTCCGAGGAACCACAGTTTTTTTACAGACTGGATTTTGTGATGTGGGCTGTTGTCTTTCCACCCAATCTCCACAGGAAAGGTGGTGTCCTCACCAGAGGATGTTGGTGGAGGATGTTCTCCACCTGAGCAATCATGATTTAATGGCACTGGGGGTGCTTATGTCAGGGTGTGCTATAGCAAGACACCAGAGATTTGTGCAAACAAAGGATTACATCTGCAAATTGCCATGAGCACCAGGTTGCAAAGTGTCTATTCAAATAACATTCTTAAAACTTCTCATGTCTAAATGCTTTTAGTTGAATCTTTGAACCAAATATACTTGGTTAAAACTGAAATCTGATCTCATGAGTTGGATCTTTCTCCTTGCTTGGGAAGAACTGAGCTGGGTACCCACAAACCTCTAAATATAGGCTTTGGTTTTTATCTCCCAGCAGTGTGTGAGGACATTCCTGCTGTCACCCGCAGTTTGTCACCCCCGTCAGCCTAACATGTGCTGAGATATGTTTGTACTGGCTTTGTGGCTCAGAACTTTTTCCTTCTTCAAAATTTAGGTTAGTAGGACAGAATTTTAACTGGTGGAGCTACCTTACCTCCAGCGAAGGCAATGGAGATGCGTCACATAAACAAATCTGGATTAATATAACTCTGGAGATACCTCAGGAGCATTTCAGATGAATTGTTTATAATTCTTTAAATATAAAGTAAAATAATGACTTACATTTCTTATCAAAGTGAGCCCACGGGTTGGTTAATAGAAGTATTGTTTTGGGTTGGTTATCTGTTCCTGTCGTGTGCAGGTCCATGCTCAGCTGTGTCACATGCACATCAAGGTCTTGTGTTTTATTCCTGCATTTCTCTGAAGGCAGAAACAATCTTAGAAAGATCTTAGAAGCTAAGAAAGCTTTTAGAAAAACCTTAGTTGAAGGAAGACTTTGTGCCTGTGCTTCAGCCTTAAAAACCTGAGATGTATGATCACTTCCAAAATCAGTCATATTCAAGCCAAGCTCATTCAGTTTTACAGCAAATGCATTTATTTATTTATTTTAAAGTGAAATTAATTCTTGGTCCACATTACTAAATCCAACTGAAATCCTTTGTTTCCTTTGAAAGGATTATGTGGTTATGGGCTGGGCAAAGGACTAGAAATATTTTGCCTTAGGAACTGACACCTTCAAAATTCTTAAATAAAACAATGTACAGATAAGTCCAGTGCTGGGGTTAAGCAGTGCTCTGCTGTCAGTGCTGGACTGGGGCTGGCAGTTTTTTGCTCTGCTGGCTTGTCCTGAGAGTGCTCTAGTCTCTTCCCTTTCCACAGTAAATTTTTCATGTCGAAGATGATCTCATGTCTTGAGGAAAACCCATCTGTTTAGGGAGAGGGGTTGTCTTCAGAGAGGCAGTACCTGTGCAGGACTTGTCTCTCATTTAGAGACATCCCTTCATGGATGCAAATGTAGTGCCTTTTGCTTGTGTTACCAGATATGTAACAATATGACTTTAAATTAATTCTTATTCATTCAATCCTTCTGTTACTCCTAGTACAAGAAAAAGCCACAAACGAAACGAGAGCTCCTCAGCTCTGTGTTGAACTGTAGGCACTGCCCAAATTTATTGTCGGGTCATTCATCCAGATGTGATCCAGTCTGCCTGCAGTGACAATGAATTATCTTGTGACTAATGCAGAAGAGCTGTGTTCACATCCAGGGTGGATGACTCCAGGGGCAGATAAGGCAGGACAACACTGGAGAACTCCCTCACCATCGGTTACAGAGCCTTGGGAGGGACATAACTCGGCATCCACCACAGTGGAGCCCTGGTCCTACTATAAGAAAATTATTAACAGTAAGATAAAATGTAATTAATTGCATTTATGTATGTCATGTGAATATAAATTTAAAGATTATGAGATTTATCACATGTCCTGAGTTTTCTGAATGGAGAGCATGGAAGGAATGCAATAACTTGCAAATCCAAAGATGTATCTTCAGCTCTCTGTGTTCTAAAGCAATGAGATTTTGATCTTATTTGAAATTCTAATGCATGCAATTTTCCCACTAATTTTTTGTGATTGCCATTGCCTTAGCACATTTATGATAAAGTATTTTCTCTTCTCTTACTCTTTCTTTGCTTAGTATGTGGACAGCATTGCTGTGAGTGATAGAAAAGCTGCTTGTTTCCCTTGTGGATGGTTGCATTTGAACTACAGGTGAAAGGCACTCTCTGCCTGGGCTTACACTTAGTACACAGGAGCAGGGAAAGGCAGCAGGTCTAGAAGTGGTTGCTGGTTGTTCAAAACTTTTGGGACATTCATGCATGGTTTGGTAGGTTAGTGGTTGCTGTTTTGTGCATATTTGGGCAAGCAGGTTTTTTTTTTTTTGAGGGCTCTGATGAGGAAGGAATGAGACTAGCTTGGAAAGGAGAGTGAGTTATGTATGCCTAAAGCAGGAAGCAAAGGGTTAATTTCATTTTTATTTTAAAATAAAAGCTTCTATTGCCCCATCAGTTGTGGGGTAGCCTGGGCTGAAATATCTCCCAGTTTTGCCAGCCACAGCAGCCATCAGGGACTTTGTTAGAGCAGCAGGAGGCCAGTGGTGTGAGTTGAGCTCACGTGCTCTTGGTGTGTCTCAGCCTTTCCCCACTGCCCAGGCTGGGATCCCTCCCCTCTGCTGTGGGAGATCTCCTGGCAGCTGAGCATGGCTCAAGGCAACGAGGCACTCTACACTGAACTGCTGAGATGGATTTTCCTGCCAAAAGTATTTGCCTACTGCTCAGAAGTACTAGTGAGAATATTTATGAGCTCTTTATGAATTTGTGAGAAAAAAACCCAACAAAAACCCCCTGTAGAAAATGTTTGTTACTTTAGAAGAGAATCAAATTTTAATATTTTGACAGTGAGCTTGAGAATAGGAGGAATAGTGATTCAATAAAATTCTAAGACAAAGCAATATGCCAAGTTATTTGAGCTATGATGAGACAGCTTTTTTTTTTTGTTTAAACCACTGAGATTTAGAAAACAGTACGAATAAACTTCAGCCAAATAACAGTGAAAACTGAATATAACTGACATGAAATCTATTAGCAAATATTGTGCCCTTTCCCTTACAAGCAGAAACAGCCTGAACCGTGCAGCTGACAGATTTTCAGCAGCTCAGAGCTCCATTTGGTTCAGAAGGGAATAAAAGCTGTTCTTTACCCTGTAAGGCTGGAGGTGCATTTGGGACACGAAGCTCTGGCAGCTCAGCTCTGAACTGGGCCAGGGGAGGTGGGAGGGCACCTACTGCCATCGGGAACAGAAACATTTGCAGTGGAAATGAGTCAAAGTGCTGGTTCAGATGACCCTGAAGCTGGGAAGGGTTTGAATAGAGGCTTTGACTGTACTGCTGCCCTTTATCTGGGTAAGCAGCACTGGTGCTGGGCTGACTTCCGATGGTCCGAGGCACAATGTTCCCCTCCCTCGCACTGCTCGGCACTGACCCCAGCCTGGCGGAGCTGAGGCCGTGCTGAAACCTCTGCAGATCACTTTGGCAGGGCTGCAGAAACATTCTGATCAGCACAGCGGTCTACAGACATGAGAGGAATGGTTTGTAAGATGAGGAGACAGCTTCTAGTTAGATCGAGAGAGAACTGAAGAAATGGACCTGCTTCTGGATACATCCTTTGGGCATCCTCAAACAGTTGACAGTGGGGGGCAAGGAATTTTGCTATTCCATTTCTATTGCTGGCTGGTTTGTTTCACTTTAGGAAGAATTCAGGAAGAATGCACTTGTCAGTCAACAAATCACTTTTTATTAGGTGGAAGCTTTATTAAAATATCCCTCCCATTTGTATAGGTTCCTAAGAAAAAAAACTCCAACAAATCCTAAAATTTTGATTGAATCTTGCTTCATAAAGCTTCAGACCAAGTTGACTTTATTATTACTTAGAGGCTACAGGAATGTAGTGAATTCCTTCCCACTGTAATTTAATTCTCATGGCACTTCAAATGCTTGATGCTTTCATATGTAGCAAATTATATCTTATCATTAAAATTACCTTTTCCCTTCTATTAAGGTTTGTATTTGCCAAAACAACTGGAAATTTAAAAAGTAAAGAAATTAAAAAGAGAAACTAACAAGTCTTTAAAAACCAGAGTTGTAGATGAGAGGTTAGACTAAAAGAGGCATTTTAATGCAACTACTGCAGTAAGAAGACTACTTAGACTAACATTGCAATCTTTATTTGTTTAATCACTATATTTACATTAGTGTACTCAGGGGTACTGAAACCTGAACTAAACACAGATATTTTCGCAGAAAATTGTTACAAGAGTTCGATTTTGGAAATGTTTCTGATGACTTTCTAGTGCTTTTACTGCACTGAAATGTAGTGAATAGAAGCAATGAGCAAGACACATGTTAAAACACTCACAGGAGTCCCCACTGGTGCAGTATCAGAGCACCAGAGCACAAGTCTTATTTGAATTTGTTTTTTGGGTGGTGATAAGAAGCAAGACTGAAGTCCTCAGAGAATATGGCATAGTAGTCATGTGCATAACATTTTTACATCTTAATGCCAATATTTCAGTTTTTCTGGAATGAAACTCTATTGCCTTCTGGACTGGGGAGATGCTGATGATCTCGCTGAAAAGACCAACAAAGATGCAAATCATGAGCATTGCTAATGATATTCCATGTTCTGTGAGTATCTGTTCATTAGGAGCTGTCTAAGACACTCATCTCTTTACACTTGAGCTGTTGAAAAGCCATCAGTATGGGAGAACAATTTCTGTTCTGTGCCCTAATCAGTCTGGATTTGAATCAGTGGCTTAGAAACGAAAGGGTCTGTGTTGTCTTACCAGTTTCCTGCACTGTTTGGTTACCCTAAAAAGATATTTTCCACTTGGGCAGAACAGAATATTAAGAGAAGACATAGCAGAATTTGTAAAGAGTGAGTTTGAAAGGAAGATCTGAGCATATTAAGCTAGATAATACATGTTTCTTCCCTGATTGGAAAAAAATGCCATTTGTCTGGGAAAACAAAGCAAGAAGTGCACAGACATAGCATCCTCACAGACTTCAATAACATAGTCACTATTCACCAGGCAATGTTGTATGATGAAACTGGGAATTAGCTCAGTGCTTGATTCAGTCTCCGCACTGAGCATCACCCTTGCATTCACACTTGAGGAATGAACATTGACAGCAAATGACCTTTAAAAGTAAAATAAACTGCAAGAATTTTTCTGCAAGCAGCAAGATAGAAGCTAATGGAAATACACAGGTAGCATCCATATTATTACAATATAAACATGCAAAATGCCCACAGTTCCTGGGAGACTTTTTCAAAGCTTTTGTCACAATTCCCATCATGCACTCTGAGGTTATTTCCATTCTGGCCAGGTCCTGTATATAGAGCTGGCAGTGTGCCACCAGGGAATGTGTCACATTCCCTTGGCACCAGGGAACCCTGGAGCTGTTGAGCAACAGGCAACAATGTGCAGGCATCTGGTAGGATGGGCTTCAGTGCTGAAAGCACGACCAAATATAACAACTATAACAGATATGATGTTCCTAATAACTAAATAGCACTTAAAAAAATTTGATTTATTGAGTCAATCCATAAAATTCTATTGTAGTCAGTGGGAATGCCAGTTCTCATGACAGCCTGACTGCTTTTTTTGAGAGCCTAAATATCCTGTTTGTTATTAACCAGATAAGGAAATTTTGCCCAGAGTGTCCATATGTTGCTCCTGAAGCTCTTTGTTAAAGCACTATTTTTATAAAGGAAATATTTTATGATTATCATATTAATCACGAGCTTTAATGCCAACATGTGTTAGTATTTTACTGTGAGGGAGCTGTAGAAAATTGCTGAAGTAAATGAAAAGTATTAATTTGTTTTCTTCTCTCCTTATCTACAGAAAGAAAATGTTAGGTCTGTAAAGCAAGGTGACTTCTTCAGCATAGGTCAACCACAATACTGTGGCTGTACAGCAACTACACCTTTGACTAACAATTAACAGCAGCTAATAGATGGAAATGCTATTTTTCATTTTGGATTCCTGGGATAAGCCCATTGTGCATCACAATTTCCCAAACGTAAGCTTTTTCCAGGTAGCAACATAACTATTTGAGATGTGAAAACAGAATTCATTGCAATGGCAGTAGCACAGAAATGGCTTGTGTTTCAAATTCTGCTAGCAAAAAGCTCAGAAGGTCCTTTGTACAGCTAGTGCTGGCAGGCAGGTGGGCTGCTGGTGAGGGAACCCCTGTGTGTGGGATGGAGCAGTGCTGGTGACACTCAGGTGTGGGTAGGTTGGTGAATCCTCGCGGTATCACCGCGTGGATGTCTCTGGCTCACTCACCTTTTCATTGTGCAGCGGGACGCTCACCCCGGGAGGCAGCTGGGGCCAAAAGAGGCCGGGTCAGTCCGGACAACCGAACAAATGCCCAGTAATGAGACTGCTCTCACACGAGACCTCTGTCCCCTTGGTTTGCTGCTGAGCTGGGAAGCCACTTTATGTCAACACAGGCAAACGGGGGAGGGCAGACAGCCTATGGCCATTTGCTGGCAGAGACCTGAAAGCGTTTGAATGTGGATTTTTAACCTCTCCCTTTCCTGTCAAACAGTACTGTCACCCGTGTGGGCTTCAAGATAGGGGCTGAGCCTGGCAGGCTTGCTGTGTCTGTGTGCGTGTGGTTTCGTCCCTGACACAGCTTCTATGATTTCTTTCGCATCAGGCAGCCGGATTGCCTCAGTTCAGAGTTTTAGGAATGAATTGTAAACTGTTGCTTCCTGTAACTTTAAAACCAAAACTCAATTTTTTTGTGGGTTTCCGGGAGCAAACTTCTATCTTGCCATATTTCTCACACACCGGTCCCTTCAAAGCCAACACGTGAGATTTCAGAGAAAGGCTTTGCTCCTGTTTTGTTAAACATTAATGGCAGTTTCTTCCCCTTAAGCACACAAAGGGGCAGAGGTTTGACAAACGCTCTCAGTGTGTCATTTGCTGCTTGACAAGTGAAGCAGGCAGCGTTCAGGGAACACAGAGGCTATGGCAAGACACATGGAACTGCGAATTCCTACATCTCCATTCTGCATCGTTCCAGGAGGGAAGAGCTTCTGAGTAAGTCTGGGTAGGCTGAAGCGATCGCAGTGGCCCGTCAGAGGCATGAGAGGAGGAAACTAAATACAGCAGAAGTGAAGTGCATGAAGTGCACTGAATTCCTTAGTGCCCTTTCCCGTAACCACTTTTGTGGGAGATGAACTGTCTACTGACAGGAACTCAACACCAGCCTTCTGCTTACTGAAGGTAGCTATAGGAGTAGCTTTAATTTCCAGAGTTTGTAGTTCTAGTATAGGACAAGTGACTTTGTGGGACTAAAACTCATTTTTACAGCCCTTCTCTACCCTTCTTTCCTCCACCTCTCTTGCTCTCAGACAGAACCTCGTCTCTCTAAGGCTAAATGCCTGCTTCTTGTCTATTTGATGCAATAACATTTTTTCCACTTTAATTCTTAAAGATGATTTTAAAGTTTTCATAGCAGTATTCATACCCATGCTAAGCTGAATTTGTTTTTATTGTATAGAAAGTGTTGGTCCATTAGAGAGAGACTACAGTTGTTTATACTTAGGCTGAATATGCCTTACAATGACTGTACTTTTCTAACTGCTGAGATGAAAACACGGCATTAAATGAGGTGCTGCTGGCACACTTTTGTGGGCTGTGTTGGTTTTGATGCCTGGTTTCAGGTTTTGGGTTTTTGTGGTATCTTTTTTTAAATGTGCTTTCTGTGAAATGTGCTTTCTGGGCTATGAGACAGCTTGCATTTTTCTTCCATTGAATAAAGAGCATAAATCACAGGTTTGTGCTTTTCAGGAAAAAATCAGTATTGCGGGTCAAACTCTGTGAGGTTCTGAGGGATGTAACTTAGGGTCAGAATCTGGACTTCAATTTACTGCTTCAAATATTCATTATTGGAGTGCCCACGGGTTACTGTAAGGAGTTTGTTGTCAGTACTGTAGTCTGTGGGGAGCAAATATTTTCAGAGCTGATGAGCTTATAATTTGCCTGTTGGTTTTTCTTGCTGCTGTATACACACACATTGATATTGCCTCACCAGTACCATAACATTTTCATTTTCTGGATGCTTTGCCTGGTGCTACCTATGTAGCTTCCTGTAGGGACATGAAGCTTACTTTTGTCCTGGAAGGAAAGGATGTCTGACAGGAGAAATGTCTTCTTGCTTTTAGTTGCTCTGAGTTAAAGTTTAGTTGCTCTAAATTAAGTAAAACTGGCAGTTTACTGTGCAGCGTTTCTGTTGCATGTCAGTGGCTGCAAAAAGTTTTCATCCTTAGGGTTATACTACATACAAATTCTCTCATAAGAAGTAAAAAGTGAAGTGAAATGTTAATATGTATTGGCTAGCTCCTTATAAAACCTAGTGTAAAACTAAATCCACAGTGTTATAAGAAGCCAAGGTCTTGTGAGAACGAAATGTTTATAAAGGATATATAAATCCCCCAGATATTATCCTGATTCCAAATTTAGACTTGAGATCCCACAGCTCTTGTAGGTGTGGTGCTAAAATCTGCTCTGGGAGGCTCATTTCAGCTGGATGAGTAATGGACACATTCAAGTTACCCTTGATCACAGTGAACAAAGTCATGGGGAGTGCCTTTCCCTGACCTAACTCTGCTCCTGCTGACAGTTATGGGCAGCAAAAGGCAGAGAGAAGCCAATGTCTGAATCTTTTGGAAAGTTTCCTTTAGATCATGTTTCGGAATATTGGTGTGCACAGCGCTCCAGCACTGGCTGATCCTTCTTTTGTTAATATGCAGTGAAACTGAATTAGGGCCAGATGTAGCCCTCGGTCAAGTTAAATTCGGCCTTGTCTGGACTCTTAGGTAAATAAGTATGATAGCAAGAAGCACTGCAAGTCACAGCTTGGCTTTCTTCTTTTGCTTTCTTTTCCCCTTTTTTCTTCTTTTTCAGTTTATGTGTATATGCCAACAGATTGGGGAATAAATAGATCAAAGAGTTTTTCAAAGCTCTGTTCAACTAAGAAAAAACCCCAACAACTTTTGGCTGGCCAATTTTTTGATATGACATTCAGTTGTGGGTATGCCCAACACATTTCCTCATTTTCCTGGCTTGTTTAGCTAGAAGTAGAATGAAGCATACTGTAACCAGTCAGATGTAGTAACCTAATGTAGTTTTCAGTGCAAATGTTATTTAAACTGAAACTTTGTTTTTCATAAGTGTGCATTTGCACCAGATCAATGCCTTAAATCTTCCTGCACTAACTTTTGCATCAGTTTGGATCTTTAGCAACTTCTTTTTAGCAACACTTGATTCGTGCTGACATAAGCCAGAAGAAAATCAAACACTGGTTAATAGATTTTTAAAGGAAGTGAATGAAAAAATATTCCCTCATAAATTCAAGTGAAGTATATAATTTCTTAATCTGTACAAATCCATTGTCTTGGTCAAGGACAAGCCCATCAGTGATGGTGGCAGCGCCTCTGCGATGACGTATTTAAGAAGGGAAAAAAAGTTACTGTGCAGGAGCAACTGCAGCTAGAGAGGAGAGGAGTAAGAATATGTGAAAGGAACAACTCTGCAGGCACCAAGGTCAGTGCAGAAGGAGGGGGAGGAGGTGCTCCAGGCACTGGAGCTCAGATTGCTTTGCAGCCTGTGGTGCAGCCCATGGTGAGGCAGCTGTGCCCCTGCAGCCCATGGCAGACCACGGGGATGCAGAGATCCACCCGCAGCCTGTGGAGGACCCCATGCCAGAGAAGATGGATGCCTGAAGGAGGCTGTGACCCCATGGGAAGCCTGTGCTGGAGCAGGCTTCTGGCAGGACCTGTAGACCCGTGGAAAGAGAAGGCTACGCTGGAGCGGGATTGCTGGCAGCACCTGTGATCTTGGGGGGACCCACACTGGAACAGCCTGTGCCTGAAGGACTGCACCCTGTGGAAGGGACCCGCCTGGCGCGGTTAATGAAGAGCTACAGCCATGGGAAGGACCCATCTTGGAGAAGTTTTTGGAGAACTGTCTCCCATGGGAGACACCACATGCCGGAGCAAAGGAAGACTGTAACTATCTCCCGTGAGAGAGAACCCATGCCGGAGCAGGGGAAGAGTGTCACTGTCTCCAGTGGGAGCGATCCCCTTCCGGAACAAGGGAAGAGTGCAACTCTCTCCAGGGGAAGAGAGCCCATGGTGGAGCAGGGGAAGAGTGCAACTCTCTCCAGTGGGAGCAACCCTATTCCAGAGAAGGAGAAAAGTGTGACTATCTCCAGTGGGAGAGACCCCATTCCAGAGCAAGGGAAGACTGTAGTAACTGTCTCCAGTGGGAGTGATTCTATTCTGGAACAGGGGGAGAGTGTGACTGTCTCCAGTGAGAGTGACCCCATTCTGGAACAGGGGGAGAGTGTGACTGTCTCCAGTGGGAGCGACCCCATTCCGGAACAGAGGGAGAGTGTGACTGTCTCCAGTGGGAGCGACCCCATTCCAGAGCAGGGGAGGAGTGAGAGAAGTCCCCTCCATGAGGAGGAAGCAGCAGCAGAAACACCGTATGATGAACCAACCACAGCCCCCGCTCCCCGTCGCTCTGAGCTGCTGCGGGAAAAGAGGTAGAGAAAATCAGGGGTAAAGCTGAGCTCAGGAAGAAAGGGGAGGGGTAGGGGAAAGGTGTTTCTAAGATTTGGGTTTGTTTCTCATGATCCTACCCAGGTTTGACTGATAATTATTTTTTTCCCCCAAATGACGTGATGGTAATTGGTAAGGAATCTCTCCGTGTCCTTATCCCAACCGATGAGCTTTTTTTGTATTTTCTGTCCCCTGTCCAGCTCAGGAGGGGGACTGACAGAGCAGCTTTGGCGGGCACCTGGCATCCAGCCACTTCTACGCACATTGGAAAGTGTACCAAGGGTCATGTTTGTCATCACAGCTGCAATTTATTTTGCATTCCATAAGGTCAGAGCCACTAAAGAAAATGATGATAAGAGAGGCTGGGGGTATAAACTTTGAAATCTTTCCTCCTTCAGATAAAGGATGCAATCTCCAAAGATGTTGTATACTCAATTAACATGTTTCCTTCTCTCTTTCTTGCTTCACACCTCCATGAGTCATCTTTTACTTATCAACTGCTCCCTCTCCTTTCTGCTTTTCCAGGTGCCAAAAAAAAATTCCTGTGTTTGATTTCTTTCTTTCAGTTGTTTACATAAAAGAGAGTTATTGCATATATTTGAGAGATATTACTACTGCTCCTGTCCAGAGTCTATTATGAATGTTGGGTTACTTCTTAGAAAAGAAAAAAAGAAGTGTAACTTTTGGTCAGAAAACTCTTTTGCCTATCCTCAAATGTTGCAATGAATGTCAGTGTGTGGGTGAGAGACAGACAACTTTCAAGGTGCAGTTGCATAACTCAGTGACTGGAAAGTTCACAGAGGACTGTAGTACCATTTATTTTGTTGGAAAAATAGTCGAAGTTTGAGACACAGATCTTTGGTGATTGAAGCAGGTGGAAATCCACTCTTCTAAGGGACAAAAGAGAGAGGGCAAAACTTTTAAAAAGAAGTTAAAGATGAAGATCAAGGGCACACTTCTCCAGCTGTGTCATTCTAAGAGTAATGCAGTAACAAACAAAAAGCTGTCAGACTGCTTTATCCATATTACAGAAACATGTACAAAAGGTGTCCTTCAGGGAACATGTAAGTTTTCCTAGTGTGGAGTGTGCTGTTTTATGCCAATGCTTCAGCTTTTTGCTTACAGAGAAGGTTGCAGCAAGTTGAACTGAGTTGCTACACTTGTCTTGACAACAGGATGGCACCCAGCTGCTGGTCAGAGATGAGTCTGCCCCTCAGAGGCCTGAGCACTCTTTGGGCAAAGTTTGAGATCAGAATTAGTTCTTCTTTTCCCCTGCCTCAGATAGTCCACATGGCTTGTGACCCACCTTCCCAGTGCATGAGCTCCAAGCACACAGCACTGGGACAGGCTGGGTCTGATAGACTGTGTTTAGGCAGGGTGATGTCGAGGTTGTTCTGGATTCACAGAGATAATGCAGGAGATTCTATTCTGCTGGTGTTTAAAATTTTATTTTGCTTTTTATTTTATTTCCTCTGCAGTGCAGTAACTCCATAAGCAGCATTCTCAGATCTTTTCAATCACTTTAGTATTATCCTGTGTGACATACTGTATTTTCCCCAGATGTTTCAGGCCTCAGACCTGATGGACTGTGATATTGGTAGCTGAAATGATGACAGAAATTAAGAAGGCCTGTAGCATCCATAGCAGACAGACGGACAATGGCTTTCAGTTTTATAACCTGCTCTTCCAGGATACTTTCTTAATGTGTTACATAAACTAATTTGCAAAACTGTATGAAAGAAACATCTACAGAAAGATCTCACTGGACATTGTCAGTACATTGGGGACCACAGCTAAGCTGGTGGGACTGGAAGGATAATGTGGATACTGGTAGGAAAGGGAAATAAAATATTTTATATTTATTCTGAAATGAGCTCTTCTGAGTGGATGAGATTAAGAAAGTTTGTTAAAGATGGGATGGAGTCCTGAATTCTTATTCTTTGTCTGTCCCTGTTGGATAGTTATACTTGAAACTATTTGAGGAGGTTTTGCATGCCCTAAAAGTTGATTTATATGTGAAGCAGGGAAAGCAGGCTTGTCTGTACTCTGGATTAGTGTGCAGCCAGGATTTAGGAGTTTTGACTTCCTGTTCAGTTCCTTTCTCTGTGGATATAGAGTATTTCAGTAAAGTATAGAGTGACCTTGTAAGCTTTTCTGGCTTGTCAGGGCAGAAGAGGGATGACCCTATTTTACAACAACTTTTCCAAACCAGAATTCCAGATTTGGAGGTTGCCAAACCCAGAATGCCCTCAGACATCTTGAAAACTAAGCATCACAATTCATAAAAATAATTTTTAGCCCTTCCCAAATTGTGTGTATGTGAGCATAGAAAACTTTGTCAGAATTAGTTCCACAGAGTTTATTGCTTTGATATTCCAGGACAGATGAGCAAGCATGTTGAAAAATCACCTGTGCTTTGAAAAAGCAAAGTCGAGAGCCTCTTTGTGCACTGGGATTTTGAACAGTCAGCATGTTCAGACATGCTGCTTAAGAACAAGTTTCAAGGACTGGCAGTTCTTAAATAGACAAATGAAGGTTTGTGCTTTCTGCCTGGTTTAAGAAAGTGCCATCACTTGCTGTGTTGCCACTCCCTCTCCAGCAAAACTCCCAAGATCTTAAGAAATCAGGTGAGACTAAAACATACTGAGCCAATTCCAGAACAATAAAAATAGTGGAGCTGTAACAATGGAAATATCTATTGCATAAATTATTATTCAGAACATGTTATGGGAAAAGACTAACTCCAAGGGAGGCTTCCCTTTTTCAACTGTGAATCATATTTTTTGAGGAGAAAATGAGAGATGGTCCTATGAAACCAGTGCAGTGTACTTTGATGGAAAAGAGAGAACGGCTCACTCTGATACTTCTGTTCTCGCTTTTTGATTTTTTCACAGTCAGCTTCTGATCCCTGTGATGGAAAGTACAGCCCAGGCTCATTGGTATTCTTTGCCTTGGGTAGTTATTTGTGTCTGAACAGAGGAGGTGAAAAAGGCTTAAATGGGGAATTGTTTAAAGACCATCCTGCCCTTGCCTTGTAACAGAGCAGAAAACTGCCATAAATCTGGAGTGGCAGGGAATCTAACCCTCTGAGTGTAGATAATTTCACAATTTCCTGTTATCTTCTTCCCCCTGACTTGGCAAAGACACCTAGTGCATGCAGATTGATGGCATTTTATTTTACAGTCATTCCTCATGCTCAGATTTGTCTTGCTGTCTTGGCTTTACGGATCCTGTCTAATTCAAGTATTTAGCATCTGACTCATCAACTTTGATTTCTTTGCCCTTTTTCTGTACAGTGGTAGAACACAGTTGCCACTTCACGTAATTTACTTTGGCAGAATGACTCTTGCATTTCCCTGGTGTAAATCAGACCTTTTTGCTTCCGAGCCATAAAAACACAGCTCACCTGCAGTCAGCTGTGATTGTGTGTACTTCTTTTCATGAACCAAATGCAAAGGCCCAGAGTCCTGGGGGGTGTTAAACACAGGAATTCAGCACAGCACCCCTGCAAATGCACACCACAATTGTTATCATTGACTCAGTACTTCTTGGGAACACAGACACCGGAGCTTTTCAAAACCGCACACAGAGCTTTATTTTAATTTCGCTGTCCTATCATTTTGTAGCTAGTTCTGATATGGTTTCGGTTTTTATTTAAATGGAAAGTATCAAAATTCCTTGGGGAAAAGAAATTCAGAAGTAAAAATAGGAAAATACTTGGTGTTTCTATTTTTGTTCTATCTTCAAACATTTTGTGATTTGTTGTCCACTTTGATTTTATTGCCTCATTCTCTCTAAATGCTGGGACTTTTCCATCCCAGCACATGTTCATGAGAGTGAGCCTATTTCAAACAATCCTATAAATGCAGACTAACTGTAAAGTTAAGAAAGTCCAAGTTTTTGTCTTGTTTTTGTCACAATCCCAAAGTCAACAAAAACAGGGGGATGTTACTTGGAATGCAGAGTTTTGGGGATTTTTAGCCATACTCCTGGTGAGAGCTCAAAAATCATAGAGTCTGGTGCAAGAGGGTTTGTTCTGCTACCACTTACATCACTTTCCAAGAGAGAGGCAAGACATGACAAGTTGCACCACTTGCCCCATCACCAAGCTGAATCACCTCAGAAACCACCTTACTAGTGTGTACCCAGCACTTGAGTGTGAAAAGTTCACCTCCTTTATTCACCATAAGCCCTTACTTAGATTTAAGGTAATTAAATATAATCTGTAATTATCTACTTGAGTTATGTAGAAAATGAAAATTCTGAGTGCTGTGAGAATGCAGAATATATATTGTAACAGAAAGGTTTACGGCCAAATGGAAGTGGATTTAAATTCAGTAGTGCAGGAGGTCCCTTTGGCCTTAATGTTCCCATAATCCCTAGTTACAAGGAGTAAAAAGAACATTTTTAAAGTCCTTTTCTCCTCCAGGAACAATTAATACACTGAAAGATTCAATTTGTATTCTTTGATGCAGTATACAAGGCAGTTGTCCAGGCCTAGATGCTCATTTATAATTGAAAAGAAAAAGAACTCGAAGGATCATCAGTACATGAGATCCACCTCAACTAAGCAGCAAAGCCATTTCAGATCACCTGTTGTGGTGATGGTTCTACTTTTTACCCTCGTGCTGAGCACCTGGTGACCCAATCAGACCAGCCTGACTCCCTGCATTTGTCCCCTGCTTACTGCAATGCCTTGCTGAGTCTTTGCAGCTGTCACTGTCACTGCCTCTGTCTGTCTGTCCCCTCTGGTGAGGATGCAGCTAGGGGTGAGGAAAGGAAAGGAAAGGAAATGGCACATTGTCACAAGAAAATAATGCTGAATCCATGCTGCTCTGTGAAATGACTTGTTCCATAACTCATCTCAAAGTGCAACCACACCACTGACTGCTAGTGTTTGACAGCTCAAAGTGGACTCCTCACAGTCCTTTGGAGGAAAGTGTAGAGGAAGTTCATTACTAGCTCTTGTATAGAGAGAGGAAGGGGGAAATTTTGGAGAAGTGTCCCTCATCATCGCTTTCAATCAAAGCCCTTAAAGGCTTTTGGTCTGCTTTGAATTACTCTGCCTTTTTGCACCTGAAGAGGCCTGGGAGATTGCTGTACTGCAGTGGTGTGTTCAGTTTTTGTTTGTGCAAAAGTATTGATTTATACTGGGAGCTTTCCCAAGAATGTCTGACAAAGGCAGGAGAGTTTATGTGCTCTGTTTGTTTGCTCTGTTTGTTTGCTGGGTGATTTCCTGGCAGCACTGCCCTTGGAGGGTGTGGAACTGCTCATTACAAGGAGCTGTGGGTACTGAACCTCTGCAAAAGTGCTGGTTCTGTCACAGAAGGAATGGGACATAAACACCGCTTCTAATTTGAGCTTCTGTTGGTCTATACATATTTTCTCTCCTCTGCCTGCTTCGTCAAATCAAGTGGAAGTTTGATATGAATGAATACCATAGTGAGCCATTACATCTGTTCTCAGCAGCCATACATCCAAATGTGCACAGTGTAGTGAATGGTTCCAGTTAGCAGGTGAATAGGGTGTGATTCCCTCTCACTTTGCCTTGCTCTGGGAAGGATGGATTCCAGTATTTGCACTCAGAGTGGCTGGCGGTTGGTAGCTGAACATTTCTTAGCATTCTAGCTTACAAATTTCCAGAGAATTTCAAAGTTACATCCTCATTTACCTATCAGGGCAGCTCTAGTGTGTCTATTAAACATGAGTTTTTCTGCCCTTGCAAGGAGAAATTTCTTTTGCTTTTGTTTCAGATCTCTTTAAATATCGGCTAGAGCAACAAGAAGTCTCTAGTGTTGTGTGGCAGGCAAATCTACTCATTCCCAAACTCACAATCCTATGGTCACAGCTGATTCTGATGTTATTGTTACCCTGAAACAGGTTAGGTTGTCCTGATGAAATTGCACAATGCCCTAAGAAGAACCAGGGATTAGAAAAAAACCTAAATAAAACACTAAGAAAGCAAAATTTTTCCTAACAAAAGTGAGGAGAAAGTCCTGAGGAGTAAAACTGGTGCTGGGAGTCTTTGCATGAGCTCACCCAACATCAGTGTCATTGGGAAATGATGGCATCTCATCAACAGGAGCCTGGAAAACCCAGTACCTTTTTGTCAGCATGTTCCTTGTTCTTTCACCAGTAAATGGGCTCCCATGCATGAGCATGTTGAAGTGGGAAATTCCCTGGATCAGAGTGCCAAAATCTGTCCTACTATTCTGTATGTGTTGGTTTAAGAGAGCAGATGGGGTTTGCAAAACTGAAAAATTGCTGAGTGGCTTCTTCCACCTCGCCTTTCCCCAGGACAGGATGGTCTGTGTGGTCACTCCCGACACTTCAGGAAAGCTAAAACAGTGCTGCAGAGTCTGAGCTGCTTAGAGGTCAGAGGGGGGGCAGTGAGAGTTGGGAGTCCTGTAACTCTTTCAAGGCAAGTCACTTAACCACCCTCCAGTCACTGTTAATGCCTGAAATGCAACCTAAGACTTTTTTTAGTGTATATAAAGTGTATAAAGTGTGTGGATCTTGGATGCAAATGCCTCAATAAATGCACATTCTGATTATCCACCCACACTCTGATTTCCAAAAGACACAGAACCAGCTCTTGAGCTGCTCTTCTTTCTAGCTGCCTCCTGTTGTTGAAAGCTACTCATGAAATTGTGGGAATTTTCTACATCCATTTCTTCTCTTTTCTGGAGTTGATGTTTGGCATTGGAAGCAGGAAGAAGCTTGTGCTTCTGCTCTACTGGATCAAAAGGTCAGGCCCCCTGGTTTTAATAATTCTTCCTCTTCTACAAATGGACAAATGTTAGCACCCACATTTTGCAGGAGGAATATTGGTGTCTTGTCCAAAATTAGAGACCTTTTGACTTTTTGGTCAGATAGAGGGCAAGAACTCAGGTACTTTTGGCATGGAGAACCAGCCCTTCTCCATCCCCATAGATTTTTAGTGTAAGTCAGTCTTGCTAAAGGGCAGGAACTCAGTTTTTTATCTTTTGCCTTGTGATGAGTAGGTTGCAAATTATCTCAAAGAAGTGCTTCTGTTCTCTACTTGGTGCAGCTGAGATATAGCTCCACTTGTATCCACATGTGCTCACTGGACCTGGTGAAAGGAGATGCCTTTACTAGAGCAAACTATATATTTGAGAGCAGCCCTTGAGAATTACAGATTTTGTAAGTTACAAGTTTTTTCTACATTTGGGTGAGAAAAAGAAAAACTGGAGAGAAGAGACTGAATCAGAACGTGAAGATCAGTTGTAACTACAGTTCAAAATCCTAGAGAGCATGACTGATATTATCAGTTTCCTCCTACTGTGGGTAACTGCTGATTTCTCAAGGAACAAATCACAACAGCAAAGCTAAGCATGGTCTAGAGAGCTGGAAAGCAACTCTTGGATTCTGTCTGCTCTCCTCAGTGAGCAGCAATGAGTCCAGGCAGAAAGGTGGTTCCAGGGTCTGTGACCTGTTTAGAGGGCATCGTGGGCTGCTTGGCAGCCTTTGAGATTGCAGTGCACAGCTGCCTTGCGAAGGGTTTGGGAACTGCACACCAAAGGCTGCATGTTGGAAGAATGCCCTTAGGGAACCAGAGCAACTTATTACAGTGTCTTTTGAGAAATACTGATATCCTCAAAGAAATATCCTTGCCCAGAATGAAGGTGTTGGTTAAGGGAACTTGTTAAGAAAGCTGAATTTGATTCCATAATCTCTATTTATGCTGTTTATACATGATATTTGTAAAGTTTATGTAATAATATGCATTGTAAGGTGCTGCACTGCATCACTTTGTATGCAGGAGACTTCAACAAAAGCATTTTGCTTTACAGTCTTTTTGTGGAACGTTGCAAGTTTCTTAATTTTTATCTCTGTCCAGTAATACTGGTTTTAAAGTCTGGGGAACTGTTGTGCCTTCAAGAGAATATTCTTCTAATGGAAGTAGGTTTCTTGGGCAAGATCCAATTTATTATCCACTGATCAGCTTCTGGACTTGTTTTTTTCTCTCATTCTGTTACTTAGCAGCATCCTTTAGGGAATGCATGCTGAAACCATCAGCTTTGTTCCTCTTTGCTGTTGAATTATTCCTATAGATTCTCTCTGGATTACTTAAATTTAGAGTGTAATGCAGTGTAAAACAGAATCTCTTTCTTCACTGATGCAACCCAAGTCCTTGAGAGTAAACCCCTATAGAAGGCCTGTGGCTCTGCAGCCCCAGTCTTGTGCAGTGGAAGTGAGTGGGAATTTTGTAACTGAATTTGGGGGTTTCAATACTAAGCCTTAATTGCAATTACCTTACTGGGGACCTGGAATTTAAAAGAATGGCTCATACCTCTTAAGAAAAAATGTTTTGCAACTTCTTCTGGTTATACAAACCATAATTTTCCCCTTTTCCTCCTTTCCTGATGAATCACCAAACCTTTTTCTGACAGTGGAAACAGCTGAAAAGATATTTCTTAGAGTATAAGGACATAAAGGTCTATGCCTATGGTATTTTCTGTGCAGTGTGTCAAAGGCAGAGAGAGGTGTCTATGATTCTCAGATTGTCAGCATATCCTTCACCTCTGCTGTCCCATTCTACTGACCTTACTCCAGTCATTTTGTATTTTATTCTTGCTCTTGTCAATACAGATTAGACTCTAATAAGTAAGTCGTAACATGCTAAAGTGTTCCACAGGGTCTCTTCTTTCCCTATCCTGTAGCTGAATCCTGACAGTGGATTTAGCCAACATGCAGCTTCTGAGGCTGTAGTCTTTAGATGTAAAATACACTTCCACTGGGTGATGCCTGTTTCCTTGAGAGAAATGTCACTGCAGCTCTGGGACAGGCCTGCATGACATGAAAGAATTAGCAGAATGTGATCACAAATCTGAGCTGAGGCAGGGTTAAGAATAATATAAAAATTTGGCTTTGAGGTATTAACCTGAAGAGATTGAGATGAGACAGGCAAAAAGAATGAAGAATCAGGGTGCCCCACCAAGCCTGAGGAGGCTGATTCAGGTTTCATTTTCAGACACTATAAGGGTATGTCAGCCAAGGTAATTCCAGGTAATCCACTACAAACTCTGCGCTGCAACAGCCAGCCAAAAGCACTCATCATCTGTCACCTGCTTTTGATCTTCTGAGATCTCTTAAGACACCTGTCTGCAGCTGTATAGAATGGCAGGAAATTCAACTTCTGGGATGCAAAGAGCATATTCTGGCATGCATCCTTTCTCTCCTGAAATAACTGCTTTAGGCAGTTGTTTAAGGAGTATTTGCCATCATCTTTGACATGGCATCTCTTTTTCTACAGGCATGTTTATCTTTCAAAACAATAAAGAAATAAAAGTCACCAAGTGGTGTAACTTCTGTGACAAATAGACTTGCTTGTCTCAGAACTCTGAAAAAAGGTTCCCTTTTGTGATAATTTGATTATTGTATTTTTCTGACCAGAACTTTTCCCTTTTGTGATATTTTCAAGCTTTGATTGTGAAGTATCCACTGTAGGAAACTGCGATGAAATCTGATAATTTGGTTTGGGGTTGCATTTGAAGGAAAAGAAAATATTTCCTACGTCACAGTAAATTTTTCAGAAATCACGCCAGTGCTCTGGAGTTTTTGGATTACTGCACAGAAGTTGGCATCTCTACTGTAGGTATTGGCTGGCTGTTGGAAACAAAACAATATAGCAGCAGAGATCTTCTGAATCTCTTCTCCCTTTGCTACAGTGCAGACATTTGCTCCCTTGATTTCTTTTGGTCAAGCAGGTCTTTCATTTGGATCTTGTCTGTGTACAGGACAGATGATAAAATCCAGCTTGTTGTCCACAGCCTTGTTGTTCGCACAGCACAAACTTAATTGCATATGCGAGGCATTGCTTAGGGGTCTTTCCTCTTTTTCCTGTACTGTTTGGAACAGAAGGGGGTTAATGTTAAAGGAGTTGTGATTATTTCTGCTATGATTTGTATGTATGGATTTTGGCAGGGCGGCAAACCCCCTTTTTTGACATGGTTTTGGCTTAATTTCCTTACTGCTGGCTCATCACTGATGAGCCGAATGATTAATGTGTTATTTAGTTTCCTTGTGTCTTTTGTTCTTAAAAGTCCTTGCAACAACGTACAAAACCCCAGTAACAATAGCTGATTTTGCAAACCATGGCAAGAATTTGTTCCAAGGGTTTTTTCCAGGGTAACACTGAGATCTTTCTATGTAGTTTATATTCTCCAACACACAGTGTGGGCAGATAAATGTGTTTTCTCAGTGTGTAATATTCTTTTGGTAAGAAACTACTTCTGTTTGATAAGGGGAATTGAATCTGTTGGCCACAGCATCAGACTGAAGATGAACCAGGTCTACTCATCTGCAGGTAGTAGATGCTTTCAAGGCAGTGGTTTGCTATGAGAATGTCAGCTGGTTTTAAGTTCAGGGTGAAACAGAGGTGAGAAACCTTGTTTTGGATGTGCCAAGTGTCCTGCTCATGGCCCATCACTGACACCAGTTAAATGCTGCCACCTCCCACCCCCGACTCTGTGGCTGAGTGGTCACTGGTGTCTTAACGATGCTTTGGTCTTGCAGTGTGGAGACTTTCAGCCAGAAGAAATTTGGCAAATAACTCCAGTTTCCCCACGGCCTTGATTTTTTTATTTCTTTCTGTTTCCAGGTGCCAGTCAGCCACTCCGCCGCCCCTGTTGTCCCCGCGAAGAAGCCCTGCTTACCCTCTCAGCGACAGCGAGGACTCTTCCCGCTCTACTGGGCTCTCCAAAGTCTCCAGCTCCAGACTGTGCCTCAAGGACTGGAAAAGCCGCACCTCTACGCTGCGAAGCACCTCCACGAGCCCATCGGACACCGACTCCCCGAGCCACCCCCTCAAAGCCATCAGTGTGGGTGCTTTGGATAAAAGGCTGTCCGTGTTCAAGGCTGACCAAAAGGAGACTCCAAATGAGGCTCAAGATGGGGAAGCAATAGGGAGCCATCCGCTCACCAGGAGCACTCTGTCCTTGGGCACTGCCACCAAACTGAGGACCCTCTCCATCAGCAGGGTGAGTGTCCGCTCGCAGGCGCTGGACATCAGGCAGAAGATCACAGAATGGGAATGCCGCCGGGAGCTGTCCCCCAGGACGAGTGTGTGTGTGGACAAGAGGGATGCTGGGGAGAGGTCAGGCAGTGAGAGCTGCCCCAGTGTGCTGACCTCCCCCTGCAGCGACAAGACATTTGATTTCAAAGGGCTCAGAAGAATGAGCCGAACATTTTCCGAGTGCTCTTACCCAGAAACCGAGGAGGAGGAACTGCTGGACAGGGATTCCTGCCATCGGTTTGAAAAGAGACCAGGCAGGAGCGAACCTTCTTCTGCCACTTTCCTTAAGAGCCATGTGAGGAAAGAGTCCTCTGCCGTGCTCAACAGAATCCAGAAGATCGAGCAAGCACTGAAGGAGCAGTCGGGCAGAGGCCTCCCCCAGTTACCAAGTAGCTGCTACAGTGTTGACAAAGGGAGGAAAAAGTCTGGGACTCTGAGTACTGTGGAGGGACTGAGTGAAACCCTGAGCGATAGCAAAGGAGGGAGTGTTATTTTGGGGAGTGAACCAGAAACACCTCCTGAGGCTGAGAAAAGCAGTAAAACAAAACAGGGGGTTACTGCAAACTCAGCTGGCCCCAAAGTGCTCCTGGAAAGCCCAGCTAACAGCGCCGTGAATCCTGTCCCCAAGCCCAAACGCACCTTTGAGTACGAGGCAGACAAATCCCACAAAAGCAAACCAAGCAATGGCCTACCTCCATCTCCCACACCTGCTGCTCCTCCTCCCCTCCCGTCCACTCCTGCACCCCCCGTGACCAGAAGGCAGAAGAAAGAGTCGCGCTTTCACAGAAAGTCCCAGAATAGGTAAAAGTCAAGGAAAATCTGCTCGGTTCTCCAAATAAATAAATAAATGGGCTGTATTTTTGTAGTAACAGTATTTTAAGTTCGCCCGCTAATGCAATGCTTTTGACATAAGAAAAGCTAGGAGTTGCCTGCAAGACAAGTGTTTTTCCTGCTGGTCTGCTCTGATAGGATGCACTGGTACAATACCTTTGCATGCCTTCAGTTTTGGAGTTCTACGATCTTCATTCCTCGATCCCCCAAAAAGGCTCTAGGTTAGGTGTGCTAAAGGTTGTCTAGTTCATGTTGGCACAGATGCCCTTAATTGTGATTGTTAATGGACCATAATTTTGTTACTGTCGGGTAGTGGGACCATAGCTGATCCCTCACAGTCTTTTCTTCCTGTAAAACGTACCTGCAGAGGTTTTCTCTTTCTAAAGTTCATTACTTTAGCAGTTGTGTCAGTTTTATGCAGTGTAGATGATTTTATTTAATTCAGTGCTCAGGAATATTATCCTAAGTTACTATTAAAAGCTGTGGAGGATTAATGCTGAGAAAACTGTTTTATCACAGGCAGTCCTTTATATCCTTCCTGAGTTAATGATAGGGAGAGTGTATGGCAACAATTCCCCAGCAATCTCTGGAGCTTGGCTTGTTTTAACCACATGATTTATTTTGAGTTTTAGACATGATGGAACTCATTCTGCTCATTGCTTAGAAGATTTTAGGCATAGTTGTTGCTAAGCATTCAAATTACAGCATTTTTTAACGAATTCACCTGTCTGTGCCTGTGCATGATACACACCTTCCCTTGATATTTAGTGATGAGGTCTGCAAGGAACTGCTAAACATCATCTCAGATGCACACTATCCCTTCAGTATCTACTGCTTGCTGTTGGTTCAGTTATTGAAAGTTTGTCAGCACAATTATACTGACCTGAATTATAGTGGGGCAGGAAGAGGAGAAGAGGAGCCTTCATATTCTGTCCTTTCCTCTCAGGAGACACCTGCTTCTGAAAGATCAAACAGCTCTGCTGAGGCGTGTTGTTTCTCCCAGAAAGGTGTGGGGGGATGTGGAAACTCAAGCTCTGATTAGCAGTGCTTATCTTTGAGTCCTGACAATAATCTCAGAGGAAGTAAATCTAGTTTTTAATGAGAATTTGTGAAATAAAGCTGTCCTCAGTTTGTTCAGCATAGCACTGGCAATGTGCAGAAGACAAACAGTAATTTTAAAATGTTCTGGTGTAAGTGATACCCTTTATTGGAAAAGGGCTAACTCATCTAAGAACCACAATATTTTATCACAATGAGTTTTTGAGATAGTTTTGAAGCTGCTTTCCAGAAGAGGTACAATTCTGCTTGCACCTGCTGTTCTGCAGGTTCAGTCTCCTGTCTTAGCAGAGTTAGACAACAGCACAGTTCAGCAAAGGATCTTCAGGCCTGGGTTAGGGCTAGGAGAAACAAGCCTTCCAAAAAGCATTATTTATCAATTTAAGTTGTAGAATATAAATTGTAGGATTAACAGGGTTGTCATGTGTATCTGATGATCCTTGCAATTCAGTTTGACATTCTACTGGGTAGGTATCCATTCATTTGTAACAGCTTTACCCACTGTAGTTTAATGACTTCTCTGGACACACCTCTTGTTAATCATGATCTAAATAAATTCAAATCAACCTCCCAAAAATCTCAAGTTTGCTGGCTATCTTAAATGGTGGGTGGAAATCCTTTATAAAAATCTCAATTTCATTATCTTTGCTACTGTTCTTCCTTCAGTTACAGAAAGGAGAACTCCAAGATTTACAAAGAACTTAAGACCATACAAGTCATCTAAGAATAATAATATTTGGTTGATAGTAATTACTGAAATCTCAGTATCTAAACTGTTCTTTTTTTGAGAACAGACATAACTCATTGTGTCTGCAGCTTGTAGCTGTGTGTTTCAGATTGAACATACATGTGGTTTGTACTCCCTGGAATGTCATGAGAATGGACTGAGGGTATTTATTTTCCCAATACTTTGGTTGAAAGCACTGGTTTTATTTTTGGTGGTTAATTCAACATTCTAGTAATATGGAGGAAGTCTCTCATGTTTGCCTGCTAGCAGAAAGCCAGGCTGGATCTGGGCAATCTGCTGCCAACAGCTGCTTTAACATTTCAGAGTGGTGTGGGCTGGGTGTTCCCTAGCAGTTGGAAATCCTCTGGCACACACAGAGTGCAGGAGAGGAGTGTCACAGCAGAGGCTTGGGACACATGGACCACAGCTGAGTGTCGGTCCACAAAGCCATTCCTGTCATCCTATACAGTGTCACCACATCACAGTGGTGCCTTGAAATCTATAGGAGCTGGATATTTAACTACTTTAGGAAGTCTCATTTCATACACAGCTATGTCTTCAGTGTGTCAGCATCCTTTGTAACTGTGAGTAGCTGTGGAGGAGCAGTTGTCTGGATCTGACGTGCACAGACTGTTTCTGCCACAATCCTGATGTGAATAACTTGGACCTGGATATTCTGAAGCTTAGGGAAAGGGGAGAGAGGAGACTCCTAAGCCCGATCCTGAGCTGTAAGCCTGCTCCAGCAGACAAATAGGAAATGCCCTTTTCGAATGTATTGTTCTTTGCAATAGTCACTGTGTTACCTGTAGGGATGCTTGAGCCAATTCACAGGCCAAAGTGTCTCATGAGACTCTGTCACTGCCACATGGATATGCTGTAACATATGCTTCACTCCAGCTGGGAAGAAGAAGAAGCAGGGTTGATGGTAGGATGATTTATTGTTAATCTAGTTTGGGTCTCAGTGAGTGAAGCATGCAGACCAGCACAGTCCACGCAAGCCTTGCAGCACCATGGGATTTATGCTCTGACCTGAGCCCATTTTTCTCACTGTTTCATCCTCAGCTGTAAATCAATGCAATGAATGCCAGCCCCTGTACTGCTAGCACTGCAAATTGTGGCCCTCCCAGCTTGAGTGTAGATAGCTTGAGAGTGGGAAGAACTCGGCCTCTTCTACCTCTAGAACTGCTCAGCAGTACCTGGGGCAGGTGTGGGTGGGAGACAAGTTGTGTGTGTTCACCTGACCCAGCTGGTCCTCACCTTCCTGCCAGAAAGGGCAAACCTTCAGCCCCCAGCCGTCAGCCCAGGTTGCTCATGCACCCCAGGGATCATTAATTTCCTCAAGGCTTTCTCCTTTGCTGTCAGTGCTTGGCACGGGGTGTGCAAGGGAAACAGGTGACTTTCACACGAGTCTGCCTTTGGCATTTGTACACTGAGCTCTGTGCAGGAACATATCTGAAAGTTCAAGATGTGAATAGTGTCAAACTAAGGCTACATCTCCCAGAGCAACCAGTGCAGGAATGCTTTTCAGACACTGTGTCTTTCTTTAGGAGAGAGGGCTACATGTTTCTTGGGCCTCTGGAAAGAACAAGGTAATTTCTAATCTGAGGATTGTGCTGCTAACTTACTCTGTAAACTTGGAAAAATATCACATATTTTCTCGGTATTTTCTTCCTGTCTGCATAATTGGGTAACAATACTTCCAACTTCATAGAAGTGTCATAGATGATTATACTAGAGACTGCTGTGAGCACAGGACTTATGGTCTGCTAAAAGTTAGTCCTTAAAGCATAATGTGGGATTTTTTTTTTTGTTGTGGTTCACTTTATATATATTTCTTAGCAAGCAAATGCTCATCTAAATGTTTGAATAATTTTGCATTCTTGTTACTCATTATTATTGTTTTAAACTTTAGAAAATCCTTTGAGTTTGAGGATGCCTCAAGCCTGCAATCCCTGTACCCTCCCTCCCCAACTGAAAATGGAACCGAGAGCCAGCATAAATTTGGATCCAAGAGCACTTTAGAAGAAAATGCCTATGAAGACATTGTAGGTAAGAAGCTGCTGCAGAACATGGGCTCACAGCAGGATGTTGAGTGGCTGTGGGCAGGCCGTGTATTGCTGAACACATGCCCTGTGCAGGACCATTCAGTGCTGTCAGTAAAGAGAGATTAAATGGAGGCTAAATGGGTTTGATCCTTCAGTGCAAATGTAGCTCTCAGGCTGCATGCAGGAAGTCTTGATTCTTTCAGACTTCACTGGGTAGTATTGGAAACAGACTGTTTGGTCAGCTTTTTGCCAATGCTTTTCAAGTACCAAATCGTTCTTTTTATCGAGATCTTGGCTTGAAGCCTTGAGTGGTGTAAAAATGTAAAGAACAGAACCCGAGACAGTGTTTACAGAACTATCCAATAGCAAGATTAACCTCAGAGGCCTTGTGTGGTCAGCCTGAGCTTTTCAGGACTCCGGTGTGGACTGCCCCAAAGCAGTTATTTGTAGCACTGTTCCTGGTCTCCTCCAAGTCCCAGTTGCTGGTTAAAGAGGAATTAATTTCCTTTAGCTATACAACCATCAGGAATGCACAACAAAAAACACTGTTTTCATTAAGCTTCATAAGAAAAACATGTTTCTTTTGGTCTTAGAAGGAAATCTATGGCCTATGCATACATTCTTTTAACATCAAAAAAAAGTTGTTATAATTACCAAAAATTGGGCAGCCCTTCAGAGGACAGATTTTCCACACAAGGGATGAATATCTGCTTTATTTTTAACTCTTTCAGTATAATATTATTGCAACAGATACAAAGGGGACTTGGTTTTACTTTGGGCAATGAATCTTTATATACTGAAAGCTGGAGGGCTACCAAGATAGTCTGGAACCCTAGAGCACACATCCTCTGAAGAGACACTGACAAGCTGGGCTTGTTTAGTCTGGTAAAAAGCACTCTAATAGTGCTTACAAATGTTTGAGAGGCAAACAAAGACAATAGAACAAAACTATACTTGGTCATATCAGTTGATATAGCAAAGAACAATGGCCACAAATTGGAGCCTGGGGCTCTCTGTCACACCAAAATTCTGTCTCTGGCTTGTCAGCCTCAGTGAAAACAGGAATTTACTCTTTCCATTCTCAGCTGTATACTTTGTCTATGCCATTCAAAAAAATTGCTTTCGGAACAGAAGCTTTCAGCTCCTGCTCAGTGTCTGTTAAAATGAAATCTTTTGTAGATACTAAAAAGTCATTTTCTGTGTAGTGCATCCTTATATCATCAGCCTTTTCCATGACAGACCGCCGTGCTACTCACACTTGAGAATGTATTGTGTGTTAGTTACAGTGCTCATCTTTGCTCAGGACTTGTCACTGTGCCACCAGATTTTACGTGGTAATGATTCTTTCCCTTGTCTGGTTTGTTAAATATCAATATAAAAGGTGCCGGACTGGTAAGAAACTTTCTTCAAATGAGAAGAACTCTTGGGTTCAGTAAAACAAAAATCATAATGGGCTCTTCCAACTCATGGGTACTATAAAGCAGCCCCTTGCAGACTATAATTTGGCCATTTTGGCAGGGCAGTGGGAAGAGAATGCAAAATTTCAGATCTGTGGACAAACACAGAACTTCATTGTTTTGTACTGCTTTTTCACAACCTCTTTCCAAGCACTTCATTCAATACAGGCAGTGCGGGGGGGAACACAAAATCAGTATTATTCTTACAAACTGTCAGGCATGATTAAAGACAAGCCAAAGAGGTTTGATCTCCAGCTTTAAAGAAACTATTGTAGTTTTGTGTATCACATCTGCATAATTTATACCAGTGGTGCTAGACCCCAGTCTCCAAGTAGCACTTTTGTGCTCATGCAAACCAGGTGTCTGCAAGAGTGAGTTTATTTTATAGATCTACATCTGCTTCAAAGCTATATAAAGGGCTCTGTCACTGTTCTCTGAGTTTTCTTGGCAAACAGTTGCCCTGGAGGTGCCAGTGGGTCTTTTTTTCCCTATACCTTGTTGAATCTCCTTGCCTCCCTAAAACTTGTAGGCAGTTAAAACATTGTTGCTGCAGTAATAAGCTTAATAAAGTGTCATGTCCCCCCACCCCTTAGAATTAATATTTGTAATGCAAGGAAGTGTTAGAATACAAGGAAAGAAAGCGGTGAATACTGTGAATGCGCTAAGTATTCTAGTGTGAGACAGAATCATAAAAAATTCAGGTTGGAAGGGACTGTGAAGTCAGCTGATCCAGCCTCTGCTCAAAGCGAGCCTGATTTCAACATTAAATGAGGTTGCTTAGGGCTACATCTGGTTGAGTTTTCAAAATACCATGGCAGGATGGCTTCACTGCCTCCCTGTGCAGCCTTCTCCACTGCTTAGCCTCCATTGTGAATAATGGTTTCTTGATGTCCCTGTGAACAAATTTTTCTTTCCATCCAGTCTGAATTCTCCTTTCAGACTTGAAGGATGTTGTCCTTCATCCTTTCACCTGCAAGAAGTGCCTGGTGCTGTCTTTTTCACTTGCCTTTCTAGGTAGTGGCAGACAGCAGCTGGGTTATCCCCCAGCCTTCCCCAGGCTAAGCAGCTTCTAAGCATGTAATTGCTAGGCCTGGAGTCATTGGTTTTTTGGTCACCACATGGCCTCTTCATGTGAGGCATATGCACACCAAAGCTTTGTCTTCCTCCTGGTGCCCTTGCACTGCTTATTCTTTAATGACCAGGGCAGCAATGAACTGCTGTGTGTAGTTTATCTTGAGAGCTGCCTTTATTTAAAAAAGTAAGTTTTAAGGTATATTGAAACCAAAAATGATCATGCTCTGAAATCCAGTGACATCACGAACCAGACACTTTGTTCAATTTTGTAATATTTCTGTAGACTTTAATAGATGAAATACCTGCATGGTAAGTTCAGGACAGGTATTGGATTGGAACACAATGATCCATTCTGCATTAATCAAGCAGCCCTTGTATAAAGGGGTGCACATTCCTAATAAAAATCAGAGCTGTGTTCCATGTGCAAGGAACCATGTGGACTTCATTCATCTTCTGTACTAGCACTCACAGAAATGTGGCAGTCATAGTAAACTTAACATTGTTTTGCTTCTTGTGGTTTTGAATGAGCCTTTAATCAGACCAAAATTGATGTGGCTTTCTGAATCCGGTTGGGGAAACCACGCTTGGCTTTGTGTGAATTCAAGAAACGATCATAGTATTAAGAGATGGCTGAGATTGTTGCTTCTGCTGTGTTTGTGCATAACAGTATTTCCTGTCATATGGACCATACGGTTCCAGTTTTCCAGTTTGCTTGTCTACATGCAGCTGAGATGTTGGAATACTGGTATTTAAGGTCTTGTGTCTCTGCAACATTGTTGACCTGACATCTAGGAGAAAGAACTTGTAATCACCACCAAAAAAAAGTTGAACGAGTAAAGTGAAATGAAGGTTAAGGGCATAGTACTAAGTTTGACTTGAGAAAATCTAGTAAAACTAGGTGAAAGAAATAGCACTCCATTTAGAAATTAAATTTAGTGGAAGGAACCTCTGACAAGACAAGCCTTCTTACTCTCTAAGTCCCCAGAATGCTGTACACAGCAGAACAGGTGGAGATTTCCTCCAAGAGGACGCGACAGATGTGCAGAAAACGCATTGCTCAACTGGGCTCTGTGTGTTGCGTCGTAGATTGAGAATGTTTAATTGAACATTGCATGACTCCGTGTCTGCTTTGGCAGCTGGAACTGAAGTAGTCTAGAAAATAAGGCAACGCCTCAAAAACATTGCTGTGGAATCTCTAAAGCCAGGATGAATTTCTGAATGGGATCTTGCTGGTAGGTTCCCACTGGGAGTGTCCCTCAATTCATTGTCTCAGGGACAGCTGGCCCTCTTGGGGAGGGTTTCTTATGCATCCTCCATCTCTCTAGGCCTGTTCACGGTCATGTTTAGGAGATTTTGAGGCCTTTCAGTAGCTGGACACTTCTATTGACAGATTTTTGCGCCTTAAGAGGACAACACAATCACTGCTTCTGTAGGGGTATATAATATAATTGAATCTTATTACAGCTGACACCACAGGTGACTGATAAAAACTTGACAGTGGAGTCATACACAATCGTTTGGCTTTTTCCTCTGTCAGTTTGAGTATTGCTTCAGTTTGGGATAATCAGCTTCTTGTTTACTTGTGCATTAAAACAGGACAAGTCACTCCATGCCTGCTGGTAAAGGCACCTCATCTCTCCTAAACCAATTAATTGGTTTGATTTCTTGTGTAAATTTGGCATAGTGCATGTCATGTAACAAAATGAGATTATTTAGCTGTTTTACTGAATCCTTCGCTGTGTGTGATCAGAGCTGCAGCAATGATGACTGAGGTCAAGTTGGAAAATGTTCCAGCTTGACATTGCTTTCAAATTAGAACATTTGCAAAGTTCTTCCAGTAAATGTGGGAAAGGGTTAGAAAGAGAGCTAGTTGATCTTTTGAGTAAAATCTCATCCTCACATGCCACATTATTGCCTGTCATGATTTTGTAGCACATTTCAGTCTGTCATATTATCATCCCATGACAAATCAGGGAGAAATGGGAATTGCTGGGCTGCTGTGAAGCTGAAGCAAACTTGGAGAGATTGTAACTCTGCCAGCAGTGCTGTGCTAGCTGCTTCTCTGAAGACATTTTGGGTTTTTAGTCAGACACCAGCAGGTTTCTGCAACTAGGATTGATGCAAAATGAGGGCAATGATCACAGACTAGTATATTCCTGTCTTATTCTGCACCCACAGTCTGCCTGTGACAGCCTAAAATGAATGTGAGATTTTGGAAAGTGTAATAGTGGCAAATTTAATAATAGACACTGTAGGGTATTGGCAGCCAGAGCACAATAAATCAAACAGTGTTCATATGGGCCTGTCAAAGAAAGGCCAAATATTCAGCTGATCCTATTGACAATCAGCTTGCTGCTTTGTTGTTACATTTGGATACATGGATTCATTTTTAATAGTCATCTCATGCCCTATTTAGAGCTTAGTTTTTCTCTGTAGAGTGTGTCTCATCATGATAACATCCATTACGACTTCTTGTGACAGTCTCTGCCTGGCTTTCTAGTCAGTGCTGCAGGTTAGTAAAACAGAAGAAAAAAAGACCATGAGACTGCTCTCCCAAATCCTCCTTTAAATTCAGAGACTGTGTTGAAGTCAGCAGGGTGAAGCCCCTGAAATGCAGGCAGTTTAGAGGAGCTGTTGCTGTACTGTGCCAACAGTTGCTCATCAGATGTTTTCATGCACATGATTTTGGACTGAGTGGTAAATGGGTGATTTTTGGGGATGAAATTTCTTGTTCATTTACCAGCTGTGCAAATTCTTTTCCCTTATGCTTCATTATGACTACACTCTAAGCTCTTGCAGTCCCCACAGAGATCGCAGGGAGCTGAAAGTATCTGCAGTGCTTCTTCTGCTTATTGCAAGGCAAAGCAGGACTGGAGAAGTTCAGAAAGCACAGGTTGTTGCCTACAAAGTCCATGGACCAGTGCCCAAAAGGCTGATTGCATTTTAAACTTGCCACTCTGCTTGTTGCAGACGCTCTTCTGCTTTTCTGAGCTCGTGATACTGAGCAGATACACTGGGTGATAGGACTAAAAGCAAGAAATGGTCTGGAACTTAGTGCTGTTCAGCAAGAGCTTTTCAAAGCAGTTGTAATATGTGTCAGCTGTAACTTGAGGTTGAAATAGTTCCTCTTTCTGCAGATTCCTGGGGTAAATTCCCCAGCTGAGATGCAAAGTTGCAGCATCTCTGATGTTGAAAGAGCTCATCTGTGCACCAAAGATCTAAGCTTGGATGCTTAATGGGAGTGTGGAGATTTACTGGTTTTCATCCATTTGATCTGAACATGCTCATAAACATCCCAGTGGCCCAGTTTTCCTCCAGCACTGGTGGTGTGGATCTTCACTGGTGTAATTTTATGACTGAAATGAATGAGCAATGCATGTGCACCTCGTTTGTGAGGTGGTAACTGTCCTGGCCATGCAACTCAGGTCCCTGGGCTTTCTAAGTAGCCAGGAATGGAAGGCAGCAGGCTCTTAGCTTGGGCACTCAGCATCACCCTGTGGATTCTGTATCTCCTCTGTGAGCATTGGCTCCCACTTTATGCACCCAACTTAACAAATATTTAAGAGTCTTTTCCTTCACTCTATACCTGCTGTTCCATTCTTCTCTCTTCCTGGCAGTGCAAAAGGCTGGAGTTATAATCAGCACTCTGTGAATCACTTAATTCCTCTGATAATTGTTTCTCCCATCTAGAACGAAATGATGCATTTCCCTGCTTTCTGCCATTTATAGAGAAGCGTCTGCCTGCTTCTTTTTTTTCCCCCTCAGCCTTACTTTTCACTCCTTTCTCAGTGTGAGACGGGCTCGCTGAGTCTGCCTCTGCTTCCCATTTGCCACGTGTGAGAGGCTGAGCAGAGGAACATTGTGTGCTGCCTCAGGACTTGGTGGGGCTGACTCGCAACGCATCATGGAGTGAAGAACTGCAACCCCTGGGGGAAACTCATCGATCCTTAAGCTCAAGGCACTGCATTCCTCAGGACTTTTCTAAACATCAGTGGTTATTTTATCTTTTTTTTGGTTCTCTTTCTTTTCTTCCCTGATGGACTATTCATTAAATTGTCTGTGAGATCTTCTGGAGATAAATGTCGTGTAGATAAATGCCCTGTGTTAACTCAACACTTTGGTACGTAGAATTCGAGAGAATGGGAAACTTGGAAAAAATGCTTATAGAGGGAACTGATCTGGGAGTAGGGATGGTGATTAGAGACAGTATTTGCCAAAGACTTACTGTTTGTGATCATATGCATTCTGGGGGTATGATTCAGCTTCCTTTGAAGTCAGTGATAATCTGCTGCTGTCTTGTGTGGCTGTTGGATCAGCCTCATTAAGACAAGCCTGGCCTCTATACTGCATAATGTTTCTCCTTTTGGCTTCCAATATAGACATCCATATGGCAGGAACAAGGATGTTTCCTTGCTCTTTCATTGTAAATATGTTTTCCTTTTGCAGCAAATCCAAGCACCGCAGCTTGCAAACATTCCTTGCCTGAGACTTAGGACTGGAGAAGTGGTGGTTGAGGAGAAGGCTGTAAACCTCTGAGCCAGCCCAGTGATATGGAAACTTTCCTCCTTTTTTGTACTGCAGTGGCAGCAGTAGCAGCCACCACCCCGGGTCTCCCGCAGGACCTCACTCCCATGTGGGACCCACACCTGCTGGTGACCACCACTTCTCAAATCTTTTCTCCCATGGAAGGGAGTCACTGTGCAGTCAGATGCAGTTAAATGCTGTTTTGAGGCAGTTCAGGGTATTTTCGGCACTTTTAGTTTACTTGACATCTTTGGTTTCTTGTCACTGGTACAGAAACCAGTCTGGGCTGCCTCTTTTTGTGTATCTGGTCTTTTGTGTGTCTACGAGGGAGAGCAAATATACTAAGAATCTGGTAGTTGAAAATTGCTGGGGAGATAGTTTGTGTGTCGCTTCTAGTTCACAGCTTGAACCAAATACTTCCTTCAAAAGTCACATCAGCAAAACCAGGTGGTTTCTGATTGATCAGACTATTTCATTATCTGAGATTTGGGTTGGAAGGAGGTTCTTCTTAAAAAAAAAAAAAAGGGCAAAAAAAATGGTGAGGTGTATTTGGTCTCAAGGTGTTATTTCAAAGTGGAAAAAACCCCCAAGCTCTGAAATAATTTGGTTTTTAAGCAAATGAGAGAAAGAATAGACACAAGAGTTCTAGAACAGCAAACCAGTCATCTGCAGAAGCTCTCACAGCTCTAGGGGAAAGGGTTAAAATCCCTGTGGTGTCTCCTCTGACCTTCCCATTACAATGAAGAGGAATTTGGCCCAAGCTCTCTTTTGGTAGAGACTCTGACTCAGAAAAATAGTCTCTGCTCATGGTTCCTTGCTCCTCCCCCTTCTCTCATCCAAGACTTCTCTGGGCCCATTTCTGTACTTAATATATCAGGTCGGCATTATTTATGTTGAGTTTAACTGGGTTCAAGCAATTCTGTTTTACATTGCGTTTTGGAAAGAGAATCCCCCTAACATTTATAAATGCTTTACATTGTAAAAAAGGGTTTTTTTCACTGATGGGCTTGTTTCTTCTCAGGAGTTTGGGTACTCTGTAGACTAATGCAGTAACATTTGTTTTCACAAGGAAGCGCATGTTTGAGCCCTGTCTCACGAAGCCGGGTATTTCGAAATCTATTAATCCATTCCAAAATGCTTGCTTGACCTATACTTGACTTGGGCTTACAAGAAATTTTATTATGCCACTAGAGCCTAATCATCTGTAAGTAACAGCATTTTGCAAATTTTACTATTTATCATTGTTATGATTACCATTTCTAGAGCCGTAGAGTCTACAAGTAACAGAATCAGAGTGTGATATCTATTTTTCCTTCCCTCAGGAAGAATCAACCACGTCTATAGTCCTCCATAGTATTCTTTTTTTTTTTTTTTTTTAGGGGTATTTGTTGCTTAAGATTTTTCCTGTTCATTGCATTCATCAAAAGGTCTTTCTTCATATACCCCATGCACCTGAAGGTGTTCTTTCCATATGGCATGAGGATTGGCTTCAATGATAGTGCAGCCTCCAGAATCAGATTCCCTCTGGATGAAATAATAAGCTCTGATTGCCAAGTCAAACATTCTTCAAGAGCAGCAGTGATTCAGGCTTCTAATTAGAACAAAACTAAAACATTCACTCTTGTGCTTATGTTTGACTAGAAATCTCAGTATGATGCACTACTGAAGCAAAACTGTATTTTTATTTGTATTGTGAATATGTGAACTTGCTCAGCAGAAGTTCTTGTGGCTGTAACTGATGAATCAAGCAGTCTCACGCTTCCAGGCTCAAAAATAAAGTAGAAAGCACAAACTGCTTTGCTTTTCTTTTGTACAATAAGGAAATTTAATAAGTCTGTCTAGAACAAAATAGCTGGTAGTCACATAGACTGTTAACCCAGGCCTTGCTCTCACTGAAAACACCATATGCCTCAGCTGTAATCTCCTTAAATGCTGTGAATATTTTCTGTAACAGTGGGAATAATGAACCATGCTACAGCTTTCTGTCCTCAGTTCTCAACTGACACAGTATCTAGTGAAAGCTGAATTTCTTATATTAAATAGCCTGTACTACAACACACATATTGTACTAAACTCATGGGTTTTAAATTCGTCTTTAGATATAAAACCAAAAGAAAGTTGGTTTAAAAGCTTTTAACTTCCTGGATGTTTCTGTAAATTCAGGTCTTGATTTTGAGTAGATCACTTTTTTAAGAGATGATTTTCTGTTCAAGATGGCTGGAAAACTGGAATTTCTTTGTGTTTCAAAAACCTGAAGCTCTAAATCAGTTGCTGATTATCAACTGTCCGAAAAAGTGGATACAAAATGTTAATTTTATTGATGGCACTCATTTATCATCATGCTACTTTGTTTAGTGAGAGGTCTGCTAAGTTCAGGAGTTTGAGAAGACGATGGGTATGGGATCTCACTTAAACCTGGACTATAAATTTTGGTTCTGGTTTTCAAATGGTAAAAATTCAAAGACTGAGGTCTGCTTTTAAGTGTATTTTTCATTTAAGTCATATTTAGGGATTAATTGGTCAAGCCTCTATATATTACTAGCAGGATGAGTTTCCTTCCGGGAGAGAGGAGTTTCACATAACTTGAAATGAACAGCTGCCTAATTTGAAGACAGGATATATTTTAAAGAACACTTTGAGGATGCAGTATGGTTGGGACAGAAATTGTTCTCCTTTTGCACTTTCAGTCTTCTCTCTTGGCACTGCTGAGCCGGAGTGTTTATTCTTTCTTTGCCTTCTCTCAGGAGGAGAGAAAAATGAAGGTTGCATCAAATAAGGATTGTCTTATTGTGTGTAAGGGTGGCGTGTTGAGCACAATTATTTATTGGTCTTCATTTCACCCCGTGAGTGGCTGTTACAGATTTATAAAATCCACTGATACACTTTAAAGAAGTTAAGTGCCTTAGCTTTTATATATCAATAAATTTTCCACAGCTGCAGATGCTCAGAAGCACGTCTTGTGAAATCTTCGCATTTTAGTTAAAAAAAAAAAAAAAAAAAGGACAGTAAAAAAATCCAAAGAAACTTGTCGACTTCATAGCCAAGTTCTCCTCCAAATACTTCCAGCTGCAGCTAGAGGGATGAGTCATGCTGAAAGCTGAGGAGCTTTTAGAAAAGCCTTTCACTTGGTTCACATGATTTTTTTTTTTTTCTAATTTTACATTCCTGTCTGTTTTTCTTTCCTTAAAAAAAACAACAACCCCGAAACCCCAAACGTGAAGGCGAGTCACCCAAGGAAAACCCGTACGAGGATGTGGAGCTGAAAGGCCGTCACGCGGGGCGAAAATCCCACCAGCTGTCCGAGAATTCCCTAGATTCCCTGCACAGGATGTGGACGCCGCAGAACAGGAAATACCCGGCACCTCCGCAGGTAACGGCGGCGGGCGGAGCGGAGCGCGGCTGAAGGCGCTGCTGGCCCGGGGGGGGCACGGCAGCAGGAGCGGCGGGGCACGGCAGCAGGAGCGGCGGGGCACGGCAGCCCGGCGGCGGGGCACGGCAGCAGGAGCGGCGGGCTGCTCCCTGGGCCCCTGTGCGGGCAGCTCCCTGGGCCCGTGTGCGGGCAGCTCCCTCGGCCCGTGTGCGGGCAGCTCCCTGGGCCCGTGTGCGGGCTGCTCCCTGGGCCCGTGTGCGGGCAGCTCCCTCGGCCCGTGTGCGGGCAGCTCCCTGGGCCCCTGTGCGGGCAGCTCCCTGGGCCCGTGTGCGGGCAGCTCCCTCGGCCCGTGTGCGGGCAGCTCCCTGGGCCCGTGTGCGGGCTGCTCCCTGGGCCCGTGTGCGGGCAGCTCCCTCGGCCCGTGTGCGGGCAGCTCCCTGGGCCCCTGTGCGGGCTGCTCCCTGGGCCCCTGTGCGGGCAGCTCCCTCGGCCCCTGTGCGAGCTGCTCCCTGGGCCCGTGTGCGGGCAGCTCCCTGGGCCCGTGTGCGGGCAGCTCCCTGGGCCCCTGTGCGGGCAGCTCCCTCGGCCCCTGTGCGGGCAGCTCCCTGGGCCCCTGTGCGGGCAGCTCCCTCGGCCCCTGTGCGGGCAGCTCCCTGGGCCCGTGTGCGGGCAGCTCCCTCGGCCCGTGTGCGGGCTGCTCCCTGGGCCCCTGTGCGGGCAGCTCCCTGGGCCCGTGTGCGGGCAGCTCCCTCGGCCCGTGTGCGGGCAGCTCCCTCGGCCCGTGTGCGGGCAGCTCCCTCGGCCCCTGTGCGGGCAGCTCCCTCGGCCCCTGTGCGGGCAGCTCCCTGGGCCCCTGTGCGGGCAGCTCCCTCGGCCCCTGTGCGGGCAGCTCCCTGGGCCCGTGTGCGGGCAGCTCCCTGGGCCCGTGTGCGGGCAGCTCCCTCGGCCCGTGTGCGGGCAGCTCCCTCGGCCCGTGTGCGGGCAGCTCCCTGGGCCCCTGTGCGGGCAGCTCCCTCGGCCCGTGTGCGGGCTGCTCCCTCAGCCTGTGGCTGCGCACCCCGCGGCGCTTTGTGCTGCCCGGGCCTGACAGTCCTAAGCGGAGTCCTTCCACTGCTGCCTTTTCAGTTCCGTCTGGCCCTGAATGAACTCTCTGTGTGGCTGCACCTCTTAGGGAATTGCCTGTGCCTCTTCTGCCAGGAGGGGAGAAGTCGGCTGCTGGTTTTGTCCCTGTGTTGTTACGCGAGGCCTGGTGTGACTCTGCTCGTGGGAAATTTGTAGTGTGGCGTGTTTGATTGTAAAACAGAGAATGCCAGCTAAAAGCCCTGAAAAAATACATGAATAATAAAATAGTCAGAAAAACCTGAGTCTCTGCAAGTAACAGGGCTGTATAAATTGTGTTTATAGCATAAGAAAGATGAGGAACTCTGCAGACCTTCCCTTTTGTGGCGAATTTTCCAAAGCAAGCCTGATTTTTTTTTTTTCGTGAACACCATGAAATGCCAGGTTGCCTTGTTGTTTATGGGATCACTGTGTTCATAAGGAAAAATATAAATCTCATCACATACTTAATTTTGAGATTCCAAGTATCCTTTAAAGGAGCTTCATTGTGCACTGAATCAACAGCAAATTTGCACTTGAACAAAAAGTCACAACAATTTACATTTTTGTCTTGTAGAGACACCTAGAAAGCAAACTGAATGCATTTTCTTTCACTTACTTTGTGTGCATGCAAGCATCACAGTCCAAGAGACAAAAGAAGCATTACCAGGATTCTTAGTGTGCTCCTAGCACATCCTCTGTAAAGCAGAGGAGTGACTTCAGCAAAGCTGCTGGAAAAGGAACAAGTGGAAAGTAGTAATCAGGCAAAGAAGAAACAGGCACTGCAGTCGTGAGGATAACCTCATGCTGGGACATGGTGCATAACAATTATTTCTGGCAGTGTGTGTGTTAACAGGAGTTGTGTAGCATTGAGAAGATCCCTGAAGGTGTGTCATTAGACTGGGAACCATACAGGTCTGTAGGAAGATACTGGCCAGTGTTCTCTGTTTAACACAGGGTTACCAAAGAATTTACAGACTTAAGTGGCTTCTGTAAAGTTGTTCAGTAAGTAAGAACTCCCTGGTACCTTTGCAACAGGTCTGTCTTTATTCTGGTTGCTTCTTTTTGAAATGCTGCTGGGAGTGCCTTTCCAGGAGTCAGCCCTGCCATAATTGCACTGTCATTGTGCTGATATTTAAAGTGAAGAGACAGAAGAGTGGGTCAGCTTTGGGCCTGGGTAATTCTCCAATGACCAGAAATAGAAAAGTCTGAATTTCCTGAAGAATGGTAGCTTTGGCAACAATTTATCACCCAGTTTTTCCATCATAGCAACACAGCTGGGTTAGCAACATGACTTTTCAGTCATGGATAATGATAAACAAGATGGAAGAGATCAGAAGGTCAGCAAGCTTCCAACATTCATCTCCACAAAGAATTCCTTTCAATAAAGTATAGACTGCCACCAGTTTTCCTGGCGTGCTTACCTCTGGTATGCAGAGACCTCAGAAACACTGGTGGTGTGGTCATTTTGAATCCCAGTGTCTTTTCCCATTGATTATTTTCAGTTTTTGAAGTCTTCAGGTATGAAAGGAATGTTTTATGATGACATTGTATTTGTGATGCAGCTCCTCTCCACAGAAACACCTGTGCTTAATCCCAGCTAGGATGGCACTGCAATCAGTCAGCCAGTAAATGGGAGGGACATTTATTGCTGCAGGCTTATAGCTTGTAATAGAGCTGATAAAATATTCATAAATGTCAACTGATAGATGTTTAATCTGGCAAAATAGTACTTTTTCCTGGACATGCTGGTGAAGCTTCTAAACAGTGTTTGTGTTTGGGAGGAGAAGGCAGAGACCTGGAGCTGGGCAGAGCTGCTCCAAGGACTGCTCTGAAAGACCCCCAGTTTTTTAAAGATAGATGTTACTTGGTGCTTAATCCTTCAGAGAGATTTTCCCTGTGTGTTGTAATGATAACAGTTTCGTGGTTTAAAGGGAATTCTTTGGGAATGCAGGACAGAGTTGTAACCGCACCTCTGCACACTGGCAGGTCTTAAAACTTCTTAACACCATGAAAACAGAACAAGCTTGATTTTTCTACTAATTTTTTTTCTTGGATAAAATAGCATGAATTAGCTGTTTTAGTTATTACTATTACATTGAATTAATATTACACTGAATTGTGTAATTGCTCTTGATTTTCACTCCTGCAAGTGAAAGGGATGGACCAAGCTCACTGGTCAGTGCTGTGCTGTCAGCCAAGCCCTCAAGTTAGATTTAAGGGCTCATAGAGTTGATGGGATGTGGATGCATGGAAATGCAGCAGAGTCAGAAGTGGTGTTGTTTTCTTTGAACTTTAAAGTCTCCAACGTTGACTCCTGTCCCTTCACCGTGACCTCAGACCCTCTCTTGACACCCATCCTGCAGAGCAGTGGCTCACCTGGCACGACTTCCATGTGCAGCCACCACTCTGTCACAAGAGCTGCCTCTGCCCCAGGTGTTGCTGAGAGGGGAAGAGCTCAAGCTGTTCTTGTCCCTGCAGCTGCCCTCGAAGGCCAGCAGCCACTCCCTGCGCGTCGGGAACTGGTCAGAGAGGAAGAGCCACCGCCTGCCGCGGCTGCCCAAGCGGCACAGCCACGATGACATGCTGCTGCTGGCCCAGCTGGGCATCCCCTCATCCCCCTCCAGCCTCAATGAGGACAGCCTGAGCACTGCCAGCGAGCTGCTGTCCACACGGCGCGCCAGGAGGATCCCAAAGGTACTGGTGGTGTCATCAGGCTTGTGCTGAGGAGAGGTCACCTGTCTGCGAGAGCCTGTGAATTTCTAGCCAGCCTTTAGTCATCACTGAAAGCTCTTTTTGTACCCTAAAGGAACATTTAGATCAGAATCCCTTCCCTAGAAGTAATAACTTCCAAGTCATCCAAGAGGAGCAAAGATCTGATGGCCGCCTTCGCACAGAATTGATTTTAAGGCAGTTCTGTTTTCCACACTCTTCTTTAAGCTCTGTGGACCAGAGCATTGCTGTGTATATAACTTTAAGATTTTGAATGGGTGATGGCCCAGCAATTATTATTTATACCATGTAGCAACATCTGAAGTGGTTTATTTCCCCATCATTTGTTTCCAGGAAAATAACTAATTGGCCTAATAAGTTTCCGTTCATTTACTCACAACTTACCCCATCCTGATAACCATGCTGTCTTGATGGATTTGAAGTAAAACTTAATTTTTCATTTTTCAAGGAGCTTTTCGATTCAAAACGGAATGTGGAGAAAACCCCCAAGCCACAGGACAACAACCAAAAAAACCAACAATACAATAGCAACAGAGAGGGGGAGAACTGCCAATATGCTTCATTTTGGCTTGGGAACAAAGTTGATTTTTACTGTGTATTCAACTTTTTCCTGTTCTTATTAGTGAGCATATTTTAAAGTACATGGCTATAAATACTGTGAGTAGAGTGAGATTTTTACATTTCTGTCAATTGGTTGGAAATTCTGTTTAAGGATGAAATTAATCCTATGTCCTTAATATTTACTGTATTTTTATTTTCTTGGAATATATTGTTTCACTGCACAAATGGGCACACATCTCTGGAGGATGTTATAGGGTGACGTATGGAGTAGCTTACTACCTGATTTTGAGTAAAACTTGGAAAGTTTGGCTGTTAGTTTTGTACACAAATAATTTTTTTAAATGGAAGGGACAGATATTCTCCTTCTGTGAAATTATGATTTCAGCATATGAATATTCACAATTTTATTGCAAATCTGTGATAATTTCTGTTTTCTTATTACTTCATCTTTCAGGATCACATACTCCTGGAGAATAGAATTTTTAAAATTGAGATAGTGTTAGTTATTAAAGGGAAAACATAAAAAGGTTTTACTTCAGTCTGTGTTCTGTTACTGCCCTTCTGCTGTGTCTATAGCAAATTGCTTCATTTCACTCAGTTTATTTCTCTCTGCAAGCTGAGATGAAACAGCTTTTGCAAAATGTATTATAGTTCTATGAAGAAATCTGCTATGGAATGAAATATACTGCTCCTGACTTATAAAACATCATGAAGATTAATTGCTACGTATTTGTGACTCTCCCAAAGTTATAGTACTTTGTTTAATGATGAATTCTTGGTAATCCCAGCATCACTATACACAAGTTATCTCATTAATATTTTCGATCATCTCAGATATTTTTGGGGCAGACAGTTATTATCTGCATTAGCCCTCTTGAGGGAAGTCACAAAGATGATTACCAGGGCTTAAAATTCTGGCTAGTGGTGGTTAAATCCATAGAAGTCCACATGGGCCAGATCTTCAGATGACATAATGTCACTTCAAAGCAGTTGGGTCACCTGAAAAAGCTTTAAAAAGTCAGAGCCATCTCTTGTGCTAATTTGAACATGCTAAAATCTCAGTTCAGAGAGGAGCTAGCACACCTTACTCTTGTATTCAAATAAGAATGTGGTCTTCAGGTCCATGAGAGTTTGGCAAAGTTGGGTATGGCTAATGGATTATTCTTATTCAGAAAATGCAAGTGAAGAGAGAAGCAACAGCATAGAGGAATGAGGTGGTAGAGGGTAACAGCTGCCTTTGAATCTTCAGGCTCATTGCTTTCATTGCAAGTGTCTACAGGATTTTTCAAAGTGGGATTTAGGCTTCTGAGTTATTTAATTGTTTTTGAAATATATCCATAGCGAAAGAAATGAGATTCAAAATAACTAATTGAAACAAATGGGATTTAAAAAAAAAGCGATAGATAGTAAAAGTTTTGGGGGTTCAGCTGATCTATCATCTGTATTTTGTTTGGATAGATTAATTAAGTCTCCTGGCAGAAAAATGTTCAGTCTTACTGATTCCTCATTTTCTTATTTTTCAGCTTGTCCAAAGAATCAATTCCATCTACAGTGCAAAAAGAGGGAAAAAGCGCCTCAAGAAACTTTCTATGTCCAACATTGAGACGGCGTCCCTACGAGGTATGGTGCAAGTGACATGGTTCAGTGAATCCATTTGAATGAACAGGATCATCAACTCCCTTCTTTCCTCCACATCTACTCTGGACTTCACTTAGTTTAGAACTTTCTTCTATGAATGATAACTTTCTCTTCGTAAGTTTTGTCCAAAATTCACAGTTTTGACCCTGGAGGTCTTGCATGCTTTTTCCCGGCACTCACACTGTGTAACTCACACTGTGCTTCAGACTGCTGCTGGAAAAACAGGGGCCAAAAAGGAAATTCAGGCCCTGTTTGTAGTAAGAGTACAACAGAGCTTTAATACAAGACCCCCTCAGTAACACGCTGTCATGAGGTTACTTTTGTCTGTTAACTCTAACTCAGTTTGATGAATTCTGGTGATTGGGAATGTTGCCCAGGCAGACAAAGCTCATAAGGCTTTCTTTGACTTCTCAAGTGCTGCATAACTTAAAAAAAAAACAAACAAAACTGAAAACAAGAAGTGAAAGGGTTAAGACCCATTTTCCAAATGGCCCTTTTGCAGCTCAGCATAGATGGGGATTCAGTGCAAACAGTTTGCTGTAATGGAGAATGAATTTTGCCCTTTCATCAAAATGAAGTTCTTACTCTCAAGCAATATTGAAACTGAATCCAAGGAAAACACAATCTAAGGAGTCATTCAAACTGTTTATTTCAAGATATTTTAAGACTGAGGAGAAGTGCATGTGTGGATCACAAGGCTCAGAGATGTGAGATAGGATTTTTCCCAGTCACAGCACAGTGAACTGAGTTTGTTTGCTCTGGTTTTGCATTAACTGATGCCTCTCTGTCCTCTGCAGATGAGAACAGCGAGAGTGAGAGTGACTCAGATGACAGGTTTAAAGGTAAGGGATCAGCCTTCAGTGACTTCTAGTCAGACTCTGTCACAGACATTATCAATGTGTGTACTCCTGCTACTGCATGTTGTTCCTGTCCATGGTCTGTATTCTCTATAGCTTCCTAACTCCGTTATTGCAGAGCTCACAAAGTTCCAACATGGGACCATGAACGTGGAAAGCAAGGACAAAATGAGCTGTGAAGGTCTAACAAGGATTTGGCAACTGTGTCATATAATGAAGAACAGGAGCTTTGATAGTTGGCTTTGTCAGCCACTTCAGAGATGCTGATCTATTCCAGACTGACTACTGGGTGCAGGCTTAGAGGGATGAGATTGGATAAAGATGCTCCTTTCTTATCCATATGCTGCTTTCTGTGCTTACTGCTCGCTGCTGTTGGAGGCAAGGATCTGGGTCTGGTCCAGCATTGTGGTTCTTAGACTCTTTTATAAGTCTGCAGTCTCCAAATTGTAGAAATTCCATTATCAGCACCTGCACAAACTCTTCCTGAGCCAGGCCAGTATATTATTCCCTCCTTTTCCTAAGTCCTGATACAGAAAGAGACCTATAAAAAAGTTGAAGACAGCAGCAACAGATTTCATTACTAAAAACCCAGCACGTTATTAGTAGGTGAGGGCTAAAAAATACAAGGGTGTGGAGCTGTTACAAGATATGGGGCAATCGTTCATGTCTATCCACTGCAGATGTCACCTGCTTACTGTACATGCAGCAAGCCTTTCTGGAAAACCTTGTCTTAGGGAAACAGATTTGTGCCAGATAGGTGGTGGTAAGACCACCCAAAACTGGCAATGTGTGTAACATTGTACAGTGATGTGTGGCAGATGACTCCTTGCTCCTTTGTCTACCCGTACCAACCCAAAAGCACTTGCAGTTCTGTTTCTTTGTGTCAGCAAATAGAGGGGTTGCTTGCTCTCAAAGGCCATGAAAGAAGATAGACAGGGCCTGGCCCCTCTCTTATTCCTGGGAGGATATTCTGATCTCACTGAAAACCGGGAGGCTTTCCCCCATTGTTGTGGAACAGGGGATCTTCATTCTGATGTCTCTCTGAGCAGCTGTTCCTGAGTGACTTTGTGTTTACATTGATGCTCTCAGGGTGTGCTGAGCCAAAGACCCCCTTGTCACGTGTAGCATGACAGGACTCACTGGGTGCCCATCTGGTGGGGTGGGCTCTTGGGTTTCACCTCTAGCAAACGTGAAGAGTGTGGGGCTGTCTCAAGGCAGGAGCAGGCAGGTTGATTCTGAGGTTTTAGCTTCCTTAGCTGTGCACCAGACCCAAGTGCTTTATCAAAATAATTTTTAATTTTTCTGTTGAACCTGGTATATGAGGGCCGGACATCAAGGGCTTTCCCTTTATTTCTGTCAATTAATTGCTGCTGTGAATGAGTGCTTGTGACATCTTATTTCCCTGCCACCAGGGCCAGTCAGCCTTCTGGAAGCTGTGGGCAGTGGCAGCGAGTAGAGCCTTAAGGTTTGAGGTGTGCTGCTAACAGTTCTTTTGCCTTTGCCCAGAGATCCTGGTGTGAAGAGTTGGGGAAGAGCATGCAGGGAGCTGCTTTTACTGAGCTGTTTTGTTTTTCCTTCTACCAGAACTGGTAATGATGTTAATAACCAGTCTTCCATAGATATCCAGCAACAAGTCTCTGGATCAAGGCACATCTTTGCCTTGATGAGTGACCATGAATCTAAGATTGTTCCCCAACAGAATTAGCACTAACAAAGCAACCCACAGGAGGCAATTGGCACATCTTTCCTTTCTTCCCCGTCCCCCTTCCTGGAGATTATTCCATGGCTTGCTTTACATGGTTTGTAGCAAAAAGCTGTGCTGTATAGGGACAGGGCACAGAACTGTTTTTCACCAGGGTAAGCCAGGCCTCCGATGTGTCACCCTGGAGGCCCCAGTGCATTTGCACGCCCACATAAGGGCTTATAATCCAGTCTTATGCGTGAAGAAAAGCCAGACCTTTGGCAGGGTAACAGTTATGATCTGCAAATTATTGCAGTGACTGAGTGTTGCATCACTTCAGTACTTGGAGAAAGTTTTGATTTATGGGTGCAATTAGCAAGGGAGACTACAGAAGGTTTGCTAACTAGGTTTGCTTTTGAAAGGAGAACATGCTTGGAATAATACTCTGGCAAATTGAAAGTCCTTTGTGAATGGCTGTGGTTTACAAAAACACATTGCAGTCTCAGGTAATGATCTGTCTCTTTTTTTATTCCTTTTTTTTTTAAATACCAGCTCATACCCAGCGCCTTGTACACATCCAGTCAATGCTGAAGAGGGCTCCAAGTTATCGCACCCTGGAACTGGAGCTGATTGAGTGGCAGGAGCGGGAGTTATTTGAGTATTTTGTGGTAGTGTCCCTGAAGAAGAAGCCTTCTAAAAACACTTACCTCCCTGAAGTGACATACCAGTTTCCCAAGGTAAAAGAGAAATTGCTATGTACAGTTCATTCTAAGATCAGTAAAGGGAATAAATGGAAAAATGATTTGAAATCCAATTTTTAAACAGAGCTTTCAGAATTGTTCCAAAGCAATCTGTTACAAAGCAAAGGGCATAGAGAAGGTAACTGAAAGCTTTCCCTGTTTTCAAATTTATCTTTTCCAGAGCTGGAGAATTTGGCCTGATGGTGGATGCTTTAAAGACTCTGTTTAAATTCAGTTTCTAAATATTTCACTTTTAGCTCATTTTGGCTATATTAGGATTTGTTCCAAAACTCGCTGAAGGCAATGGAAAGACTTTTGCTGATCTCTGGCATTTCTCTTGTGCTCTTGCAGCAGAAAGGTATTTGAGTTAGGGCTGTGTTTTAAGAGGTCATCGTGCAGCAAGGGAGTTTCAGGCAATTAAAAGAAAAAGTAAAACCCCAACAGTGATTATTTCTTTTGTGTGAGTACCTGTAAGCCTGTCCTGGAGTCATGCCTCACTCTGCCAAGCACAAATACAGGACAATCTGATGGGCCCTGGCTCTCAGAGCTCATCAGTGACCCTGCCCCCGAGCAGAGCTGGGAAGGGACGCCCCAGGGACTGACTGAACCTCGCTTTTCTCCCGGCAGCTGGAGAGACCAACCAAGCAGATGCGGGAGGCGGAGGAGCGCCTCAAGGCTATCCCGCAGTTCTGCTTCCCCGACGCCAAGGACTGGCTCCCAGTGTCTGAGTACAACAGGTGAGTGCTCCAGAGCTCCTCTGCACGATGCAGTGATGCTGGAATGATGCTGGAGTGATGCTGGAGCACGGCTGGAGCAGCCACTGCCTCGCCGATGCCCAATTAAGGAAGCAGCAGTTTGAGTCTTGGCTGCTTTGTGATCAAGCAGCTGTATTTAATTTTTCTTTCCTTTGAAGCTCTGTGTTCTTTTTCTTCCCTATTCTGCCTGCCTCACAGGCCGTGTGGCTGAGAGGAAGAGGCTTGAAGGTTCCTCTGAGTGCTAAACTCCAAAGCATAAATGGAAGTATTTAAAATAAATCTTAAAAAGGATGGGGCCCTTCCCACCCCTGCCCTAGTCATTCTCCTCGGAGTGCTTGCCTCACATTGCAGGACACCCCTTCATTTGGCCCAAAACGTTGCTGTCTGAGAACTTTTTGGAGCTGTGCTCCATGCCAGCAGAGGAGCTCTTTCTTCCTTCCATTGGAAATGAATGACTGTGGGAGAAGGGCAAAGGAAGGAGAACCAGGCTTGCGTTTTCTTTTTCATTCAAAGTGACCTCAAAAAAATGTATAATTCCTTTTTCCCTGCATTGATATGTCAGAACTTGTTGATCCAAAGGTGTAGAGTAACAGGATAGGCAGAAGGGATGGAATCATGGAATGATTTGGGCTGGAAGGGATCTTTAAAGGTCCTTTCTGCCATGAGCAGGGACATCTTCAACTAGATCAGGTTAATCAGAGCCCTGTCCAGCTTGACCTTGAATGCTTCCAAAGATGGGGCATCTACCACGTCGCTGGAGAGCCTGTACTAGTGTTTTACCACCCTCATTGTAAAACATTTCTTCCTTTTATCTAGTCTAAATCTACCTAGTTCTAGTTTGAAATCATTACCGTTTGTCCTGTCACTACAGACCCTATTAAAAAGTCTGTTTCCATCTTTCTTAGAAGCCCCTTTTACATATTGAAAGGCCACAATAAGGTCTCCCCAGAGACAGCTGTAATGATACAAACCCTGGCATTTCCGCACAAGGCAGTATTTTATATAATGCCATTTGTTACTTGCAAAGCAGTCAGGAATGTTTCTGAGCCCAGGCACAAATTCACAGACCCATCCCTTTACCTGTGCTGTAATTACAACCTTAAACTGTTTTGCTGCTGTGTCACAAATGGTATTTATCCTAGACAGAGACATAAAATGAGCTGGATTTTGGAAACCTGTGTTGTTTCTGGATTAGAAGATGATTTCTCTACTCTCAGAGAATATCTAAGGTTCTCCCTTTAAGAGAGCTCAGTTGAAAGACAGGATTGAACTAAAGGTAAAGGAGCACTGGAATACTGCCCTCAAAATCTGATTCTCATGTTCCTTCTGCAGTCACTGACATTCAGCACCCATCTCTTCTAATGAGACAGTTGGCTTGTCCTTAACCACACTGCTGACAGAATTTTTCCACAGAGTATGTCCTAATGATGAAGACCCTCCAGTGGGTAGAATCTCTTACTGGATGAGGCAGTGTCCCTTTCTAAGTGATCTACCTTATAGCCATGCTATAGTTCTGATACAAGCTCTGGGCAATTCACTTTCTCCTAGTGAGACCTTCTCTTTCATGCTGACTGGGGAGGACGGGAGCCGGCGCTTTGGGTACTGCAGGAGGCTCTTGGTAAGTACATCACCTTCACCTCAGAGGGCAGAATTCTCTCGAAGAGGATCTCAAAACTACAGTCTGAACTGAGGGTGTTTCTCATGGTTTTAAAAGGAAACAGGGTTTTCTCACTCTGAAATTTGGAAATGTAAGGATATCAAGTACAATGAGAGTTTGTAACGGCAGTTTCAATCAGATAGGTCCCAAGGCTTGTAGTGAATTTCTGAGAACGTAGAGAGTTTTTTGTTTGAGCACTTAATAAATTCTTTATGTTACGTACTTTCAAGCACAATCAGAAATTCTACAACACTGGAAACAAAGGTAAAGCTGGTATTTCTAAACATCTGTGAGTAGTGTTTATCTCTTGGGCAGCTGCTTACATCTCAAAGGGCTCTGCCAGCACTTTCTCATCAGTCTGCAGCTCGGGACCATGCAACAGGCTGGTGCCAGCACTGGGAAGTCTGGTTTCTCACACTCTTTTTCAGTCCTCATGATCTGAGGTGGTCAACTGGTGAGGTGGGGAGCCTACAAACAGTGTTGTCTCACCACCTGGAAAATCACTGGACACTTGGTAAACTGAGAGCACGGCAGTGTGTGTAAAGCAGGGGGGAGGAATCTGCACAGAGGGTTGCAGAGTGTGTTAAGGGAGCTGGAGCACAGTGCAAACAGGGATTTTGGTGTCCATCCTGCACACCCGGTGGGATGGCAGCAAAGCAGAAAGCAGCTGGTTGTCCTTACACTGGCCTTGCACCTCTTGGATGGGTTTGGAGCTGTTTGTGAGTGACTTGGTGGGGAGCTGTGGCTCCTGTCCTGTTCTCATGACTGTTGCCTACACTTGGTTGGGGAGCTTGTATAGATATTGGAGTCTGGCTGACTCTCGGTGCCAAATGAATGTCCACAGCAGTTTGTAAATATGTCCCCCTCTCTAAGAGTAAGGCACATTGTCACTTTTCCCTGCCTTCCCTTTCTGGCATGATTTTCCACCTTTTCAGGCAGAAAACCTGTCACTAGAGCAGCAGCCTCCATCCTGCACCGCTGCTTGTGCCTGAGCTGGCTGTTCCCCTGCTCTCTGTCCGTGGCAGAGCCCTTGTCGTGCGGACAGCAGATGCTCTGTCTGGGAGGTATTGCTGTGTGTGGTTCCTCTATTTGTAAGAAGTTTCATTAAACTAACATAACAGAAAACTTGTTTATCAGTTCTGGGGCTGGTGTTTGCCATAGGTAGCATCACAGGGACTCACTCTGTATAAAAAATGTGTCAGAGTGGGCTACAACAAGGTTTATATGTGGGCAGGAAATGTCATTAAAGGCTTGTGCTGCAGTAAATCTAGGGCTGGTCAGAGGGTGATGCAGGGATGAACAAGGAAAGCACCTAGAAATCATCCTTGCTGGTGTAAATAAGCACAACAAGACGTAGGGCAGCATTACAATTCAATTTTTTTTAAATGTGTTGTTATTTAAAAGGATAATAAGGTATTTTTAGAAAAAAACCCAACAAAACCTTAGAAAATGTTGTCTAGAATTAAATTGTAGAATGTTTTCACTCTACCAGGTAAGGGTGGTTTAAGACTTCTATATTTCTGCGAATGTTAGTAAATTTGTAATCATGCACAGAGCTTGCATTTGTGAAATGCCAAATGGTTGCTCCTGGACCAGGCTGAGACTGAAATAACCAGTGACAATAAAAGAGATTTATACACAGGAATGTTGAATCAGTTTGTCAATGAAACATTAACATAGGCTTTTTTTACTCACTTAAAGCTCAGTGAAATTCACCTGACATTAAGGACAACATAAAAATAGAACACTGATTTTAAGCTGGTGCAAAAGATGGCTGAGCATATTAGGAAATACCAGGAACAGAATGAAATCAATAGTGCACACTTTTATATAATGGTGTTTTGAGACAGCACTGGAGATTTTTATGCTCCATTGGCTAAGGCAAAAATCAATCAAATAGCAAAAAGAAAAAGGGAAAACAAGTAGTGCCTTGCTAAATCTATCTAATAATTATAAAGCCAGTTATAAAGCAGATCTGCTGCTGCCACCTTGGGTGATCACTTAATTCCTGGATTCCGAACCCTGGCGTAGAGAAGCTGACATGTCTCATCCCACTGGTACAGCCTACTCAGCCAAGGAAAGAAAGGAGTGATGCCAGTGCACTTCACCAGCTTTGCCCTTTGTGGGGCAAATCCAGCCACGCCCTTCTGAGAGCAAAACTGGAGCTTAGAAAGAGAGGGGATTTTGGAAGCTGCAGAGAAACATGTCAGCATTTCCTCTACCTGTGGAAAAGGCAAAAGTAGCAGAGACCTCCTTTTATTTGGGTCCTGCAACCTCCTTCTGTCCTATGGGGAGAAATGGTGGAATCTGGGTGGTTGCCTGAAGTGCCTTTTCCATAGGGCTCGGCTGTACTGACAAAGTGTAACAATTTCACGTCCCCTGCAAACATTGGTGCGTGGTGGGACAGCCTCACTGGTGTGTGCCTCAGTGTGATACATCTCTTTACAGAAAATACAGATTTTGTACAGGCAGCAAGGAGCAGGTAAATCCTACAGGCATTCTTTATATACCAGCGGCAGATTTTTGTGTTTGGGGGTCCAATTTCCTGAGCAGGTTTTGGAAACTTACGCCAGGGTGGCTCTGATGTCCAGGAGGGCACAGCATCTCCTTCAGTTAGTCCCATTCCAGGCCTGCAAGTTCTGTCAAATGCAATAGCCATAATTTGGGAACTACATGCGGTTTTTAGCAGACATTATGTAAGAGAAAGGCGAGGCCACACTGTAATATAGAACCATGAAAAATCCCTAAAATTCTTATAAACTGCTCCACTTCAAGCCAAGCCAACTGCTGTGAGGCTAATTCCTTAGAAAATGTTCCCCAGCTGTCCTGGTGAGGGATGCTCTTGTAATACCCAGCAAGAGGTGTCTCACACCTTCTGGTGCATTTGGCAGCCTCGTTTGCAAAAGCTCCATGGCTGGCTGGGCCAGGCCGGCTGATCCTGTGAGGATGGCTGGCTGCTCTTCTGCAGGGTCTGGTGTGCAGATTCCTGCGTTTAGGAAACAATTGTGTTTTGTCAGCTTTGCTCTCCTTTGGTGTGTTGTGATACAAACAAACTGTTCCACTTTTTTTGCCTTCAGATCTCAGATTCTTCCAGAGCTTTTTTGGGGTCTGTGTGCCAAAACTACCTCAAGGGATACAGTGACAATTATGTTTTGTTTGTTCTAAAAATCCTGTACAGTATCCCCTTTAAATGTATTTATATTGTTTTGTTTCATTTTGGAACAAGATTAGAATGGAATGTAACCTATTGTCCCACAGCAGACAGTCTGCATTTCCATAGATAGCATGAAGTTTTCCAGTTACATCTTGATACCTCCAAGGCAATCCTGCAACAGCTTTTCTAGTGAGTGCACACGTCAGCAGCAAAGATGATTTGGGCACCTTTGCAGGGACTGTTTCATCCTGGCCCTCTCTTCCCTGTCACATAAAATTTGATCCTCCGCCACTTTTCTAGGCTAAGAGAAGCCAGCCCCAAGAATCCATGGAGGAGCAGATGCCTGAATGTGAAGTGTGCACCTGAAAACATGGAAAGTAGTTGTTAGGTGGGAGTAACCTAACATCCTGCATTTGCTGGGGGCAGGAGAAGGGAATTCATTACACTGTGAAAGCAACTTTTGTGGGATGCAGACTGTTTATAGAGCTGCAAAAAGCTCATTGGAAAACCTTTTCTTCTCTTTGCCCTCTTCCATCCTGCCCTTCTCCAAGCACTTCGACAGCCCTGTGCACACTGGGTGCTCTGGCACCCAAAGTTCATGTTTCACGTATAACAAGAAGTCTTTAAGAAGAGCTCTTGGATTTACAACACCCACAGTTTTCTCATGGTCAGAATTTGGATTAGCCCTAACAAGGAATCAAGAGCCTCCATAGAAACTGGCTTGTGACTGACTTTTCATTTTAGCCTCCCAGTGTTTGAATTGTTCTGATTCCTGGCACCATTAAGGAACGTCTCTGTTTCTGGATATGCTGGCTAGTGCATGTGCTTTGCAAAGGCCACTTCCTTCACACAGCTCAGTGCTATGGCAGACTGGGAGGAGATCTCTGAAGGCTCCCCTAGATTCCAAGCACATGGGCGGGGAGGTGGGATTTGAAAGAGAAAAATGGCGGGCTTGGTTTTTGGAGCAAAAGCCTCTTGTTTCTCCTGCCAAAGATTTTGGAGTGGGCTTTGGTCAGTAAAATTCAGATTAAACTTGCTATAAAAAAGATTGTCCTGAGCCACGTGTGGACCAGCCCAGATGCAGAGCTCAGCTTCTCTATCTCAGCCAAGTTCTTATCAGTTCATGTTCATCATTTTGGGAAACTGTCTTGTTATCATCAAAACTCATTAGCATTTTCATTTTCTGGTACTGGACTAAGGCTGAAAATATCCTGGGCTTCAGGAAAACAAATTGAAAGCAAATCAAACCCGAAACATCAACCCTCCATCTCTCAGGAGCAGCGCAGTGCACCAAGGCAGTCACTCGGGTCCCTCTCAGCTGGGCTACTGTAGCGTTTTGCTTTCCTGGACCTATTCTTTGTGTGCAAGAGTGAGCCTTGGGTGGAGGACATGACTCCAAGAGTGTGTAGCTGCCTTGTGGAGCACAGCCTGCAACTTGGGAGAGCTCCATTTTGGGAAGAGAGGAGGTTACACTGGTACTGATGGGCAGACCCAGGGCCTGAGCCTGCCCTAGTGAAGAGAGAGCAGTCCAGGCAGGAGTGTCATGTCCTATACGATGTTCTTTCCTGGGAAAGAAGCAAACTGAAGCACAATGGGTGTTTTAGGTCTGTCTTTGAGGTGTAAACTGATGGCTGGAGGGGAAGTTACGTGAAGGGTTGCCAGTGTTATAAGTTTGAGGAGGTCTGCCCCTCAGAATGGCTCTGCCTGAGGCTTTTGCTTGCTGCTCTTACCACTGATGTGTGTGCATCTGTGAGGCTGTGCTGGTTGCAGGAAAAGGTCTCTGAAGTAACAGAAGAGGATGTCCTGCACAGTGAGTGCAGGGAGGGAAGAATCCCAGCTCTCACAGACATGTAGCCTTTAAGACATTTGAAAGCAATGATATTTCATAAAGGAGAAACTTGGAGTAAGTGCTAAGCAGTTATTGTTTCTGGTCTTATAGATGACCCAGGAATGTGATGTTTTTACTGGCACTCGGTGAGACAGCTCTTGGCTGGGAGCTGTCCAAGGCTTCTGGCATGGCTTCGGCATTCCTGCAGATTTGACACAATGATTTTAACCAAAATCCCACATGCTTGATATAATCACTCAGTGCCTTTAGAAAGGATTTTATACCTAATATGGACAAAAAAGGGCTCTGCTTTTTCAGAGATGTGACGTGTAGTGAGCAGGTTTGGATCCAGAAATAGACTCATCTGTATTCACTTAGCTTTGGTATTTTTTTTGTGGTCTTTATTATAACAGGCAGGCACCTGCTGACTGTCCAAGTCTAGAGTGCAATATTCAGGTTTAAAAAGCACATCTACTCCTCAGTTTCTCTTGATTGTCATCTCTGTGGCATGTGAATTTCAAACACTCCACGGGGAAGTTGATCACTGTGTCAGCAGAGTCTAATGAAGAGATAAGTGGAATAGGCAGGGTAGCAGAGTCCAGTATGCTCAGGAAGTACCATTTGCTTCTCCAGGACATGTATAGGATGGTTATAGAGGATGGTCTTCACAGTTCCTTTTGGGGAGGGGGTAAGAAGGATGTGTATTATTGATTCATACTTGCCACTGTTTAAGTAACATTTGAGTTTCATGTTTATCATGAGTTGGTCTGAGGAAGTTAATGATTTACTCATGCAGCCTGCCTTTGTTTAGGTTGTGAGCTCGCTTTCTGTAGGTTGAGCTCTCTTTGAACTCCAAGGAGTGAGGAACTAAAGTCATCATTGCCTGCCTTAGCATTGCAGTTCTCCTCTTCCAGCACATGGCCCCAGGGTGGCCCCACTCCTCGTGCTGCATCAGGAGCAGGGGACAGAGATAGCAGAGGCATGAGTTACAGCCCTGGTTCAATGTGCTTTTATGGCTGCAAGCTGGAGCGATGTTGGGATACAGCCCCAACACGCTGTGATTTCCAAAGAGGATAAGCTCTATTTGCACTTTTCGGTTTCCTGTCTTATGGAAGAAATACGATGCTTTTCCAAGAGCAGCTATTTGTTGGAGAAGCAGATAGTGAGAGATTTCACGATGGCCAACTGTGTGGTCAGAGAAAGAAGTGTATTTCCTCATGGCTCCACATTAATATGTAATTCCCATCTCCTCTTTGCTGTTATCAGCCGAATGGAAAAGGCCCGCGCCTACCTGAAGTTTATTGTGTCATCAGCCGCCTGGGGTGCTTTGACTTGTTTTCCAAGGTAAGGAGATATTTTTTAATATTGTTTTTTAATTTGGTTGTTTATTGAGATATATCCACAGCGATGAACCAGACTGGAAGAATTTCTTGCTTTGATGGGAGATTACTATTTTACAGTTGCTGTTTTGGATATTCCATCCCTATTATTTGGTTCATCAAAGAATGTCTTATTACTTCTGTGACTGAGGCAGAAATTGATGCAGAAAACATCTGGGTGTCTGTATGATCTGGCTGACTGAAGTTTTTTCCATTGTTTTCTACAGCCATTCTGTGCTGAGCTGTAATTCTTGGCATCCATTGTCTGGATGATGGGCCAGTACCACTTTTACTCCAATACCCCGTGGAATGATGAGGTTGAGAAAAAAGATTATTTGATATGTGAATTCTATACACTTAACACTTTTTTCTTACACATTCTTATACTTGACACTTTTTTTTTTCACCCTAGGAGTCTAGGATAAAGCACAGATGATCTTTTAATTGGCCCAATTTTAATTGATTACGTTTTAATTTAGTAGAGGTTTTCACTTCAGATACGGGAAATCTCACAGAACTTTCACAGATTTTGTTGTTAATTTTCATAGGAATAAAGTTGAAAAGAACATGTGAATCATTTATGTTAATAAAAATCATAGCATTTCTATTGTTCATATGATCTAATATTCATACAGAATGTTATCTTTAAAGCAGGTTTCAAGCTTTTCTAGATAAAACTTTGTTTGACACAAGCCTTGTGTGAAGAACAACAGCTGGGATTGTAATAGTCAATTGCAATTCTGCTTCTGAGGTCTTTCATAAAGCTCTGAAATCAAGGGTTTATAACAATGTCTCTTAGACATAATATGTATCTAAACACAGATATCTGTGAATTAAATGGAATGCATTGTTCTGGGAGGATCACCCAGCTCACCACACTCATGGTGTGGACAGATCTCCTGAGGCTCTTTGTTTGCTATTATGTTTTTATCTAATTTTGATAGCGCTCTATTTTTCAAAGGAAGACTTAGGAGAAGGAAAAAACCAAAATTAGGTATCTTCCTTACAACCAAATATCAGTGCAGCTGAGGTATAAGGTCAGACAAGGAAGGTCATTGCACCAAAATTGCAAATAATCTGCTTTCCCAGTTCAGTCTGTAACCTGGGAAAAAGTGTGTGATTATCCATCCAGAGTGAACCCAAGGCTGATGTGAATGGATCTTCCCTGGCTCCAGCAGGGGCTGTTCCCACGCACTGTGGCAGGCAGGCCCTGGCCACACACGCCTGGAGATCTTGCTGTGTGTAGGAAGGAAAGCTCCTGCTCAGTTCTGTACTGGGTCCTGACTGGGGCTGTAACGCATCTGTGCTGCTTTTCCGCTCCTGGGTGGTGGAGGGGCTGGGCCGCGGGAGGAGCCCATCCACACTGGGGTGTGGGCACAGCATCGCTGTCCTGCACAGGGCTGTCACCTCCTGAGGGCAGCACGTGAGGCTGACTCCAGCCCTGGGCTGGATCTAGCACAGCTCCACAGCACACGCTCCAGGCACTGCATTTGGAAAGGGAACACTTGATAAATGGAGGAGGAAGCACTTGAGTCTTAGCATCCTTGTTGGTTTTGAAGACAGATGAGGTGTGGATGGAGACAGAAGTTCTTGAGAAGTGAGACACCCTCTTTTTCCAGCTAAAGAGTAGGAACCTGGGCTATCCTTACTTGATAAATCCAGTGAAAGAAAGGAAAAAATAATGAGGGTGCATTTTGCTGAATTAGTCAAAACAAGGAATAGCTGTCTTTACAGTACACAGTGAGTGATAAAAAGCCATGGGATATTAAATCTTGGATATTATTTATCACAAAAGCAAAAAGATTCCTCTGGTTTAAAATGTTTATCATTTTTTTTTCTGATAACTTGCATTAATTTCGTTTTCCACAAAGCCTTTTATGCTCACTCACTGTTGTAATACCTATTGCTAAGACAGACTTGAGAACCACAGATATCTTAACTTCCAGCCGGCTCATTTGGTCATGGGTTCAACAGATGTTTCTGACCATTTTATCTCTTGCGATCTCTGTTCAGCTTTTATTTGGTTTAAATGCTCCTTTTATTTGCATTGTGAAGGTCCTTGGGGCAGGCATATGACACACACATGACCCCAACTCCAGCAACAAAAAGCATCGCATAGTGACTGCCGGAGCACAACTGTGTGCTGGCAGTGTGCAGGAGCACCAAGGGACCTGGGGCACAGCCCTGCTTCATTGCTGCTTCCCACTTGGGCAGCTGGGTTTGTTTGCTGAGGATGGTTGTGCTGCAAATTACATCAAGAGTGAAATTCATGTCCTCATTTATGGTTTTCTGCCACTTCCATGGACTGGAATGCAAGTTATGTACACAGGGGCAGCTTTGCTTTAGTTAGGCCTTCACTATGTCACAGGGAGGAAGGAGAAACTATGTACCAGTGAATGCCTCTGCTGGCATTTGGTGTCACCAGCTATTGTCACGGGTCACCAGCTTGTGCTTAAGTGTCTTTTAATGCTCTGCTTCAGTGAAAATCACTTCCAAGAGAAACAAGAGAAAATGCCTGGCTCAGGCCCACTAACTCTTGTATGGCCTTTTGCTCTGGAGTGGTGGTTAAAATATCACCATTGCAGGTCAAACCACTGACTGCTTTGAACCTTGCTTTCTGTGTTCTTTAGGTTTATCGTCTATATGCTCTATCTAATGTGGGAAAACTTAGCTGTGATCTAATTTATGTTGCCCCATGTGACCAAAGAGAGAAGAAAATAGTAGTCTTCTCTTTGTAAGAAGTTCCTTCTGCTTATTTCAAGACTAGATTGCCTGCTCTGCATCATGTCCAAGAGAAAATGACCTTAATGCAGGCACCAGTGTGAACAGCTGGGCATGCTTCAGGGGCTGCTCGTGGTCTCCAGCTCAGCATAGACTCTGACCTGACAGCCACTGCTGGGAGCCTTTCAGGAGCTCAGTCCTGCTATCATAGTGGCAGCAATGCTTTCTTTGCTACTCTGGCTTTTTCCTGCCCTCTCATTTGAAATGGAAGGAATGCCCATGCAGAAGAATATTTTTCTTTGACACAGATTTCAAGATGTACCACTGAGACGTGATGCTGACCTGGGCTGTGATCATGGCATTTGTCTTCATCTTTCTCTCCTTCAGCTCACCCTGCTGTTCAGGAATAATCCCAATATATGGATCCCTTTAGTCATGTTGAGTCTTCTTCCTCTTTTCCAGATTTGTTAATTCTTCCTTGGCCTCTGTGCTAATTACATTCACAAACAGGCTTCATTTTGTAACCGGAAAACATGGATTGATAGTAATGAAGAAATACACAGCAGAGGAGAAATTAACTGAGATCTGCCATATGTCTAAGCACATGTGCATCAAAGGATGCTTCAAAAGTCTGTGTGATGCTGATATGTTCTGTCTCTCTCTCACTTATGTCTTACTAATGGACCAGATCCTGGATGAGGTTGAAAGGAGAAGGGGAATATCTGCTGCCCTGGTTTATCCATTTATGAGAAGTCTTATGGAATCTCCTTTTCCTGCACCTGGAAAGACAATCAAAGTCAAGACCTTCCTGCCTGGAGCTGGAAATGAGGTAAAAAGCAACTGCAAACATTAAAAGTTAAAGCCCTTTACCACTCCATTATCAAAACAGCAAAAGAAAAACAGGAGGAAGCAAACAGATTCTACAGGGAGGTGGGGTGGCACACCTTCAAAATGAGCAGAGCAGGAGCTGCACCACTGTGGATATGCTAATGCTAGTTCCCATTGATGATTATAAGCCAATTTATGGTTATGTATTTATTATTTCATGTTTACTAAGTTGTGTGTAAGAAAAACAGCCAACACAAATGTCTCTGTGTGTCTGGCCTACTGCAGTTCAGAGACTGCAGCATTGCTGGGCTTTATCACAGTGATAAGAGGCAAGTGTGAATTTCCCATGCTGTCTGTACCTGAATGCTTCAGCAGCTGCTTGTTATTTCAAACTTCATTACTGCTGGTCCTGGCATTGGTAGGAGTGACCAGCAGCATTTAAATGGCTCTCTTTGGCCATAAATACCTTTAAACTGGCCCTCAAAGAAAAGCATGTCATGTAAAACTTTCATGTGTGTGCTCACATATAATAGATGTCATTTCTTTTTACTCCTGACTCAAGTAGCTAGAAGCCTAGCTTTAGACAACATATGCCTTACTGGAAAATGGCAGTATTGATTAAAAGGCTTTTGCAACTTGGGGCTGGCCAACCATGTCAAATTCTGCTCCACTCAGATGGGCAAAGGATATAGAAGGGATACATCCCTGAAGATAGGAATAGAATTTGTCCCAGTTAGTGAAAGCAGGAAAAAACCGCTCCCCTTTAGGGTTGTTTTACATTCCTTAGGGTTAGTTTTACAGTGCTTTTGTTATTTTTGCATTGAATCATATCTTCTCTAAATGTAATGCCACTGACTTCAATGGAGTGGGCCTGTAATGTATGGAGTAAGCTGGTATGAAATGTAAAATGTTCTTTGTATAAGTGACCTGCAAGGCATTTTAAAGTCACCTGCATTTTCTTCTGGAGAAACAGTGTCTGAAAGGGTGATTGGCATAACAGGGGAAAGATCTGACAATGCTTTTTTCTGTGTGAATGTATCTGGGAGCCATGGATCTGCAACTTCTCTATCCTCTGCTCAAGCTTCTGAACTCTCCCAGAGAAAAACATTGAGATAATTCCAACAAACAAACAACTCTCTTCTGGCTGAGCTTTGCTCTCTGTTGTGCTAGTACAAACTCGTTATTTAAATGGAATGCACTGGCTTAATTAGGAACAGAATCTTGTCCTTCCATTGTGGCTCCTCTTGCCTAAACAAAGATGATGATTAATTGGGAAGCAGACAGTATATTTCTTTGTGATGAGCAGACTGAGGCAGCAGAAAACATTCCTGGTATTTGTAAAAGCTGCCGTAACTTGCATTGCATCCTACCCTGCAGCAAGATTTTCATGTTGGAAGGTTTGCAGTAGAATCAGCTCCTCATGGTTTGGCACATACACTTGATTTGAGCTTGCAATCTCAGTGCAAAGGAATGGAAGTGGGCACCTTTGCTGATTGTGAGGAAGAGTTAGGCAGCATTTCCAAGGAGCCATTCCTGGTACAGTCCCTCCACAATTTGTTTCTTACTGCTCTTTGGGGCAACAGCTGAGTGATGGGTGTCTATACATCATAATGTTCCTGTGTTTCAGGCCTAAAAAAATCAAATCTATGCACAGATACTGTTCTAAGAGTGGCTTTCTTTTTACAGTTGCGTGTTACTGATCACAAACAATATCACAACTAAACTGATATGAACTTACTTTGTTTACAGTATCCTGTGATCTTGAGCATATCCTTAAAAACAGTATTTGTGAGGGATTTTGTAAGGGCTACTCCAGTTAAACTGGATCCAGTACACTTGTGAAATGTGGTGTCATGTGCATGAAAGCATAAGAGTAGTCTAAAGCAATAAAGTGACGGTGATTTTTGGACATATGGAAAGAAGAAGATGTATACATGTTCCTGTTAATATATATTCAGAGATTTCAACACAGCTTCAAGTTGGCCAGCTTTTTCCCTTTCCCTTCTGTTTCCTCAAATTCCTCAATAGTCCATCATTTGCTGTCTTGTGCTTCGTATTTTCTTCCTTCTGTTACTTTCTTCTTCACGTTATTTTTCCCTCTTCTTTTTTCTGTCCTCTGCCTTCAAGTTCCACATCTGAACATGTGAATTGCAGACTAAAAGGAAGATATAATAAAGGAATCAAGGAAAAAGGCATTTGAGAAAAGGAAGGAGAGGGCCTGAGGTCATGGATGAAGTATGAAAATTAGACTGTAAAGGGATGTCACAACTCACCATCTAAGACCTTGTCCTGACTCCCCAGTTAAGTATATAAAAATATATATACGTACGTATCTTTATATGAAAAGAGAAAGGTTTTGAACACTATCTGGTGAATTACACATCACAGAGGAGTGGAAATGAAGTACATTTGGTTTAAAGTCTTCCTGGCCTTTTAGTTGAGTCCCAGGCTCCTCTCTAGATGTTAATATGAATTGTTAGCCAAGCTTAGAACCCAATTTACCTTGTCTTTATGGCTATTTTATCCCTGTAAGCTTCCAGCTCCAGTGTTTGATTGTTACTTGCTTCATACTCTTGACTCAGGCAAGCTTTGCATCTCTGACAGAATGTTTGGAAGGGAGAATTATGCTTCCCTTGGAGATGACAGCAGACAGTGCACACAGCTGTATTCTGGGAAGAATGGCATGACAGGAATTGTGCAATACACCGTTTTTCTGGAGCGCTGTGCCTGCAGCCTCGGTTTGCACGGGGGGCTGGGGTTCAGTCTGTGTCCCCTCGCCAGGCAAGCACGGGACAGTGCTGGAGGGCCGGGCTGGCTCCCGGGCCGCTGGCACTGCCGGCCTTGCCCAGCGCTGCTGACTGCTGTGTGTTGGGTGTGTCCAGGTCATTGAGCTGCGGAGGCCCATGGACTCCCGCCTGGAACACGTGGACTTTGAGTGCCTGTTCAAGTGCCTCAGCGTGCGGCAGATCATCCGCATCTTTGCCTCCCTCCTGCTGGAGCGCCGCGTCATCTTCGTAGCAGACAAGCTCAGGTAAGTGCTGGAGGCGCCTCAGGCACACACACAAGACAGTGCTATCTCTGGGTACAAAGGGCTTTATGAAACATACAGAATGGTTTTCAGATGTAAGGATCCTCTCACTGGAGGATTTAAATGTCTTTTTACATCCATGGATGTTCTGTCTTACTTTCCCATCTGTAAAATAGCAATACCAGTTCTCACCTGCTTCAGTGTCAGCAGATGTTTGCACAGCATTTTGAAGCAATGTAGTCCCAGCAAGGTTTCTTTTCAGGTTTTGGACACGGAGTACTCGTAAAGAGTAGCAGAAGTTGTCACTGAGGTGCTTCATCTTGTGCTCATACAGTGCTGAGAGCTCCCCTGGTTTTGCTCCATGCAGTACAGAGAGTTTATGTTGGTGCTGTCTTTCAGTTCCTGCCCTACCAAACCCATCCAGTGGGAGTGTTAAACTGCTATCACAGTCCTTCCCAACTATTTGGGATATTTTTCCTGGTTCTCACGTGACCTGAAAACATTTCCTTTTGGAAGCTCCATCTTGGGCTCCTTGCTACAACACTTCAACACACCTTTTGCTTCCCTGCCTTTTGATTGCAATCTCCCCTTTTGGTTCCTCTGAAGCATGAACTCACCCCAGGGTGTAAGGACTGAGAGCGACAGGCCACAACTTCACATGGCCTTTCCCAAGGAAATGGGAGCTCTGTGTAAGCTGCACCCCTGCCCCATAGCAAAGAAACATCCTATTTTTTAGATGCTTGTGTAATCCATACAGAAGAGTGTGGGCAATGTAAAGAAGACGTCCTTTGCTGTGGCATGATAAAGAATAAAAAATGGCAAATAAAAATAAAGCCTGTAATTTATTAGACTCAGGAACATCCAGCATCTTTTAAAAGGACACCAGAGACTGTATGGGAGGTTAAAAACACAGATGGATCTACCCAAACAAACTCTGTTAAACACTTTATCAGTCCCGACCTCCTCTGAATGACCGCCAGAAATAATAGCTGCACTTAGTGGCCGCCAGTGTATATAATAGCAAAAATACTTTGCATAGTAAAAGCTTTACAACCTTTAGGGGAGAATTTCTTAAAGCTGTAGACCCTTCTCAGGTTATAAAGTTACTTCCTTAGCAGTCTTTTTTGTGTCTAGAACAACAGGAACATTTTATTTCATCCCTTTTCTTGTCAGTAACCCTTGGTTTGAATGACCATTTGGGATGACTTAATTTCACATAAACCCATGATGAGAATTGTGTAACTAGTCCAGGGTTTCTGCAGTACTTTAGTAGATACATGAATCACACCACGAATATTGGGGCAAGTAGCTTTAGAAAATACTGTTGGTGCATTCCTTCTGACTTTCCCTACAGCATGTTTACTTACCTCATTCTGTTTCTGCACTCTTACCATTCTTTCAGCACCCACAAGTCTGACTGTAATTCAGATTGACACAGATCTGCATTCCTTCCAATGGCACAGTGATCTGAGTGGGAACTCACAGAAATGGTGCAGCAAAAGTGAGGGCCCTGCTGTGCTGCTGCCAACTGCTGCTCTGCTCTGGAGCTCCCAGTTGTTCCTCTGTAGTGTTCTGTGAACCATAGGCACTGTCCTGCAGGGATGGCTTGCTGTGGGAGAGATCCTCAGCCATGAGGGAGAAGACAGACAGCAGCCATTCCCTGGAGCATTTCCCTGGGACAGCTGGCCTAGCCAATGTCATATAATGCTCGGGGCACTGTGCAGAGAAAATCAACATTTAAACCTACTTTGACAGGCTCGAGGTAGCTTGGCATGGAAAACAGCTGTGTTGCTGATACTGAGGGCTTGTGGTAACCCAGGACTTCATCAGGCAGCCAGGGTTTTACACACATTGCAGCCCTGGCTTGAAGTTCAGGCTTGCCTGTGCAATTACCTTTCTCTTGATAGCTGCCTAGTCCCACAGGCCTTGGAGCAGGGAATAAGAGAGTTCTGCTTACAGGCAGTGTGCTGCTCACCCTTTTGGCACACAGAAAGAGGGCACCAGGACCAACAGGAACCAGAAATGATAAAGATCCCTCTTGGTAAACACATACCCAAACATTGTGCTCCCCTGCAGAAACTGTTACCCAGTGAGCTGTTGTTTCAGTGTGAGAGGGGGCCCTGGGATAGGGGCCATTACACATGAGAAAAGAGAGGATTCAGATGGATCTGAGAGGCTTGGGTGGTTTTGTGGTTGCTCCTGTAAGAAGGGACAGAACCTTTCTTACAAAATGGCTTGGATTCATATGCTTTTCTATATCCACATATACCCTTTATTGTATCTATATACTTTGTTTCATTTGATAAGAGGATTACAAAATCCGGTGTGGTAGATAAGGTTCTGGATTCAGACTTCTGAACCCTCTGACCTGCTGAGTGTCACATGCTGGAAACATAAGCACCTCTTTCTTATCTTTTGTCTGGTCTGTCTGGGGTCCCAAACACTCTGGGGTGGAGGCTGCTTCTTGCTGTGTGTGTGCAGCAGCTCTGCTTTATTCAGTGTGGTCCCTCTCAGCATGGGGATCTAGGAGGTACTGTAAACCAGAAGCTAATAATGAGTCCTTTGACAAAGGCCTGGAGAAAGTGACAGTGGATTTAAATTCAATACTTACTGAGATTTTCGTGGTTTAAATAGGGATGAAGTCTAAAATGAAACACTCTGGCTTTGAACTAGTAACTGTCTTCTTGGAACCTTTGCCTTGTCTGACATGAGTTTTGTTTATGGGCATCCTGGCTGAAACTGGAGTTTACCAGTAATGTGGAAAAAAAAAAGTGAAATATCTTACAGGTCCACTCTGTGCCCAAAGAACGAGAGCAGGAAATTAAAATGATTTTACAAGGGTTTGATTTCTGTATGTACCCAAAAACTAGCTTAGAAATAAATGGTGTTGAGGTTTAGGCTTCAAACAGTAAGATGCATTGGGCTTTTGTGGCTGCCTGTTTAGTGGGTCTCCCAGCAATAAATGATTTCACACATTATACAAGTTTGGGAAAGTCATGCCTAGTGGAGTGAGATTCATTCAATAAGTTGTTATTTATGGTTCTTATAGTACCCAGAATGTGCCAAAATTTAAAGTCCTTGGTCTTTGCAGGAAGAAGTTGTTGTTTGTCAACACAGAGAGTGATGCTCCCAAGTAGTGAGGAAACAACAGTGAAGTTCTGAATGACAGCACTGTGAGGTTGCCCTGGTTAGATATGTGCAGTCAGGTTTGGGTATTTTTCCCTCCAATAAGTTGATTATGTATTTTTTCTGCTTGAAATTGGGTGAATAAATCCCTGCAGCTATTTGCTCATCTTCAAAAATGAATGTGAATCTGCCAGCGACCTTTCAGAATTTTGGTCTCCGTGAACAGTCATGAAGACAACAAAGAAACAAAAATAACAATAAAGAAACTTGGAATAATAATAATAATAATAATAATAATAATAATAATAATAATACCACAACTCTCAAAGAGGTAACTCAAGGCTCCAATTCCTTAAAAATCTGCTGAAAGCACAGCTGAGGTGGTATATCCCATCCCACTTCTAATCCCTGTCCCACTGGGACCCCCTGTTTATGTTCCCAACATTCTGCCTGGTCACCCCAACTCTGGAGCAGTCCCATGCCTGCCAGCTGCACAGGAGGAGCTGCTCTAGTGCCATCCTCTGAGGTTTGAAAAGCAGCAGATGCAAAACCAGTGGGTCCTGGGGCTCAGGAACATTGACCTTGCTGCAGGCACAAAGGTAGCAACAGAAAATAAATAGAAAGCAAACATTGGAAGAAAAATACTTCTCTGCTTGTTCTAGTTTTATGCTGGGGAAACAAATTTGTGGATGTGTTTGCTGAGGAGGTGATGTATCCGTGCATGTGAGAACAGTCTCTTTGCCTTTTCCCCGGAATGTTTGGAGAGGGGGAAAGGAAGGCCCTGGACATAGCAATGTCCTTTTGTTATAACCCCATTTTTTATAAATAAAAACCACTCTTGCTGTATCCACTATATTGTGAAGGACTTTGAGGATATTTTGCTTACATTTCATATATGGGTCCAGTCCAATGCCAGCCACAGTCAGTGGGAATGTTTGGATGAGGCTTGTTTTTTGCTGTGGATCCAAATCCTCCAGTATTCCTCTCAGTGGCCTTTCGAAAACTTTTGGGACTGTGCAAGGCTTCTGTAGAGCCCCTGCTCTTGTAAAAGACAAAACAACTTTTCATTGTTGTGAATTCTGGTTTTATATGAGATATTTCAGCTACTTCTCAGTGAAGCAGGAGCATGGGCCTCAGGGAAAAAAAAACCCTAACCCTACCCCTCCTGACAGTATTTTGAACTGCAGGAGGAATCTGTCTTCCAGCAACTGTAGAAAGTCCAGGCGAATCCCAGACCTGACCAAAGGTTATGGGCTGGAGACAGAAACACTGACTAATAAAGGACAGAGCATAAATATGTAAATAGTGGGGAAGTCATCCCGCAGGCATGTCTCTGTTAACTGTGGAGCAAAAGGGGAGCAGAGTGTACTTGTATTCAAGGGCAAAGGCTTTCAGAACAAACAGCAGCGTTTCCCTATTCTCACGCACAGACACAGCTTAGGGCTGTCTGTGCTATGCCCAGGATGTTCAGGGAGTGGTGATGCTTCTCCTCATGTTTGAATCTGTTGTTTTGGGGCCATGCTAGAAACTGGCAGCAAGAGTTGTGAGGTAGCCTGGCCCCCATTTCTCGGTGCCTCCCTAAAAACATCCTTTAACCTAGCAGCCAAAATCATAGCAAGATCTTGTAGCTCAAGTTAAAATATTCAAATTTAAATAAGAGATAAGTGGCAGTGTTTCAGTAGTAAATCATTGCTCCTCGGTCCTGTAGCAAGGTCAAGTGGAAAAGCAAGAGTAGCTAAACTCTGGGGCATATTACTGAAGTGCAAGCTCATTCCCTATTTCCTTATTGTTCCCTTTTTATTAACAAAAGTAGGATTTAATTCTTACAAAAGAATCATGGCAATGACAGGTCTGAACAGCTTCACCAGCTGCCTGGGAATGCTCCTTTCCAGTAGCTGTCATCTTGTAACATTTGTAAAGTCCGCCAACCTGCAGTTTAAAAGGTAAAAACACGTGTATTAGTACAGACAGAAGTGTGCTTGGTAAACAGATGTGAGCTTTGGCCAGTAATAAAGATTTCTTTTACTCTCCCTGTCACAAAAACCTCCACAAAAAGAAGGGTGAGAGAAATTTGACAACAAATACATGCCAGAAGCCAACTTGTGAGGGAGAATTTACTGCTGCCAGTCTTTGACTGGCCTGTACCATTTCTGAGCACAGGTTACAGGGTCTTGATAGTTTTTAAATTATCAACTGTGAATTGAAGAAGATGTTTGGAGATGCAAACTACTGAACCTGTGGAATGTGTAATAGCTCACAGATCTTCTGTCTAAACCTGGAAGAAGTATGGATAGCTGACATTTCATCTGGTGTATTTTTATCCAAAGAACTTGAAGTGCTTTCTTAATACTGGCAGGATTATTGTGCTTGTCTGGTCTGATATGCTGAAGATAAGCTCGAGAATTTCTTTCACTAATTTCTGCAGTGGAAGGAATGAGCCCTTCTATAATTATCCACTGTGCAATCATGCCTAGTAGACAGAATTTATTCTAGAGCAAAAACATCCATTTCTTATGTACGTAACCAGAGAGCTTCTGTTTCCTCCAGTGAGAGCCAGAGCAGCCCCTGTTGAGGGGGGCTAGCAGAGCTGTCTCCCAAGATTCTTGAGAGAAATTTTGCAGTTTACTCCCTCTTCTCAAGGTACTTACATTATGTACCACTTGGATTACTTTCTCCAGCACTTAGATTGTGTGATGGCTGATGCCAACAGAGCATGGGCAGTAAGAAAATGTGTGTCAGGCAAAAGAGACAGCCCAAGAAACAAAATGAACATTTGAAGTCTCTGGCTTGTTTAATATTCCACAGTCCCAGAGAAAACAACCTAATAGTGACATTTTTAATGTGCAGTAAACTTCAGTGGCATTTTTAGTATGCCATGTCCCAAGAAGGGTAGAGCTCGTGTAATTTTCCTTTTCTTCCTTCCCTCCTCCCCTATTTTCCAGTGGTATTTATTTATGTCATTCCAGGCTTTGGCCAATGCTCTACAGTGAGAAAACATAATTTTTCCACTTACAATTTGTGCAAAAAAATTCTCTGTCTTCCCCATGAAAGGAAATGGGATAAGAAGACGACCATGTTGCTTGGTAATTCCTTTCTGGATTGCTTATTGGCACATGGCGGTAAATTGCAACATCTACCCAACCTGACTTCTTGCTCCTTGCAAGAGGATTTAGATTCCCTCTTTTCAGCTTTTAAATGAGAAGGATTAGGGATTGTTCCTCTCCTCGTTTGGTTACAACCTAGAAAAATACTTTATCCTGCTTTACAACTGTCCTCCTGTTAACAGTGGAGAGGTGGCCTGGGAATCTGAAACCCTCAGTGTGAGGAAGGACTGGTGGGAGCAAAGGTCCCAGTGTGGAAGGAACAAGGAGTTAACACTCCTCTGGGGCACCTGGATTATGGATTCGTGCTAACAAATTGACCTGCAGGAAAGGGATTGGGTAACTCTGTGGATACAAAGGATAACTTTACACTTGGAAATGCTAGGTTTGTTTTTTCTTGCAACCACCTGACAAAGCTTGGGCAGGTAGCTGATGTGTCAAAGCAATGACTTCTTCCCCCAAATCCTATTTTCTTGAAAAGGCAAGTCCTTATTCTGTGGGGCACTTTGCATGTCTTTCTCCAGGGGCCTTCATGTGCCTTGCTTACACACAAGTATTACATGAGCAAAAAATACTGTCTTTGTTAACACCACATTCCCCTTTAATCAACTGTTCTCTGCTTTCTTTTAAATTAAGTACTTCAAAGCTACTCTCTGAGAGAGAGAGCTCTCCTGACAGTGTGTTCTCTGCTCTGCAGCTCTCAGCTCCATGGCATGCAGCCTGGATCTTTGCATGAGCCAGGATTGTGCTTTGCAGGTTATCTGTGGGACCTCACACTGTCTGTCGCCCAGTGTTCCCGAAAGGTGGGGGCTCGGTTCTGAAAATGCAGCTCTTACTGAAGTAAAATGTGGCAACTTGTGGTAACTTTTGGAAATTTTTGCAAAATTTGGATGAAAACCAAAAAGAATAGACAGAATGAACCTGCACTTCTTGTTTGATAATATCTCATAATGAGTTGTTTAATTATCAAACTTGAAAATCTGAATTACTTTATGTGACTGAAAAATCCATTGGCTTTAAAATAGGCACCTCTGAGGGCACATCATCGTTCATGGTGTCCGTCTCTGTATAGCTGTGCGAGCGTGTTCAGTCAGTGTCAGTGATGGATCCATGCTGGGAGGGTAAAGCAGCACAAACCACGAGAGGATGTTACACACTTAAGCTGAAGGGGATGTGACCAGAGAAGAGTTTACCAATGAAGATGTTGCCCACTCAGTTTTCTGTCAAGTATGGGAAGGAGGGACCACAAAAGGAACACAGATGATGACACAAAATGTTGGGCAAGTCTGCTCCATGAACTGTGCTCATTGACACTGCAGCAAGGTAAACCATGGCTCTGTGAACCAAAGTCAGGGAAAACAATTCCAGAAACAGGGTTGTAACCTTTGGTTCATCATAAAAAAATCTCCTAGCAGGAATCATCAGTAGCACAAAGGAATTGCTGCCTGTATTGTCCATAACTCACCTTCAGTAGTCACTGGAGCACGTCCCAAAAGTAAGTGCATTACTGGTGCCCTGCTGATGAGGAACTGCAGCACTGCTTTTGCCAGACAGGTGAAGACATACTGGGATTCCTTTATGACAGTTTTACAAGCTTGGCTGTTCTCATGCTGCCCTGTAGAACGCAACAGATAAAACCTGAAGTGTGACTTACTTCTTGTGAAAGAAGATTTGGGTTTGGGCTGAGCGCATTTTCATGGGGCAAAACTGCCATTTGAGTGGTGTGAGGGTTAAGCAGCTACAGGCTTTGAGTTGTAAGCACAGTTAAAAGATTTTGCAAAGGACAATAACTGATAATTGGGCTGATGTGATGTGGAAAATATGCATTTCCTTCTCAGTCTAAGTGCCCCCCCTGTCCCTGCCAGTGTTATCACTTGTTTGCATTCCATGAGATATCACAAAGGTCACTTGCAGCAAATGTGTCAGCACTCAAATTAGGGGAGCCACTGTGGTTGGACTCTGCCCTTCACCCCTGGCAAAAGCAAAGTTTGGTTTTCACTTCTGCATCAGGCTGCTGCTCGCCAGGAGGGGAAGAGCCTGGCTCAGGAGGAGTAGATGGACCTGGAGGCTGAGGGCACAGGGTGCAATGGCAGTGCTGCTGGACTGGCAGAGCAATCACTCACCCAGGGAAGTGTTCACTTGTTGAGTAATGTTCTTGCTTTGTCAAGCTCCTGTGCAGAGTGAGGGATTCTCACCTGCTTCTGGACCGAGTTGTTACCTCACTGCTGGTAATACACGTGAATATATGTCAAGGCTGGGTAAGAGATGTTTCAGCCCATAACACACAGGGCAGATCTGTTGTTTGTGCTGTAGGGAGCTCTTTACCCGGTGCCAGAGATTGACTGTAGCAATATTTGTTGCAGTGTGTATGATGATTAAGTCGTGAAATGTTTGGAACTGGCTGCTGAATTTGAGACAGCCCAAATGGACCTGGCTCACCATGATCCTCATGTGAATTGCACGTGTTCCCATCCATCATCACATTTACACTGGAGAACTCCTTATTTGATTCAAACACTAGGAGCAGAGCCTTCCATTGGCAGGTCTCCTGTGACATCAAAAGTAACCTAAAATATGCACATACAGATTTGTCTGTGTTTCCTGAAAAGAAGGAGATCAGGTATTGACCAGAGATACAATATTAACTGCATGCTTCAGACCAGCTACTAAAGACCTCAGGTTGTGGCTCTTAGTTCACCTCTTAAGTGTTTGCTGTATAAAATAAATCACAATGCAAAATATTACTCTGGCTTTTACAGCCTAAACTCATGCAATTTTCCATGTAATATGAACCCACTCTTTTAAACACCTCATTGATTATTCTAGAGAAGTCAGATTTATTAACAGGAAATTCAGCAACTTCAGAACTCTGTTTTGACTCACATATGCAACCACTCCATCCTAAAATTCCTGCAGACACCCAGATTTTCACAGATTCACATGAAGGTCAGGTGAGGAGAAGAGCTTGGCAGCAGCAGGGGAGTCCTCCTCCCTGTGTACCCCTACACAGTGTTGGAGCCTTTACAGAGGGATTCTGCCACAGGGAATTCTCACTCCAGGATGTTAAAATCTAATTATTTGACTTTAAAAATAAATTATATTCTAAAAATTAAAAAGAATTTAAATATTAATAATATACTAAAATGAAACTACAATATTTATTAGCTTCAAAAATTACAGTCTCTGGTTCCAACCACCGTAGAAGGACTTGAAGGAATCTCTGTAGTTTGCCCAACCCCTGAAGGGCTTCTAGAAAAGTAAAAAATTATTCAAATTTCCAAAGCTTCAACATGCCTTGCTGATGAGAGGCTGCCTTTGCAGCAGCCTCTCCCACAGCAGTCAGGGAGCTTGTGGTTCAGAAGGTGCTATCATGTCTTGAGGGCTGGTTTGATTAAAACAGAAGTGGGAAAATAAAGGTCTTTGAGGCTTCATTTCGGCAAAGTATTTCAGCACAATGAAAGTAAATTGAGCCTGAAACTTGTGCTGAAATACTGTGTTGAATCAAAGCCTAAACCATGTCCCCTCATGCTTTAATTGGTGAGGCGAGGCATGAACTGATTGTAACTTCTACTGCTCTGTAATCATTGGAAAGAATTATTTTATTAGTGCCCAGATAGTTTACTGGATTAGAATTAATTTGGGTCAAACAGTAGTATGTTAAGGCCAAATTCTGGTGTTTGTTTTGGTCATAATCTTCTGCTTCTCCCATACAGGTAAATGTATTTGTTGTGGAGGAAACTTTGCAGTTTGAGAATTATTCCTGATAAAACTGGTTTTGCATCTGTCTGCTTAGCAGCAGTGGCTGAAGTGTAGAGCACTGGTTATATTTGATTTCCATCGTGCCACAAGTGGGCTTTGAGCTTCTGTCACCTTCAGCTGTGCTGGTGTGTGACCTTCCCTCCTGCAGCTGCAGCCCCTCAGCATCTCTGGTACTGACAGAGGAGGGGCAATTGGCATCAGACAGCCTCACGTCCTTCCATCTACCTATAGCAACAGCGAGGAACAAGCTTCATCTAATTTGGCTGTGTGTGTGTGACAGAGCTTTAACCATGTTCATATTAAGTGGTTTTCCCTGGTCCTTGCATTGTTCAGCCCAGCCAGTCACTGTCTTGTCCCTTAATTTTTACATCCTGGCCCTTTGCCCTCCGTTTCCTTTTCACCTGCCCATCAGGCTCCTTTTGTCTCCCTCTCCTCCCAGTTCTGCCTCACAGATCTTAATTTTACCTCCTTGCATTTAATTCAGCCTCTTCCCTGCCTTCCTTTTCTTTTCTTTTCTTTTCTTCTCTTCCCTTCCCTCAGGTTCCCTGCAGGAAGAAGATGATCTCTTTCTCCCAGAGGAGACTTCATTTCTCAGTACAGCCCAGGGCTACAAAGGGAGGTTTTGCTTAGTGCTAACAATTTATTCTGAAGAAATTAGCAGCTAAATAAGTCTCTTTTTAGTATACACAAAAAATATTATTTTAAGATGGCTTCTAACATAGCCAAATCAGAGTGAGTTTACATATCACTGGTAGGAGTCCTTGGCACACAGGGCACTCCCTCCTGCCAGCCTTCAAGTCCTTGCCAAAGGATGCCACCCTTTCACAAAAAAGTGCAGCAAAGATGTTTAATATAACAAAATAACATATAATTTCATTTGGTTTTGGAAACGAACTGATCTGATGTCATGCAAGGGGGAATTGGAACAGTTGATCTCCTGAGGTACCTTCCTACCTGAATTACTTTGCTTCTATATAACTTTGCTTTAAATTGGAAAACAAAATGGTTATCCAGAGGTAGACACACAAGCTCAAAAACATCAGTGAAAACAAGTTAAATTTTGAATCCAGATCATGTGAAAATAGTGCCTTACAAATGCAAGCAATCCTACAAATAGGGAGGTATCCCAGAGCCATCAGGAATTGCAGGCCTTATGGGGTAGTTCTTTTTGTTCAAAAAGCTGCAAACCCATGAAATTTCTTTGATTTGATTCAAAAGACACGATTTGAAGATTTTTTTTTCCCTTTTAAGTGTCCTAGAAGTGGTAAACAGAGAAACAGCAATAATTTTGTATGGGAAGAAACACTGTCATGTCTGATAGTTTTATACAGGCTGGAAAACTGGAGACATCCTGCACCATTATAGCAAATGAACTCTCGAATTCTTATTTTATTCCTCTCTGCCCTTTTTGGTGAGTAGTTGGTGGTATCTGGGTTAACGAAAAATGTGTTCTCAGGAATGAAGGACAAACCATTGATGTGGGGGCTCAGGGGGTCTCAGGAGAAGAGCACTTGGGGATCAGAGGAGTCCTGGAGCTGAGCACTCACACTGCAGAGCAGGAAGAAAGCAGCAACATGGTCCCGTTGTCAGCCAGCTCTTCCGACAGGCCAGGCATCCTCAAGGGCTTGCTTCAAAAGCTGGCCTGCAGGAATGCTGCAGGAGCTCCTTACAGACAGCTGGAGTTGGGAGACTGTCACTTCTGATACTGAGAAGTTTTCATTTATATCTTGTCCCTGATGCTATGACTTAGTCTTACCCACCTGATTTATAATGCTGCTCTTATTTATTCTTATGCACCCAGAGAAACCTTTATTTTTTCAGAGCCTTAGAGTGCACTGTATCTGGCACAGCACAGTTCTGCTCCGAATTACTGCCAGTACAGTAACAGCAGTGCTGCCTGCACTCCATCTCCACCCAAAGTGCACCAGTCTGCCATGGTTTTTACTTCCATTTCTCTTACTTTGATGCTTTTCAAGTTTTCTACTTTGTCCTTTCCACCTCTGCAGCCTGTATGTGTTGGAGTGGAGATGGGCTGAGTCCTTGGCCTGTAGCCTTTCCACAGAGTCCTTTATTCTGCAAACTTCTCCGATTATTTTATCTTGTAGAGTTGTCACAGACCTCTGTCTCTGTCAGACCCTGGAGTTAATCCAGGATCAGGAGAGGCATGGGAGGGTGTAGGAGGGAAGTGTCAGGGATCTGGTTTTGCTACGCAGTTCATCAGCGGCCCAAGGGTAGGAGCTGCCCCAGAAAAGCAGGGCCATAGCCTGTGGTGAGGGTGTGTAACACCCGTGTGAATCAAGGAGTTACACCTGAGGAGGACAGAGCCTCCAGACTCCAGCCTCAAGTGGGAGGAAGCTCTCCTGAGCAGACAAGGGATGTGTGTCAGCGAGGTAACTCAGTCTCAAAGTGGTTGTGGCTGGAGCATGAATGTGTCAACAAGGCAGATGAAAGACTTCTGCAAACATGGACAAAGCAACATCATTTAATCAGCAGCAAGAAATGAGGAACATAAAAAGGTTGTGGAAAAGTAAACAGTGGAAACACTTTTTTGTGAATTTACATTTTTGGCTACGTTTCTCAATGTGAGGAAGCAGGGAGCCCAGATTTGGAGAGTTGGTCCCAGTCCAGGGCATGGTCCAGAGCACTGGCACAGCACAGAGCTGGCACCAGCCCAGGGTGAAAGAGCTGCTGTGTGGCTTGGCCCTGCATGTAAGGGGTGGCCTCCCTCCTCTCCTGGCTGAGGAAGCTTGTCTGTCCCTCAGGAGAACGGGAGGAAGGGAAGGGATATTTTTGGCTTCTCCTTCAATGGAAATGCCAAAATGACTGGGGGGGTGCATGTGAATAGTAAGGTGGGATCAGGAAACCACATCACAAGTGGTTGTCTGTGCTAGAGGCTTAATCCTGGATTTGGGAGATTCTCAGTGTGTGAGGCTCCCTTGGGTCTGTGGGAAATTCTAGGTGTAGAGGGGGAAGTGGGAAGGAATATGACTGTTGGCTATTGTTACAAAGAAAAGAGAGTTACCAAGGGTATTTGTGGAATATTTCCATTGGGAGTAGAAGGTGTAACGGCATATGACTTCAGCAGTTTGAGAGAGGAGGGGACTTGCAGTGTGCAACAAACCACAGTCCTTGAAACAAGCACAGCCAGCACCAACATCCCAGTGAGGGCAGTGTCCATTCCCTGTCCAACAGCGTGTCCTTCTCAGAGTGTGCTAATTGTGCTAAGATACAGATACAGCCTAAGCTTGTAGTTACTTGCTGGTTGGCCAAACTAGACATTGCTACCAGACATCCTCCCTATCTAAAGGACAAAAAGGTTCTTGTTAAGTCACAGTCATTTGCTTTTTGACATAGACTTAAACCGTCTAAGCAGTCTCCAAAATTCAGCAGAGTCACAGCTATGTCTGAAATTCCGGTGCCTCAGCTCTTAGTCTGAGCTTGTGTCTCCCCAGCCAGCAACACAACAAGGAAAAGGTTCTGTGTGCTATCATGAGAAAATGATTTGGGAAACAAAATAGCCCAGAGGAACGTAAATCAACTTTGAGTGGGAAAGAAGCAATGTCGTATTTTGCCTGTAACATGATAAAGGATCTCTTCAAGAGAAATTTGTCATTAAGAAATGTCTCAATATACTTGTATAATCTTGTATTATTACCTCCACGGGGAGAAGATCAAACACTGAAGGTTTTTTTAATCTAGTGCATAAAAGGCATAGAGAGAACCAAAACCTTGGCAAATTCCAAATAATTTTTTTACAAGATGACAACCATGGAAATAAAGAAGTGTTTTCCAGTAGAACAACAGCTAGAACATTATGCAGCATTCCTTTAAAACTGCACAGACCAAATGGAAAAGCCCACTCTCCAAACCAGCTCTCTGGAACTGCCCTAGAGTATTAAAAGTGAAAATATTTTGAAAATCTAACTTGGACTATTCTGTTGCTTTACTTTGTGTGCTTCACACACCTTAAAGAAAATAAACCATCTGACCTTACTGCTTAATTCTCATAAACAAGAACAGTTGGATAATGTGTGGGTTGCACATTTTGAAAGGAGAAACTGGAGCAGACTTGGTTTCCCAGGGTAGGCCCTTCTTTTTTACTTTATTAAATATGCTTCTCATCGATAATATCCCTTTAAAAGGATCTGAACTGTATTTTAGAGATTTAGGCTGGGGGTTCCCTTACACCCATCATCTCTGAATTTTACCTTACAAAATGTGAAATTTCACTCAAGTGAAAGGTGTGTATCCATTCTAAATATGAATCTTTCCAGCTAGGGCAGAGACACAGGCACTTTGTCCTTTGTGGGAGCAGTGTCCAGGACAGATGGCAGCAGGAGGTTCTGGGGGCTGAAAGCTTGGAGGGAATGTTTGATGGGGATGAGATGTCCCACAGGGAAAGATTTTTCTGAGGCTGAATTTGAAAAGCTGTGTGCAGAGTCCTAAAATTCAGAGGCCGAAATGCTGACAGGGTGGTGGCGTGACTCCCGTGGGGTGCTGCTGCAGGACAGCCCCATCATGGCTGCTCCCTGTGCTCTGCTCTGCCCCAGCCAGCTCCCGGGAAAGCGCAGGAAGAGATTCCAGTGTCCTGGGCCAGAGCCTGAAGCCTCCCCTAGCGTGGGAATACCACGCACAAGAGGATGCAGGGGCTGATTTACGTCACAGCACTGCGTGTAAAACAACATGTTACAAAAGGGCATTTTATAGAAAGGAAAAAAATACTCACTGAAGAGCAGAAGAATGTTTGCTTTCCTGCTTTTAGCTTAACATGGCTCTTTCTTTAGTTGCTCAGCTAAGATGACCGAATTTGTAGTAGGTGAAAATGCCAGGGAGTCATTGAAGTGATCTTGAGAAAGTGCTGGCAGTCTGTACCATCCACAGCTCTTCCAAAACACACCGCTGTGCTTTTTGTGGGAGATGCTTGAGACCAAAATATGCCACAATGGCAGCACCATTGCCTGTTATATATAAAAATATAAATTAGAGAAATGCATCATTTTACAAGAACCTTGTGTCAGGCAACATATGTTATAAACCCATGCTGGGATTGTCAGATCTTAAAGGAAGTGTCATTAAAACCAAACCGCAGATTATTTGCAGTAAAAGACAAGTATTTGTTCTTCCCCAACTTTTTCTCTCTTTGTCCTCTAATTCTCACATTTCTCATTCAGCAAACTTTGAAGGTTAATCACTGAAAGGAACAAACAGGTGAAACCTTTCCTCTGGCCTTGGAATAATCCACAACTAAAGTAAAAATGCTCATGAAGGTTATTCTGGTGGAGGTCTGATGCCACCTAAAGTCTCCACCAAGTCTTGCAGTAGAAGAAATGAGCATCTCTCCCCGGCATTTTAAAGCAGTAACAGCTCTGCAGTTATTATTTATAGTTCTTTGTGGCTACATTAAGCACAGCAGAAGTTTGCAGTGTGAGAAAATTAGTTCAATCATACTGGATCAAAATTTCTGTCACCTCAGCCAGCAAGAGGCAGATGTTGTATCTGTGATATGGGGAACCTGTCTTTATTTCCCTGATGCTAAAACTCGCTTGGTAATGATGTTCTTTAATTTTTAACATTTGGAAACCATGTGACTGCAAAAGAGAATCAGATTCAGTAGATGGAAGGACAACATATGCATGACATTTTCCATGATAATATCAAGCCTTAAATTTAGGAGATACCAATTTTAGAGTACTCTGCTGGGCAGGATCAATACCTTTATCACTGAAGTTGGTTAATAAGCCCTTTAAAAAGTATTATAATAAAAATATGCTGTTGTCAAAAATACACAGTCTTTGAAAATCGTGTTGCTTTTACCAGCTTTCCTTTGGAATAAGTATTGATTACTTTGGAATAAGTACTGATTGTTTTTATATCTGATTTGGTATTTCTTGAGGATTTTAATTTCAATTTTATTTTACTTTTCATTTTCCTTTGTTCCTGCATTAGCGCTTGACTTAAGAACAATACTATTATGCATTTTTACTACTGATGTGGTCATAACAGGCAAGATATGAAGTTGCTTTTGGATTTTAAGCGTTGTTCAAAGTGGCTGCTTTTGAGTGCTTTTGGGAAGATTGAATCTTGACTTCTAAATCCAATCATCTCCTGACTACTACAAAGCAAATGGATTTGGGGTGTTTACCTTTAGTTTGAAGTCTCCTGTGAACTACCACACTGCACAGTACAGAGAGGGTATGGACTGGAGGGGGACTAAGGCTGTCTGAAGTCAGAAGTGACAGAGATGGGCACTCGTATTTCAACAGGCAGAGTTTCTCAGCAGGTGGAAGGTGTTCTGAACCGAGAAAAGCCTTTGCTAACCTGGTTGTTCCTCTCTCCCCAGCACCCTGTCGAGCTGCTCCCACGCCGTAGTGGCCCTGCTGTACCCGTTCTCCTGGCAGCACACCTTCATTCCTGTCCTGCCCTCATCCATGATTGACATCGTGTGCTGCCCTACCCCCTTCCTGGTGGGACTGCTCTCCAGCTCTCTGCCCAAACTCAAGGACCTGCCCGTAGAAGAGGTAGGAGCTGCCACCACAATTGTTTGCTTGGAGTAAAGCTGGCCTCTCCCAAGAGAGGGCTGCCATTGGCACATAAATCCTCACATTTAATTTTTAATCTGCCTTTTTGTTTCTTCTCTGCCTGCTTCTCATGGGCAACTGCCTCTTGGCAAAACTGCAGCAGTAGCTTTACTCTCCTCTTTTATTCTGCCCCTCTTCCATATTTGGCACCTTGACAGAGACAGGTGAATATTTACGTGGTCACAAGTAAGGGTGTAAATATGCTGATTTGTTCTGGAACAAGAGGAAGCCATCTGCTATGACACCTCTGAATCCTAATGGAAGCTGTGCATGAAGCCATAGCCCACCCAGGAAACAAAACCTTTAACAATTTTAACTTCTAAGACTTTGTTGATACTGTATTGGAAATCAAATGAGAGTTGTACTTCATCAGCTCTTCTGGTAAAATACCACAAAAATATTCACGGGCACAGTCTTCTCTCTTGCTCCTATTAGTTTCCTGTCATTTTTCTAAGGAATTTTCTTGTGCTTGCTTCCAAGGCCCTGTGTGTGCCTCTGGCCCATGTAAATATCTAATCCGTTTTCCTTCCACTTTCTTAACATTGCTCTTCCACATCTTTCCAGCTCCATCTCTCAGCTTTGCTGCTTTGTTATTTTCAGAAGCCCTTCGGAAGCCCTGCTGCTTCCAGTGACACTGTTTTCTTTAAACCCCTCTGACACATTTTTGAAGTGCATGTTAACAAAAATTATTAGCAATAACTTGAGTAGATTTAAGAAAAAAAACCCTTTTAGCTTTTTTTTTTATATTAGTCTAGTATGAGATCTGTTGTATCTATGTTAAATTAGATTTTTAGCTCTAAAGAATACCTTCATGTTGTTTCATAAAGCACACAACCTCTTGTTTCACAGTAGGAATTTGATTCATGTTGAGGCTTGTTCAGCAGATGATCTTTTGCTATTAAAAAGCAATGAACAAATGAATGTTTTCTGTATCTTCAGGTATATTTCACTGCAGTGTTTTCTTTTCTTTAGGCTTTGATGGTTAACTTGGGATCTGATCGATTCATCAGACAGGTAAAGTACAGCTCAGAATGCTGCTGTGCAGTCTAGCAAGCTGTTTACTCCTACAGTATGATTGGGTTTCTTTGATCAGAGAGATTTGGCAGGACTTGTGTGTGCAAAGGGAAAGCGATTAGGGAGAAAAAAAGGTTCTCATTTTCTGTTCCACCTGCAAATAAGAACTTCTCAGGTATGCAGAAGGGATTGAGGCTGTGACTGTAAGAAGGAATCAAGAACTGTATTCACAATGGAAAGAAAACATCCGAAGATAATAACATCACCTTAGCAAGAAAACTCACACTGTTGGAAGTGAAAAGGACAAAAATTGCAAAGAAAATTCCTGATTGAGAGCACAAAAGTGGAGAATAGTTTAATGTGGTAGGAAAAGCAGGAGCCTTGTAAATAGGGAGATGAGAGATCACCATCTCCTGACAGTCACGTGGCACTAAATAATTTCAAGAACATCCATCTGCAGGTTGGATGAAGAAAATTTTGTGTACAATTCCCTGGATGTGGCTGATGAGCAATGGCTGCTGAGCTAAGGCTTCTGTGTCTACTTGGCTTCTGCTGAAGAAGCATTAAATAAGATGGAGAGACCAACAGGGGCAAGACTCAGAAAACAAGATAAACTGCAAAATAGTAAAAACAACTGTCAAGGACGAAAGGAGCTGTCTAAAACCAGCTACAGCAGCTGTGTGTACACCTAGCAAGGCTTCACTTGATGTGTATTTAGTTAAACACAACTATTTGGACTCTTTGTCATGTAAAGAGCTGATTCCACATTCTGTGTTTACCTGTTCTTTGGATTATCATTCCTGACTTTAATCTTATTAAGAATGACAAGAAATTTTGTTTAGGAGTATTTGTTAGTTGCACATAGATCTTCATTATTTTATTTATGTAGCTGTGACAGTAGCAGATACAAATATTTTTCATCTGAATTTTAAACCTTCTGGAAGTATTTGCTGTAGTTCCTGCAGAGATTAATTTGGCTTAAGGGTTTTCTTTTTTCCTCTATCAGATGGATGATGAAGACACACTATTACCTAGAAAATTGCAAGCTGCTCTGGAGCAGGCTCTAGAGAGAAAGAATGAACTGATAAATCAGGATTCAGATAGTGATTCAGATGACGGTAAGTTCATTTGGAAACAGGGACTTGTGTAAACAAACGTAGGTACAACTGTGACTTTCCATGCAGGAGAAAGAAAAATGGGACTTGACATCTCAGATACCTTTGGTGACATCAAAGGTTGTCTCTGAGCACACAGGGAATGAGACTGATGGCATCAACCCACAGTAATACCTCACCCATGACTTATTTTCATTTCTTTGTAAATGACATGGACTCCTGTGGGTCCCTCTGAACCTTTGCTCAAACAGAGCTTTGCAGTTAACTTGGCCCTAACTCAATCCAGCTAATTCTCCAAGCTTAGGGGTGTGTCTGAGTTTGGAGTTGGTCTTGGCACTCATATTTTCAGGGGAGAGAAGCAGGTTCCACCAGGAAAGAGTTTTAGCGCAAGGCAGGTTGAGTTGGCTCTGAAGGTTCATATTTCTCTTCAGCAGTGATAAAAACAGCCCAGGGTGAATTGAGATGTCTGTGGTTAAAAGGTATGGAACAGGCCCCTATTCAGTCTTTGAAATTTATTTCTAGTCATATGTATTACATATATAAAACTGTTTTAACATCTCAGAGACTATGAAAACCCAAATTCTACAACAGACCCTTTTGGATCAGTTTTTGGTACAGGCTTATTATCCTCAGGGAAAAATATTTTAATACTGAGTCATTCAGAAGTTTCTGAAGAGAACTTGCTCAAGAGTGAAAATAGGAGGTATAATTTTGATGAAACACCCATCAAATGTTTAATTTTCTGAGCTGTTTCCTGAGGATTTGTAACTGTCGTTGACTCTTGGTCACGGAACACCAATTCTGCAGACTGGCACTCGTGGTTATGGCGCTGTCACCCTCTCCACGTGCATCCAGGTGTGCAGGGAGCCGCTGCAATTCCCCTCAGTTGTTAGCATGGTATCAGGGAACCGGGAGATGCTCAACCTGGCCCTGCGGGGATAATGCTGACAGCTCTGGTAGCAGCTGATTTTGGTGTCTTATTGCCGCCTTATTTTGCAGAATGTAACACCCTGAATGGATTAGTGTCTGAGGTTTTTATCCGATTCTTTGTGGAGACAGTTGGCCATTATTCCCTGTTCCTAACCCAGAATGAAAAAGGAGAGCGTGCCTTCCAAAGGGAGGCTTTCCGTAAATCTGTGGCCTCCAAGAGTATCCGCCGCTTCTTGGAAGTTTTCATGGAATCCCAAATGTTTGCTGGCTTCATCCAGGACAGAGAGCTGCGGAAATGCAGGGCAAAAGGTAAGGGTGGGTGTTTCCCCTGCGGTGCGGGTTTCGCTGTTCCGCTCCTGTCCCGCGGAGAGCGGCAGTGTCCGTCCCCGTGCGCTCGCCGGGAAAGCGGAAACGCATCCCTGAGGTCCTGCCCGCTCAGCCGGAAGGTGGCTGCGAGCGGAGGCTGCCGGAGGCACTGCCCGCGCCGGGGCCGGGAGTCGGGGCCGGGAGTCGGGGCCGTGCGCGGGGACCGCGGCATGCGGGATCAGCCGGACACGGCTCACCCCGGCGTCCTTGTCTCCCTCTGCCACAGGGCTCTTCGAGCAGAGGGTGGAACAGTATTTGGAAGAGCTCCCGGACACGGAACAAAGTGGAGTAAACAAGTTCCTGCGAGGCCTCGGTGAGGAAAACCTTTAGAAGTATTTCTGAAATGAGTTTTCATGGTGGTGGTGGGTTTTGATTTTTTTTTTTGTTGGGTTCTTTTGTTTTTGCTTTTTTAATGTAAAAAAGCCTTACCCGAAGTGAAATAAGGTAGTCAAGCAGTTTCAGCATGATAGGAAATACAAAAATGAAAAAATGAAAACATAGTTAAAGGTGATAAAACCAGATCTAGTTACGATCCTTGTTAACACTTTCATTTTCACTTGAGGATGGGGGAACCATAATCGAGGAGTGGAACAGGAAGGGTCTGAGCAGTCGGTGTTCTGTAACTCCGCTCTCCCTGCTGGTGCCGAGTAGAAGAGTTACCCCACAGCAATTACAAGTTAGACCCATTTGCTGTCACTTTTGATTGACTTTTGGTATATGCTAGAGACTGACGGTGTGCTTCCTTTAGGTAACAAGATGAAGTTCCTTCACAAGAAGAACTAGCTCCTTCCTGCTGCAACACCAGCCCAAAGACTGTTTAATGGCACTGCGCGAGACACCTGCAGCGTTCCAGAGTGCGGAGAGGGAGGAGAGCGGAGCGAGCTGAGGGCAGCTCCAGGCGGTGACTGATGCTGTCAGACAGTGTGCCATGTGATGGCTCCTCCATGTACTTGGGTAGAGTTTGTACATAATGTGCTGTAAGCTTTTGTAACTGATTTTGTAATGAGCGAGAAAACTGTGGTAAATATTTGTATATTCCTGAGAATAACAGGTGCTTGTTTTTTTCTTTAGTATGAGTTGAGTTATGCTTGGTGCAAAAATGAGTAGCTGATAATGTGCAGCTGACTGTCTCAGCAGAACCACTGACTTCAAGGGATGTTTGATGCCTGAACACTGCGGGGTGAATGAGCTTGGGTACGTGGGAGAGGTTGTACGCACGGGGCCGCCCTGGTGCGGCACAGGCGCTTGTCTGTTTGTTTGTTTCCTTCTAATTAATTTTAAAAGAGAAATACAAAGTAACTTGATAATAAGGTACTTGGTTCACATTGCAAAACCTCCACTAGGTTTGAACTCTGGTCAGTAAACTCCTTGTAACCCATTCTGCACTAAGACTGCTAAGCCTGGGGAGATCTCAGCTCTCTGACATGCAAGCTGCAGCGAGTAGGTACAGTACAGCCTTTCCTAATGTATGTATGTATGGATCCTAATAAACTCTGTAAATAGACCTGTTTGTTTATATTCATTGCACACCTCTGCAGTTCCTCATGTGGAGCAGGTACAAACCCAGCAACTTGCCTGTGATTTTTAAATGAATTTCTAATTAAAATGTAAAGTGGTTATTACGAACCTGTCTTTTGGTAGGTTTGCTATTTCATGGCATGTAGTTTGGGTTTTCTTCAATGTTTTTCACTGGGGCTAAGACAAGGCATTTTATATGCCTTTTCAAAAAATTTTATCCAACAGAAGCATCTATTAAAACACTTTTTTCATGTGTTAGCAGCGAATAATTTTATCATATCACAGATACTGCTCTTGAGCTATAGTATTTTCAGGTTGGCTTTGTGTTGTGCATGGTGCTCAAGTGTCACATTCATCCTTGATCTGGAAACAGAACTCCTGTTGAGGTTCTGTAAGTTTTCCCATAGTCTGAAGAAGAAAATACAAAATGCTTCAATATGTTGCAAGTCTGACAGATAATAAAAATTAGCTAAAGCCGCTTACCTTTAAAGGAAACCCACCACGCTTTGTGTTTCGGCATTCGCAGCGATTGCTGTAGTTAGATCGACTTTGAGGCTTGCGCAATTCCTAACCTGACAGTGGTTCTGGTTTGCTATCAGCCTCATAGAGCAAATTTGAGGGGCTATTCACTAAAAAGGTGAAGTCGTTTCCTTTTTCAATTACCTCCCTCACACTCGAAAATACACAAAAGCTTTTTAAATGCACATGAAATGTCTGTAAAATACCAGGTGCTTTTGATTCAGGGGAAATGTCATCACAACTGGTAACTCCCATTAGTTTTACTCTCTAATGTCACTTGTATAGGTGGCTTCTGGCCTTTTTATAAACAACAGCTGCTAGTAAATGTAGGGGGACATACTTATTCCTCTGAAGAAAATGATGGATAAAACTATCAGGATGTTCTGTGGAATTACTGCAAAGGCAAGACAAAGCCATGGAATGCTGATGTACAATAATGTGGCACTGTAAAACCCATCTCCTGTGCCAAAGCTGTTTTCCTCCATTTGCAATTTAAAAATTTAGGGAGAAAGCTTTTAAACATTGTATTATCCATCAACATGTTCCCGCTTTTGTAATGTGAATCAGAGGATACTACTAGACAAGGTGAGATCATGTCCCAAAAAGACTGTAGGTGCCTCCTTGATCCTCACACTGCAGCTGTATAAAACAGCCCTTGTGTTACCTTGGAGGTCTGTGTCTGAAAGGATCAGATGAACAAAAACCAAGGAGTGCATTATTTTCCCTACTAAATTCGTTGTTAAAACTAATGGTGTTCCTGAGCATGGAACACTGTAAGTGCACCAGGGAAATCCTGAAGAAAAATAAATCCAGTGCAGAGGCCTGTGTTTAAAATTGGTAAAGTTCTGTTTAAAATCTTAACAGTACAAAATCCATTAAAAAAACCCCTAGGAACCAAGCTTAAGAAACAGTAACACTCCAGGAATTCACATTCCAGTGTGGCAAATAATTGTGTTTAAGGACGTAGTTTTCATTTTCCCATTGTTACGGATGTTTAATAAAGTGACCAAACTTGCAAGTGTTCCTAAATTCTGGTCGAAATGCTGCTTTTCCGCGGCGGGAACAGGCGCGAAGCTGTGCCCGGCTGTGGGCGGAGCACGCACCGCCCCTCAGAGCTCCGCCCTGTCCTTCCCGCCTCAGCGAAGCCTCGCGAGATCTCGGCCCCGCCCGCCCGCCCCCCGCGCCTTTGCCCGCTCTCGCGAGAGCCGCGCCCTTTCTCTCTTTCGCGCACGCCGACAAGATGGTGGGAGCTGCGTCCGGGCCGGGAGGGGATGGGATGGAATGGGACGGGATCGGGATCGGGACCCCGCGGCCGCCGTGCCTCGCTCCCGCAGCGGGACGGGCCTGCGGAGTAGCGGAGGGTGGTGGGGAGGCGCGTCTCCGAGCCCGCGGCGGGCGGGAGCGGTGCGGGGAGGCCGGTCCGCCATGGCGCCCGGGTGTGCGGGCCCCGGGGCGGGCGCTGGGTTCTCCTGCCGCTCGCTGCCCCCCTCACTCACGGCTGCTCTCCCCATTCCCCGCAGCCTTCCAGGCTAAGGAAGACCCGGAAACTGAGAGGTCACGTCAGCCACGGCCACGGCCGCGTGGGTGAGTGGAGAGGCGGCCGCGGGTGCGCTTGGGCGGCGCGGCCCTGCCGGGGCTTCCCCGGCACTGAGGAGATGCTGCTACCCTTCCCGGATCCCAGAAAAATGGGGCTGTGGCTGCAGGGGCCCGCCCGCATTGTGCGAGGTAGTGCTGAAGGCCGCAGCCTGCGGGGGCAGCTGCCAGGTGATGGCCTGATCGAGCCTTGCACGTTTTAGACTCCCTGGATTTGTAACTTAAGCAGTGCTCAGCCGATCAGTACTGGATATGCGACATTTTAAACTTACAGAGCAGTGCAGTCTCCCTTTTTAACTCTGTTCATTCCTACCTTGTCACACGACAAGATAGAATAGCTAGTTTAATTAGTTTAAATTGGTATTGAAAGTATCTCTAAGTATTATATGTAATATTAATGTAACAAAATTTTTCTTCTTAGGCAAACACAGGAAGCATCCTGGAGGACGTGGTAATGCTGGTGGTTTGCACCATCACAGGATTAACTTTGATAAATAGTAAGCTAACGTTCTAAATATATACTAGCAACATGTATGCTCCTGAAGTAGAAGCAACTAACTTTTATATGTGAATAAACAAGTTTTCTTGCAATCCTACATTTTTTCTTTTAATGGGAAGTGTGGCATTATAGCTCCTCATGTCCCCACTTACCCTAAAATCAAAGGCCTTCTCACTTGGAATGTTGGAGTTCAGTGCAGATTTAGGTAAAGTTGGCCAAATTTGCCCGTTACAGTGTGTTCCCTGCTTAACAGTGCTCACACAGCAAATTCAGAATGCAGTGTTGAATCCAAACTGCATCCTGTTATCTGCATCCTATAAAGGTGAGGGATGTTCTCTGATTCCCGAGACTATAGAGTCACATCTGGGCACTGCCTGTGGTCCTGGTGTGCTGGAGTCCTCGGACAGGAACCACTAATCTCTATTCACTGGCTGTGCCGTTCCTGGCTCAGTCAGTCACCGGGTTAGTGACAGCTGTGCCAGAACTCCCCAGGCAGGGCAGGCGTCGCTGGGCTCACAGAGTTGGGGCTTCTCTGGAAATACACAGTCACCAGTGAGGGGGATTGAGTTGTGAGTTCAAGGGAGAAGAAGCACTTGGAGTAATTTTTCCTTGGTTTGGATACTAATCGTTACTGCACCTAAGTCCTACATACATTGATATGGAAAAAGGTATAATGTGACATTTTGATTACTTCGATCATGTAAGATGCTTGTTCCAGTGTCATTTTGTAGTTCTGCTTGTTCAGGATGAATTAAAAATGTGATATAATGTGGAATGTGTTTCTTCCACAGTCACCCTGGTTACTTTGGAAAAGTGGGCATGAGACACTATCACTTAAAGAGAAACCAGAAGTTCTGTCCCACTGTCAACCTGGACAAGCTGTGGACACTGGTCAGTGAGCAGACGAGGCTCAACTACGCCAAGAACGAGGCCGGACTTGCCCCGGTCATTGATGTTGTGCGCTCGGTGAGTTCCTGCTCGGACTCAGCCCTGGCATTCCTGCTCTCCATGAGTGCCTGAGCTTTGCCTGTCCCACTGGGGAAATGCTGAACTGCAGATAAGCTCCAGTGCTTTAGTTCCCCATAGAGGTTCTTGAGACAGATCTCTTGGGCTGTAAGTAGTTAGAGAGGCACTTAGGCTGTTACATTTTTTCCTGTAAGAACTTTTTCTCCTATTGGTGTGTGTTTGTGGACAGGCACTGCCCTCCTTTGGGTAGGTGGTGAAAGATGGCTCGTTTGAAATGTTCCTGAAGGCATGTACAGAACTTGACATTGTGTGAGACCAGTTCTGCCCCTTGTCCACCCTCGAGACTAGAGTCACATCTCCACATGTGTGGTTGTCTTGGTGTGCTATAGTTCTCGGACAGAAACATCTGATCCATATTCACTGGCTGTGATGTCCTGTGTCTCAGCCAGCCACCGAATCAGGGACACTGCTCTGCCAAGTGCTGATGTTCTGCCTCCCAAATCAAACACCTGCCTTGGCCACTTGGGCCCCACTTCTCACCAGCAGTGACTTCAGCAGCTGTTGTGTTAATAGTCATGTGTCGTGATTGTCCTTTTATGTAACGAATTGACTGGATGAGGTTATGGTGATCATGGTTTTGTTTTTAACTGGTGTGTGCTTATAGACAGGCCTGAATGTCGGAGCCTGCAAGCTGATTACGAACACTGAACTTGTTCTTTAAATCTTTCTAGGGCTACTACAAAGTGCTGGGCAAGGGGAAGCTGCCCAAGCAGCCTGTCATTGTGAAAGCAAAGTTCTTCAGTAGAAGAGCAGAGGAGAAGATCAAAGAAGTTGGTGGTGCCTGTGTGCTTGTCGCATAAAAGTTTTTGTTTTATTCAAATCTTTTGAATAAACAAAATGCATAAAGTGAGCTGATTTATAGAAGTTTGGGTTGTTCTGATTTTTCTTTCCTGACGTGTCCAGACACTGTTCACACTTCAGTCTTACCTGGTCAGTTATTTCTGGCAGTTTTTTATCAGTGGTTTCACTGCTTCTCACTTCACTGTGAACTCGCCTGACTGCAGTGTTTGGTACCTTCATTGTTTCATCTTTACAGCGTTGCAGAATAGGTTCTGTATTTGTGCTGCTCTTTTGTTGGTGATCCTCTCTACAGCTGTCTGCAAAAAGGTGACTTGGGGGTTCTTGTACCCTGAAGTGGCATCCAGGGGAGGTCTGTGGGGATGGTGCCCTGGCCTGTGGGAATGGAGCAGCAGGAGTGAGGATAAAGAAATGCAGTGCAGCAATGCAAAGTGGTAGGAGTCTACCAGAAATGCTGTGTGAAAGAGACTTGGCATGGGAATTGTACCAGTGAGCTTTTGGCATAGCAAAAAACTCTAGTCCTGTTTCCACCAAGGTGGGATATAGGAGGGGAGGAAGGGGAGATCCCTGGGTGCAGTGAGGGACAGACGGGAAGAGCTGAAATAGATTTGAGGAAACAATTTAGGGTTTCTACTTTGTTACTGCTGCAATCTGTGCCCTCTGAGCTGGATACAAAAATCCTGCAGTTCCCTGGTGTGGGACAGAGCTGGTGCCAGCTATCCTCAAGCTTCCTTAAGGTGGCAAAGCAGTGGCACAGCTCTAGAGCAGCTGTGTATGAAGTTCTGATGTATTGGGTTTAACATGACTACCTAAAATGATCCCTGCTTGGTTGTAACATCAAACTAGGACTTCTGGTGTCTGCAAGGCTTTTTGGCCCTTCATGCCAAAGCAGGGTTTAATGGTAAAAAAATCAAATAACTAAAGCCAGTGGTTTAGTTATTAACTGGTTCTCAAGTGTCAGACCAAAAGCTTATAAACACTGTCACTTAATTTATGTTTGCTGCTTTACTGTTGATAGTTGCAAATTACTTTCTACTGTGTGTGATAGAATCCTAGTTAATCAATTTCTAACCTAGTGTTTGGCAATAACTTAATTTAGAGGGCTTTTAGGGTGAGGTTGATGTGCATTCCATTTATAAAAGAGTTCATCTTAGCCCATGGTACTGCTTCCTGTGAACAGCTCAGACATAAATGAGCAGTTCGTTCCAAAATGCAGAGGTAAGGATATGGGAACCCTCACTGGCTGCTGGAACTGCTGTTGCCTAGTATGTGATGCTGGGTGTCGCTCCATCCACCACAACTCTCTGGGCCCAGCCATCCATCCAGTTCTTTCAGTGAACAGTGCACCCCTCCAAGCCATGAGCAGCCAGTTTCTCCAGGAGAATGTGGGAAATGGTGTCAAAGGCTTTCCTGAAGTCCAGGCAGGCAGACAACAGCGACAGCCTTTCCCCCATCCACGAAGTGGGTCACCTGGTCATAGAAGGAGATCAGGTTGGTCAAGCAGGACCTGCCTTTCACAAGCCCACAGTGACTGGCTCTGATGCCCTGGTTATTGCACTAGTGCCACTTGATGGTGCTCAAGATGATCTGCACCATGACCTTCCCCAGCATGAAGGTCAGGCCTGTAATTCCCTGGATTCTCTTTCCAGGCCTTCTTGTAGCTCATTACATACATCAGCCTTCTCCTCCTCCGACTGCCTGCCTACTGCTTTGCACACATGCCTCAGAACAAAATTTTAAACACATTTTTTTCACTCTTATTCTTTCCCTTCCTGCCAAAAACATTCGACACATCTTTGTACATTGTTCAAAAGGCATACACTGAAATTCACAGTAACCTGTTGCTGCTCAGCCAGCCCCAGATTTGGCTTTTAAGGTGACAGAGCATTTCCCAGTATCAGGCTTTGTTTGCACTGATTCTCTGTGCATGGATGCTTTGGGCTGTGGTTTCTCTGTGTCAACAATGTGGTAGTTTCAGACCTCAACTTCCTACTGCAGAAATCACATGTTTTTGTAGGTGCTACTTTGTCTTCTTAGTAACAGGAGCTGCAAGAAATGACAGAGATGGAGTGAGCTGGGACACTGTGCTGCTCTAGTGACGTTTGCCTTTGATAGGTGGTCGATGAAGATGCACTGTGAAAAGTAAGCTCGTGTAATAGGCACTGATATGATGTTAGTTAAACCACAGGCCCAACTGGCACAGCTCATTTCCAAAGGGACCTCTGGTTTTGGAATTAGAATATGAAGTTTTAGTGGTAGGTTTGAATTTATCTAAGTAATTTGTCAGTCACGATGGTGGACATCTACCTAGTTGAATGGGTGTGAAATAGGATGCAGACTTCAACATAGGGTCCATTTTTTCCTCTAAAGTATTTTAAATACCAATGACTTCAGGATACAACACTTAACAAAACTACTGGTTGTTAATTTCTGAGGCATCATTTTTTGTGTTGCAGAATAAAAGCCCAAACCCAGAGCCACTTACTAACCATTTCCACTGGAATCTAGCAGAAGACAGAATCCCTCAGGAGAACAGATAGCCCTAAGGTTAGAGCTGCTGCTCTTCTGTGCTGTGGAAATCTGGAGATTGCAGCTTCAGTTACATCCTGCTGGTAGTGGGGCCACCATGCCAGGGCAATTGGCAGCTACGTGGGACTCTGGTCCCAGGAGGTTGGATCAGCTGGAAGAGTGACTCCAGAGGAAATGAGGCTTTATTTGCTTTTTCTCCTCTGATACACTTGCAGGAGTTTCCCTTTGCAGTCTGTATCTGATCAACATCTCTTACAATCTCAGAACTGAGGATGAAATATGAACTGCAAAATTCTTAGTTGACCTTGGGGAGCTTAGGCTGGTGGGAGGAACACTGGGAAGCGCAGGTCTGGTCTATAATCTGATCTGTGGCCATCTTGATAATCAAAATTTGATTACTGCAAAGTGCATTTTCTATAAAGATTGTCAGCAGATGCTGTACATTTTTCAAGGCAGCTTTCTAACATGCATTGCTGAAATGATGGATGTATGGGTATTATTTTCTTTACCTGAAAACTGTAAAATATTTGAGTGAAATTGTAAAGGCAGTCAGAGAATCTCATCATTTTAATTGCACAGTTTCAGTGCTTCTAGCAGGAAATGTACAGCATGTGACAGTTCAGTTTTGTAAGTAGATCAATAGAACAGATTAGTTCAGTTTTTACAGAAGTTGCTAGTATTAGAGACATAGTGGGATCATGGTTTGTAAACCTTAAACCACACTTTCCTGCACAACAATCTGCAAAGATATTCTCCTCTGTAAAGCAGGTATGTGATTTCCAGCTGCAAGAAGCTTCTTTTTTCACGGGGGCTAAATGAATGTTGTTTGTTTGATCGTGCATCCCGTGTTGCCCTCTGGTTTGTGCTTGAGTGATCAAGTGTTTTGTGAACTGCAGGGCTTGTCATGAGCCATTTTGTGACTCTTCGTGTTTTCGGGGCCAGACTTCAGCCAGCAGGAATGGAAACCCTGGATCTGCTGAGGAATTGTTTGGTGTGCAAGTGGGACCTGCGGAGGAGGGACCCCAGAATGCTGCCCTGCCTCCATTCCTTCTGTAAGGACTGCCTTCCAGATTTGGTTCAAGGATACAGCTGTATTCCCACTGAGTATGAAGTTCTCTATGAAGGTAATATTTAAAAATCTCTGGCTTGTGCTCTTTCCAATACAGTATTATAAAAAGAGATGGATTAAGAAGTAATTTTTGAGGCCTATTCTTCTACAGCACTACTTTAAATTGATAAACTAGGAGTCAAGGTTTGTGTGAGCAGAGAGTGGGTTGGGAACCAGCCACCTTCATTATGTTTTTCATCCAACAGCAGCGTTTTGAAGAGAAATGACACAGGGAACATTTCAACATTTTTCAGAATGGGCTGAATGTTTCACTTACCAAGTTGAAATGATGAATATTTGATTTTCTTAGCTTAATAAATGAATAAATGCTACAAGATAGCTTTCAGACCACATCTTTTTTGCAATCTTTTTGACATGCTGGACTTCTGGTCTATGGTTGTAGTGATAGTTTTGTTCTTCCTTCACCCCCTCCTTCAGTGCCTCCCCAACAACAACACAAAAACATCCAATTCTTTGTTTCTAACAGACGTAATAATAATTATTAGAATATGTGTATTATTAGAATATGCACTGAAACTCTTCCTTTTATCTCGTTGTGAATGTTGTTTCTCTCTACCTGAGTTAGCTTGTGGCTAACTCACCCTAACAAGCTGAGTAAACTAGTGAGGGTGAGAAGCATTTCTGGCTGTGCCTTTTGAAATCCTGAAATTATCTGTTCTGTTTCTGGTAGTGATATTCATAGAAAATGTGTAACTTTTTTTGGAGTAAAACCTAGATGACAGAATATAGTAATTTTTACTAAATGAGTCTTAATTGCCGTGAGGAAGCATTCCAGACTCATTACTAATTTATACAAGGAGCAAAGGCATATTGATAACTTCTAGTTTCACAGGCTTTGAACTTCAGTTGAGTGAGAGGCAGCATTTATTATCTCTTCCACTGCAAATTTTAGAAATGTGTAGGAAGAGAAAATACCTTCCCTGAGGTGCTGGTGATCAGAATTGATGAGATGACATAAACTAGACTAGTTCAGGTTTGAGAACAAATGGAATCAGGGTTAAGAGGTGGCTGTTGAAAGGCTAGCAAAACACAAAAGCTAAAGGAAAAGTCAAAGGAAAAAGGCTGTTCATGTGTAGGGTACAGACAGAGAAAGATACGAAGGTAGGAGAAGGAGAGAAGGAGAGTGAGGCAGTAATTCCTAGTAATGTCTCCTTAAAAATTTTAATGCTCATTCATAGTAGGCCTAAAGTCTGAGGGATGTCTGTAATAAAACACTGCTGAAACAAGCACTCCATTAGTTTTTATGCATCTGCATTTGACGTCTCAGCCATTCCTCTCCTCCTTCTTTCTGTTTACTAAGTGGAAAAGTGAATTTCTACCACTTGCTGATCTCGGATGAAGTGCAGCTAGAGGTTCTCATGAGTTGTTCAAATATTGGATATTTCTATAAGCTGGATCAGGAATTGTTTGTCTGTAGCAAAATGGAATAAATACTAGTTTATTTCTGTGTTCCTGAAGTTTCTCTGTTTACTTCTTCATTCTTGTGTAGATAGGGAGCTTCTGTGGGAAAGAGCAAGACTAGAGAAAGAAATAATGAGCAGTGATGACCCAGTAAATGAAGTGAGACAGCAGGTGCAGAGACTCAGTTAATCTAGGAGCAAGGGAAGCAGCAAAACCAAAACATCTGTGTCTCTTAATTAAGTCAGTGACTGAAACTGCAGCCACCATAGGTCAGGCAGGATGAATTTGTGAACTCTTTTGATGGCATGGTGTTAAATGTTTGTCTTATCTGCACTGGTTGCTGAATTACAGGCACTACAATTCCAACTCAGTTTTCGGTGTTATCTTTAAGTTTGATCAGATGTAGGTGCCAGTGATAAACTGTAAGTGCAAGTGCTAAGCCATTTTAGCTGAGTAAATTCAAACTATTGCCTGTAAGCAAAATGGGTTCCTTACTCACTAGGAATTCCTCAAGCAAGATGTGAGGATGGGAGAAATGAATGTATTTGCAAGTGAAGTCATTCTGTGACATTTGTCACAGAAGGAGTATTTGAATGTGCAGGTTTCTGTATGCTTTACTACAAGTAATACACTGCTAACATAAAGCTCTTTTCTAGTTTATTGTTTTGTACTGAAATTGCTGAAAAGCTGGAGGTAAGTGGTCCTGACATTTGATGGGTGTTGGTGTTGGAACTTACTTTTATTCCTGTGTGTTTAAGGTGACTCATGAATGAAAGCCCTGAGACAGCAGCCAGAGCTCCTATGGAAAAGCTGCATAGACATCAGAATTTATTCATAGCTGTGAGAACTGAGAGTCTGGGAGTAATTTGAGTGGAAAAAGAAAGTTATCTTTGTGAGTTTGGCTCCTACATATGTTTTTTCTATGAAGGGAAATTTAAGATTCTCAAGCCTTTCTTTCCTATTTTTTATTTTTTTTTTTATTCTTTGCAGGCCAGTGTTGCTTTCCTATTTTTATTCTTTCTCTTCCTGTAACAGAGAATCCACATTCTCCTGCTTTGCAGATCTGCATGTTATGTGCTTCCAGTCTGTTTACTGCATGGGAAAGAATAATTTTGAAAAGAGGGCTTGGGCAAGAAAAAGAAAACATTCTTACATCTCTTGAGATGGAAATGTCTCAGATGAGGACTTTCCCAGGCTCCTACCTGTGTGAATTGCTACTCGTGGTACAGTGTTGGCTCTTGCATGCTGCCTTGGCTTCTTGGGTCTGGCTCTTTCTCATGGAGTTCTAAATACATGCAAAACTAGATTCATCCAGGTTCCTGTGCTTATCCCTCCTCCCTGAGGTGGAGGTGGATGCCAAAATAAATTGTCCCACTTCTGCAAATCTTCCTTTCTGTAAGATGTTAAATGATATAAATTGATTTAGTACTTTAAATATCACCAACACATTAATTCCAAAACTAGTCAAATGAGGACCAGTGGAGATGCATTGTTGTGAGAAGTTTATGTTTTTGCAAGACTGTCTCAACTAAAGGGTTTGTTGGTTTTTTTTTTTCCCCCTTAAAAGAAAAGAAAAGATCACATGTAATTGCTGCTCAATCACAGTTAAGACCCCTGAGAACAAGGTAGATCAGAAAAGATGAGCTGAAACATCTTGCAGATTTCTGCTAACTGATATAAGCCCTGGTATTCTTAACATTTTGTGACCAAATTGGGTAATTAGTCTAACTTGTAAAGTAAAATGTTATTAGCAGTTTGTAAATTGCTTTGTGAAGTGGTGGATTTAATTGTGTTATGTTTTTGTATTGAACTTGCATGCTGAGCTATTACTTTCTGCAATTTCATTTAAAAAATGTTCTTTGCCCTTCTGTACTTCTTGAGGTTGGATAACAAAAATCCTGGAAATTGGCTGCATAATTTCTACCCATATTCTCTGCATAAATCAAAAACTATCCATGCTTGTGTTGTGTTAACTTAATGCCAGGAAATAGACTAGGGATAGGTATTAGAAAACTGCAAACAGATTGGGTAAAACCAAGAGAAAAGTAGACTTGTAAAGAGAGCAAATGTGCCTTCAACTACTGACAGATGTCCACTTGCTGTATTTTATTACTTCCTGCTGAAGTTTTCCCCAGCTTGTATGGTAGGTGCTATATATATGTATATATCTAACTCTGGATCCCTAATTGTGAATACTTATTAGTGAGGTACACCCAAAAGTCAGCAAGGTGTTGGTCAGAGATATCTTCAGGGGGGTTTATTTCAGGAAAAGGATGGAGCTCTAGTACTCCTTTGGCCATAGGCTCGTTTTCAGTATGAAGTTTTGGCATAGAAAGTGTGGTGCACTGGCTTCAGGAGACTCCAGGTGTCAACACACAGTGCCTTAGCTTGTATTCAGCCTGTGTTTAAATAATAAAAAAAATAGACAGACAAAAAATATCTACAGAGTTCTTTAAACCACAGTTTAGTTTACAGGGAGGCAGTTTGGCTGCATTGGTACAGCTGTGGTATCTCCAGGATACCCAATAACCCTTTTGAGCTTTGATGCACTCTTACAAGGCAAGTGCTGCAATGCAATGGTCTATTAATTCTGAAGAACACCCTTTTGCTTTATTTAGAGCCGCTTAGCACCAAGTGCATGTTTTATTTCTAAAAAGGGAAGTAGAAAGGTTATTTTAAAGAGAGAAACTGTTCATAATGTATATATTTAGTCAACTTAAAATGGGTTTAAAGTTAGTCAGCCCTTTGCACTGTGGTGTTTGGCTGCCAGATCCAAAAGGCAAGTGAAACAATGAGGGGTTTAGTTATATAAATATGAAACTGTAGAGTGGGAAGTTGTCTTCAGAGCTGTTTCCTATAACCTCTAATTGGGTCTCCAAGGAAGTGTAAATTATGCCTGCAGCTGGAGCTGTAGTTAATGCTCTCTGAGAATAATTATTCTGATGGTTGGTGGAGGAAAAAGAGCAGAGGAATAGGTGCAACATGTGGACAGCAAGTATGAATGTAGTGTGTGTGGTAGCTCCACTGTTTGTTTCTTTATGCTAATCGATTCTCATAATAATAATAAGTAAATTATCTGCATTGATTTATTTCTGAGGCAGTCAGCTTGAGGGCTCTTTCTGTTTAAACCTGACCAGACTGGAAGACCTTGAACAAAACTGTGAGCTGTGGCTTTTCATGTACTTGGTGTCTGTGGGTGGGGGAGAGGTTACAGCTGGCACTTTGGAGATGATTTCTGTAAATGATCTGTAGCTCTGTCACTTACAAATTAGATTGCTGCAGTATAGGTGGTGTCAAATCCTTGGAAGCGCTCAGAAATTCTAGTTCTCTCTTTATTTCTGCTTTTACAAAGGGACACGCTGTCTGAGTGCTATTATTGCTGGGTCCAATGCAGTGTGGCAGCTTCCATTAACAGAAAAAGTGCTGTGGGATGTGAGAGATCCGGCCTGTGGGGAGCTGGGGCTTGAACAGGATAAGGCAGAACCTTGTTGTTTTCCTGAAGGCTGATTTTGGATATCCCAGGTGTGGAGTTGGAGTATCCAGACTGGGCTTCTGTGTCTGACTAATGGATCCACCGCCTCTGAAATTCCATTTTTTTCCCCCCAACCCTCTGTTGAGTTACTCTTGCTGATGGGAGTGTGAAACTGGAAATAAACATGGTGGCTGCTGAAAAAGGGCTGCAAACTAATTCAGCAAAGTAAACATCTGCTGCTGGGACTTTTCAGGACTCAGAGGTGCCTGTACATGTGTGTGTGGCTGTGTTTATAGCCACACACAGAGTTACACATCTCTTTTCCAGTGCTGGTGCCTTTTGTGGTGGTGTTCAGATGCACAAGCCTGCTGGGATGGGAGTTACAGGAGCAGTGGGGCCCTGGAAGGATGTAGGTGTAGGACTGTTCCTCCACATCCCTCACGTGGTGACACTTTGTAGGAGTCTGTTCAATACCATGTGGTCTCCAGTGATTCTTCAGCACTTGCTGATAACTCAAATACTCTGGGAATATCTTATATGTGGTTTAACCTGCATATAATTCTGAAATAGGGCTTTATTCTGTGCAACACAATGAAACTGGGCTTAAATCCAACATTAGGACCATTGCTAGCCTTTCTAAATTCGTGGTCGTCTCTTTAGCAGTGAAATGGGATGTCACAAATAACAATTTCAAGTGCTAAACAGCAGGAGGCACTGAACTTCTAAAAGATAGTTTATGCAAATGTTCCTGCCTCCTTCCTACCGATTTAATTTCCATGCAAAAATAGAATGTGTCAACATCTCTGTCAGCTTTTTGCTACTTCTAGGGGTTTTGATATCAATAATGGCCTCCCTTTAGGCATCCTGACTGTACCATAGCCGAATTTGGCTCCTGATCTCTTAATATGTAAACTGTTGTTTGGGTCCTGTAATTCCTGGTTGAGTTGCTGTTTAGCTCCAGAAATTGCATCATTCTCATATGTACAAACAGTGAGTCTCCAGGGCTTCTGACTACTCTTGCCTTCACCCCCAGTGCTCTAATAATGATATATTTAAATGAGCTGTCTGCAAAGTACAGGTTCTTAGATTAACAGTGTTGTTTGGAGGCAGTGGTAAGGTGGGAAGGCAAGAAAAATATTGAGGGAACGGTCTTGCAAAAACTACTGTGGGAGTGAATGGCATTGTAAGACCTGCTGCTACCTGGATCTGGAAAAGCTCCACTCTTTCCTTCTGCTCCAGCCTTTTCTGAGGATTGAGTGAAGACCCAGGCAAGAAAGGAAGTAGGACGCTGCCGTTCATTTTGACTATGAGATTTTTATCTGGGAAAAATACAACCAAGGCAAGCTTTCTGAGGCCTGAATGAATCCTAGAGGCAAGGGCAAGAAAGAAGGCAAGAGGAAAAAACCTCTGCACCTTGTAGTGGCTCAGCACATCTTTCTTCCCTGCTGATTTGCCAGCATTCCTGGCCAAAGAAGAGGGAGCAGCCCCAGGTAGCCTGTAAGAAGTGGAGTGACTGCAGCCTGTGCCACGGCACTGCCTGATTCCAGGGAATTCCTGTGTGTGCAGTCCTTGCCACCCACCTGTCCCCCCAAACAGGTGACTCTCTGGGCACCTCTCTAGCTCTTTATCCAGAGCTCAGGTAAGGGGTTTCCAGGAAAATGTGCCTTACTGGTGGTTTGCACTCTGAGCATGAGCACAGCGTGATGCTGCTTGTGGCTGTTTGTAAATATGTGTGTAAGGTTTGCTTAATTTCAGGTTAATTGCTCCACAAACCGTTTTGGAGTGTATTTATTAAGCCAAGCTAACTTTTGATTCTTTGGGGACTTCCTATTGAAAAAGGTTGGGCATTTCCAGAGAGCACAGGTTTTTATTAAGTGGAAAAGGTATCAAATCAGCCCAATTAGCTGAACAAGTGTGATCTCCAAAGCCACCACGCTCAGGTAATCCCTCTTTTAGCAAGATAAAAATTTGTCTCCTGTGTTTTTAATAAAGTTTTAGATACAGAATTCACTATTAGGTGTTTTTGATTAGCCCACCTATGAGTAGGAAATGACTTCCAATACTCTCTTACTGTGGTGTCCCCATTATTTTTCCTGTTAACTTCTCTTTTAAAAAACTTAAAAAATTTTTTTTAAATTAAGCCGATGACTCTGCATGTCTTATGTTCATCTCAAGGGAGTTTTAGATTTAAAATAATTATAATTTACAGTTCTTTGTATAGTTAAGACACACTGTGACATTTACACAATCAAAGCTGTACTTGGTGGTCTGTGGTAGTCAGCCTAAAACAAAGTTCTGACCCGTGCAGCTTGCTCCATTTGTGTCTCTGGAACAACACTCATTTTAGTAGCATAACTTGGATCTAAAACCTGGGAGAAAATTCTGCTGTGCCATCCAGGGCATCGCTTTTAGATATCTCTTAATATTAATCAGCAGTAATGGCATTTACCTACAAACTGTTGATTGCATTTCTCAATATATATAAGGGAGGCTTTTGTACAGAACTGAAATCCAAGCATGATTTGTGTTTTCTAAGTGTGAAAATTATAAAAGATTTCTCTGAGTTTTTTTTTAATTTAAAACCACTATAAATGTTATCTTGCTCATTATCAAATGAATGCATTCTAATTACACTGTCCTCTATACTTCACTGGTTTGTAACAAGCTAGTAGAATTTAAAGCTCACATGAATGTGCCTGAGGCCAAAAAGCATTCCATGAAGTATCATTCCATTGGTATAATTTAACATTCTGCACTAACAGAACAGTGTTGGAACATAATAAAATAGTAACTTCAATAGTAACTTTTTTTACCCTGTGTAGTGTGCCAGTAGAAGTTGTCCTTGCTGTGACAAAGCCCCGTGCCTTTGTTTCCCAGTAAGCAGCTGTTCCCAGAAATGTTTTCTGTGTGCTCACCCATATGGCTCGTAAATGAGAGAGTACCTGTGAGAGTCATGGGTTTCTTACTTCAGAAAATAACCTGTTGGCTATTTCCCTTTTGGTCAATTTGCAGAATATTATGTAGCCTCAGTATGGAGGTTTTCTCTCAGTGTTAGCCTGATCAAGAACTGGCAATGCTGTTGAGGGAGAAAGAAACTGATTCCAGGTCTCCAGGGGCTCATGGTGACTCTGTGAAGTCAGGAGCTGGTTTCCTATTGACTGCACTGGGAATTAGAGCATGTCCCATGAGACTTATTTGAGAAGCTGCTTGCAGAGTAGGTATCTTGCTTATCAATCAGAATGGGTCTGTCTTTTTATTCCAACTGTGTCACTTTGTACAGGGAAACTTGAAAAGTGTTTCAGCTCCCAGGAATTAGCACTGCAATTCACCATTGCTTGCAGTGAGCACCATTTACAAAGAGTAGGAGGCACTGTCAGTGTAACACAGCTTGTCTGACCTCCTGCTGCTTTTACACATCTCCTGAGGACAGAGCTGCTAGCAGGCACCTAAAAGTCTCACACACTGTAATTTGGGAAAGCATGGAGAGATTTCAGTGCCACCAATATAAAAGAATTGTGTTGTGCTAGGGTATAGTGTGTGAAAATGTGATTAGCTACAAAAATTGTAAGTAATTCAGATGCTTTTTCAGGTGCAGTCCTTATATGAAGGATGCAAAGTAGAGGAACTGGCTAAAAGACTTCCTCAGCTTTCTGCCATCTTGAGCATCTTTATCAGATAATTTTTTAGCATCTTTGTAACTCCTGCCAGCGAACACCCTTAAACAAGGCTCAGCTTACATGCCTAATGAGCAGAGCATTGGAAATTGCTTGTGTTGCCCTTTTCCCTGGGGTGACTCATGGCTGAGCAGCACAGCCACGTGTGGGTACAGCCTGTTCCTTCTCATGTCTGCTTAACACTCAGGGTTGTGTGAAATGCACAGTTAAATGAATAGTTTAGGCAGATCATGGTCTGCTACTTGGGCCCCCAAATCACAGTTCTGTTGTAAATGCAACCTTGAAAAATAGAAAACAATTATGCTTTTGCTTTTTTATAAGATTTGGGCTAAAGAAGATCTAAACCTCATGGAAGTGGTTCTTAGTAAGAACCTTCAAAGGAGATGTACCAGAACTCAGAGTTTCTTCGAAACATTTGTGAATGGAAGTGAATCTGTTCAGACATCTGAGTGAGTGCTTTTGTCACAAGTGGAAATGTAGGAATATTTTGGGGTCTGTGTGTCCCTGTCAATGTAAAATGCTGCTGGTACAGTTACAGCAGCCCAGCTCTGAAACTGGGAGACATTTGGAATTAGCATTTTCCCTCTGCAGGAGTCATGTCCCAAGGGACAGTTAATACCAAGAACCTGGAAAACATGAGAGTCTCTGATAATGGTGTAATGTGAAGAGTAATAGACAACTTAAGGTTTAATTAACTTATAGGCCACTCTCCATGTGCAAAAATAATTTTGAGTTAAGGAAAAAAGCACATTGAACAGGAGAATGTTGTCATTGATCTTGCTTTAAAACCTTGCTTTAAGTGAGTTTAAACTAGTTAGTCATAGAAAATACTGTTGTTAGTTATCCTAAATAGATGACTTGGCAAGGTGAGCACTGAAATTCTGTTCTTGACAGAATGGAAAAAAACTTGGATTAAAAAAAAAGACACACCTCGATAAGGTGAAATAGACTGACACACCACCACCCTCTCTAAGGGACTGTTTTCACATCTACAGTAGTTTGCAGGAGTGTGGCCAGAAACATGCAGTGTCCTTTCACAAAAAACCCCAAACCAACACACTGGAGCTTCTAGCCAAATATAATAGAGCTGCTAGCCCAAAAAAGTCAAGCAATGAAATAGCAGAGGTGCAAAAATGCAGGTGTTCAGGTATGGACAGCTGCTTGAACTCTTGGTTCTCACCCAGTTGTGCTCAGTAGTTAATGAAGGTGGAGCTGGGTTTTGCTGCTCACTTTGCTTTGCTTTAGGGGTGATCTTATTTTGCCACTTCTGGATTTACTATAATAATTTTCCCTATGAAACTTTTTTTATCTTTTGTCTTTTTTCTGACTCATTGCTTCTGCTAGCAGCATGTTACTCCCCTGTCACTTCACTTGGATTGCATTCTGCACTGTGAAACTGGTATTAAGGAGTGTGTGTTTTATGCTTGGATGCACCCCTGGTGGGTAAAGCTGGTCTAGAACTGTAGAGAATCTCAGAAAGCACAAGTAGATCTGTAACAAGGGGATACAGTTTAAAGTACAGCTCAGTTTTAATCATTTCTAAGCCAGGTGAGAATTTGGACATGCAGATATCACCAATAAACACCGAAATAAGTCCACTGAAAGATGGTGTTTTTCTAGGAATTGTATTGCTTTTATTTTCTTTTCTATGTATTGAATTAGGCCTAGCCACTTAGGGCTTGAAGAATGGCTTAGTTTCCTGGAACTGCCCATGTGATTTGAAAAAGCCACAAGACTGAAGTGTGATTTCTATCATTTCCGGGTTCGCATGGCTGGTGTGCATTGCTTTTTTTGTGGTGGTTTTCTTTTTCTTTTTTTTTTTTTTTAAATTCAGGTATCCTTTCCTGCCCTGTGTGCAAACAGACCTGCTTTGCAAGGGATGTAGTTGAGAATTTCTTCCTCAAGGACTTTCCCATTGGTGATTCAGCTATGGCAAAGGTAGGTGAAAGCCACCAAGTTGTGGGTTGTTGAAACACTGCCAGATGAACACTGGAAACAGACCAAATCTCATTTTGAACATCAGCTTCTCTTATAGTTTGCTTGTGCAGCACTGTAATTACTTCATTACTAGAGGTGGACATACTGCCTTCATAGTAATTTTAAAACTTTAGTTGAAGAATGAGTTTTCCTCTCTATATTTTAAACAGTCCATTAAAAATATTGATACTAATGTATCTGTGATGATTAACATATTAGGAAGGTACTGAATGTCTTGGATTCCTCATTGTCCCCTCTCTGCTCTCAACACAAAGTAAACAATCCCAGAATTGTCAGGATTAGAAGGGATCTTTGGAGATCATTCGGTCAAACTCCCCCACCAAGGCAGGGTCACCTGGAGCAGTGACACGGGTACACATCACGTGGGTTTGAGGGTCTCCAGAAAGGGAGACTCCATGATTTCCCTGGGCAGCCTGTTCCAGTGCTCTGTTCCAGTGCTCTGCCATCCTCAATGTAAAGCTTTTCTTCATTTTGGGGTGGAACTTCTTGTGTTTCATTTTATGGCCATTGCTCCTTGTCCTGTCACTGGGCGCCACTAAAAAGGGTCTGGCACCATGCTCTTGGCACCTGCCTTTGAGATACTTATATGCACTGATGAGATCCCCTTTCAGCCTTCTCTGGACTAAACAGGCCCAGCTCCTGCAGCCTCTCCTCATTAGAGAGATGCTCCACACCCCTCATCATCTTTGTGGCCTTTGTTAGACCCTCTCCAGTAGCTCCTTGTCTCTCTTGAGCTGTGGAGCCCAGAACTGAGCACAATACTCTGGATGTGGCCTCTCTGGAGCTGAGCAGAATGGGAGGATCCCCTCTCTCTACCTGCTCAGAAGCTGACTCTTGACTAAATGGTTACACCAACATCACCCATTAGGTCATGTGAGCAGTTACAATTTTCTGATTGTCTGTTTTAATGATGAAAACCCCTCACATTGTATTGCAGTTTCCCATTGGGGAATGGATTCAAAGGAAGACGTTGGATTACTGCTTTTGCCTTGTATTGACATTGTACATAGATGGATTCCACTTCTGTTAAATACCCACTGAACAGGCAGGACTGTTCTCACAGCTTTGCAGTTGCCACTAACTTGAGTGGACAAGAGGGACAGAGAAAGTTGGGTGTTGTTAAAAAGTAAAGAATGTGTAACCTAATCCACCAAGTGTTCTGGGGAATTAAAAATAATTAAGGCAAGCAAAGTGTATTGACATCTTCAGGTGTACATTGCTTGTAGAGTGCAACATAAGTTGATCTAAAACAAGAAGGGGTGTATTCACATGCCCTCTCCAAAGAGGGGAAGAAAACTCATAAGATACTGCTGAGTGTTTAAAATGCATTTATTATACTGGGATTTCTTAATTACTGTGACTTGCATCATTTACTTTTCAATGAGAATTTGTGTAGAAAGGAAATCAAATGAGAATATCTAATGTCTTCAAAAGCATTAGATTATTTTTTCAAACCATCCTTAAAAGAAGGTTTTTCTTGTCTGTAATCCCTCAGGAGTCCTATGAGCAGTTCAGTAATGCAGATTTCTCACTGGAGCATATGAGTACCCTAGAGCAACTTGTGAACCTTCATAGCTTTTGGCTTCCTTTTTATTAAGTCAAGTCATGTAGCTTTGCTCCCTTTCTATCTTTAACCACTACCATCACACCCCAAATTAAAGCCACAATTTCACCATCAGTGACATCAAAAGAAGAAAGCACCAGATCATCCAGCTGAGACATAGCTGAGCTGCCATCATGGTCTTAATTTTCCTGGTGTGCTCAAATGGGAATCTGTCAAGGCTCATAACAAAGTGTCTGGAAGCAAGATGTCTCTCAGTGTGTGAGAGAGTGAACCATGAATGACAGGATGTGCTACATGCCAGCAGCAGGAGTTTCAGAAATATGCAATTCAGAATCTCTTGCCCAAAACCCAATTTCCACATCATAAATAATGTAACTCTGGCAACACTCGGCAACTTAAAAGTGATGTTAACACAGTACAGTGTCAATATAAATTCCAGTCAGACTGACAGCTGAACTGTTACAGGTAAACCTGTGTTTAAGCACTTTTGGTTATGGCAGAGCATCCCTCAGCTTTATACCTGACCCCTAAGACGGACCTAGGTGGGTACATTTTAGCTTAGACGCTTCTTTTTATATACAATCTTTGTTCCCCAAATTAAATACCCTTGCATTTTGGTTATATAAGTTTTATTAGGCTTTTTGGTTTAAATTTTTGTATGTACCTTTTGGAAAACATTGTTGATAAGCAAATGGCTAAAATACCGTATTGGCTTGCACAAACAATTCACTCTCTACACAATGAAACACATTTAAAACTTTGCTTTGTTGTCTTATTGTCAAGAATTGCCCACTCTGTTTGAGAAAGATTGTGAATATTTAGAAACTCTTGAGTAATGGCTCGATAATAGACCTGTTGTGAAATGCCAGACCTGCAGAAGGGAATGAAAATTTAAGTTAATTTTAGCAGAACAAAAATTTTTCTTCTTGTGCTGAAGTGAGTCAGAGCTTGACTCACTTGTGTCTCAGAATTTAGGTGATTTATGGATGTTCCACTAAATGTTAAAGCTGTGATTTAAAACTGAGACAACCAGCCGAGAACTGCAATAGTTCTTCCTTCAGACTTTCTATTTCCTGATCCACCAGGAGGAGAAACTCTTCCCTTACCCTCACCAGAACTTGCCTCAGGGGTTATGAGCTGAGCACAGGCTGCTATATTCTTCTCTTCGTGTTTCCTATCAAATACTTGGGATGCAATCATAGCTGAGTTGAAGATAAGCTGATGCCCAGCCAAAGGACACCATAGGAAGTGATTTTGCCATCTATTCTTATTTGCTTGAGTAGCCCTGAGTAGTAGCAATACTGAGGAACAATATTGTGTGTACAGTAGATAAATTATAACCTTGGAGGAAATGCTTCAGTTTGATAAAATGGTGCTAAAGCCTTTATGCTTTGATGATGGTAAATTCACATCACTGTGCTCACTCTGCCCATTAGTACCAATTTGTGGCTGTGGTGAGAGAAAACCATGAAAATTGGGAGTTTTGAAACAAGGTGTTTTATGCCTAGAACAAATCTTTCTCAAAAGAATTATCATTGTAGCTATCTTGAAATTACTCTTGAGTTTGTTCTGGATACCAAAATTTTGAACTACCCACTTCATTTATGTGCTGCTCTCTTCCTTTCCCCCTCAGTGACGTGTCCAGCAGCATGGCCTGTATAGCAAAGGGCATTCCCTAAGCTGTTGAATCAATAGAGAGAATACTTAATTGAGGTTTCCAGTTCTTCTCATGTTGCTGTGCTTTGTTTCCAGTTCACACCATGTGATATCAAGACATAAATTGAGTTAATTTCTGATCAGCTCTTTAGAGGATAGGAGCCAAGTTTTTCATTAACAGTATGTGGGTGTCCCCATGTTATTTTCTAAATTGTCTCACCATTAGGATGTTTTATGTATTTTTCTGAATTTTACACAGTAACAACCAGACTCTTAAAATAACTTGAATTGCTTTAGTCTGAGGACAAAAAATACAAAGCTTAGCAATCTGTATCAGATATAGTCTGTTAAAGATAAGAGCTTGTACAGCTGATTTGTTATGCATGTATGTAATTGCACTTTTTGTTCTCAGAGCTGCTCCATGTGCAAAGAGAAGAGACCTGCCCACAGCCTCTGTACAAGATGCAACAAGTGGCTGTGCAGCTCATGCACGGAGGAACACAGACATGGCAAGGAACCTGGAGACCGCTTCCTGTCTGTATCCCTGAAAGGCTGCGCAGGTACTGGGGGCACACTGTGATTTTGTTTCTTCTCCTATCAGTTATTCAGCTGCAGAAGGAGCACTTGCAGGCTCTGTGCCACAGACACCAGGCTCTGTCTGTGTGACTCAGGATATGTACATGTCAGTGAGAGGTTGATTTTTCTCCAGCTTTAGGGCCATTGCCACAATCAGCATTCCACAGTATTGGGAAAAAGTTGGATATTTGTGCTTCACAGATAGGGTCTTCTCCACGTCTTTCCAATCCGTGGAGTTATGGGACAGGGCTGGGAGGGCTACAACAGCAGCAGGCCTTGCCCTTTCAGTATTTCTGCCCCAATTTGGGTAACTTCATTGAGGAAACCATGGTAAAGCAATGCCTGTGCATATGTGCAAGGTGTGCGGGGGAGTCACAGACAGCAAAAGGCTGTGATCACTACAGGATATTCCTTTCCTAAGCCTGGAATGAGAAATGTCTCTTGAGTGTATAATGAGAAATGTCTCCTGAGTGTATATGAGCAAGCACAAATTAAGCTGACTGGCAAGTATGTCTCAACCCTATACAATGGTGATCTACAGAAAGTATTGCCATCTCCTATTATTACTCATTATTTTCTTTCTCCTATGTTGGAAATCCTCTGCAGAATATGCTAACATGAACTTATATAAGCAATTTTTCACTTAAGAATTTGTGCTGCACACTCATTCTTCTTCATAAGGAAAATGAAGGATAGAAAAAGGAATAAAAATAGCCCACTGATTATTCTTTCTCTTTTCTTTTCTTTAGGATTTTCCTTTTGTAGAAATCTAGACTTGCCATAGATGGAGTTTTTAAAGTACTGGGTGGTCATATCAAACACAGTTTGAGGCACTAGAGACAAAATATGCCAAATAGAGTGTAAGCAAAAGAAGTCCATAAGAATGGTATTAATAAAAAGCACAGATTACATTTAAATGTTTCTTGGGTCTTTTCTAGAGAATAATATAAACTGAAGTTCCCCAGTCTCCCCTCAAAATGTCCTGATTGAATGGACAATGTTTTTCTTCTTGAGTTGATGACAAGATAAGGACTGTGGTTTTGAGGCTCCAACTGTTTGTAATTTCATGTCAGTTTAGGTAAGATTACCAGCTCATAGTGTTGACAAATGCTGGTGAGACGTTACGCGTGTGGCTCAGCTGTAGGTTTGTGTGTGCTATATGAATAAAAAGATGCAGACACATAAAAACATGAGAAAGAATTTTAGTTCAGTACTAAATTCCATGTGCTGAAAAGACATGAACAAGGAGGTTGGTAGTTCATACACAGACTAGCTAATATAGAAATTATTTGGAATGTAATTTGTGCTTTTTTATTATTGCTATTATTATTTATGTAGGTTTTATCTGTTTTGGACATAGATTTCCCTCCAGAATAGTTCCAAGAGAGCAAATACTAGGATATACTTGAACTCAGACTGTTTGGCTTTTTTTCTTCTGGAGATACACACACACCATCTTCAGTCTGTGTAGAGTGTTCTGAAAACAGTCACTTTCTTTGTAAGCCCTTGCAACTGTTAAGAGATCTTGCGCCTTTAAACTGTTCTATCTTTTGCCATTTCCCTTGTAAGGGTCAGACCTCCTATTTGCATCTGACAAGTGTTAGATTTCTTGGGTCAGAAATGCAGCAAAGTAGCAAAACACCCTCACCAAACACATGAAATCCTTCTTATTTCTATTAATTTTTTCTATTAGCTAAGATGAGATTGCTTTTCCATAGTTGGCACCAACTGATCTGAGGAACAGAGATTTAAAACTTTCTGTTAATTATTTAAGAGATGCACCTGAGATAAAGAAAATATAGGCTGTAGAAAATGTTGACTCAAATAATGAATTTTCAGAATTTAGGGCAACTGAGCTTTCTCTGGTCACCAAGTGAGCTGCCTTTTAGGAAGCTGAAATGGATAGTTGTGGTTAGATATCTGCTTCTAGAAAAAACCAGAGTTGTGCCCTTGTACCTGATTTCTAAGTACTAAACTTACTCCAAAACTGACAAGTGTTGCTCTGAGCTGAGTAAAAAGTAGGTCAAGAAGAGCATGGCTCAGTGGCAGTTCTCACTGATATGTCAATTGAGTCAGGGGATTACCAGCAGCAGAGCCTGTGGGTCTGTGCTGCAGTTAGATAATATTGATTTTATCATTAGTTTGCATTTGAAATCTGCTTGTCTCTTAAATCTGACATGATATTAAAAAACCCCAATGAATTGTCTGGGATGATTGCAATCACCCAAAGGCTGAAGAACCCTTCAGAGAGAGAAAAAGGGGGAAATCATTTTATAGGATTGTGACTTCATGGCACATGGACCTTAAAGGCCACATCTCATTATAAGTTTGAGTTTAATATGGAAAACTTGATCTTGAGTTTACAGAAAAACAGCTTGTGTGCTCTGCAGATACTGAACACTTTGAGAGGCTTTTCCAGTCCATAAACCTTCAGAAAGTTATTATGGTCTTTTTTTCCCTTTTGAGATGTAACATCTGATCACATAGGGGATGATCTTTGACATCCTCGTTGGATATCTATTGGTTGTACAGCCTCCTTATTTGCTTTGTCAGCTGCAGGTTTTAGTACAAAAGTACATATTTGCAGTATAACCAGAAAAAAATTTGCTGTCAAGGTGAGTTCAGTTTGCTCCTTTCTAGTAGGAAATATTGGAGTTGGTTAAAAACCCCCTAACCTAATTTCCTCCTTTTTTAATACTATCCATTAGCATTTGATTCAATAATGATATAAACCAATAAACTTCCCTGAAGAGTAAAGCATGATACTGCAGTAAATAATTCGTAACGATGTAAACTATGTAAAGCTGTTACATAAAATCTTGGCCTAATCTGTCACAAATTATCTTCTTGCACATTGTTGAGAAGGTGGAATGAAAGTCAATTGAACTGGAGGAAATAAATCAACCTCCTCAGAAATATTTAGAGTAGATAGCAACCTAAAAACTGGGCAATTTGACGTGTGTTTTTCTGGAGAGTGGCATGGATTTTCTCCATATTTGTATTGTCATTGTTAGCTATGAGATTTTCTTAGCCTTTCTGCTTCTCTGTTGGGCATTTTCCAATTTGAAAATGAAGTGACTGAGCCAGTATAGCTTCCTGTACTCTGTGGGTCTGTGCCATTGCAGTAGTTGTCACTTCAGAAGCTCGATTCTATAAAAGGCTTCATTTTGCTACAGGATGAGAGCATGGTCTCTGCCACAGGTTGGGTTTTTAAAAATGTTTAGGTAAGTAAGATTGGTTTGCTGTTGGAAAATGGAAATATTTCTTCTCATTTGATATGAGCAGAAAATAATGTATACATAATTAATGCTTTTATATAATTTAAAGTTTTTATCCATATGTGTTATCTAATAATGATTTTGTTTGATTTCTCGTGTGTTGGTAAAGAATAACGGGATAGTGTCTTTTTTGGAGTACTGTGAGGAAGCAATTGAGCTTTTCTTTGGTGGTAGAGGGTTTGTTTTGCCATAGTTTAGTTCTGTCTTTTTCTGGCATCTTTTATTGACAGTGTTCCTTCTTTCTAAAACAATTCTACCGTTCAGAGAAAAAGGCAAGAATAGATTGTACAGAAGCAATGCTTTCACTTTGCATGCCCACTGTCCATTCTTACTCTTCATCACATTATTCTTTAAAAAGTCCTTTTAAAAACAGATTTTAGGGCCTAATATCAGCCCCAGCTGCTGAAGTTTATGAACTGCATTGCAAAAACCACAAATTTGGGAAAAAATTGCTCATGTGACTTTTTAAGAACAAAGGATTTCCTTGCTTCTGCTGTGACTGCAAGTTTGTCATATAGTTGCTATTCTATGTTTTAAAATACAGTTGTGTAGAGTGGTTTACCATACCAGGGCATTTAGAGTTGTGAGGCCGATGCTCCAAATCATGATATTTAAACTCATGAGAGTTCAGAGGACAATATGATTTGTTTTGATGGCTTATTCCCGAGCCCCTCTGGTGTGCTCAGTTTGTAGGATGTATAAGGAAAAAATTCAAACAAACCCAGCTTCACATAATCAGATGGTTCCAGGTTCCATGCCTTTTAAAAATATCATCGAGACTTTCCATGAAACTGTGAGTTTGGTTGCTCTTTTTCTGAGCTCTCATCCTTGTCAATGACCCCTTACTTTACATTCCTCAGCAGCTGAAGGTGAAGCAAGGGAGTTTTCCTTGTTTTGTCCCGTGCACCCCCAGGAGCCCCTGAAGCTGTTTTGTGAGACCTGTGACACCCTCACCTGCTGCAGCTGCCTCCTGTCAGAACACAAGGAACACAGGTACCTCACTGCTAATGGAGCTCATTGAGATTTAAGACTTTTCATCTGTGTTTTCCAGCTGATGGTGCTGGCTGGTCTGAATTTAAAAGCCACAGCAAAACTCAGTTCAGTTGTCTCACTCCCACGTGATTTAACATACGGCTCACAGCCCTCCCAGAGGCTCTCCCTGCTCTCACCTGTTCACTCATGAACATGGAAAACCATGGGGTGAGAATTTCCCCTTCTTTCATAGGTTCAGGCATCTTGATGAAGCTCTGCAAAATCAAAGAATCATCCTGGAGAATGTCATAACTAAAGTGGAGGAGAAAAAAAGTGGGATTCAGGTTTCAGCTAAACAGATTGAAGACAGGTAATTGCTATGCTTTTTTTTTTTTTATATGAAAGTAGATGATCTATAAAAATAATATTTTCACTAAATGTAGGTTAACAGAATTAAGTGCAGCTGCTGTATTTTTTTTTTTCTTGGAGGGTAGAAAATAATAGGAAGATTAAAAATATCAAATTCATGTTTAAGTGGTACTGACAAGTCATGGCATTATAAAACATGATTCCATAGTCTTTGTAAGGCATGTGACAGCTGGCTTCAGAGTTAAGATTTCTTTGTATAATCTGTTTCTGAACTAGAATTTGACAATATTAGAAATAAAGATAAATTTTAAAATACCTTAGTTCTTCAAGAAACCTCAAAACAAGCTGCAATTGCAGTCAAGGCTAATAAAAATGAAAATATCTAATTATATGAACTGGATTTTGCTACTGATTATGCATTTAGTAGCTGTTGGATTCTCTTGTGCATTAATAAAACAGTTTCTAGAGTACAAATCTATTTCTACTATTTACAATCTAGCATAAATTGGAAGTTTTGGATATATTATGTTTGTATTTGTTGACAAAGAACAAAAGACTGTTCTTGGCATGATGCTTGAGAGAATCCATCAGCATTAGCCCGTGACATCCAGAGAGGGGTGGTCAGGGTTCGGAGAAGTGGGGGAGAGCTAATGGGAAATGATACAACTTTCACTGCAGTTCTGTCTATAGGTAGGTCTGTTCTTGTAGCAAATAACTGCTGATCAGTGAATAAATGACTAGAGCTGGCTCACCCAGGGGTGTGTACCTCTTACCCACAGGTTGCTTGAAGTAAAACATCTGTACAAAAAGGTGGAGAACCAAATAAAAATGGCCAAGATGGTTCTGATGAATGAAATCGATAAACGAACAAATATCCTCCTTGAACAACTTGAAGTAAGTAAGGCTAATTTAATTGACACCTTGGGAAATTAAACTAAATTAAATTTAATCCCAGTGCCAGTGGAAAGAATGTAGACTGTGAGAGCTATTCTCCCATTCCTTATATTTTCAAATATTTGGGTGTTTTTCTGCAGAGTTTTTTGTGGAATCAATGGTTGACAAAGTTTCAGGGTGAAGTTGCAAAATGTTTATCGTTAACTCATGATAAGCAATTTCTAATGCATTCACAGAGAATATGTGTGCACCTTTTGAGTACTTAGAAAACAAATCAGCTTCTGATTTTAATGTTTAATTTGTAGGAGCCCACTAGCAGCACAATTAAAACCCTGTTTCAGAAATGATTCTTTGGTCTTATCTCTGTAGCAGACCTTTCAGTTTTGACTCTTCAGTTTTTGGATGTCCAGCTGAAGTATATAAGTTTATTTTGAAATGTGCTAAGGAGAAAAATTGCTAATCAGAATTTCCAGACAAGAAAGTGGTCCAGGCGCAAATTTGATCCAATTTCTACAGCTTTCTGGGGTTATGTTATTCTGTCAAACCAAGGCCAGAATGATGCAGATTGTTTGCTCCTGGGGAAGCCATTGCTCTTCCTGAAATCAGATGTATGTCCTGAGTTGGATTTGAGTTCTTTTTATGATTGGTGTTTAAAGAGACTCTGAAGAACAGTGTCGCTGCAAATACTGCATAATGTAGTGCCAATGATTGCATGCTTTATGTGTGTCTGAAGAATGACAGCCCTTTTCTACCGATTCACATTATTAACAGAAAATCACCAGCGAGAGGAAGCAGAGGCTGGAGCAACAACTGCAAGGTGTTGTGGTTTTAGGCAGACAGGTAGAGCATGTCCAGAACTTCATCAGCTGGGCCGTGTGTAGTAAAAAAACCATCCCATTTCTCTTCAGTAAGGAACTGGTAAGAGCAGTGCTTATCGTGCAGTAATTGTGAGAACTGCTTTAAGGATTTGATGTTTCTCAAATAAAATATTTTCATGGTCTTAGAACAGTGAATAAAATCATCGTCCTTTAATGTGTTACCAGATTGTGTTTCAGATCCAGCGCTTGCTAGAGACAAACTGTAACACAGACATGGGCCCTCCTCTGAAGATCAGATTCACTTGGGATCCCTCCTACTGGACTAAGCAACTCTCCAATTTGGGTAAGAAAAATATAATAGGCAAGTGGCCAAAGCTAGGCTGGACAGACACAGACAGTACAGTACCACCCCTAAAGGACTCTCCTTTTGTTTTGACATCCAGTTTCGAAACTCTTATGTTCTGAAGAAAGGTGGGTGTGGCTGGACTTTGCTGTTTTTCTCTCCACTTATATCCATTCACCAAAAGACCACTGAGGTGTCTGGTGCTTTCACTCTCTTAGTGGCCAACAGACCTGAGCAGTGTTGAGGCACTTGGAATTGATAGGCACAAAGATGACTTTAAGACACTGGCTGCACAGTGATTACAGTGTTATCTACATAACATATAAATGTGCATGCTGTGACTTTGTTTCCCAGCAGCTACAAATTTCCCAACTGCAATGGGTTTTTGCAGTAAATTCAACTCAGTGGGCTGATCACTCATCTAAAAGATCAGTTCTCTTCCCATTTTAGGGTATTAAAAACTAAAAGGGCTGAAACACTATCAAAAGTGTTGCAGGGAATAATCTCTTGATGAAAAGCATGGACAAGATAATTTCATAGGTCACTTCTATTTCCAGCCTTTATGAGTCTCACCTATGTGACATTAATCTCTTTTATTTTTGTCACTGGCACCCTGGAAGCTGTCTTTTGGACCTGTGCTTATGGATGAGAAGATAAGCTCATACTTCAGTAAAAAATGGAAGTATAAGCTATATTCATCCATTAAGACAAAATAAGGCCGATTTTTCAAAGCATTTGCTGGATAATTCAACCATGAGCTGCTCCACTGACATCAGTGGGAGTTTGGTGTGAATGGAAATAACTAGATAAATATTGGAAAATTTGTCTTGAATGTATGTTAGCAGACGGTTTGGATAGGTTATTTTAATATCTTTTATATTTGAAATGTGAATGATGGTAATTTCCTTGTCTACTGTTTTCATTGTGTAAATTTGTCAAGACCATAGGAAGGAGTAAATTTGCTGTTTTTTTCCAGGGGGTTTCACCATGGAAGGTGGACACATTTCTCACCCAGATGTGCTACTCTGTGGAAATATTCAAGGGTTACAAACCTCTCTGTACCACGGGCACCACTCCCCAGCCTCACAGCTGGAGAGCAGCCAGCCACACCAGTTCCCACCTGCGATCCAGTGCTCTGCACCAGTGTGTTGCTCCCACTGCCTCAGCATTCCTCACCCAAACAAACCTCAGCCTTCCTACCAAGACATGAACCACCATAAAAGCTTCCACCAGCCTCCTGCACTTCATCAGCAGCACTTCCCCGTGCAGTACAGCCTGCAGCAGCAGGACAGAGAGCCCCGGGCTGCCCCCCAGCCCGTGAAGCTCCCGCAGGTTGGGCTGGAGCAGCAGCCACGCTCAGAGCCGGAGAACGTGACCGGGCGGGTGGGAAAGCCCTTCCCACCCCAGCAGCTGCAGCAGGGTTGTGCTGTTGTGTCACACGAGGCTCAGCAGGTCCACACGAGCCACCCACAGGCTTCTGTGCAGGCATCAGCTGTGGGAGTGCAGCTGGGCCAGCTCCAGAAGATAAAATCTAACCACATGCTGCAGCCACCCCTGCAGCAGCAGCAGCAGCAGCTGCCACTGACACCCCCATCGCCAGGGCACGACGAGGGCACCCACAAGCAAGTCATCCAGCAGAGCCTGGACATCATGCACCACCAGTTTGAGCTGGAGGAGATGAAAAAGGATCTGGAGCTTCTCCTGCAGGCCCAGGGACAGCCCAGCTTGCAGCTGAACCAAGCCAAGCCACCTCAGCATGTTCAACAGACCATAGTTGGTCAGATCAACTACATAGTGAGGCAGCCAGCCCCAGCACAGCAACAAATCCAAGATGAAGCACAAGTAAGTTCTCTCAAAGTCATTTCCTACTGCATTTAGTGAGTGCAAGTTCAGAAATGGGACAGACCTTTGAGATTTCATGTATTTCTCTGAACATGTATTTTTCTTTGTGCGTTGTCTATGTGTGCAGCAGAGAGGCTTCGTGCCTCATGTAGATTGGGGCAAAATTTTCTGTAAAGTGCTGCATAAACACCCTGGATCCCAAAGATCTGAATCTCTTAATAGACAAGGTGAGCAGCAGTGTGGGAGAATAAAAGCACCATCATTCCTCCTTTGTAAACAGGTGACTGGAGGACTGCAGTAGTTTCACTCTCCATTTCAACTCTCTTTTTTTACTGGAAACATTAAGCCCTGAGTCCTTAAAAAGCATTAGATTCTGAATTATTATTGAAGAGAGTGAAGCCAGTTTCTTGGTCTGAGAGTTATTTCCCATTCCAGTAACTGCTCTTGCTGCTGCACCATGTCATTTAAGATTATCATCATTACCCACACAAGCTGTTGTGCTACAGCTTTGTCAGCAGGGCTAATCTCTTCCCTTTTCCTCTGTTAGTAAGAATCCTGCTTTTGAAAGAGGGACAGAGCTTGGTGGTGAGCATCCAAACCACAAGGCAGATCAGCTGCAGAATAAGGTGGCTTGGAAATTCATTTAGAACAGTGGAAATGTGGCTCAGACTTCCCATCGTGTAAATTCTGTGGAGCTGCCACCTCGAATAGTTCTCGAAGTGGATTGCAAGGGCAGGCTGCAGGCTTTTGGTATAGCTGTACATTTCAGCAGCTTTACTGAGTATTTTTTAAAATAATTCATTAATGTCTGTGAGTAATCTGTCTCCATTTATCTCTCTGCTTTCGGTTGCCTTGAACATCTCTGTTGTTTTAGAGTCTTTTTGGGCTTGTCGTAATGTGTATGCTGTGAGTTGATGCAAATTTGTTACTGTTTTTCTTTCTGAGCTGTTGCAAAGACAAATTCTCATTTGTGATTTGTAGGTCTGTGAGAGCTCCACAGAACCTGATGACCAGAAGCCTGTCATTCCTCTTGACAAAAGTGGCAGTCCCTCCCTGTCACAGTCATTAGATGAAGAAGCCAGTGTCAGGAGCCACTCCCCTGAGAGCACACTGCAGCAGTCAACTTTCCATCCAGTGAGAAAGGTATAAAGAACTTCTTAAAAAAAAAAAAAAAATTAAGGGAAAACCTGATTTGATAATATTGAATATGGCATTGGAGTTTGCAATGAGGGGGAAAAAATTAAAATGCAGTAAAAGTCAGCCAAATGGCTTGTAAATTTTGGAAGACAATCACAGCCTAACCTTGTGTGCATCTTCCAGTCAGGTGCCAGGATGAGCAACTCTTCTAGGGGCTGATGAGTGTTTAGGTCTGGCTGGCATGATAGGTAAGCATGAACTGGCAAATAAATAAGAGCTCTATTTCTTCACTTCTTAAAGTCTGTCTAGCTCCTATGTCTAGGGATTTAATTACTAGGGCTTGCTAACTACCATCCTAGAGCAGTTAATTTGAAAAAAAATAAATAAAGCAGGAGTCAGAGATGCTGATGAAGTCAAGCCTGAGAAACAGTCTTCAAAATACTTGCCCCAGAAACAACACCACTAGTTATTGCTGAAGGTGGGGTTGCCTGAAAGGGATATAATTCTGTTATACTTCTTCTCGTTGCTCATGTATAGGCAGAAAAATCACAGTTTCTATGTATCTAGAATATTTTATTACATAATAGAGCCAGGCTTTGGTCTTTCCACCGACTGGGAGGCTCTGACTGTTGAAGAAGCAGCAGGAACTGTACCAGGAGGGCCACTACTTATCAGCAGACCCTTGGTGGCTCTGGATATCACCTCTGCCTTTGAAGAGGAGAAGCTGCCTTTTACTTCTCTGGACAATTTGTTTAAAACACTCCAAACAACACATCATATTCTGCTTTTTCAAGTTTGTTTGTTACTTCAGTGCATGACTCATTTTGTGTACCCTGTAGAAGACTTTCGCGTATATTTTTTTCTTGGAATTTGTCTGTGGGATATTGTGGAAGTATTTGTCTTTCTATCCTCAAAAAGGATGTTATTTTTCCTTCTTTTGTACATGACTGTGTTGATGCAACGTATTTATGATGCAATACCCATCCAGAGAATTGTTGGAGATCCCTTTGGGAGTTGCAGACATACAGGCCTGGAAGCAGTGTGCAATTCAGATTTGAAAGCCACAAAGAAATCTGCCTTATGGACCTGTAATGGAAAGTTATTCCCAACAGCTTAAGCAAGAAACGTCAGAAAGAAGAAAGAAAATGGAAGGAGATGTGCAGGAGAGAGAGACTAGTGTAGTCTGGTGGGAAAAGCAGGAGTAATAAAGGAAAATTGCTGATTTGTTGTTGTAGGAGTTGAGAAGGTGGCGAGAGGAAGATATTCCTAGGAACTAAAAAAGGGATTTTTTTCTAATGGTGCTGAGAAGTGTATGCTCTTGTGCAGAAAACAGTTTGGTTTTTGAGGTGCCTGGTAGCTTTTCAAGAAGTTAATGTTCAACAGCTACAACACCCCATCTTTGCTTGTATTCATCTCTTCTAATGAGCTCTTTGGGATGAAGACATCTGGATGGGATGAAGATATTTACATCTCTGGCAATGGAAAGTTAGAAATCATGAAGGGAAAAAGCACAGCAAGCAAACCCTTAAAACATATTCTTCATGAATGCTCTTTAAAGATGTCTAACTGCTTTTGCTGAGAGTTGGGTTAAATCTGGGTTTAAATGGGAGATTGGTTCCTGTTTAAGAACAAGGGAATGTGTCTATTCATTCTCATCTGGTTCACCTGATTAAGTGTTTTCACACTCATCTTCAGGCAAAAATCTCTGCACAGGTATTTGCCCATGTGCTCTCACATGGCCTGTGTTCAGAACATTTCATCTCTCTCAAGATCTTGGAAGACATGGAGAAAGTGAATGTGGGCAAGTCTGAAACACGTGAAAAATATGGTAGAGAAAATGGCTAGAGAAACCTGCTGCCTGAAGAACAATTGTGTTCTGTCTTTTTGGAGAATAATTGTGGTTGGACTTCTTGGCCTCATGTTGCATTTCTGCTGAACTCTGACAGCCTTCAGCTGGGTACAGTATTCCTTCCTAGTGGAGTACATAATTCCCTGTCTGCTGAGATTCTTTCATTAAAGAGAAAGCAGTGTGCACCTGAATTTACTGTTTAGTGATAAGGTTGCCAAGATGTGTCCAAAAAGTAAAGAGATAAAAGCTTTCTTTAGCTTAGTGGTTTCCTTTATTTTGGAGTGGGGCAAGGCTTGATTGCTCATATAATTAAACCTCTGTGCATTAATTTTGAAACACATTTATGGTATGAATTTGATATTATTGATTGGTAGTTCGATGAATTGTCCTCATGCAGAGTTACATTTATTTGTAAAGCAATATAGATAAGATGTTATTAATAGTTTGGGGTAGTTTTCATTTGTTTCGCTCATTTTGGAACATTAATGGTGATATTTTGTCAGTCTTTGTCTTCCTGTATATTCCGCTAACTATCCTTTTTCTGTGAATTAATTTTTTTGTGCAGAATAAGTGTTTCTATACTTAGACAATTGATTGTTTGATATAAGTACTGCACTTTGCATAATTCTGGGCTTGATTAGCACCTTTTAGGAATGCAACACTAGGAATGAAACTTTTCTGTTGATGTGGGAAATGGATATAATTTTCTCTTCACGTTCCCCTGTCAGAATACTTCACTGACATAGCCAGGACCTCTGTTTTGGACTGTGGAGCTGTTCTGTCTCCATGCCTGTCAAACACCCAACCTCTCCAGTAGGAAAGCCAGCAAGACAGAGAACAAATTTCAGCAAGACAGGGAACAAGTTTCTGAAAACCTTTTGTGTTACCTGCAGTCCATTTCCAGGGAATTGTGCCAAGCTCTAGCAAACAGATTTTACACAAGCTGTGGAACTGCTCAGTTGCAGTGTGAAGGAATGAGTGCTCAATTAGTTTAACAGTTTTGTGGAAAGGGTTACCAACCTTCACTGATGATATGATCTTGCTGCTTTTACACAGTATGATATCAAGTTATTAATTTGTGCACAGGACTAGAGAGGTCACCTATTCTGGAACAAAGGTGAGAATAATAAGATATTTTGGGCCTAATTGTGTTTTCAGGAGTAATAACAGGAATACAGTCTCTGTTTTTTTTGCACATACCTAATTGTCATTTCTGGCTGTGATGAGCAAAGAGGTCTAAAGGCTGCATCTAGCATTTGAAGAAATGTCATGATTACTGCACATCTAGAGCACAAATTTGTAACTTGAGCCTCAGGCACCACTGCAACAGACACTGGTGTTGATGCAGGGCCAGCTGTACATCTCTCCTCCTCACACTCTATGAAGTGCACCCCCTTCTGTAGTTTGGAGCAAGACCCTTACTTCTGTTAGTTCACCTGCTTAAAGTGAATCTCTGGATATGTTGTGCACTGTATTAGTGAGTTATCACTAGACAGCTGCATCTGATCCTTTATAAATATAGCCAACAGCAGGTCCTTAGGAGAAGGGCATCAGAAAAAGACAAACTGATGGTCCACTATTCCAGATTCTGAAAGCCAGCACTTCAGAGACTTTCTGACCTGAAGGTTGTACCCAGACAATTACGTTTTGGAGCTCTTTATGGACCCCTCCTCTGTGAATTTGTCTATTTTGTGTCCATTTTAATACTAGTGTAGAATACTCCTCAGCATTCAGCACCGAGTTTTGCATTGCATGAGAAGTTCTTGGTTGCTTACCTCAAGTCTGTTACCTGATTGTGCACTCAGATGCCTTCTAGTTCTTGTGTTAGCAAAAATAGTGACTCTGTATTCACCCCATTCATAATATCTGTTTTATAGGTCAATATTTAATTCATTCTCAAAAGTTTCTTTTTGAAGCTTAAAAGTGACCGCTTGTCTCTTTAAAGAGTTGGCTCCTCCTTTCATGATAGCCATTCTGTACTTTGGTCCTTCATGTCTTTGGCCATTTTCCCCATACTTTGTGGTTTTGATAAATCATTTTTGAGTCACCAGGATTAGTAATGGAAGTGTAAGCATGTGGAAATGTTGTATAGTGCATTATATTTGTTGTATTGTTCTTTTTGATTTGCAACAAGTCCCAGCTGCTTACTTCAAGAGCTCTGTTTGTCTCAAGCGCAATAAAGTACCTGAGATGGGGAAATCCTAGGAAATGTTCTGTGCTATCCAAGGTGCACTCTTCAGAGCAGTCTGAGAGGCTTCTGTTTTATTCCAAATATATGCAGTGTGGTGGCATTTAATCGAAGCCTAATATGATGACAGTTTGAGGTGGAACTTCTTTTTTTTTTTTTTTCTTTAAAAGCGTGTGAAATTTGTGGAAAGGGGGCTGGAGGACAGAGTACAGATTTTATTTGATGGTAATATTGCACAGAGCATGTTGTGATTACTTAGTGACTGAAAGTAATAATAATTTAATATCCGACACTAGAACTTCAAATCTGAGCTTGGGACCAAAGTGGGTTTGTTGTTGCTACATTTTTCCCTTAATTACTATTAATTCTAGGGCAATTAGGGATGAGGGAAAGAACAGCCTGTAATTTAGGGTCCTACGAATTTCTAAAGTAACAGAGTAAGTTTGTTACTTTACAGAATTGAACTGCTCACAGCACAAATTCTTTCATGCTTAATGCAATTAGGTACATTTCCCAGAATGGTGATTTAAAAAAACCTTTTTCCTTTGACCTGAAAAAAGAAGATAAATAAAACATGATGCTGCTTGCTCCATGCAATCTCTTCCTCCTTCCGCTTTAAGCCCGCTCCAGTTTATTCAGACAAATTGTTAAGGAAGATTTGGATTCTTTTTTCTCGTGAAAGCGGAAAGGAAATCCTTCGGATTCTGTTCTGAAACTGGGAATGGGAAGCATGTGCAGCCTGTGTTATCAGTGCTGCTGTGTTAAGCAACTGGATTGGAGTAGTGCATTTGTTTAACCTTCCAGCATAATGAGCTGCCAGGGGGATTGCTCCACTTAATAGCAGCCGTTCATTACTCTGCAACCATTTGCAGCGTGGTGTTTCTCCCATAGCAAAGAGAGTTGGCGGTTCCCAGTTTTAGCTTCCTTTATCAGTGACACTTAATGTCAACAACCCTGAGACTTTGCCAAAACAATCCTAACAAATCCTAATCCCTCTGTTTCAAGGTAAGTATTTGCTTCTCAGAATTCTTCTGTATTGGTGCTGCATGTTTACACTGGACCTTTTTTTGAATGCAACAGTGATCAAAGAAATATTTGAACTGAACCATATATTTATTTTTTTTATTCTCTGAAGGCACTTTGCATGTTCTTTTTTCTTACCTTTCACTACCATAGCTAAGAAAATTGTGGTAGAAGGCATTTTGGGGTGGTGATACTGCTGCCATTATATTATAAGGATCATCAGACCAAAATTAATTATGAGACAATGAGAATTCCATTTATAGTGACACAGATGTAGTTCAATGTGCCAGACTGTACATTAAAATGTCAAAAAGTTCAAAATTAACCAACAGCTGAAGCCACTGTCTGCCCAAGAGCATAATTAATGCTTGTTGTTCATATGTTGCAATGTAAAAACAGTAGAGCTTTTGTAAAAGAGATAAATCCTTTAAAGGCATCCCATTTGCAAAAAACTAGCTGAACTGTCAAGGGAAAAGAGAAATTTTTGCTAATGGCAAAAGAAATGATTATTTTAGGGAGTGAATTAATAGTCTATTAATGAGTCTTGTTCCCAGTGCATTGTTCACTTCACACTTGACAGCAGCTCCATGGATCAGGATGGAATGTGTCTCTTCTTAACTGTGAGTTTTAATATTTTGCACTGAAAGATCATAATGTTGCTTCATCATTAAAATAACCACAAAATTAACTTTTGCCCCAAGGGAAAGACAGATGGCAGTTTGATGGCCTCATTATTCTTTTTAACAAGAGTAAGGTTTTACACTGGCTTATATAATCTAAAAAGATCTCTGAAGAAACTGATGCTAGCTAGAAGAGTAAAAAGGACATAGCCACACCATGCAATTGAATTTCATCTTTCCGAAAATTATAGCTGTAACAAAATCTGGCATGTGCGTGTCCATATTTTTTTTCCTTCAGTAGGAGTCATCCCAGTGACAACTCTCAGTAAGTAAACTTGTCTTACTGGAGCCAGGAGTAATCCTGTGTTGCCTTAGGAGGGGTAGCATTTCACCTGACTTGCACACAGAGGGTCAGGTCTCAATACATGAGAAGATGGCACGTGCTTGTAAACAACTAAAGGAAGATGTGGGTAGTGACTGGAGGGACTGAATGGCCAGAAGGTCTCCAGTTAACCTGGGAGAAAATTTGGGTGGTGTGCCTGCCACATGTATGCCTCAGCATGCCCATTCCCAATGGAGCACAGCTCTAGGTAGTTCTTATTGACTCAGGAATTTGTGGATGCTTCATGCTTTGGAGAACCTGACTAAATAAATATTTAACTACCTCACAGGGGCTTAATTAATGCTCACAGTGGACTTTGAAATAAAGGGAAAAGGCAAGGGCTGCTTACACTTCATCTTCAGCTCAAGCACGAATTCTGCTTGTTTTATTTTTTGTAAGTGATATGGGAGCAATTCACATGTTAATTTTGTCATCTGTAAAAGGCTTATGATAAAAAGAGTGATGGAATGAAAAGGAAAATGTGTATTTGGTAGGTTCCACTTGTCACTGCATGCACAGGAACCTGTCACAAGCAAATTGTGATGGTAAATAAACACTTTTGATCCTTGTGGACTTTAGGATGTGTGGCCCTGAAAAGTGGATTCCTTGCTGACCTATGGAGATAACTTTGGTTTGAATTCTTGGGAATTGCTTATCAGACAGACTATATGGCAAGCTGAGCCTCCACCAGTGTGTTTCCACTTTGGCTGGGTTCTAGTTTTCAGCTCAAATGCGAGGTGGGAAGAACATGTATGGCTAGCTCCAGCTGCTTCCAAAAAGTTATTACATCTCAGACAGCTTAGGTTCAGGGGGGTCCATTTGACTTAAGAGGGGAGAATGACCAATTCCCTGGCTGCAGGAACCCAGTGCTCCCTGGGATGCCTTCTACATGGAGGGACTGTTTAAAGCAGGGCTCACTGCAGGACTGTGTGGTAGGAGGGCACAGACCTTCCCTGACTCTGCAGAGGAGCTGACCTCTTTCTGTCTCAAATGCAGGCTTATTTTGTCTCATCAAATTAAGTGGTCACTGTTCAAGCAAAGCTCCTGTTGTAGTGTCTATTGCAAATCAACAAAAACAAAATTAAATTGCATCCTTAGGTGGAAATTTGTGTCTGTGGGCAGTGTTCTCTTAGCACAGAGTTGCTGTGCATTGGAAGCAGAGGAATTCAAGATTGACTTTGGCATGATGTAGGATTTACACAGACACATCTGACAGCTCAATCTAGGCTGCAGTCTTTACCACTGTGGGGTTAAGATGGACAAAATGATGAAAATCCAAAACAGAGTATAAGTTCAGAAAAATACTAAGTAAATTTAGGAAAAGGATCCTGTCTCAGATTCACTTCTGAGTCAGAGGCCTCTAGCAGAGAAAAAAGTACAACAGTATATTTAAACTCTAATTCAGATGCAATGGACACATTTCTGTTGTCTTGATTTATATTACAATGGGTGCTACCTACTGTATTGCAGTTGAATGTAAAGGATGAAACACCAATGAACTATGATGAAATCAAAGCACAATTGCATATTCAAATGATACAAATCTGTACACTTCCTAAAACTGCTTCTACTTGCGTCAAGATGCAAGAAGAGTCTTGTTTTCAATACAGTCACACATTCTTGGATGTGAGGCAGCTTAGGGAAGTCACCTAGATGGGTGGATGTGCTTTAGTTTGTGGAACAGTGTCTCTATGGCTTTGGTAGTGACAAATCATGACAGTAAAAAATGCAAATTGATACTTTGGTAAATATTCCCTTTCTTTGGAACCTGGGCATGTTTCATCATAAGTACACGGAGGATGTTTCTGGATTTACACTACGATATTTAAAGGGGAAATGCCTTAGGTTTTAATGGGACCAACTCACTAACTAGCATAACATTTTCAGCATCATTAACATGAACAGTAACTTCACCCACTTGTGTCAGAGTGAAATCTTATTTCTTCCGAACCTTCTCTCTCACTGAAGTGAGCTGATGATTTTTTAATAAAATGATAAAATTTATGATTTGAATCTTATTTTTTTCTGGGAAAATTTAATGGAAAATAATAGGGTTTATGGTAAGGATTAATTTGGTACAGTGTTCTACATACTTGGATTTCCCAATCATTGTAGGAGTTAAAAATCAGAATCCCTTGAACTGATCTGAGGAAGACATTTTTTTATAAGCCACAGAAGAGTAACCCAATTGTCTCCTTTTCCAGTTTTCAGTTTAAATGGTGGAAAATCTAAAGCTTTTGGAAATAGTATAGGACTACAATAGATTCTTAAAGCCCTTGTGACACAACTGTTTGATGATGTCAAGCTGGAATCGAGCATCTCATCTATTATAGAAAGAACAGTAGCATTTTGCTGCTGAAAAGCTTATTAATATATTGGATTTCTTGTTTTTTTTTTTTTTGCTTTTTGCTTTTCCCAGCGTTCAGCATCCTTAAGCTTTGTGGGCTTTCCAAACTGTTCAGAAATGGAATTATCTCCAGCAAGGTTATCCAGCTCGGCCGACCCACAGGTGAAATGTGCAGCTGCTGTGACACTTGGCCCGTCCCCAAACGCCCTCTGTGACTGTGATACTCCACCAGAGCCCCTGCCCAGCTACAGCCTGGCACTGGGCAGAGCTCTCAGTGACCTGAGCCCTGGGGCTCCTGCTGGCCTCACACCAGGTGATGCACTCCAGGGAGGCACCAAATGCAAGGTAGGAATCGCTCAAATTCCTCTGCTGAGAGCGAATCCACTTTCATTTACAGCATGTTGTTGTTGTTAGTCAATCAGTCAAAGTAAGTTATGGTTTCAAGGAATAAAGTTTTCCTTATCTGGTATTTGAGGACTGATTACAAATTATTTTTTTAACATGAAAAGAAAGATAACTAATAATAAAATTCTGCATTTCTTTTCCCCCCCACCCCCTGAAGCTGGAAAATGAAGACCTCAGTGCTGTGGATTGTCTTCTAGAAAACAGCTTGGCTACTGCTGGGCAAGAGGTAGTTAATGAATTAACTCTTTCTATGCAAAAAGTGATGGAAGAACCTATTAATCTTTCAATCAAAAAGTCTCAGCATTGCACTTCTCCTTCTGAACTGCTCAGCAACACTTCTTTCCTGCCTGTGAATGCCAGAATGAGACAACCTAGAAGCAAAGAAGGTACCAGGCTTTTAATTATTTCCTTTAGGTTTTGGGGTTTTGTTTTTTCTTAGCACTGTGCATTGCAAGCACGGCAAAGCAGTATGCTTATTAATATACTTACATGTAAATGTGTTTTTCCAGCAAGCTTCAAATATTATCAGAGTACTTAATCCAATGGAAAATTGTGTTTGATCTCATTTGTGGAGGAAAAACATGGAAATGATATGCTTTGAATTTGTAACATCCCTCATCTGCGAAGCAGAAACGAGTGTGACTGTGTGAAGTACCTGGAGTATTAGTTCTCTTAGAAGCACTCTTGTTAATGAGACCTGCGGTTATGACTATTGAAGAGCTGGTTTGAAGAGTCCAAATTCAATTAAAAAAACCCACATTACTTCCGAAATGTAATGTGCCTTCTGCTAAGTCTTTCACATCTGTAGCATACCAAGTTTTTGTTAATACATTGCACAGTGTGTGCCTTTGCTTGGCTCTGTCTACTGTGGAACATTCCCTTCAGCCAAGGCCTATTTCTTCAGCCCTCATGGAGAATTAGACTTTACTTAACTCTTTTCATGGGCAAATTGCCAACATCGTTGTGCTGCACTGTAAAGCCTCATTCCTGCAAACTCTGAAAGTCAATGGGACTATTCATGCAAGCAAGGGATTGCAGGATCAAGCTGTTATCCCGTGACTTATGCCAATATTTGGCTGCATTTCTCTATAAAAGATGAATTAATATTTCTATCTCTGTGCTGTATTTTTGTTCAGAGAATTCTAATTAGAACAAAGGAGGCCTAGCCCAGTGAGCCAAGGAAATGTATTTGTCTTCTCTTCTACATCCCATGCCAAATCGTGGCAATTATGCCACAATCATTTGTGTGAGTTGCAAGAATCAGGAGCACCCCTAAAAAGCTGTGCCTCAGTCAGGCTGAAGTGGCTCGGGGAGGAGCAGCTTTGCAGTGCCTGGTGTGGGCTGTGTGACACCACACACAGAGGCAGCCCCAGTGTTCAGAAACTCGCTGTCAGTAGTAGATGCTACACATTTGCTGGGTATAAAGTGCAGGCCCTGTTGTGCAAGAGGGTGGAAAGCTTTGAGTGTTGAATTCAGTGCTGCTCCCTTTTCACGAGGAAGGATCAGGAGTGAGCAATTCCCGTCCTGCTGTCCCTGTTTAAGGGCATGCAGTGAGGGGAGACCTGAGGAGATACAGACACTAGTGCACCATAAAACATGAATTGTGCTGCAAAGGCAATGTTAACTCTGCTGGTGGCTCTCGGTAGGACTTGCTGGCTTCAGCATTGCTGTGCTGCCAAGCCTCATTCCTTCTGGTATGTGTCTCCAGTGACTCATCCTTTTCTAATAGCAAACCTAAACATTTCAGCTTAATTTAAAACAAAATAATTCTTTTCCTAGGCACAAGGGATGTGGTAAAAATTGTACAAAACGTCATCATTTTCCCTCTTATGGCTGCTTTTTTTCTTATGACTTGCATAAACACCCTCCCCTCCCCTCCTCTTTTCTAGACTAAACAAATCTGATGGTTTCAGTCTCTCCTCAGGGGTCAGGGGTTTGATTTTTTCAAAACCACCTCATTCCTGCTGTGCTATTTTGGGTTCTCTGCAATTAAGGAGTGCTGCCCACAGCCAAACGCAGTGCTCAGTTGAGGCCTCTGGGGTGCCATGCAGAATCAGGGTATCAGCTCCTTGTGTTATACATTCCTTGCTGCTGGTAATACCCTGCAGGATGGCATTTCTCTCTTCTGCAGCAGCAGCATTAGGTGGTTGACTCATGTGTAGTGTACAGCCCATTTTAACCCTTAGCTCTTTCCAAGAGCATTTTCGTAGCCAGTTGTTTTCCTTTGGGATTCGTTTGACCCTTCATGAGCACAATACAGTTATCTCAATTTAGTCTTACTGATTTAGGAGATTTTTTTCTCTGATGTACTAAGGTCTATTTTTAACTGAAAACATTCTCCACAGTGCAGCCCCTCTAGTTCAGTGTTTTCCACAAATTTTATAGGCACTATTGTTTGATGGGCCCAGTTGCTGGTGGACATACTGGTTGATGTAGGAACCCAGCATGACTGGAACATCCTCTGCTGTGACAGTGTGCAATGAGAGCCGCTCCTTCACCTCAATGTGCAGTCTCCCTTTAGAGATTCTGTCCATGACAGGGCTATCCACCCTTCACCTGAGCAACAATCACAAGTGAATAATGCCTTAGGTGTGATGTGAAATGCACCTTTCCTTGTTAGTCTTGATTTTATTGTGTTTCCTGTGGTGGGAAAAACCAGAGTATCCTAGAGGCACATTGCTTTCAAGCCATGGCTGATGTACAGTTGACCTGAGCTAGGTTTTCTTTTTAAAAGCATGTTTTCCTGGCCCTCTCTTATCTCGAGATAACCATGATATTACATTTGTTTCTTGTTAGTATTGGCTACGTCAAAGTAATTCCTAACAAGAGAAGGTGAGATTATGAAATTTTTCAATGGACTTGTATTTATGAGGGCATCCACTGGGACATTTTTCTCCACCCTGTCCTATCTCCCCAGAACTGTTATTGCTTGTGTTTAATGTCAGTCAAAAACTACAGCTATATGCTGCTAGAGCTACATAAAGCTGCAGCTAAATGCTTATATAGCAGACAGTTCTGAATTCATGTGTTTATATGTTACAGAGGTTGGAGGAAAGAAAGGAATTATAGTGTAACTTTTGTCCTGTGGTGGCAGATGGGAGACACAATTTTCTTCCTGTTTTCAAGTAACTGGAATTATCCAGAAGCTTCTTAGCATGGAGCTGGATGGAGACCACAGAGATTTCCTGAGCCTTGGGGGTTCCGACTTCAGTAGGTCTGTTTTCCTCAAGCGAAGGCTGTACAGCAAAGAGGATTACCTACGTCGCTCCATGTATAGGGATGAATGTGATATGGCTGTGTACATGTATAATTCCCTGGGAATAAAGCCATTTCCACAAAATAGTTTGTAAACGCTCCTCAGATTTAGAACAGAAGCTGTGGTTAAAAGTAAAAATGAAAGACAAAGGCTCTGCACCAGAACAGAAAATAGCATACACATTTTCTATACATATAGATGAAATGATTCCATAATTCACTTATGATACCATATTAAACACCAGTCAGAAGTACATGAATATTGAAGTACTTTCTATCCTAATCTGCCTGTGATATTATAAATATTTTATTCGTTTTCTTATCTTCTGTTCCAGATTCCAATAACTGTGAAAAGGAACATTTTGAAATGGATATGAAAAGCAATCAGAATGTCAGGTAGCAGAGTCTTTTTTTTTTTTTTTGTACAAAAGCACTGGCTGTGAAATTTTATGCATGCATTTAGAAAATTTGTCATACTTAATGATGATGGAGAACTTCAAAAGAATTCTAGATTCCTTATAGGTAATACTTCTGAAAGTTGTAAGATGGTCTCAAACTTGAAAACAACAATGAAAAAGAAGTGGTGAATTAATGTATTTCTGTGTAATTTTCCAGAATGAATAAATATTTGAAAACTTATCTCACTTGAACAATTAGGAAATGTTAAGCCCCAATGAAAGCTAAAAGATATAATGGGAACAGGATTAACATTACGTCAACAATTTTATAAAATTTAGTTTTCAGCCACTGCTGTGATAATATGATAAAATTGATGATGTGCTATGTTCCTGTTGAAGCCAGCCACACCAAAAAGTATCAAGTATGACTTCAGTTGGGGTAATTAAGACAAGAATATACACAGCAGGGCAAAGCTTTAGCACAGAAGTTAGTAACGTATTTACGCATATGATCAATTTAAAGCGATTGCATTCACATTTCTTAAAGAATTGGTTTGTGAAAAAATGTCCAGATTTTCAGTGTTTGGCCACCAGAGTCACAGTTACAAAGGAGAAGGAGCAGAAATGATGGTGCATGAAACTGAGTATGGAGGAGAATTTTGTGGAATACGGATGAATTTAATCATGTGTCCTTTTGTCTCTAGAGCTGCCCCTAAGGAGCAGAAGATCCCCTATGTGCGACTGGAACGTCTGAAAATATCAGCCTCAGAAGTGGGGGAGCTCCCAGTGTTTAAGCTCCAGCCACAGGACAATGAGCAGGAGGGCAATTTCCTCCTGGTAATTGAATGTGGGACACGGTCCTCAAGTATGTCCATAAAGGTGAGTGGGATTGCCTTGAGGTTTTACCTGCCTTCTCTCCTTTATCCCGCTGGTTTCTAGGCACAGCTTCTGGAATACTGTACACTAAACAAGTCTGTTGTTTTGTTTCACCCTCGGGTACTTCTGTGGTGGGTTGAGGTAAAGACAATACAGCTTTTAGCTTGCTGTGGAGCTCCCTGCATCTTCCATTTCCAAGAAGTCTGTAGTGTTTTCATACTCTAAGAAACAACTTGGCTTACCTGTCTGGTTATAAATACAAGATAAATAGCTTAAAACTGGCATGAATGTATATTCTAGTGAGAGGAACCGATCCCAGAAATCACAGTGTAATAGATTTTTAAAAGCCTTGTATTCTATTGCTTCAGTGGAGTCTTGAGTGCGAACTTCTTTCCACAGAAGGAAACAGGAATTGCTGGGGGGAAAAAGACCTATACTGGGGCTTTTTAGGGTGGGGGGTTTGAGCTGTTTACAGTAAAATTTGCAAGTAAGATTGTAGAATATCCTGTTTCTATCGCCTGTGGTGTAGAATCTGCACAGCTCTCTCTCAGTGCTACTACACTGTGGTATGTGGAGGAAATGACCTGACCAGGGTGACCTGGCCAGCCAGTGGCAGATGCCAAGACTGTGGGCCTGCTGAACCCCAGTGCCCTCCCCAGTAGAGTTCACTGCAGAGAAGTACTTGGAAGTACTTGTTGGAAAATTGTTGGTAGTTGTGTCTTCCAAGTACAGGAAGTACTTGGCTATCTGCAGATAACCAATGATGTTTTATGCTGATGTATGAACATGATGATTGTGTGATCCCAGATTTTTCTTTCTCCAAGATAAATAAAGATAGTCCAACTGAAGGACAGAAGTCCAAGGAAGAGAACTCAGAGGACAGAAGATTTCTCATCTCCCAGGCTGCAGGACAGACACAATCTCCTCCTGTAGATACTTTGTCTGTTGATCAGAAGCTCAGCAATGGCATCTCCAGCATGAAAAAATCCCCAGTTACTCAGGAAGTCAGTCCAATTGAAAACGAGGATTTCTGTGCTGTGTGTCTTAATGGAGGAGAGCTGTTGTGCTGTGATCATTGCCCCAAGGTCTTCCATCTCTCCTGCCATGTTCCAGCCCTGCTCAGCTTTCCAGTGTGAGTATGGACGACATTTCACTATCGTGCTGTTCCTGTTCACTGCCTGGGGGCAGAAGATATCCTCAGGGATGGATGTTTAGCCTTATACAAGTACAAGGACTGCACCTCTCACTTGCCTTTTTTGATGCTTTTTTGTCTTACATGCTAGGAACCAGATGAATTATGAAAAGTAGCTGTTTCCAGCCACCATGCCCTTTCTGCAGTTAACTGGCCAGTACAGCAAAGGAGGTGGCAGACCTGAACTTAAAAAACTTTCATATGACTCACTGGAGAAAAATAAAATCCTAACTCTAATGTAACATCTGGAGTGTAGACATCAGCTCTTCTTGGCAGAACAGAGACTAGCACAAGGGAAGGGCAGTCTGTGAATTCCTGTTCAGTTTGTTAGAAATCTTATGGGAGATGTAGGATTATCAGGGCTGCTGTGGAAATATTTAAGTCATTGGTTTCCCTAAGATATGTTCTCTCGCAACTTGTCGCAGATGGATTGTATGCAGTGAGCCAGAAATACACGTCCACATACCAAACTCTAAAAGTGAGGCTGAATAATGTACATTACTGTGGTGTACAATTCTGAATTCTGTTATAAATCATTACTAAGTGAAACCAAAGTCTGCTTCATTTGAGCCAAGCCCAAATAATTGTCTCAGCTGAGAAAAATATATTGTAAGGTATTAATTTGGAGATTCTGGTTTGTCCTTTCTGTTCAAAAACCAGGACTTTTCAGCGCTTGGCTTTTCATTCCTTTCTCTAGTTAGTGGAGTTATTATTACCTTCTAGTTTCAAAGCAGTGTGAAAACTAAGTTTTCCTGTTAGAGTAAACTTTCTAGACAAAATTAAACTCTAGTGAAGTAAATTAATTCCCTTAAGTAAAGTTTTATATTCATAGTTCTTTAATATATCTTCATCTATAGTTATTCAGACCCTGATATTGCAGAAGTTGCATCACTGCCTTCCCGAAATTCTTCAAGGAGATTCTGAAAATGCATCTGCTAGCAAGGACACACATACCCTTGCAGAATTATGTCTGTTTGGTTAGGGGATCTGTGCATTATCACACCTTTTCTGACAATGTTGATTTCTTAGAGAAATATGTCCATTATCATATCAGTTGATAATAAATATCTCAAATATCAAAGGGGTCTGGGTTTGTGTTATGAACCAGTTGCTGCCTGTTTTTCCTTAATATTTTTTTTCAAAGCAGCACTTGAATCAGTGCAGCTGCATACACTGCTGGTAGATGATTTCAAACACAATTTTGTCATTTTCTTTTCCTTTGTGACAGAAAAAGAGCTGTGAAGAGAATCTGAAATGGTTATACTTCTAACTGGATTCAAATCCAATGAAGAATATCTAGTACAATGGGCTTCAGATTGCCTGCTATCGTAATGCTAGTTAAGGATGAGACTTTCCAAATAGTGATTTCTGAGATTTGCTGTTTGACAAGGTTGTGGAAAAAATTCCCCAGGAGTTTTTTGGTTTCTTGTTTTGCAGGGGAGAATGGGTGTGCTCGCTTTGCCGCAACCCAGTGAAGCCAGAGGTGGAATATGACTGTGAAAACACACGCTACAGCCACAGCTACAATGCACAATATGGCCTTGGTGACTGTGACCAGAAGGTGGGAATCACTATACGTTGCACTCTTTAGAGCAGGCCACCTGATCTCAGCATGAGGCTTTGCCTTTTCATGCGAGAGATGATGGTTTTGACTTGGCTGCTACTCAAATGTTACACACAGTGGTAAATACAACAAAAGCATTGTTACCATTTGGTTATACCATTCTATTCTTTCTAGACATTGCTGCTCAATTTAAAAATGAAAGTCATGTTATAGAAAGATGAAGCAGACAGGTGTGGAAATCTTTTCTCCTTTGAACAGGGAAGACACGCTCAAGAGCAGAGCTTCCCTGAGTCATTTTTGCCTGGCTTTTTGACACTGAACCTTTTTCTTTTAAAACCTGGCATCTTCTCAGACTTGGGACAATGCTGTGACATTTTTGTCATGAAAGCATTTTTTGAATTTCAGTTGGACTGAAATAATCATGCAGTGTTCATATGTCCCATTAGTTCCTTTGAAGATGACATTCAGCCTGTTAACTCAGCCTAGATGAAAACTTATCAACATACACACCTATTATCAGTTTCCTCTACCAAATCTTCCATGAAAACAGTGTCTTTTCTCAAAGTCCTCCTGGTATTTGAAAGACAGAAATTCAGAATAGATGTCCTGTGTATATTGGTGACAACTGGACAGAGAGGAGGAGTCCACACAACTGAGTGCAGATGCTGAGCTGGCCCTGTTTCCACTGGATTTGGTACAACTGGACAAAAAATTTTGGGAGTTATGTCTTGAATAGTGAAGTCCTATTTAAAAAATTGAGTTGATGAAAAATTCCTTTGTTTGTGAGAAAATATGGCTTATAATATTTTTGTAGTGCATTTTTATTGAAAGAGCCAAAGACAAGAATAAGTGTTTTACAAGTTAATGGTGAGTAAAAGGAGCTTTTTCATACAGTACTACTGACTTACATCTGTTTGTATGAATGAATATGAGCAGTGGGAAACATTGCCCATTTACCTCTTTCCATACTGTTGCTGCTGTTCTCTTAGTTGAGAGCCAAGGAATAGATTTGGAGTGCAGAAAGTAAATAATGATAGTGATTAATTCCCAAGAATTTCCAGGAAAATACTTATTTTCTTTCATTTCTTGACTATCCTTATTTTCCAAGGTATAAGAATGCTATGAGGCAAAATGTCCCCCAGGTTAGAGTGAAGTGTTCAATTTTGCATCAGAAATGAACACTCCACCTGAGAATTCTCTTTTAACTAAGGGAAAAAGTAAATTCACTTGTTTTGAATTAAAATGTATTTTGATTCTGGCTTCCACAGAAGTGTGAAAAGCTGGTGCTTTCCCTGTTCTGCAGCAGTATGAGCCTCCCGTTCCATGAACCCGTCAGTCCCCTGGTAAGTACTGCACGTGCACGGATCAGAGGGAATCCAGAGAACCTCACAAGTTCCTCCTTTGTCTTCTTGAAAGATATTCATGAGGTTTTATTCTGAACAGTGTTGCTTCCTAGGGATGGGTGGGTGTTTTCCTCTTGCAAGTGCCTTGAAGGTGTGAGGCCCAAGGCAGGTAAATGCTGACCAATTTTCAGGCCACATTTGGGGGCCAATTTAAGATGCTGGTAGAATGGTAAAGGTGTATGAGGGGTTCCAGTGATTAAGAAAGTTGACTTGCCACATACATGGAGATTGTTGTACTGTCATAAGAGAGGTCTGCTCTAGAAGCAACCCCGAACCCCCTCTTTTCTTGTGCTGTGCACAAAGAGGGTGAATGTGACTGCGTGCAGGGGAAGATGTAGAGATTTCTGCTTCACCCATGTACTCAGCATTTGCAGTATTTAACTGTCTGCCTTAAGGAAGATGGAGACTCACACTATTGTAACAATAGAATACAATGTGCTACAAGTTGAAGGGGGGAAAAATAAAGGTTTTATGTGAAGGAGTAGTCCAAATAATGATATAAACCCTGTTCCACCTAATAAAGCTTGCAATGAACTTATGGAACAGATTACCTAACATGTAGGCTTGGACCCAGAAAGATGTAAGGAATGGGATATCCTGGTGGCTGGTGCCCATTGAAAAAGACTTTTGTTGAACTTTTAAAAGAGTGCACAGTACCATATTTTGAGTCACTCTTGACAGACTACTTCCCACGTTATCAGCTGAAAGTATCGCAGCACATTCCTTTTGTAATTGCTAAGGGAAAATGTCAGCTAATTATCAGTGTTACATATATTATTGATCATGGCAAAATCGAGGTTATTGTTATCTGGGGATAAACTTTACAAAGTGCAAGCAGTAGAGTTGTCACTGAAGCATGCTATTTTCAAGATCAATCTTGCAAGCAAATATGTTTTAATCAAACCAACAAGCATCCAGGAAGATGTGCAAGTACAGGAACTAAAAGATTAGAGCTCTCTGCCCTGATGCAAGGACTCCTCTGCAATGACTTTTGTCCAAACTTGCATAGTCATCGCTGGAGTGGAAGTGTTTTAATTAAAAATGTCACATACCTGTGTTTTATTCTTATTGCAGGCTCGGCATTATTATCAGATCATCAAAAGGCCAATGGATTTGTCCACCATACGAAAGAAGCTGCAAAAAAAGGACAAGTCCCACTATTCTGCGCCTGAGGAACTTGTGACTGACGTGCGTCTCATGTTTTGGAACTGTGCAAAGTTCAATTATGTATGTTTCTAATATGCATGGGTGGGGGGTACACAGCAGGGGGTGGCTCCTTCAATGACTGTCACTCTGGAGCAAGTACTGGTTCCATGGAAATCAGATATAGAATTGGGATAAACAGAAGTATTAATCAGTTTTGTTCTTTGGAAATGATGTTAGGGTTTTTTTTAATGACAGGAACGAAGTTTTATGAAGTTATATGTGTGTGTCTGAGAACTTGAGATACATATGGATCTAAAATTAAAGAGGGACGTCTTCACAGACAACTCTGTGGAATGTTGTTGAGTTTGCTGGGAGAGGCCAGTCACAGCCAGCAAAATACCTAGGGAAAATCAAATGCATAGAAATTCCTAAGCAGTGATGACTGCTGTTCTTCCTAGTTCACCGCACATCTCTTTTCCTTAGAGGTGCACAAATGTGTTCCTTAGTAGCAGCATCTGGTTTTTACTTACGCTGGAAATGCAGAGGGACTAATGGGCTGTAGAAAGTGTGCAGGGACTAATGGAGATGTAGCAGACAGAGCCAAGGTGAGATGTTGGGGTGGGGTAGTTATTTGGGTTTGATCCTTGATGATTTCTGCCTGTGGTAGCACTGAATGGTTATTCATTCCCTTACAGCCAGATTCCGAGGTTGCTGAGGCTGGACGATGCCTGGATGAGTTCTTTGAGGACAAACTGAAAGAGATTTATCCAGACAGGCATTTCCCTTCAATGCAACAAGATGACTCTGATTCTGAAGATGTGGAAAGCCAGAACAGCCAGGTGCCATGCCAGGATTTCCAGTGGCCGTCGTACGGGCAGGAGTGCGTTCAGCCCAAAAGGAAACGGCGCCACGCTGTAAGATTGCAAAAGCAAAAGCATTTGGTTGCTAAGTGGCCACCCTGCTAACTGTTTACAGCTACTGATGAGAAGTTTTGGCAGGACTGTCTAAGAAAACTGTCAAGCTTCTATCACGGATGTGTGATCAGTTCTACAATTTTATGTCAAGGTCCCTTGAGTGGAATAAAGTGTCAGATGTGTATAAGTGTGCGAGCAGGAGCAAATGAAGCCTCTCAGGCTGCACAGCTATCTTCCTAGCAGAAAGCTCTGTCAAGGTTTGTAAAAAGACTAAGCCCTTTAGCTATTCATTGTTTGTTTCCTTTGTACACAGGAAAGCGAAAAAACTAAAAGAATGATGTTTCAGCCAGCTAACAGCCTTCCTCAGGTATGACCTCCTCAAGATATGAGATTTGAGGAATCCAGCAGCGTGACTGGCAGAGTTAAGGTGTGTGGGAGGAAAGCAAAGCACTTGGGCTGTTTATTTAAACTCTCCTATTCTGCTGACCATATGCCTTATTTCCCGATCTCGTGGATAGGCAACAGATCCAAAATGTTTAAATCTGTCAATATTCCACCTGTTAAATCACATGTATGTCTTGCAGTGTTTACACTGAAGTACTAATGTTTTGGTCATAGGTAATGATAAATAATAATATCTCATACTGCAGTACTGTTTCATAATCTGTTGAATGTGACATCTCTATTTTATAGAGCACAGGTAACCATGTAATAATCTGGCAATCTCAATGTGAATGTTGGCCATGCTTTGTGACAAATACAATGTGTAGCCGTTAAGGCTGTAATCCTGTTGTCTTATTCGATGATTTTTCTGGGAGCTTGGCTGCTCAAAGCCTATGAGATACAGTATAATGTGATTATCTGATTAGCTGTTTCTTTTGAAGCACAGCATTTTCATTAAATCATGAAAGATCAAGTGCTAATAGTGCTAATACAAGGGCTCTGTGAGAGCTGTTTCTCAGTGCGTACTGGGTGCTCTGTTTGCAAGGCATGATTCTTCTGGAATCTAATTCATGCTTGGTAAAGCAGTGTGGGATTTTGTAGCTCTCAAAGGCAGCATTTTTATACAACCCGAGGCAGTTGTTTTTCTATGAAGCAGATATTGGAATTCACTAAATTAACTATGCAGTGAATTACATGGTTATAGAAGTGCCTATAAAATAACGTCATTTATTTCTGATTTTCTCTTTGCTTATTACCTGTAGTTGTGATTACCAGCAGTACTAGAAGATGATGATGCATATATATGTAGAAGGTCAAACAGAAAGAAAGACCGTCTAAGCCTTTTTTTTTCTTTTTTTCTTGCTGAATTTCACAATGTATGGGCAGAACACCACCAACAGCAGGTTTAGAGTTCCCTTGAACAAAGGTTGCATGTCACTGTAAAGTCTGAAGGGTGGGATGGGTAACAGGACATCACACCTGAGCAGAGTGGTAGTTTGCAAGCTGCTTCCCACCCCTTCCAGCAGCAGGTGAGCCACATCTTTGCATGGCCAGGGCTTTCTTCATGTATGTGAGGGACATCTTCCTCCTTAGAGCTCTGCCCAGCAGAATAATCTGGGCTGGGGTCCAGCTCTGGGAGAGGAGGTTGTTGCAGACCTCAAACACAATTAAAGATCATTTTAGTTAGGTTCCTGTAAATAAAGATGATATTTTCAGCATAGTTTATATAGGCTATTTTGTCTGGTAACCATGTATGTTATTTTAGATAACACTTTAAAGTAAAGGTTTATATATGAAATAATAAGACATGAATGTTATATTCTGCTATCTGTGTGACTTATTGTTTGCCCTTAACTTGGTAGTGAGCTCATCTTTTCTTTCCTTTGAAGAAATGAAAATATGGATATTAGAAACCGACTGACAAACTGTGAGATGAGGGGACAGAAAAATGTACATTTTCTAAATGTGAATCCATATATGTTTTCTTTCTGTCAAATTCCTCAAAACAGAGACTTGGCACAGGGCAATGAGTGCCGGTTTGTCACTGAATTAATCACCCTTATCTGTGCTACAGGTATCCCTTTTTCTCAGTTCCTCCACCAAAGACCTATCTTTTATGATGAATAGTGCAAAAATTATATACTCTCTAGATTTCATCTAGGGGCAGTGGTAGAAATGTGAGAGATTATTGATGGCTTCCTCTTTTCCTGGAAGAGCAGAGTCAACAAGAGCCTCTTTCTGTTTCTTAAAGGCTGTAAGGTTATTAACAGTACCATTAATTTTGGAGAACACCTGTTGAAATAAAATGTATCCAGGGTATATTATGCCTTTATTAAAAACAGAAGTTTTCCAATTTGTTGTCATAAATAAAACACCTTTTGGGGGGTGTGTGCTGGCAGGACTGAATGACCTGGGCACTCTTAAGGCTAACTTAGATTCTGATTAATACTCTAAGACTAGTAACTATTTCAAAAAAACCCTCATAAACCTCATGTCATGTTGGTAAGCAGAACAAAACCTGAAGTCTTATGTATGACTTCATATGCTTTCAAACGTGAATCTGTGGTCAGCAATTCGCAACAGAGTGCAGGTTATAAGAGCAATGTATTTTTCCTGCGTGTAATGGGTTACATGTAGAAAGGGAAAATCCTTTCTGTGTTTAGTTGGAAAAGAGATTAATTGCACTTTGATAATAGGTCTGCCAAAGAAGAAACGGCAGCTACAGATTTGGCTTTCATTCCCCCCTCCCAACAATTTCAAAGACCTGCTTGTTCCAGTATCATGAGAGGAGAATGGCATCACAGTTAATACAAACAGGTGTCTAACCATACAGATTAACCAATGACTGCATGTTTATGTGTGTAATGTGCACTGCTGAACAATAAAACATGTGAAACGTCTTCTTGCACATTAATCTGAAATCTTTGCTCTCAGTACATCTGCTTTCAATTCACATATGGATCATATAATACCATTTTAACAATCATTAGCTAAGTTGCTCGTAACTTCTGATAGCAAAACCGAGCAGTTATGAAAGCAGCTATGCTAACACAGGAGACAGCTTGCTGCTTGTGCTAATATTTTCAATACCAACTAGATATTTTGCCTTTTTGTTTTTCAGTTGCTCTAAGTTATTGGGAAACAAACATGACATGAACAAGTAGCAAAAAACATTTTTAGTTTAAATGTCTGTACGCATAAAGTGCCAAGGAACATGCAACTTATTAGTGAGAGGAAAACCATATTGTAATGCATTAATCTGGAGGAATCAGAAGAGATATTCTAAAATTGAAAATGCCAGAAATTGGAATAATTTACCAAAAAATAGAACAAAAATCCTCTATTGGCAAGAAGTCAAGCAGACACTGCAAATGTTTTAACATTATCATTATTGGTTCCTCTCTGTTTGGTTTATGGGAAAATAAAACTATCAGCATCAACTTTCTGACCTGGGGGCCTATTGGCTTGAGGGGTAAGGAATCCTCCTCTCAGGGTTAAACCTGTGCTGTTCTTCAGACATAATTGGGAGATGATTTATAGATAGAGGTAACTTTTTATTGCATAAATGGGAAAATATAGGAAAACTCCTGGATATGCAATTCCTTCAAGCGTTAAATGTAGACAATGAACTGTATTATAGACAAAAAGCTAAATACCAGCTGAGCTTCTCTGATTTTATTTAGATATCAAATGAGATAATCTGTGGGAAATAAAGATAGGCAGTAGTCATAGGCTGAGGAGGATGCATATCTTTTGAAGCTGTATTTGTAGACCAGGAGCAAGAAGTAAAAAGTAGAGTGGTTGTTTTTTGAGAAATGTTCTTGTCCATTAGTAAACGTATGTGAAAGTACATATTGGTATGTAGTTATGTGTGTTTTCATGAGAGCATTTAGTAGACTGGTAGGATTTAGACTAAGGAGACTTCCATAGAAGTTTATATTAGGAAATGTAACAGCAGGAACACAGTATTTGGATGGGTTTGTTGGGAGAAGTGTTTGCTGTGGTGGGAATATTACTGTGGAGATGGGAATTTGCAATGTTCAAATTTGTTGTCAAATATCCAGATCCAGTTGCTCCCTTTTCATTCCAAGTGTCTGAAAAGAGGTTCTTGAAAGATAATTTTCAGATAACTTCTTCCCGTTTAGGGTGTAGTTTGTGACAGACTCCCTGTAAATTTTCAAATCAGAGCTAATGTTTGGATTGTACCTTTAAAATGGTGAGATTTGCACATTGCAGAATTAGCTGGTTGCCAAGTCTTGTGCTGACTACCTGCACCAGGATGAGCGTTTCTCCTGGCTGAGTGAACAAACACAGCACCCTAACAGGGCTTCAGATGTTGAACTATGCTCAAAGAAACTCACAGAGCTTAATCTGGTTTTGTACTGGGCCCAGCAAATGTCAGCGTTTAGAGATCATTAAAAAGCATCAGAATTGTGATATCTTCAGATGATGACAGTAAAACAGATAAACTGTGTTGTGCCAGGGTATTTTATGCTGTTATTCCTGGATTGTAGGGTAATTTATAAATTAGTGTTCATTCTGTAAGTAATCGCATTTTTGCTATTTGCTACAATTTTAATGTTTCTTGCAACAGCATTAAAGCAGACCTAGATTTAAGTCAAGGAAATAGTTTATGCACATGTCTATGCCACACTGTGTAGCCTGTGGTGCACAGTGAAACTCTTCTGAATTTACAGCCCACTGGGCCAAGCTAAGCAGTTCTCTCCTGTAGCAGGACAGCAAATGGAAAACACCCTTAATTTCTAATGCTGAAAATATTAATAGAATGGGATGAGCACCACAGAACCAGCAGACTGTGCAAGTGTTCTGTATATCACAGAAATTAAACCAAAACCTTATAGGATATTTTATTCTATGGTATAAATAAAGTGAAAATCAACTCAAAATTAATCTTTAAGTCCTACCCAAACTCTGTCCTGCATCTTACACATAATTGTGAATACCTCAGGCATCTGCAGTGCAGTATATTAACATTTACAGGTGGGCTTTGGCTTGTGAAAAATAACATTAAAGAATTCAGTGCTTTAAGCAAATACTGGACACCCCTCTGTTTCCTTTTTGCTGTGGCCTCTGAGGGCTTTAGAAACATTGGTTAACTGGCTCTCATCCGTGTTTGTGATGTACTTATAAATATTTCCCATTTATAACTGTGGAAAACAGCATGACAAGCTAATGGAATGAGCGAGCAGCAGAGACGGGAATTGAATACAGCCCTCAGACTTGGTTGCAGGATTACCATGGCGCAGTGTTAAATGGAAGCATTGTGAGACATCTCAGGTTTGGGATACTGAAACCTTTCATTATGGAAGTGGGGATTTGGCTCTGACAGCATGATGCAAATGATGCTCGAGCTTAGCACCTCCTGGAGCAGTGTCAGCAATCACACAGAGCTTGTCTTACCTACAGGGCAGCTCTGTTCAGTGAGGGGGAATGGGGCAGTGCTCAGTCCTCTGCTGCAAACTCACCACTGCCTTACAGCTCGGGAGCAGCGGCAGTGGCCTGGGCAACGCAGGTGCTACAGCCATAACCTCTGGCTGAGTGGGGTTATCTCAGGGATGTAACAAACAGCACGGATTTTCTCCAGAGCCTGACCACATAAAGGCTCCCCAGAAGTAATATCCCATACCATTCAAGAAAGCAGAAAGTCTTAATCTTTATTTTTGATCTTTGAAATATCACAAAAATCTCTGCACTCTTAACTGCAGTGAGCCTGCCGGACAAGGAGTTCACAGCAATGGCCTTTTGAGGCGACAGTCTCACTTCGTGTTTGTAGCTCTTGCATCATGTTCAAAGCTCTTCCCAGCGTGCTGTGTTGCATCATACCAGCCTGTGCCATGGGGCCGGGAATCCCTGGGGGCAGGGAGAGACAGCCTGCGGTGGACAGGTGCTGGAGAGGTGGGAATACCCTGGAGACATTCAGCCCCTGAGCTGGGAAAAGTGTTGCTCCAGCACACCCTTTGTCTGCTATCTAGATGCCTCATATTGTGAAAGAATATTTAATGGCATGAGAATATGCAATTTCCCTCCTTTCACTGGTCCTAATTAGGGCACACTGTAAATATATGAGTATATTTATAGCCACAGAACTCAACCTTTTACTCCACTCGTGAGACGATACCTGCAGAATTAGCCTGATTCTGTGTTTATTGGCTTTTACTGCCTCCAAATAATGCACAATTTACAAATAAATTTACATTGGTTGCCCCACCTCCTCCCAGATATCAGTACTGTAACGCCCTGCTCATTTTGAGTCAAGTTCTCTTGCATTATTAATTCAGCAGTTTGTAATTAAATGATTAGCTAATCAAATTGTTTCCTCCTGAGTACCTGTGCAAATGCATTGGAGACCGATTGATTTAACTGGGGTCACTCAAAGATAAATTGAGCCTTAACATTATGAAGTGTGAGAAACAAAGAGGAAGAGGCTTTCTGAGAAGAGTAGGAGGACTTGTGTCTTTTAGCCTTGTGGATGTTTTCTTGTAGTTCCAGGGGGGAGAAAAAAGAAACTGGTTCTGGAGCTAGAGAACCAAAAATTAAAGGGAGTTCTGTGTTACTATTTTACCTGATAAAACTTAGGGTCAGATTTTAAAATGCATGTGACAATATTAGCTGTTTTCTCCTTTGTTTTACACTGTCCCATCATATGGGAAGAAAATGAAAATTCTTTCAATGGAATTGAAGGTGAGTAAACACCAAGGGCGATACTGGGCGGGGGCACTGGCACAGCAGTGTTGTTGCTGGTTTTGTCAGAGAAGTTAAGTTCTGTGTATAACTTTCCTCACTGATTTGAGCCGAAGTGTTTCTGCAGTTCGTATGAAAAGATAAAATGCTTACACAGATGTAAAGGCGTGGGAGATAAAGAGAAGGTTTTTATTTCTCTCTCAGTTAGTTTTGCAACCAAATGGGTGTTCTTTCAGGTTCCTGGAAAGCATTTAGGTGCTGCTCACTGCCAGGGGTGGTGGTACAGCCTGAATGGGTCGGTAAACTTTAATGATGCAGCAAAGCTCAGCTTTTCCCGATATTTCCTGGACAACGACACAGCCTCTGGGAACGGGAGATTCACTGCCTTGGGGTAAAGCAGGTGGAGGGTCGGTGCTGGGTTGGCTGCAGGGCCTCAGAAGCGCTGGTTCCTCCAAAGCAAGGCAGCTGGCTCCCTCTGCTGCTTTCAGCACGATTTGAGTCGTTTTGAGCAAGGAGAATTTGCCTCCTCCGAGTCCTCTGGGTTCCAGTATCATTGCACCTTCTGGTTTTGATATGGTTTCCTTCCCTGGGAGGTAGCTACGAGGCTGCATGTTCCCCCTTAGCTTAAAATCTGTACAGACCTTTACAAAGATTAATATATGTATTTATAACCGAGAATCAAACTGCAATGTGGCAGCTGATTGTAAGCATTTTAGGTAAGACCTCCATAAAACCATAATTACACCCATCTGTTTCCCTTAAGTACCCAGTAGAAAACAGCACTTACATATCTCTTGATAGCTCTCTCTCAATCTGGTGTTATGGGGAAAGAGGGAAGTTAATTTTCCCCTTTATTTTCTTTCTAGAAAAAGGTAGTGCTTAAATTCAAATTTATGAGAAAAGCAAGCTGAAAGTATTTGTCAAAGGAGTTTAATTTGTAGATGGAGAGTGTCAAAACAACAGTTTTTCACAAGTCTCCCTAACCCTTATGCACCAACTATGGAAAAGACAGAACAGGCACGTTTCTAATAAAGCTGTGGCCATATAAATAGATATTAACAATAAACGCCCACATACTATTTCTTAAAAATATGAGCAATGTCATCAAAACTTTTGGCCGTAAAAAGTGCTTTGCAAATAGCTGTAAACATTGAGAAGATTCACAAACGAGCCTTCCCCTTATGGCCTGGATGTTCTGTGATTATTTGACCAGATTCTCACCTGCGGTAAATGGGTGAGCACCTCAGTGGAGGAGGGGTGTGAGAGGCCAATTTCCACTGTGGTAGGGCTGATGCACTGACTCTGGAACTGATACATTTATATAGCAAAAAAAGACAAAAGAACTGATTTGAGAAGGGAAAAAAAATGGACTACAAGAACCTGTCTGCTTGTGGGGTTTTTACCACTTGTTGATAACCATTTTGGAGACACTAGAGTTAGGATATTTGATACTGCACACTTTAAAATAGGGTTACCTACAAGAATTTGCCGACCTGGGTGCAACCGAGTTCCCTAAAGGTAAGCTCCTCATGCTTTTTGAAATGTCCTCACGTACCATAGCACCTCGAAGTCGCTGTGGAATCTCGATGCCATCTGAGCTCATTTGAAGGAACTTGGGACCTTCCACTGTTGAATGATCCTCGGACACTCCAGCTGGGAGTGGGATGAACATCGGGACCAGGCGGTGCTGTCGCTCCGTAGGGGATGATCTGACCCTGCAGCAGCAGCTCCCAGGGAGGTTCCCGTTAACCTTGCAATGCCCGGGGCAGGGTCTCCTCATCCCGAGTGTGTCCCGGGCAGGGTCGCCTCCTCCACGGCCGGTCCCGCGGCGCCAGTAGATGGAGCTCCAGGATCCCGATTGCTGAAGGGACCGTGAAATCGGTGTCGAAGGGGCAGGCGACACCTTGGTATTTTCCGGGATAGCTGCCATTTGCCCTTTGCTATGCTAATGAACTTGCACTGAGAAGTGAATACGAGCGCAGCACTTCCCAGGATTTGGGAAGTCAGGTTGGCTAAAAAAAAAAAAAATTCTTTTAGCATTTCATAGAATGATAGAACGATTTGGTTTGGGAGGGACCTTAAAGATCACCTAGTTTCCATCCCCCTACCAGGTGTAGGGACACCTTCCACTAGACCAGGTTGCTTAGGGCCCCATCCAGCCTGGCCTTGAACACTTGAAAGGATGGGGCATCCACAGCTTCTCTGAGCAATCTGTGCCAGAGCCTTGTCACCCTCACAGGTAAGAATTTCTTCTTGATACGCAATCTAAACCTACTGTCAGTTTAAAGCCATTCCCTCGTTGTCCTGCCACCACCTGCCCATGTAACCAGTTCTTCTCTGTCTCTCTTGTAGCTCCCTTCAGGTGTGGGAAGGCTGCAATCATGTCACCCTGGAGCCTCCTCTTCTCCAGGCTGAACAATCCCAGCTCTCTCAGCCTTCCCTCATAGAGGAGGAGCTCCATCCCCCAGATAAACTTAGTGGCCTCCGGACTCACTCCAACAGCTCCATGTCCTTCTTGTGCAGGGGAACCAGAGCTGGATGCAGTGCTCCAGGTGGGATCTCACCAGAGCAGAGGGGCAGAACTCCCTCCCTCACCCTGCTGGCCACAGTGCTCTGGATGCAGCCTGGGATAGGGTTGGATTTCTGGGATTTCACACTGCTGGGTCATATCCGGTCTTTCATCCACCATTTACTGCTGTGTGTACCTGTCCAAACACTGCTTCCCAAATTTCACTCACTGTCAGTGACACTGCAGCTCTTATTGCCAAATTATCACTGTCAGGGCAATTAAAGGTACTGGCACTTAAGAAGCCTATTCTGCATATTGTATCTATGGAAGTAAAAGTTTCTGGGCATCCATATTTAGGCTCTTGCTAGAATCACACTACTGTATGATAAAAGACATCATTTTCCATCTCAGGGAACCTGTTTCCTGTGGCGTTGCAGGGGCAGGGTGGCTGGTGGCACTTTATCACCTGTGTATTTCATGCCAGACCTATCCAAAACAGAAATAACCTTCTTTAGGCCCAAAGGAGAGGGGTAGGTGTACTCACACATCACGGGATAAATATTTAGATAAATAGCAAGGATATCTAAAGCCTTATCTAAAGCTTTCCTGTTGGTACACACTTATGCTGGATCCTGTTCAAAGCGCAGCTAAGTAGCACAGAGCAGTCAGAGCTTTCTAAATTCCCCTTTCAGATAAAGAAGTTTAGATGTCACATGTCAAATGTAATGTGACCTCAGGGGTTTCAGCCTAGTCTTTAATAGGCATTTCTCACCCTTGAGAAAATGCCTGGCTTTTGAAACAATGCCTTCTTTCAAGAACTTTGGCTTAATATTGTGGCATGAAGGTCAAGATTGTCTTGTACTGACTGAGAGGAGCACAGCAGCTTTCACAGTGGTTCCTTTCTTCATATGTGGCTTTTACTTGTGCTTAACATTTTGAACTAGAAAATGAAGAGAATGAGAAAGTAGCATTTTCTGCGTGAGGCTTTGATGTGTTTCGTCTTTTAGCCTCACTATTGTTGTTGTATTGTCATAATACTGAATTCTTATTCTCCTATTAACTGATGCCCTTTATTTGACAGGACTGTTTACTTCTGTTGGTCTTAAGTTTCTGGCAAGGTACACAGACAGTTTCGACTTGAACCTTTCTATGGAAGGACACAGAGACAATTCAGTCTCTGGAATAAACAAAGAACGGACCCGTACGAGCCAGGTCAGCTCAACCCAGACACAGTGAAGGTAAATTACAGCACAGGCAGGCTGGGAGCAACCACCAGAAGGCCTAGAAAAGGTTATATTGAAACCTCTCAGGTCTGAATAGAGGCTGTAAAAGGAGCCTGCAAACTGTATGTGTGCAGTTGAGCCCAAGGGGCAGGTAGGCAGCAGACTGCAGTCTGGGGACAGTGGGGCAGATTCCCCAAAACAGCCCTGCTAAGGTTGGATTACATGTCCTTGTCATCACCCACCCTGTAGGAAGTCCTTTCCCTCTTACCCCGGCTGACTGGCAGGTGGCTGTGTGAGCTGGCTCCTGGCCTGCTTTCCTGGGGTGGGACAACGTGCCAGGAATAATGCACTTGTTTGGCAGCTTGGATTGGAACATGAATCTGCAATGTGGGTGTCTTAGAGGAGCCCGTGTTGCTCCTGATTCACAAGCCACAGTGGTCAAACAAACAATTTTTATCGATGTAGCTGGCATGTTATGTGTGACCTCTTCTACTGGAAGTGGCCTTTTCTCAGAGGTACCTGAGTCACTCACTGTCACCTCAGGCTACACTTGCTGTGATGTGTTTTTTTTCTCAGACTGAAACTGAAGTAATTTAGAAAGGATGCCTGGAAGGACAAGAGAGAGATGGCTTAAGTAGTAGGGCTCTTCCCAAACTCTCAGGGATAACGAATGTTGAGGAATTGAAGTATACTTATAACCCGTTCCTTTTTTCTTTTTTTTTAAGTTGCCTTTTTGCCTGAAAGGCGTTCCCTTTTATTAAGTAAGCCTTTGCAAAAGCTCTCTTAGCATTGGTACTTGTGCTCACAAGCCAGGAACAGAACTGGAGGTTCTGTGCCCGAGTCACCGTAAAATTGTAACTGGGGACTCCTTCCTGGAGCTCACTCCATGCAAGGAAAATTTCAATACCCCTTAAGAAACGAGAGCACAAGTGGTCAAACTTTAGTGGTAATGCCATGAAATAGTATGCAAAACAGGAGAAAACCCCATTTTCTCCCTAAGTCACCACAGGAGCCACCTGTTTTCAGGTTATTCCAGGGCTAAGAAATAGCCATGTCTTTATGTCTAGGAATTTCATAATCTTTCTTCAGGAAAAAAACCAGTGTCAGCTACACTGGCATATGAGGAATGCATAACAATCTACCTGGAGAAGCTGATACATCTGTTACCTGAGTCTTTAAAAGCTCAGTTCCTAAATGGGTGAATATCTGAGATCTAACAGTAAACTTTGGAAAGGTGGCCTGTCTATTTGAATTATGCTGTTTCAAAGTCCTGTGTAATATAGTGATACCAAGAGTTGGGGAGAATATCTTTTAGCCTGTCTTTTAAAATTTCTTTTCTTTAGGACTAATTCTTTCTGAAGCAAACCTGGGGATTCAATAGTGGGTTTGGTAGGAGATGCCAAGCTCTTAAAAACACAGCGGGAGAGGCCACTGGGGTGAGCCCCTTCCAGTTAGCATGAGCTGGAACTGAGTGCCCTGAGGTAATTGAGGGAGATTGCAGCACCTTCAGATTCCTATTTCATAATGTATAATGAGCAGAATAAAAGCACTTTTTAAAATAGAACCTTTTAAATTTTTTTTCTTTTTTTTCTTTCTTTTTTTTTTTTTTACTGGAAAATCAAATATATTTCAATCAGGTACTTCGGGCATTGGTACTTATGAAAGAGAAATGACAATATTTTTGGCATGGGAAGAATATTGGAAGATTTAGAAAAGAAAATGGATAGCTACTGCATGAAGAGGTAGCTTTTAGTGTGCTGATCCCCAGAGGTGCTCCCTCTTGGGCTGGGAGCTGACTGCAGGCACGAGCATTGAGGTGATGTTTGCTGCCTCTCCAGTGGTGATTTGGGGAAACAAATGTAATTAATTGAAGTACCTTATAAATCGTGTTCTTAATTAATGTTATAATTTAAGAATAGTACTTACATTTATTAGAGACACCTCTATTTAGGAGTATTCCTTTGTTGTTTTTTTTTCCAAAAATGAATTTATCTGGGTCTTAATAATTCCAGTGCCAAGGATTAAAGTCTCTGTTACAGGCAAGCCATGCAGTAGGTCCTACTGTTCCCCTTCTTCCACAGAGTTTTATAAATAAACAGAATGTACAAGTACACAGCACCAGGCATGGATTCGCTTGCAGGATATGTCCTGTGTGCAGGGAGAGCCTTGTGTCTCCAGTCCTTGAGCACCATGGGTGGATTTCCTGGATGGTTCTGAGTGTATTTATGTGTCAAAGGTGATTTATGGGTCATGGTGTTTGTTTTAAATGAGTTAAAAAGCAGAGAGTTAATTTATCTTAAAATTAATAAATTGTAAGTATCTAGATTTTTCTGGCTTACCAGCTGAAGATTTTGGTATTCTCTCATATTTAACAGTCTGTCTGTTTTCATTATGAACTGAATTTGCAGTCAAGTACAGGGTTTAATTTTGATAAAATTATTATTGAGTAATGTGCATTGCTAACTTTCTCTGTTTGCCCATAATGATCCAGTTTATCCAGAGACTGCAGAAAAGGTCATCTAAGAGTTACTTGACTGAAGTACAGTGTGTTGGCAATATGAAATACCAACTTTCTAAATCAAGACATAAATAAGTCCTTTAACTTTACTGCTACTTTCCCCCTCTTTCCCAATAATGTAGCTATGTCCTGATTGTACTGCAGTGCAAACATTCAGACTCTTTGATCAAATCTACTTCATAACTGTGCAGACCTTGATCCTACAAAGCCCTTGCCTTCTTCACACAGAAGCTTTGTTTTGTATTATTCTTTAAAGGCAGAGTGCTTTGCAGTCAGTTTATTTTGATATTCTGAAACCAGTAAAGAGTGTCCATGGCAGGGCTAAGGCACAAAGGTTAGCTGCTGAGTCTGGCTCTGTTGCCATGGCTGTTCTGGCATTAAGATATGTATTTAGTGTTCCAGATTTCTGATATTTTTCATAATTCTAGGGAAAAAAAGAGTCAGTTAATGAAAAGCAAAGATTTTCAATTATGTAAAGGTAGGATTGCATCTCAGTGTTTTCCAACGCTGAAAATGTGGCAGAAGCATTGTTTCTCAAAAGTAATATGCTCTTCCTGAATTGCATTATTTAGCAGAAACATGGGAGTTGTGGGGATTTGGGTTGGTGTGGTGGTGATTTTAATTCACCATCTGCCTCCCTAGACCCTAATAGCCTTTCATTTATTTCATATTCACTAGGGCATAGAAAATGCTCAGGGTGTTTAAAATATTATGTGGTTTAGAAAGAACTGGATAAAAGAAATGATAAATATTAAGTATAGGTAGAATTAGGGTGAAAAGTTTTTGAGTGCTTTCCAGGAGGATGCACAAGCTCAGACTTGCCTGATCTACTTCCACATATGTCCCTTCACAGTCTCTTCTTCTGAGCCTTTTGGGAAGCTTCCTTATCTGCACATTGCTCTGTAAGGGGTAGGTGTGCCATCTGCATATTATTGTAAATTAGAGGATCCATCCATCTACTATCTTAGATGAGTATGGCTTTCCTGCAGGAATTTGTTAAATTGTGTAAATTTAATTTTCATATCCCTTCTGGAATATTGAACAAAACTAATTTTGTGACTGTAGGGTTTGAAAGCAGAAGGGGCAGTAAGCTAATATAATTAATCATTGTGTCATTGCTGCAGAATAATGGACTAATTCTCTTCCTAATTTCCAGTTACTTATCATTTGAAATCTCACAGGGAAAACAGCACTGTGTTAAAGAACAAGGAACAACCAATTAAAGTACGTGTTTTGTTTCATCATCTTAAGCAACTGTAACAGAACTGGGGAAACTCTGCTTGTGATTTATTAGTTGCATTTTTTGAGTTTTCATATACAGTTAGATATTTGCCTGAACTGCTTCATATGGAAAATGTAATGAATTTCCCCATATTGACATATTTTTGTGCATCAAATTTGCATTTTTTAAAAAACAATCAAGTACATGGAATAATTAGCTTGAGCTAAAATGAACAAAACAAGCCATCTAAAACTATTTGTTAAAAATTCTAGATTTTTTTTTATGCCAACTCTGAAAAATTAAAACCCCTTGCAGTTATAAGAATACAACCGTAATCTGACACTAAGTCCTAATTTGGGCCTCTTGAACTAAATACTTATCTTTCACTTACAGGACTGTTTTGAGTATTTATTTCAATGCTAATCATTTTAAATTTACCTACTACCTGTCACTCATTTTGGTGTGGGACTGTGGGGTCTTCTAAATCTTTGCAGGTTCAGGTTTAGACTGGTGCAACAAAGATGACCAATATTTCTGATATCCCCCACTGGGTTTGGAATCTGGGTGATTTTAGAGAGAATACCAAGAAGGTGAAAGAGAACAAATAGGAATGAAAGAAAAATTGGATCAGAGATGGAGCTAAGGGAGGAGCTGGGAAAAATAAAAAAAGCATGACAGAAATGACTGTGTGGAGCTCATAAAGAGGCAGCTGAGTACCAGATGAGGTGATGGAAAGGCAGAGTGGGAATGGAGGAGGGAATAGGAAGTTTTGGCATGTGTGAGATAAGGCTCTGTGGGATAGGTAGGACAGGAAGTGAAGAGAAGATGAATATAATTTGGTAGCTTCTGTTGCTGTACAGAGTTCAGCATCATTTCAGGCTGAGCTTTCAACTAAAAATTCTCATTAAGTAGAAGCCCAGTAACCCTGCCAGAAAGGTTACAGCAAAAACACCAAACAAGGCAGCATTTCCCCCACCGTTTTTATATAAGTCCAGCTAATTGAACTGAACTTGGAGGAAATACTAACTTGAACATTTTCATTTTCTTTCCCTGAACAGGAATTCAGCATGAACTTTTGTTAGTTTGAAGTTTTATTAATTTGGAACTTTAGTCACTGCTGAACCCAAATGAGAACCAAACAGAATAACTAACATATTTGACCCTCTAAGTAGATAGAAAAATTCCAAGATTAGTTCGTGGCAACACTGTTTTCTGCATTTTTTGTTTTGGTCTCACTTTTCATTTATCCTGCCCAGATTCCTTCCAGGCTCCTGCTTTGAATCAGGTGGTGCTATAACTTGTAGAAGACCTTCTGGTGGGATGAGTTGGAGAGAATTCATGTTGGGGTTTAGACTGTGTGAATAGCATTGCTCAGAGCCCTCCTGTTTTTGGTATTGCTTGATTACTGCTTCCACCCTCACAACGAGCTCCAGGAAAGGTGCAGAGGATTGACCTCCCTGCCTGCCAGACTCTAGGGAGAATACTTCTCCGTGTTGTGGTGTGCTGCTAAGTCAGCTGTCCTCGCTGCCTAATTGTCAGAGGAGCACTGCTGCGACAAGTCGCTTGGAAAAAGCAGGGATTGTGTGGCTTTTCATCTAGAACTGACATCAGGTGTTTTAAAGAAAAAAGCTGGGAGATTCCTATAGAAATTGCTGTGCGAGAGTTCATGCCAGTTATGTTGTTAGCACACTTAAATGCTGCACAAGCAAGCTTTTGGAGTTTGATTTTTGTTTTCCTCTGTCTGGAGAACATGGTGTCAAGTGCCCATTTTTTATTTTAAGAATAGTCTCAAAGACTTGATTGTTCTTTGATCCTAATGCTGTGTTGAAGGTAGTTCAAAGTTATAAGGAGTTATGTATGCTGTGTCTTAATGAAATGCTTGTCTGAAATTGTACTGATAGCCTGCTGTGAAAAAATCAATTTGCCATCAGCAACTGAATGTACTTGATGCTCAATTTAGTTCACCCAACTATTTCACGTTCGTTCCCTGTAGTAAAACAAAAGGGTCCTGAGAATTAATTACAGTGTTAGCATCTGCTCGTGGCAGCTTTGCTGATGTACTTGGTGCAATAAGACACTTAAGGTGGGAGTGAGATGGAGTGTAAAGTTTTTCCCACTGCCATTTCTTATGCAAATATCTTTTAAAGGACAGGCTCCTCTGGTGTTTCCTGTACTTTTTCTTTTGGCAGTAGAGCACTCAGTTGTGTTTAAAACTAGCAAATACCAATTGCTTCCAGATAATTTGTGTTATGTCACGTTTTCGTCGTTCATATTTCTATAGCTATTGTTGGCTGCACAGTGGAGTATTGTTTATTTGAATGCTGGTAATAACATTTCTTAGTTTAGAGTAAATCCCAAGCATTTTGGGGGATCAGTAGATGAATGAGAAGTCGCTGAAATTGCAGGTTCCTGAGATTCCCAGCGTTGAATCTCGTGTTAGTGTAATTCCAACCTGCTGTGCCAAGCACACTGTGGAGCAGCCTTGAATGCTGGACAAGGATACTTTTGTCTTGTGCAAAATCTTCTTTAACAGTTTCACCTTTTTTAACATTAAAAATTGTCAGTGTGCTCACATGCCAACCTAAATTGAGGTTTCTTTGTGCTGAACATATAAACTGAGCTACAAAAGAGGCACGCGAAATACCAGTAACTTTAGGATTTTAATATTTCATAATTTTGTATTTTAATGCATATTCAAGTAAATAAATCTTGATCACTTGGTCTAGAAGAAGGATCAGGTCCCCTACCTTTTGCCTGGGCTTTTTATTTCTTTTTGCTGAACCATCACAAGGTATAAATTATCTTTCTTGGAATGCCTGAGAAAACATGATCTCTCAAATCCAAGAGATTTTCATTATTTGTAAGTTGTCTGTAAGTTCTGTCATGTCAGATTTGAAATGTGTTCATCCACATCACTGTATTTTGGAGAGGATCATAGATTTCTGTGAGAGAGTGCTTGAAATTTAATCTCGGCATGGATGGCTGTGATACCTGTTAATGGTGGTAGAGTTTGAACTGTTTGCATTGGAGAACGATTTCACTTCATGGAATTATAATAAACTCCCTAAATTTGGTGAAGTAAGACCAGGTTCATTTTAATTTTCTGTCCACTAGGTTGCCATGTACCAAATGCTTTTAACTTCTTATCTCATAAGAAGATTGTTGAAGCAGTGCCTGACACTGGTCAGGTGCAGTGGTGATTAATACTGAAGTGAAAAGAAAAAAAATATAAATTAAATATTTAAAAAATGAATATTCTTATAAAACTGCAGTAACATAGTGTGACATTTAATATGCCCACCTGCATATCTTGTTTCTTCTATCCTCTAAAATTTTAGCTGAGGGTTCAAAGAGTTTTTCTTTGCTCCCCATTGGCTCAGGAATGGAAGAACATTTCTGTATTTTGTAGATATGCTTTATTAGAACATCACATGGCATGAAATTTAGACTCTCTGCATGTAGAACCATTTTTTGAAAGAACATTTGCTGCTCCTCCACAGCAAACCTCTCCTCTAAATAATTATTTTTGTATCTACTTAGCAAGGCCATCTTACTTAGGAAAAAAAGGACATATTTCTTTATAAAAATAAGGTGGTTATTTATTAAAAGTGCTGTGGAGCATATTTGTGATCTCTTTAGACATGAACAGATAGGTGAATTGAAAACTAACACTTTTTATGGTTCTTGAATATAGTTCTTATCAAGATATATGCCTCATGTGTTGTTGGACAGTGTTGAGGGGAGGGAAAAGTAGAAACCTCTTCTATCATTCTATAATTTTTATAGTACATGGTTATTGTTACCTTGAAAATACATTATACTTATTTACATAAGCTGTAAGGCTTCTAAACCAATTTTTTTCTATGTTATCTTTGGTCCATGAGGCATGCATAGTCTTCTGATCTCCATTCCTTGCATGAGAAATAATTGTCAGAAAAGAAGTGGGTTTTTTTTGAATACTTCAACAAAACAGAAATGGGAATTTGTATGTGCTTTCAATTTGATAGGAAGGAAAAAATAATTTTTTTTCCTTTGGTATGGGAAAAGTATTCCTGATAGCCTAATACTTAATACAGCTGGGAGGAAAACTGTAGGTTTTGTACACCACTTAATTTCTCTAGACAATGAAATGTCTTCACCTGGAGAAGCAGCCTATTTTGTGTCTAGCATTTTTCATTAGAGATACTAATTAGCAACAGCTAACAAATGATGCTGTTATGCATTAATACTCAGAAGTGCATCCAGGATGGATGGATCCACATTGGATCCATCACTGAAATTGGGGACACCTGCTCTCAGAGCTCTGGGCACGATACCAAATGCAGAAATGGTATTGAAACAGCACATATAGAATATTTAATATATTTTAAATAAATTGTTCAGTGGATTTTTTCAAAGTAAGCATCCTTTGTGTGGCTGCCTGCATTGCATGGAATTAGACTTGATCATTCAGATTGTGCCAGGTAGAAGCTCCAATGAAGGGGTGAGGGGACTATTGTCTCTACTCAGGTTTGGTGTTGGTGAAATATAGAATATTTTGTTACACTCCTATTTAAAATAGATCAGTTTTCAAGCCAGATCATTGCCTTAATTGACTCTTTACTACACTTGTTTATCTCTGAGGCAAAAAGACCTTTCCTTCAGCTTTGAAAGGCCTTCATTATCTTTGCTTGATTTGTGGGAGCTTGATACATCACATTGCAACCCTCACCTTCTTTTATAGTAGCAGAAGGGTTTCAAGTCCACCTTAAAATACTTCAGGAACTGAACTCCTGTGTAGTTAAGAAAAATAAATTCAATAGAGGTCCTTCTTTCAAATAACCCCTCTCTGTTGACCGTGGCTAGACACATGGGGCAAATGCACACATAACAAACCTCTTGTTTCTTCTGCCCTCATTTTAGTCCAGCTCATAAATTTGGCAGATACTGATTTCATTTTCCTAAAATAATCAATTATAAACTCAGACTAAAGTTATTATTTATGAGGTTACAGTACAGCTGCTAATTTTTTCATGCTCCTGTACCCACCAGAAAACCAACCAAAAGGACTTTTTATTTGTGGGATATTTTTATTTTGTTGTTTTCTTGTTTGTTGGCTGCTTTGCACTGAAACATGTTTTCGTCTGCTTCCTTACCCAAGGCAGAAAAGTCTTGTCTAATTTCTCATGTTTTTAGCGTGTAGGTATAGAAAGGTTACAGGGTTGTGTTTTTTAGATGATTTCTCTTTTCGTGTACTGTATGCCAAGCCAGAAGTTTAGAGGGAAGGTAGGAACTTATATTAGAAGAAGTCTTTAATAAGCCATCACAACAGGTACATAAATTTTATTGGAGGCTATTCCATTGACACATCCCAATGCCTACTAAGATAAATATTTATGTAAGAGGGTGATTTTTACTGGTATATCTTATTTCACTTATATTAGTTTTTTTAACTGCAGAAACAGTTTCATATTCATATTCACAGCAGCCTGTGCAAAAATTCTGCAATAGCTTGTGTTATAAGTGAAAAACCTTTAGGGGTCTTCCAGTTGAAGAAGTTTGGAACAAGTGCATTAAATTTGATGGCAGGCAACCTTTAAGGAGGAATATAGACAGTTGTATTGGATGGGAAAAGTAAAGTAACAGTAAGAATTAACTTTTACTCTTGACATTTCTCTTCAGTAAATAACTATCTTACAACAGTGCACATAATTCCCACGCCCCTGTTTGTATTCTTAAATTTTGATAGATTTCTGCATTTTACGACTGTTCAAACTGCATGTTGATGGCAGTAAAAATGAATGACATTTAATTTAGTACCACTGAGTTTTCATTTTCAAGGAATATCTTAAGTAAAATGCACAAATGTGATATACTCTGGGAGATCCTAGGAACAGTTTTCTGTACCCTTTTCCACCTTGCCAATCTTTGAGATTATAGATGTTATTTTGAGATTTTTGCATAATGTAAATAGCTGAGCATGTGTTTGTGTGCACTCAGCCATGTGTGTTCCTGGGAACTTTTTTATTTAATGTAAGAGAGAAATTGGTACCTTCCCAGTTCATGATAACAAAGTATGGAATTAAGGAATACATACATTTTATTGTGGCAGAAAACCAAACACAAAAGAACAGCACTGAAAACAAGACAGCAGGGTTAACAACTTTTAGGGAGAAAGGCCTGTTTAATTGCTCACCTTTTTCTTCTTAAAATAATTACCTGATTTGTGACTTTGCATCAAAATCTGCCATACTGTCACATAGAAAATTAATTTTTAATTAGTGTGACCTTGGGTGCATTTTCACAGACACAGTGAAATCTGCAATTACTTGCAATTTTAGAATTAATTTAAAATACATAATGATATAGCTGTTTATCTATGTAACTTCATGCAGAATAGAATGCTTTTTCTTTGGCAGGCCCGTGTTTAGCTGATGCCTTATTTAATTTTTTAGTGATAAACCGTAGATAGCTTTTAAAATTCAGATTTTTGTGGGTAAGTACTGAGTGACTGAGCTGTTTTGATTGGTATCAGACAGGTTTAAGGCTGGCTTTACATATTTAAGCCAGCTTTATACATGTCATAGAGCTTTCATTATGAAAGCTTTAATACTGAGAATACCAAGTATCAGTACGCAGAATACCAAGAGATTTTCCTGCAATCATGTCTAAAGCACTTTCTCTTTTATATTTACTATGGGAAAAGTGTTGGGCTGGATGCCATGACTCCAAATTGATTCCCATCTCAATGGTAAGATCAGTAAATGTTTGATCTGAAAGGAAGAAATATTGATGATTTCTGAATATGAATTGTAACGAGTCTTTGTACAGTGGCCTCCACTTTTCATCTGAGGTCACAGCACCTTTTATAAAGGATAGGTTGATCTTCTCTAGGCTGTTAAAAAAGGAAATGTAGAATAAAGATGCCACCTTGTGGGTGAACTAAACGATGCAGTAGATGATTCAAAATGTTTAACAAATAGATTCTATGCATTTGTGACTGGCTGTTGGAAATTGAGTTTATGTTTTCTTAAACATTTAGAGTTACTTTTGGATTTTAAGTTCGTGATTTTTTTACGATGTCTCTAAGTAACTGCAGTTGAACCATTCTGGTGTAGTTGTTAACTGACTGCTAAAAATCATGCTTGTAATCACCACATGATTTTGGCATCAAATTCAGTGTATTGTTCCTAGTGTATTAAAGCACAATTTTAATGCTGTCATCCTAACCTGATTGGGTAACAAAAAAACAAACAATAAAAAAAAGATTTTGTAGATATTCCCTGTATGAAAACAGCATGGTGATGCATTCAGCTTCCTGTGCTGGAATTCTCACTACATACCAAAATTAACATGTATTATACATTACATGTATTAATTAGTCATTCTTAACTGCACATCATGGATTTCTTACAGCAGTCAATGAAGCACCGGGTGTCTGTAGCCTTGGTGCTATGGTTTTGAATCACCTTTGCCTTGGGCAGGTGTATATAGAGTGCTCTGGATTTTTAGGATATTATTTCAGTGTTTTTTGACTCATTAGGTGGTAATGGCCTCTCAAGCTGCTCTATATGGGGAACAAAATTGAGAGAAATGGTACTAATACCTCTATTCTTGTCTAGATTTTCAGATATTCATTCATTTTGGATTTTGCTTTGGAAAATCCACGTTTGCTGTGCAGCCCCAGTTTCTTGCATAAGAATCTTGCAAACTCTTCAGGATCACTGAAGCTTGTTTGTGGCATCATGAATCTTTGATGGCATACTGGTGTGAGGAACACTTCTCAGTGTTAGGAGTTTTTAAAAAGTGTTCATATGTCTACATGTGACCTCAGGTGAGGCAAGAGAGAAGCTAATGTGGGCTCTACCAAGACTGGTGTCAGGTTGTTATGGAAGCCAACCACATATTTCCTGGGAAAAGGCTGCAGTGTTTTGATATTATTTTTCATCTTACAGTCTACAAATGAGGTCTTATTGCTAGCACTCTTTCAAAGGGTACTAGTTTGGGTTTTTTCTTTTATCTTAGAGATTTTATACCTCAGACTGGACTCCATGTAAAAAGTACCATGTGTACACAGGGGTATCTACAGGTAACCAGGTTGCTGAACTTTGTGAGTATCTTATTCAAGGTACTATGAGCAACATCATGTTCCTTTGGCTTTGGATTTATTTCTTCCTGGTTTGTCTGCAGGTTTCAGGAGGATTGTTGATGCAACCTATGTAAATACCTCGCCAGGATTCTCCTTTTCCGTGACTAAATTTGGTTCAGATCAGGCAAAGGCAACTCCTGTCCTCTCCCTTTTGTATGGACAATTGGAGTAATGCAGGTGGGGCCTCTGCTGTGCAGCTGAGAAGTCATGGCTGGTAACTAATTTCTCCACATCTGGCATCAAAGATTATTTTATAAAGGCATGGTTTTACTTCTAGCCAAGAGATAGAGTTAGACCTTTGATTTGGTAGCTGGAATGGTAGAGGAATTCCTGATACCCAGTCACAGCTCTGAAATCTGCTGCTTGCTCACATGCTGTCCCCATGAGCTGCTGAGAAGACAGTGGGAGGTTGCAGTAGCACAGAGTCTTCCCTGTAAGCCCTGCTGTCTTTGGGGTCTCCTGGGGGCTGAATAGTAGTGTGGTGGCTTTTCTTGGCTGATGTTGACCATAAGAGGTCAGGTATTAAAACAAAAATCCATTACAGCATATGGAAAAATATTCCTAGCCTGAAGAGGCTTTAGGCTGTTCTCTGTTATGCTCTGAGTTATCTGCCTTGGGCACCCTTAGGAAATAATCACTGACACAAGAATCACCCAAGAAGTCAAGCAATAAGTGCCAGATGCAGATTATTTTTTGTGTGTGGTGGTGCACACCTTTCAAGCATGCCAAGTTTTAATAACCCCATGCCCTATTATTACAGTGGTGTTTATGTATATTTAAACAATAGTGCAAGAAATTAACATCATATTTACTGCTTCAAAATCTATTACTGCAGCTATTTCTAACATCCTGTAAGAGTGCTTTTGATTTGAATGATTTTTCTCTTCTATGGCAGCTGAGTATTCTGAACTTACTGCTTTGTGCCCTGCTCAGAAATTACAGGGTATACAAAATATACCCTGAAATTCATTCAAACTTTTAAAACTTATTATGTCTAGCAGAGACAGATTTAAGATTACTGAGGTTTCTGGTTGAAGTACTCCAAGCAGAAATCCATACTCCATTAGGTTCTGAAACATTATGTGACCTTAATTTTCCAGGTATTTTGCCCTTCAAATTGAAGACAGTATTTTAATACTATTTAAGTCTCCTGAAGAGCCATGTAATACGGTAGGCTTAAGTTGTGAAACATTTGAACAAAATGAAAGATAAAAAAGTAATTTAGGATTTTGTATTTTTTTAAATGTATAGCAACATAAAGATATGCATCAAATAATATATTGAAATAGGTGATAAAAATTGCATTTTTTTGGTGCATTTTCCAATGAAATTATGTGCACATGCAGTCAACCATATTTCTTGTATGAAGGTCTTTCTTTGCATTTGACTTTTTTAGGCAAAGGCATTTCCAGTGATTTGAACCTAGGGATTTGTCTCTTATGTTGTGGTTTACTTCAAATAAAATTCTACCTGCAGAGCAGATGTAGGATCACATCTCAGGAGATGAAAGAGAATTTCAGAGCTAAACTTACTTGGTGAGGGAAAAAAAGAAAAATTATTTTAAAAAAATCTTGTAGAGAAAGTTAGGGGAGAAATTTGTTTTCTTATTAATAAAAGTGATACATTCTTTCAGCAGCGTTAAATACAAGGAAATGAAAATTATCAGCAGCTAGTGGTATGCCCAGCTCCATGAGATGTTAGAACTGGACCTAATAAATTACAGCAATGGCTTCTGATATTTCATCCCCTCTAAGATAATCCTTGAGCACTCCCATGGCTATGCAGTATGACAGAGGCAAAATATATCAATGCCGAAAAATCCCAAAAAAAGAAGGAACTGTATGTAATTGAACTGTAACAGCTCTTATGCTGGATGTGAAATTATATATATTCATGTGTGTATTTGTATATTTCGTGTGTATCTCAATGGTTACCCCAAGTTTTGGTGGTTTGGGGTTTTTTTTTTGGTGTAAAAATCACATTTTATTCATATACACCAAAAAGGTGGTAATCGCAGGGTTTTCTGTAACTGCCTACAACACTGATTGTTATTATATACTGTAAAAACTTTGTGTAGGTTGCCTTAGCTGAAGATTTTAATTATTTTGCTGATAACCCCAAAATGTTATTGAATGGAACATCCTTTTTACAGGCCTGTGTGCTGATACCTGCTGTCGTGGTGTGACACTGGCCCAGTGCCAGGTACCCACCAGAGCTGCTCACTCACCCTCCCCTGCCACAGCTGGGCAGAGGAGGGAACAGGAAAAAATATTAATGAAGGCTTCATGAGTTCATAAGGACCAGGACAAAACACTCCAAGGGCAAAACAGGCTCAACTTAGAAGTACAAAGTGAATGTATTGCTAACAGAATCAGAGGAGGATAATGAGAAGTAAAATAAACCCTCAAACACCCCTTTTCTTCCCCCAGCCCCTCCCTCCTTCCCCCCGACAGCGCAGGGAGACAGGGCATGGGTGTTTGGTCATTTCAGCACCGAGATTTTCTTCCGCTGCTCCGGGAGAGGAGTCCTTGCCCTGTGAGCCTTGGGGTCCCTCCCACAGGAGACAGTTCTCCACGAACCTCTCCCACGCGGGTCCACTCTCAGCAGCAGCAGCAGCAGCCACCCCGCCCCTGCTGCAGCGTGAGTCCCTCCCACGGGCACACAGCCCTCCCTAAACTGCTGCGCCGTGGGTCTCTTGCACGGGGTGCAGGGCCCCAAGGACAGGCTGCTCCACCTGGAAGCGGGGCCCTCTCTCCCCACCGGGTCTTCCACTGGAACACAGCCTCCTCCAGGCATCCACCTGCTCTGCCACGGGCACCACCTCCCCCACGGGCTGCAGGTGGATCTCTGCATCCCCCGTGGATCCCCATGGGCTGCAGGGGCACAGCTGCTTCACCATGGTCGGCACCACGGCCTGCAGAGGCACCTCGGCTCCGGCACCTGGAGCACCTCCTCCCCCTCCTTCTCCACTGACCGTGGTGTTCCATGTTGCTTTCCTCACATGTTCTCACCACCTCCTCTTCTCTGACTAGAAGGCAAAACTGTGTGACTTTGTTTTGATTTTCTTCTTAAATATGTCATCACAGAGGTGTTACCAAGCTCTCTCATTGGCCCAGTTTTGGCCAGTAGCAGGTCCATCTTCAGAGCCATCAGCCATTGGCTCTGCCGGACATGGTGGAAACTTCCAGCAGCTTCCTCACAGGATCCATCTTTGTGGCCTCCCTGCTACCTAAAACCAGGCTGTGCCAAACCAGTACAGCTGCCTAACAGATTATGTGAATGCCACGATGTCAAAGAGAATGGCCTGGGATGTGGGTGTCAGCACTGAGACATTTTCAGTCACAGTTTCAGGTTGGGCATTCTAGTTCCTGAGCACAAGAAGGAATGTAAAGCACAACCCAGCAGGCAACCATTAATTGCATTTTTCTTGTCTGAACTGTTCGCCTGTTCTAGGCTGCCAAACACCAAGCGTTTCCCACGTGTTTCATTAGCTGTTTCCTGGCCCTGGGGCTTAGCTGCATGTTTGGGATCCTTTTCTGAGAGTTGCAAACACAGTGGTTGGTGGTGGCTACTGAATTGGGTCTTAGTGGCTGGTCCAGTTTTGGTGAAGTCAGAATAAATTCCTTTTGCTGACAAGACTGCCAGTTCTGGTTTTTAAGCATTGCAGGCTGCCTTGGCACTTGGTGAGTGTGAACATTCACCCTGTATTTCTGCCAAGCTAGGAGTAGGACAACTGTGAGTGCAGAAAGGCAGCCAGAAATCTTGAATCAGAGCTGTGAAAAATGATGTCCCCTTTTGTCTGTGCTTGTGGGTTTCATTTTGCCAAGAACTACAAACTTGACCTCTGATTTGCTAAATTTTACTAACTAGCAACTGCAAGTAATCTAAAAAAGACTGTTTCAAATGATTCAAGATTGTATATTTGCTGATTTTTTTGGTTTCATCTAGAAAGCTGTGAAGTTTTGTGTCTACTTTACTAAGAGCAATTAACCCAGCACTCTGAAATGCACAGAGTGAAGGGAGGAAGTTAGGAAGGTGGAAGAAAGGAAAGGAAAATGCTATCAGAATAGGAAAACGTTGAAAACTTATAAAAATTCCCAATGTCAGTGGGGTTAAGGAAAGATCTTTGTTAGATTTCTAGAAGTACTGAGTATATACCATATCACATCCATTTACTACTTAGAATTTTCATGAGCCATAATTTCTGTAATCCCATTAGTCTTTATTGAGACAACAAGCTTCAGTCTGATGTTGGAAGGATGAATCTGTTTTTACATCTTATTATCAATGAGAACTAAATAAACTTTTGGCCACTGTTTCTGCTATATGCAGAAACACTTCACGGTGTTATGTCAATTGTAATTGTAATCTTGTAATCTCTGGTGGTTCTGCATGGCGAACACTCTCTGGCTTTCTTAAAAGAAATCCAGCTTTCCTGTTCTTCACATTCCAGTCACAGATAAAAATGTTTTATCTCATAAAATACCAGGCAAGAATGTTTCTATCTATCATCTTACAAGAGAAGAATAAAACTAAGTTTTATCTTTGAAGAAACAACATGATCTTGTCCTTTTAATTGAAAGAAGAGATCCTTTGCCTGTGAAAATTAAATCCTCCACAGTTTGTAGTTGCTCTTCAAACCCCTCAGCCTGACAGTGAAATCATGTAATCTGATAATAGCATGCCTGAGGCTTATTGCGATTTTTTGGGCAGTGGTATCAGCAGATGCTGTGCTCTGTTGATTTTAGTCACTTAGGGTTTGATTCTGATCCCACTGACCTGGGTGTAAATGCAGTGTGACTACACTGACTTCACTGGAATTACCATGAACATCTTTGGGTAGCTGAAATCCGCATTTATTTAATCACATTTACAGTTCTGCTGTGGGCTTTTCAGCAGTCACTAAAGAAAGAAAGGTACAGATGACTTTTCCCATCTCTTTGTGATAGCTTTCTTAATTCAAAGAGTGTTTGTTGCTGACCAGTTGTTAAAATTGCCATGTATCTCTCTGTGTGTACTGACGGCTCAAGGTCGTTGTGCTAAATGCAAACACTGGTTGACTTTCCCTTGTCTTACAGGCAGTTTGAGTTGCTTTAAGATTCCTGTGCCTTGTCACCAGAATTTCTCTTTATTCATGAACCTTCACGCTGACTTTATAGTTTGAAGCTGATATGAATATATTTGAGTCTGTGGTTGGATGGAGTAATTTGACATGTTCTAGAAGTGGTAAGTGGTTGGTGTTGGTAAGTGGCCATAAATAAAAACTAGTGAAATGTAGGATCTAATCCCGCAGTCATTTTTCCCTCTCTGATGCTGTCAATGGGAGATCTGTCTTTATAACAGGGACTAAGGCGTCAGGATTGTACAGAACAGAAATTGTAGCTTGTTCACAGCAGATTTTATAGCGCAGATGTCTTCAGTGGCACAGACGTGAATGTTTCCTATTTAGTGAAGACTTTTTCTTAACTCTGGAGGCTTTTCAGACTGGCAAGCCAAACTCTCCACAGCAGACCCTTCAGTTTTTTCTTATAATAAGACTAGTTAATTTGATGCTGAGCCTCATGTGCTTTCTTCCTCCTTTATTTTACTGACCAAAGAAAATTAATGGGAATCCTGTGTCCCTTTGTTTCTTGTGGTTCTCAAAATCTCCTATTTCAGTATTTTAAAACTCCAAGTAAAAGATGCTAATTGATGAAGCTGTTGAGGTATCTGTGTTAATAACTACTGACTGCTACTCATAACTGGTGATTAAGTTAGTAACCAGTGTCTGTAATCTCTGATTATAAACTGGTCCACCGTATCTTTCATATATCCTCAGCGTAATTTAGGGATAACACAGAAATGTTAAACAAAATCAAGAGGAAAAGGAAGGAGAAACATGAAAAAGGTTTTTGAGCTGGTTTTTTTTGTTTTTTTCCTAGTACAAGGGGACCAGTTTGGGGCACATGTGAAAGCAGGATTTTAGCTGTGTCCAGGCTTGGAGGACCTGCAACACACAGTGAGGAAGGGTTACCCCTGTCTTCTGCCTCCTTTCCTTTGTGGTTCTGATTGCAGTGGCCACAGAAAAAAGCAAACGTGTTGGTCTAGAAGAGAAGGTCTCCAGAAGTGTCTGACCTAAGCCACGGTTTTCTCTTGGCTTGGACTGCCTAGTTATTGTTAGGTTTTGTCACTGGGGGCAGGGGTGACCCAGTATTCCAGTGCTTCTGCTCCCTGTTCAGGCAAAATCTGATGCAGCTGTTAAAGGGCTGGAGTGCTGCACAGGACACACCTGGCTCTGGGAATCTCTAGGAAAGTGCTCATGTGCTTTCTAGGAATTCCTAGCCTGCTTTCTAGGAATTCACCTCAGCTTTCCAGGCATTTGCACTGTGCTATCTAGGAAATGCCAGCTTCTGCTTTCTACTTATATTTCCTCATCACTTTCCAGGATTATTTCCCCACGCTTTTTTTGGTGTGTTTTTTCCCTGTGGTGCATCATAATAATTTCCCCTCGATTCACAGGAATTGCTATGTGCCTTCTGGAAATTCCCTCTTTCATTTTCAGGAGTATATCTCTGGTGTTCAGTAATTCTCCATGTCTGCGTCCTAGGAATTTAACCTCTTATGTTTTGTGAATTTTCTTTGTGCTTTCTGAGGAATCTCTCCTCTAGGCAGGTATGTTTGCTCTGTACGTTGTAGGAATTTACCTTGCATGTTCTAAAAAATTTTCCTTGTGCTTTCAAGGAATTCCTCCCTGCCTTCTGGAAGTGTTCTCTATGCTGCCCAGATATTTTCTCCTGTAAATTCAAGTAATTTCCCCTCTGCTTTCTAAGACATTCTATATGTATTTTGTAGAAATTTTCCACAGTTTTTGAGGAATAACCCCTTTTCTTTGTAAGACTTTCTCACAGGCTTCCTCGGATTTCATCTTTAATTTTCTGGGAATTACATTCTTTTCATTTAAACTGAGGGTAAAAACATACTACTTACAAGTCATTATGTATTAATTTATTAACTAGTAGGATCAACTACTTATATGGTTTCTATCTCAGGCCTTTTGTGTTGAGCCTTTACTTTTTGCAAGAGCATAAGATTAGTTCTAGCCTTGCTTTCTAAAGGATGGTGCACTGTCAGATTTTGGGAGACCCCACATAACATGAAAAGATATTTGCTGCTTTAGTAGAGCAGTTTGAAGTAAGCTCTGTGTAGGTAGAGACTGTCATGTTGTTTTTGTGTGACACGTTGCCAGCTGCAATGAGGTCCTGGCCCTGGTTTTTTTCTGTTCTAGGTGCTGCTCTATTATAAGTAAAATTGTAGGAGGAGGCCTCAGTGTGCATTCATAGCTCTTGCAGTACTTGTCTTCCTGTAGTTTGCAATGTAATAATATTTTAGAAGGTTAATTGTGATAAGTGACATTATCTTAATTTAACAGATAAGGAAAATTGTAGCAGGAGGGTGATGTAGCTTCTCAGCTCCCAAAGGAGCTTAGAGAAGATTTAATTTCTGCTTCAGTTTAGAAGCAGATATGCCAAAAGTAGAAGTGAACAATTAGTAAGGGTTGAACCCCAGCATTCTGATCTGCTTCGTTTTTTTAATCAAGTTCAGGTATTGAAGATGTTAAAAATCATGGAGGAATTTAAATAAAAGAGGATTTGGAATGTTGGATTCTAATATATTGGCCACATAGCTCCTACCTTTCAACACCAGAAAGTTCAAAGTGGGAGCTCCCAGTGTGGCCATTTTTTGTCCGTGATGGACACCATGTCTCTCGGCATGTCCACGTTGACCAGCAACAACTAAATATATAGATGTGAGCTCACATTCCCCTTGGATCCCTCACCATTTTAACTTTGGTCAAAAGCACCTAAAAATACCTGTGGGTTGGGAAAACAACTTCAAATTGCTCTTTGCTCACATTATCAATTCACAAAGGAAAAGAAAAAACCTGCAAATATGTTAGAGAAATGCCTCTAGGTGCCCAAAGCTGTCACATAACAATTCCTCCTCTATTTCCCTGTTTGTGTCACATGATATTAAAAAGAGACAGATATTCATCTGCTCCTCTTGTACAACTTTTAGTTGTGCCAAGTGTGCATTTATCGTAGTTACCTCTAGTGGTTAAAGCAGGTAATTCACTGCTGAAGTGTTTGAGATTTTTATCTATCCGTGGGGCAGTCTGCCACATTATTTGTTCATTCTTTAATTGGTTAATTAAATACGTTATTATAGTTTCTAGTTTAAGAGATTAATAAAACCTTGCAAAATAATCTGTTAGGTGCACAGAGATGGGGTTGGCTTTGCCTGGTGTCTTGCCCTATGGTTCTGACACCCACAAGGATCTGAGAAAGACTACATGATTCTCATGAGGTGATTAAAGCATCAAGAATAGGAGGTCTTTATCAAAAGCTAATATAAAATCAAGGATTTTTAAAATCCTTTTTTTTAAAAAAATATTGGCAGTAATCTGAGTTAAAACAGCTGTAGCCTCTCCCTTATTTATTGCTTTGTTGATTTATTTATTTATTTTGAACTAGTAGTATTTTCTTGTGCCTAAACAAAGGGTTCACAAAGGTGTTAGTGAAAAAGTTATTCCTCTTTTTTCTTGAATTGTCATATAAAGAGAAAAACCCATATCCTTCAGTTTATTGATTTATCAACAGAAGACTTTACTCAGGTCAGAAGTTTTTAATACAAAAATTTTGGTCAGAAGTAAAATGTAAAACAAATTCAGGATTTTAGCAGTTTTTTAATATTTTCAGAACCTCTTCAAGAGAACAAAAAGATTTCTACATATCATTAAGCTTATCTCTTTTCTTGTGTTAGTTATCACTTTTTTTTCCTGGTACATTTCAGAGAATCAAGAACTGTAATAACTTTATCATATTACAGTTAAAAATTTCTTAGATAGTAGGACTAAGAGTATTAATATTGTCAGAGACTTAAATATGGAAATAGGGTATTAATCACATTTCATGTAAATTGCAAAACGTAGGCTACTGAGGGAGATTAGAAGTTATCTCATGATAAAAGCACTCTATCAGAAAAGAACATTCTCTTAAGTAGTTTTTGTCTCCATGTAAGTATTTTGTACTATTGTTTTCTAATAAGTCATCTGTCATTCAAATAGAAAAGTCCTAGATCTGAGAAATGAGGGGCTAGGATGGAACCAAAGGGCTTTAGGATGTTCAAGTGACATCTGAGATTATCTCTGAGGTGCATCAGAGGCAATGGAGCAGAGGAGATTTTGCAGAATGCCAGCTGAAAACCTGGTCCTTGTTTTCTGCAGGAATGCAGGTTGTACGCTCTCAGCTTAAGCCAATGTTTTCCAATTTCTTGCAGCTTGGATCCTTCTTTTAGCTCAGTGATGTCTCCCTGTGTCTAAAATGCCAACACCCTCATGGTGTCCAGAGACTGAAGCCCCCGTTTGCCTGAGATGAGCGGTGTTGCTTTTCTCACTGCTCAGGGCAGCAGCTGCCTCAGCGTGGGGAGTAGGTGCTTGCTGAGGGGTGACCCCAGCTTTTGGCACTCTGATCCCTGTCCTGCAGGAGTTGAGCCAGTTGGAGGCAGTTTCCAGTGCCTCACTTGCAGTAGCCATTTGCAGTGCTAGAATGAGTCTCTTTTTTATAAAGTTGGGCATCTTGGTGGTATTCCAAGAGTTAAAGGCTTTTTAACCTCCCACACTTCCATGGGTTGCTTCTTCTCTGTTGTCTGCTGTGGAGGAACTGAGCTCTGGCCTTCTTGCCTGGAAATGTTTAGCTAAGCTTTCCTTCTTTGGTGCATTTTAACTCCCTCTGAGCCTCTTTGTGCAGCTTCTTGTTTGAGAAAAGTAGACTTTGAGGAATCATGTGCAAATCAGCTCTCCAGGGGAATTGCAAGGGTACCCAGAAATCCTTGCTTTTGTTATCCTTGTTTTGGCAGCACTGCTGAAGGATGTCCTCACATGATGCCAGTTAGAAGCAAAAGTTCATTTTTACTGGATGCTCCAGATCAACAGCTTCCCAGGTTTATTGAAGTAGTTTGAAATCCTCTAAAAATGTATTGTATACCATTTGCTTTGAAGGAAAAATCTATTATAGTTCTGTACTGTCTGGTGGAAAAAAAGTTTGCTTTTTCCATCTCTGAATGCACCCAGCGATTCTGTAGCTAAAAAAGCCGAAGTACCATTTTTGACTGTGTATTTTGTTTTTTGCAGATCTGCTGTCCAAACCAGCATGCTGTGTTATGCCAGTGTAGTCCCTTGTCAGCGTGGCAGACAGCTGTAGTTAGAACACAAGGCTTTTGTGTTCCACCCGCCCCCTCATCTCTCAGGTTTTATTCCACTTCTTTGAGCAGTGGACACATTCCTGCCAGTCTCAGTGTTTTAATTTAATTTGGGCATGGACTATATAAAATTGAACAGATGTCTGAAAGCGGCGAAGGGAAGACCATAAAATGCACCACGTGCTCAGCTTCATTTGAACCAAGCAATGCTCTATTTTATTTTTTTTTTTTTTGCCCCTGTTGCCACAAAGATCACATGTGATTTGGAGGTGTGTGACAAGAGGATTCAGCATGGGGAGAGGAGGTAAGGAGACTGGAATTGGACCTAATTTTCTTTGTTATGTATTTTTTGAGGTGTGTTTTCAAGACTGGGTGTTTCTTCGTATTCTACAGTTATCAGTGCTCATTTCTCTAAAGTAGAGCAAAGATTTTTTTTCCCAATGAATTCTATAAAATATTAAAGAAAGAGTAAAATCTCTTCCACAGAGAATATTTTTCAACTCCTGCCCCTGATGACAACTTGACATTATTTTCAGCCATCAGAGAAAGTACTGGTTTGCAAGAAATTCCTGGAAACACAGGGTGGTAGTTCCATCCAATAGGCAGGCCAGGAATTCCACAGCACAAAATTTCACTGCCTCACATAATCCATTCATCAGAAGCTAAGTTGAACAAATTAACTTGAAATAGTGAACTTTTAAAAATGGTTTATTTTTGAAGACATTTAACAGTATTTTTTTACCTCAAGGTAATGTAAGAAATGAGACTAATTACATAATGTTTTGAAATGTTGTCATGGTTTCTAGTGATATTCATCTGTGATATCATGTCTTAAGATTGAGCCAATTCTTGCAGAAGGTTTGTCTGCATGAATGTCTCCAGTAGATGTATTTTCTTACCTCTGACAAAGAAATAATTGCTCTAAAGGAGTTATTAAACCTATAATTAACCTAATGCACATTAGATTAAGTTTACAGGCTTTAAAGGTATTGTGTTTTGAAATGGAAGCTTTTGTTTCAGGAGTCAGAGTTTGCATGTGGTGGGCAATTCTCTGGTTTTCCTACCACCCACTTGTACCTCGACGGCTTTCAATTATGGTACCCTTCAGATGCAGAAAAGTGTGTAAATGGCAATACTGTTCTAAAGATAGTAGGTGAAAAAAATGAGACTGAAGCTGGATTTGAAGTTGATTGACTTTAATTTCTCTGTAGTGCACACTCACTGATGTACAGTCTCTTTTCTTATCATTCCTGCAGTAGTTAACATTGATAAAGACATATTTATCCTGTATCATAATCTGTTCTTTAATGTCGAAGGCTTCTTTAAAATTGTTCAGTTATAAACTTTAAAAGCTTTTGTTGTAGGAGTTCTTTACATGTACATCTGAAAAGAAAATAGAAAAAAACCCCACGCTGAAACTGAAATTTCAGAATTAAATGCATTGGAAATGAACATAAATGGGTCCCCTTTCAAGCAGCACTTCTACGCATAAATGTCTTTATATTCATATACATGGATATAAAGTGACTATCACCCTAAATTAGATATATCTGAATATGCAGCCGATTTTTTGCCCCTGTGAATTATGTGGAAAATGTGGGTAGGAGGAGGACACACAAAGTCTCAGCGAGGAAGCTGAAGGTGTGTAGCCATAGATGTTGGTCACTACTGCAAAAGTAGTGTCAAATTATGCTGAATAGTCGGCCCTAGCAATTGAAGATGTCATAGCTCTCCAGATGTGTTACTGGCATCTAAACACTATCCACTTTTAGATCTCCCAGTTTTATGAAAATGCATGAGGCAGTTCGACTAAATGACACTCTTCTCATGGAAAATATTCTTGGGTAGTTGTGGGTTTTTTTCCAGTATTATATTCAGGAACTGCCACTTCATTAAGAAGAGTTTTTAACATGTACATTCTCAGCTACAGATAGTTTTTGCAATTCCCAAGCCATAGGCATTAGGGAAGGTAGCTCTGGTGTTTTTTGTTGTTGTTTTGTTTTGGTTTTTTTTGTTTTATTTACCAATAACATTTGCACACTGAGTATCCACTCACTTTCTCTAGTTTCCTAGAAAGCACCTGGAAAATCCTGGAAATCAGTAGGAAAATGCATGGAAAGCAGCTGGGAAACTGGGAAGGCACTGGGAAATTTCCTAAGAAGCACTTACTAAATTCTTGGAAAGTAGGGGCAGAATTCCTAGAAAACAGAGGGAGATTTTCTAAGAAGCACATGGGGGGAAATACCTGCAGAGAAAGGGGAAATTTCCTGAAAAACAAAGTGGTAAGACCTAGAAAGTAGAAGGTAGAAAAAGGAGGAGAGCAGCCAAAATGAATGCTTTAGACAACACATTTGAAATTCCTAGGAAGTTGGCTGTGGATTCCCCAAAAGCACACAAGCAAGCAAAGGGGGAATTCCCAGAAATCTTGTGCGAAGTTATGGGCATGTGGAAAATTTCCCAGAAAGCTGAGAATGTTCCTTGAAAGCAGTGGAATGCACTCCTGGAAGGGGGTGTGGATGGACAGTCCTAAAAAGCAGAGGGGGAATTTTCCAGGAATCATATGGGAATTTGATGGAAAACGAACAGAGGAATTGCAGACAATGACTGTTGGTACTCACAGTACTTTTCAAAGTGAAGTAGAAAACTTACATGAAACTCAGCGAGTTGCTGATCTTAACCCTTACAGCAAACATGCATGAGGACTGAAACATATTCAGCAGAAAAATCTGTAAATATTTTTGTTGGAAAAAATCAGATTGCTGCTCTGGTAGTAAAAACACCTTTTGAACATATGATTGTGAGGTTTAGATTAGTTTATATTAATGGTTAATCAATATATTAAGACTTTTTAGAAGTTGCAGTATTTTTCATGATTGTCTGTTTTTTGATGAAATTCATCCATTTGGAAGGAAACTAGAAGGTAGCAGCCTTGGGATGAAGGTAACTGAAGTTAAACACAAGGCTACTGGCAAAAAATAAGCCATTGAAAAAACTTCAGCACAAGAGTAAATATCATGTAGATGTGTGATATTCTTTAAATTATTCCTAACTTTCTTACTGTCCGATGATTCTCTGTTTCCAATATCTGTTTGAGCACCAAGATGTCATATTAGATGCAGAATTTATCTTTGCATTTATGTAGATGTTTATTTTTATTTTTCAGGTGTTCCTTTGTATCTCAGTCCTTGCCCCTGTGGCAGAAACCTGAGCCAGCATAATTTTTTAAACCACTCAAACTCTACTGTCTACCCAGGTAATTTAGGGTTCTTTTTCTTTCATGAAAGAATAATTGAAAAGATATTTGCATATTAGATTACAAAGTAACCAAATCAAAGAATATATGCAATTGAACAGTGTTTCTTGTTTAAGCATTTATTTGGATTTTTAGCAATAAAGTAAGGTAAAAATAAGGAACAAAAAGTGTTCCATTCACAAGTCAGTATGAATACCATGGTGCAAATTTCTGCCTAAAGTTTTGTGGCTGAGCTGACTGATAAGATTTCAGGACTTTATAATGGCAGCACATATTATAAATACTACAGTAAAACAATATTATGTAAAATAATATTTGCTTTTAGCTGCATGTGCAGGATTTTTTTCTTGGGGTATTGAAGTGTTTGGAAGTCTTATTTGATTAAAGTATTACGGTTTTCATTCCTAGTTGTTGAAAAGTTGCATTTTACTTTTTTCCAAGGGTTGTTAATTAGGCTTTCTAAAAGTCATTTTTTATGCATTAAATGGAAGAGGCTTTAAGGTAAATCCATACTTAGCCTTTGTTTTGAAATCACAGTATTTTTGTACATTTTTAAAATGTATGTATTTTGAAAGCTTGAGGGATTGTTGTAGTAAACACAATGCTGGCAATATTTGTGGCTCGTAAATTGTCCTTTGCTTTCTGTCCATAAAATATTAAGTGCATTGGGGTTCCAGGTCATCACTACAGCTGGAGCATTGCTATTAATCATATATTGTTATTACATTAGAAGAAACTAAACTCAGAGAGAACAAAATAATTACATTCTCCCTTTTATTAATATTAGCAGACATGTCTTGTAATGGAGCTGTGTGAGGGTGGAGAACTTAAAAAAATGCTTTGTGGTAAAGGGCATTTTACAGAAAATGAGACAGGACACATCATTCAAAGCCTTGCTTCAGCAATAGTGTGTCTGCACAAAAACTGTAATTACATTCCTCTGTCTCTCCTGTATGTTCATTGATTTCGAGTGTTCATACATTTAACAACAGTTACTGATTGATATTTTATCTATTATGTATTTCATAGGATAAAAATAGTCTGTTAAAGAAAAAGTAAAATACACTACATGAATGCTTTTTTAGAACTTTATTTTTCTCACAGATGCAATACCTGCTGCCATTTTCTTTTATTTCTCTTTCTGCACCAGCTATGACAATAACTGTGTTATTATTTCTTAGCTTGAAACTGCTTTGCATTATAACTTTAATTTAGTTCAGTTGTTATATGTATAGTGTATTACAGGAGGTAAAAAAGCAGAACTGGATTCTTCCTGATACTTCCTAACAGCATATGTTGCATTTAGGGTTCAGTAACATCAGCATTTTCATCCACTGTAAGGAGCCATTGCAATCCTGCACAGTCCACAACAGAATTAACCTCTCCAGCAAAAAATTTAGATTTTGTAGATGGTGCAAGACTAGCAATTCTTGAGTTTTTTGCAAAGCAATTATTAATCTCTTTGTTATACTCTTTCTATGAACCCTTCATTTCCTCTTTTTCTGGAGAGTTATATGGCATTATGGAATTGCATCTTTTATAAGGCCTTGTTTCTTCTATGCCCTCATCAAAAGGGCAAAAATTGACTGGTTTGATATGTAAAAATGAATTTCAGGTATGAAAATATGTGCAAATTCGGTAAATATAAAAGATACACTCTATTTTTTTGTTGGATGATGTCAGATGATCTGATTTTAAAAGACTGAACCAATATGTACTTTTGCCTTTCTTACAGGATTGTGGTGAAGAATGAGATTTCAAAATTTGAAATTCTTATATGACTCCCTGGAAGAAGTGGGGAGGATGGTTTTTGTTAGGCTGCCACCAGTTAAGAGTAAAATGCACAGGAACTGCTCATAGGAATTAATCAAAAGATTTTAAAGTGTTTCTGTCAGAATATATTCACTGCAACTGATAACATTTTATTTCTTACTCTCTCGGCAGGTATTGTTCGCAGAGATCTAAAACTGGAAAACATTTTAGTTAAAAGCAGTGACATCAATGAAGTAAATGAAGTGAAATTAAATGTAAAGGTAAGATGACAATTGTAGCAGTTCTGCTTCAAGAACCGTTTTTAATATCCAGGTATTACTGGGAGACCTGACTTTGATACCTCTTAGTAGGTTTTGAAATGAGTTGCTAAATGGTGTTATTAAGGAAAAAAAAAGTCATTTGGAAGCTAAGAGCCACTGTTGAAGAGAGAATTTTTTTTTTTTTTAAATGGTAAGTACATTTCTTGGTCAATTAAAAAAAAAATTCCTTAAAATAACCATACCTTGTTCATCCAGATCTATATTTGCATAGTCCCAAGCCATTAGTTACAGGAAGCCAGCAGATGCTGTGAGATGTAATTAATATTTAAATTAAGAATGTTTTCAATTTAAAGTAAATCTGTTAGTAATTTAGCAAAAAAGCCTATTTAGACTGTATCTTGATTGAAATACAAGTATGTTATAGGATTCTTTTGATATTAATAAATATTTTCTACCTGAACACAATGTTCCATATGCTCACGTCTTCTTTTCTATTGAAGAAAATAGTCTTTGATGCTTTATAAATCATGTGTTAATTATGCATCACCAATTTGCTATTTTAATTCTACTTACTGTTAAAATGTAGGTATCATCTTGTAGAACTGAATTGTTGGATCAGGAATTTACTGTCTGGAAGAGAAGACTCCAGGCTGAGAAGAATTTTAGGCACTGAAGTGGACAAGTCAGTAATTTATGATGGGATAAATCCAGACTGCAAAACTCTGTTTTCTGTTTCATAGACCTGTGTATTTTATATAATCTCATGCTCATTTTAATAAACATCGTTTTGGATTTCTCTGTACCCTTCAGTTTGGGACAGTTTGTGCCTTCCTTCCAGCAAATGCCAGAGCTAGGTAAGACATTGATAAATCTTCTGTCTTTTCCACAGGTTTTCCATCCTTTCAGTCAACTCACCACTTCCATCAATAGAAACCACCATGGCCAGCTGTTCTTTTTTCATGGCATTGCTTTTTATATCCATTTGGAACAGCAACTAGCGCACTCTGTCATCTCTCCTGCAAGGTGTGAGCATTTTTCCTAGCTTCCATCCTGTGAATGAGGTCAGATCTTTCCTCACTTTGCTTGTTCCTCTCATTTTAGAGGAGAATAACTCTTAAATGACTTTAATGGAAAGAGTGGAAAACACAGAACCAAACCCCAAAGCTAGTGTGGCCGGCAGCAATTAAAGTGGCTACAGGAAAGGAGAGGTCCCTCACACAGTGTGAGATAAAAAAACCAGCTAAAACCAACATTTAACTGCTTCAGAGCTTTCAGAGCTCTGAGGTAGCTGATGTTACATGTCAGGCTGAGGTTCACGCCCTCCTATTTTTGGCTGTGAGAAAGTCTTCCTGGATCTTTATGATTTTCTGGTTTTGGGCAGGACATGCAGACAGAATTATGGGACAGATTCAGACGTGGGTTGCTCCTGATGAAAGAACAGAGGTTCTTCCATATGGCACAGGTGCACACTGGCATGGGGCTTGGATGAAATTTTGGTAGTATGTATAGAAAGACCTTCTTTTTCAAGCCACCTCTCAGTATCAGGACATTCCTTCCACTGATATACATACACACATACATCTGAAGATATCAGGGCACTGACACAAAGTCTCACAGACTTTGATATGACAAATATAAAATACCAAAGTATACTGAAGAATTTTTCTCCAGTAAGTATTACACTCAAATAAGGTTTTACATGCAGGATAAAATGCTATCTTGTTTAAAAAAAAAATCAGCATTTTTTTCCACCCTTTGAAATGTCCTCTTCATGGACTGTTGATGAGTAGTTCCTTTTTGGTAAGACTTCTTTTAACTCTGTATCACTCTACTGATGACCTCTGATTACATAGACTAGTTTGTGACTTCTGATGTGCTGCAGAAAAATACAGGAATCTCCAGCTAAACAGTGGGAATAAATGATAACCAATTTTTTTTAGACATTTGCCATCCAAAAAATGTGCCTCTCCCAGTGTATGGGACTGATTAATATTTGATGCTGAAATGGAAGTTGGAAAACCCCCACACCACAAAAGCAGGTAATCACGACGTAAGGAGGATGAGCCCAAAGGAGATGCTCTTCAGGGCTTTTCCCTTGTCCATTTAGGCAATGAAAACTCTGCATTCTGTAATATAAAGATTTGTAACCCTTTCTGATTTATACTGCATGCTATAATATACTTCACTCCCTTATCCAATATAGCATTCATTTATTTAATTCTGTGGAGTCTTTTCCTCAATAGTTTATACCAGCAAATTTCACAGCTTGCTCATAACAAGTGGGAGCAAAAAAGAAATCCTTTTTGGGGGAAGATAATTAGTCTTTCCAACATTCTGATTTATTAAATACTAGTAACATTAAATACCCTTTAAGTGAGGGGGTTGTATGGGATAAAATTACTTTCTAATTTACTAATCATGACAGAAACATAGACTATTATCACTGCGAGGGGCTTTGAGTTGTTTGATTTATTTCTCTGTCCAAAGGAAGAAGCAGCTATACTGAGGTCTTTTCTGATGAATATTTGTGTAAAGTGTACTTGAAGACCTCCAGTAATGGAGACTCCATAATCTTCCCAGGCATTCCATTCTGATGCTTCATTATCCTCCTAGAAATTTTTCCTGCTGTCTGCCCCAAACCTTCGGTTTGACAATCAGCTCAAACTTTTACCTCCAGGCCGTGATCTAATCACTTTTTTCATTATAAAGTTTCAGTTAACTCACCTGCAGCCACATAATTGCTCCAGCTGACCTAAGGGAGGTGGTGGGAGCCTGTGTGTGGGGCTAAGGAAAAGGGTGGAACTGCAGTTCACATTTTCAGACTATTATTTCCTCTCCCTATCCATCACAGATATGAAGAACAGGTAGGCACCTTCCTGTTGTCAGCAATCTGTTATTTCACTTCTCTCGGTCTCTTGTTCTTTATGCTGAAGAGGACAGACAGCTACAGAACACGCCTTGATGCAACTTTCCACTTTGGCAACAAACAAGTTACAACTGAGAGGCATTTTTTATGGACCTGTGCATTGCTCCTGCGATATTTTAATGTGTTAAATTAGTAAATTAAACACAATAATGTGGATTACAAAATAATTTAAGGGAAACACTGTCAAAATCCTTACTAAAATAGAGATGTGTGACATTTTATGTTCCTCCTCTAACCCCAAAGCCTGTCAGCCTGTGCTGCATGGAGATTTGCTCCTGACAGGTGCATAATGTCTGTTACCCACCTCTTTGTTTTCTTCTAGGTGCCTATTAATTCCAGTATTTTCCTGGGAATTAAAATTAATGGGCTACTTTATAATTCTTTGATGCCAGCTTTTCCACTGTCTTACAAATAGATACCATGATTACCTTTTTCAGTTTTCAAGTATTTTATCTGCCTTCCCCTAATGGTTCTTGAAGAGCTAATAGCTCTGAAAAGTCTTGTAATTTTTAAAATACTCCAGAATGAATTTCATCGGTTACGGCTGATTTTAAAATTTCCAACTCAAGTACTTGCTAACCTTTCTCTTCTCTGTAAAAGACTGAGGTCTTGCCCCATTGTCACTGATATTGATTGGACTATCCACTGCTTGCACTTGACATTTTGGTTAAGATCGATGCAAGAAGACATTAAATACATTTGCCTTCTAAGCATCATCTATCAATTGCATTCTTGGTTGAATACAACACTGATGTCTTTATTCACTGTCTTCCTACCGTTCCTTATAGATGATTTCATTTCGAGTTACATCCCTTCCTAGTTGCTCCTCATTTTTTCTTTTTTGATTTTGCCCCTCTATGCTTACGTTTTCCTTTTGGCCTTATTTCCATTTTTTGTATCCTCCCTTGTTCTGTGTGAGACTAATGGAAAATCAAAATTTAATCAGACTGGTTTAGTACTAAAGAAAAGGTATAAAAGTAATATCAACATTCTGAGCTGGTAATTTTATTTTGTGTAGGACATGTATATAAGGATATAAATGTATGTAATTTTGTAAGCTTTCCCAGTATGTTAATAGCATGAATTAATGATAGTTTAAAATGTTATCAAAATGAGTTGCTACAGCAGATTTGGCCAGTTTGACAATATTAATGATAAGAATCTCCCTTAAAGTATTGTTTTACCAGTTGTGGTATTATCAAACTATAAGTTAACTATTTCAAGATCCTTGTCATAATAATTAGATATTTGAAGCTTGTTGTCTACCTAAGGCATAAAAAAATCTGAGATCACAGTTCAACAGGCTTTTTTGATTTGGTGGGGCAACATCAATTAAAATATTCACTGTCAATCTCCCCTTCCATTGTGTGAAGGTTTTATATTTTGTTCCTTACTGGTGCTAAGTATGTCACCTTCATTGGTTCTGGAAATAAAAACCATAGATCTTGCTGTGAACTCAACCACATCTCCCATGATGCAGCAGATAAAATCTCACTGAGATGGCCCCAAACCAGCATCTTTCTGATATATGACTGAAATAATATAAAGTGAGTAGTGAATATATTATAATTTATGAGTTTTTAATCTAGGACCGAAAAAAGTGGGTTTGAAAATTTTTATCTGTGAGTATTTTGGCACAGATTTTGTTCATCATCTGATGTGTTCAAGCAAACAGAGGCTTTGTGTTTTGCAAAAACCCTGTGTTCTTATGTGCTACCCTTATGTCTGGGAGAAAACCACGTTTGTGTAATGTCTTGCAGTACTTCAAGTCAGTGTGTCATGAATGCTGCTTTAATAACTTACTGTGGAGATGAAGAGTACCAAGTTTAATCACACAGCTAATGTCACAATGTCACCACCCCCTTAACAGCTAAATGATAAAAGTGAGGACACATCAGCATGAATTGTTAAGGCCTGTACATTATTCATTTAAACATCTGCTGTTGGTTCCTCTTTACATATGGGAATAAATTATACCACATCAGCACATTCTTCATGCTTTGTGTTTAAGCATTTAAAAGTTTTTTTTTCTCTATTATTAATACTATTTTTTCTGCTTGGTTGGCAGCCCATGAAGTTATCAGTGCCTGTGACTACAGCCAACAGCGTGACATTTGGAGCACAGGTGTCATTATGTACATGCTGTAAGTAGCTTGTAAAAGTAATATAAAATGCACAGACCCATTTATAATACAAGTACTTATCATTTTGCACTGAAATAAAAAATAAGCCTGTGTGCTAAATCTTCACAAAAGAGTGAGCTTTTATAACTGCATGTATGTAAACAATAAAAATTTCTATGCAAAATGAGGTAAAAGATGTCAGTGTTAAAATTTGAGTGTTTGATTTATGGACCACTAAATAGTCTGGAAATAACAGAATATTGCAGTGAAACACCATAAAATCAAACTGAGAGTTTAGGCCTCTCTTTTTCATTGTTGTCTGGATCTATACATGAGGACTGAGTCGTTGATTTACAGATTATTGGTCAAATCCTGACATGGACTGAACAAAATGTGCAATCAGGGTAAAGGCTTTTCTTCTCCACCTCCGACTGGTAACTATAATTGAGATGTTCCAGGGCTGCCAGGTCTCCCTGTATGGGTTAACTGTGTCTTTTGAAAGTTTATTAGTTTGCTGGTATAGGAGGAAGAAATGGAACTTTACATTTGTAAGAGTACATGAATACTTACATTGAAGTCTTTCATCATTTATAACATTTGTCTTAGCTACAAAATAATTATTCCTCTCTGAAAAATCTTCACCTGCCTATAATAGCTAAAAAGTATTAAAAGGTACCCCAGTAATTGAAAATTAATTGTTTCAAAGTATGTAAATTACTGTGCATATGATGCAACTAAAGTGTCACATTTTTTTCAGGGATGTTTTTCTTTCATAAAGCATTTTCATGTCTTTTTCTCCCTACCTTGTGTTTTTCTTCTCTCAGTTGCCACCAGATAATGCTTTAATGCCAGTGTTTCAGAATACCACCACCATCATTTCATTTGTTATTATTTCTGTTCTGTGATTGTTTTGCTTTTGTTACATCCAGCTGAGTTCTATTATAACTTAAGTCTTTGTACGTGGACGTGTGGACACAGACACACACAGTTTCATAACCTCCTCTTCTGTGGGTTTTCTTGGTTTGATTTTTCTTTTCACTTTATTTTGGTTCCTCTGTTTCTTTTCTGTACAATTAGCTCACTTTTCTTCTCGTGTCAGCATGATGAAGTGCTCATACCTTTATTGCCTTTATTTTTATTCATCTTTTTATTTCTAAAATCCATGTGTACAATTTATGCTGATACAGATTGAGTTTTATTGTTTTACTTCATGATATTAATGTCTGCATCATAGTAGTAGGATCTGTACAACTTAGCAGAATGCATTATAAAATGTTTGGTAGAACTGGGGTGGTTTGGCTGGCTAATAAGAATCCAGAGCTGTGCCTGCAATCAGCACAATTCACAGCTCAGAACCTGTAAAATTCAGAGCAGTGAACTGTGTTGATTGCAGTTGGAGCTTAGAACTTCTGACCTTCTTCCTTAATTAGCAATATAAATATTTCTTAAAATTAGCATTTTGTAATCACAACACTGTCAGAACAAAGTAGCATTAATTCACCGCTTGTTGTGTTGACTACCCAAGAATGAAAACACCGTGTATGAATTAATAGAATGCAATTCACGCTCCTTTTTATTGCTTAATTTGGAAACAGTAATACAAAAGCCATAAGATCATCTTCTGATTTTAATTCTGCTTTTGCAAATTGCTTTTCTTCCCACCCTGAATAATAGCTTGTGCTCCTGGTGCTCCTCTAATGGAGGATACTGGATACTGTGTAAGGACACTGTTAGAGCCATTATTGCTGCCATCGCCACTTTGACCCTTCCTGGCTCCAGCTAAAGCTTCCCTGCTAAATTCCTGGCTGTCCTGGCTCCTGTGGCTGTGCAGATGGCATGTCCCATCTTGGCACCAGGGCTGTTATTGCCGCTACAGGCTCTGTCTGTACCTAGGTGGGGGACACAAGTCTTGAGGTGACTCAAGAACTCTTAATGCACAGTTTCCTCTGCACAGTGGGGCAAGGCTGGCCTGGTGGATTTTTACATGCACTTTAAGGTGTACTCTAGACTTCCCATTTCATTTCTATCTTAACACATACTAATAGAAGCATCCACAACAGTAACCAGCAAAAAGAAAATCCATTAAAATACAAAAGTGTGTCAGCACATTGAAGGATTAGAGCAGCAAGGGTCCCGCTGCCTGTCATGCTCAGAGAGTGCAGCCCACGTGCTGCTGTCAAATAGGAAAGGGTCAGGGGCTTCTTTTTCCTGGGCAATCTGCACTATTGGATTTCTGGCTCATTCTTCCAGGTGTGCTCAGAGGCTCTGGCCCCTGCAGTAGTTCTCAAAAACCTTTGTGCAGCTGAAGAAGCCTGGGATACCTAATAAATTACTGCCTGCATTACAGCAGTAAGAAACCTATTAAGAAAGTGTGGTAATTCTTGCTCCTTTCTAAAGGCACAGAAAATTTCTTCACAGATTTTCCAGGTGCCATGTGATATGTTTCACCTACTTGATTTCTTCAGCTGAAGTTATCTGTTGTCTGTCACTGCCTTAGTCTGGAGAGATTTTAGTCCTATCTGTGCATAGCAGAATAATGGACATTGTCACCAGCCAATACTTAGGGTATCATGTCCTGAAATGAATGCATTCTGCCCCTTTTCTGTTCCTTAAATTGAGTTCCATGTGGATTTAAGTCCTGAGGGAGATTGGGAAGGAGAACTGGAGCATAAAAGAAAACAGCAACTTTTGTCAATGGCATTTTGAGATTAAAGGTTTTGAGGAAAAACCAAAATATTAATTTTATGTTTTACCTTAAAAATTAAAACCATGTGAATGAAACAACACAGTATTTTGCTTTGATATAAAGTGACAGGCATCCTTCACCAGGATGTGACAACTACATTTTTCAGTACCTATTTCTGTGTTTTGGGAATGGAACTAAAAAAAATTATTTGTTGCAAATAATTTATTTGATGAAGTTAGTGTCTTTTTTTTGTTTAAATGGTCACAAAAAAGTGTACTAGTTTCTCGAAACTATTTGCTACGTAATCTTTGCAAGTCAGTTGTGCATGAGTAGTATGATGTAAAATCTATTGGGAATTTAATCTTTGTTAGTTTTGATTGAAAACATAGACCACGTGATACGGTTTTCCATTCTATGTGATTAGTAAAACACAGATCAATATTTACTTTCAAAGTACATTCTCTAATAATAATTTAGAATTGATGTTTCTGGTTAATACTTCTGCTGGTACATAGTCACAGAAACCATATACCAAATGTCTGTCATTGAAACCTCTTTTTTTATAGGAATACATTTGTTTTTATTTTAATATATATATTTCCTTTTTTATTTGTTTCCACGTCATTAAGAATACAATCAGTGTAAAGGAAGCTGGAGATACAGAAAAATTAAATTGAACATACAGATAGCACATTTATTCAAATATTTTACTCAAAATAACAGAAAATAGATACAGGACAAGAATGCAGCTGAGGTATACTTTTGTGAACATATGTACTCTTAATATGGACACTTTTGGGTAGGTCTTCACATTTTTCTGACATTTCTTTTTTATTATCCTAATTTTCTAATGATAAATAACTTTGGATGAGGCCAAACAAGGCAACATTCACACTACATAGGTAAAGGAGATACATCTACATACCAGAACAAAGAGTGAAGAATTAAAAATGATGCTTTGTTTCTCCCAGTATTTTCTGCTTTATTCTTTTGTTCTGAAAAATATATCTATTGGAGCAATAAAAGGATTTTCTAGACTTCCATAATTTTCTATGAATCACAGTTGCTTTAATTAACTCTTACTCTGTGAAGAGTAGCACCTTAGACTGAGAATTGAACACATTTCATAGATTTTAAGAATTTAGAACTGAGTTCTAACATCAGTACATTTGCCTTTAGGGGTACAAGCACCTACTATGTATGACTAATATGACTTATATAAAAAAGTCTACAGAATAAAAGCATCTAGTAATTCTTATAATGCATCCGTGACTTTTGTTTGAAGCTAACCCTGTTTTTTAGCAAGACAGCCGATTGGGGTTACAATGCCTAAATTGAGAGTGGTCTGTTTTGTCTTGTGGCTGTTGTTTCAGTTCTTGTGGCTGTTACTAACCCACCAGTCTAAAAACTCTGGCCTGTGAATTACTGACCACTGCAGTGTAGTGCTTGTTAGTACAGAATTGTTGAACTGTTTGATGGAAGATACTCCTTGGACACGGAATCAAAAGAAGTGGTTAGTACACAGTGTTTGCAATAAACATTACTTCTGAGACAGAAACGCTGCACATGGTGGCAGCAAGTTGGCTCTCAGTTAGCCAAGGGATTTGGGTGGGTGAATTAGACACTAGCAAAATACTCTGTGTTCAGTTTAATATTTCCTAGCTGATACTTCGGTTGTTTCTTGGTGAACCTTTGGCTGCTACTTAAAAAATTCATATAGTAGCAATTACCTTTCACTTATGTGGATACCTAGTGACAAAGATTAAATCACCTCTTAACCTCACAACCTTTTTCCTTTAAATCTCTCTGAGAGACATATTTTTAGAACTTGAGTCACTTTTGTAGAGTTCTCTGAAGTTCTCCCAGTCCTGCCAACTTTTTGATTTCAGAGTGATCCCATAATACACAGTTTTTGCCTCACCAGTGAAAAATAGTAAGTATTCACTCACTGACCCTAATTTTCTTTTACCTTTTATAGCAAGTTTGGAAGAAAAACTTTTGAACTAATAAGAAGGGAAGACCTCTGCTTTAAAACTTTGGTCTGGGAAACAGTTACCAAGCTTGGTAAGTACACAGTGCTCTCACAGAATAAATGCTGACTGCATTTCAATGAATTCCACAAATAGTAGTTGTGATATTTTTCTTAGCTTTTAAGTAGTACATGTTTTCTGAAAAGCAAAATTGATGCTAAAAATAAATTAATATAAATGATATTGTGAACTAATTTCATAGCATTGTAAGAAGAAAGGTCTCTGCTGAATTAAAGCACTCTGTTGAAAATGTGTCTTGTTAGTAGAAGTGAGAGGTTTAAAGTTGTGGTTTTCACTCTTAGAAGAAAAAGTTTTGAAGCTACTTGTGAAAGTTGATGCTGTTCAGCAACTCACAAGTAATGAATTACTGGATAATTAGTGGATAACAGTGAGTTTTGAAGAGATGCAATGTCTTTCCCTTGTGTTGTACCTCCTTTATGGTACGTAAAGTTGCTTTATTGCCTCAGTGGAACCCAGTAGGGTGGAAAATTAAAAAAAATGCAGTCTAAGCAGCATAACACTTGCTAGGGGTTTGATCCAAAGCTCCCAAATCCATTAGCATGTTTGCTTGTATCCCATGGGCTTCTGATCAGTCTGTTAACGAAGAGAAGCTTTACACTGTATTCCTTGCCCAAACCAACTTTACCTGATTTCCCATAGGTTTTTGACATAATATGGAAGTATGGATTTGGATCAGGTTTGATTTATTCAAAGATTTTTTTTCCCTTTTTTAATTAAAAAAAAAAAAAAGAAAAAAAGTAGAACTTTGAGCTACAGGACCATTCTGAAGGCAAGTGGAAAGTATTGCTGGAAGGGAACCTGTGGGGTCCCAGCTTGCTGGCTGGGCTGCAGATCTTGTCACTGTGAGAATACTGAACTTCCATCTGTCTCGTGGAACACTTGTGCTATTTTGCAGTTGAAATTAAAGCAGAGGGAATGGACATAGCTGTTACTTAAAGATAACTGATGATAGCAAACCCTAATTTCTTCCCTAGCTGGCTTCTGCATCATTTAAGAAGAGAAATGCCTGTGAATCATTGCAACATATTCTGGTATGTGGGAGGATAAATAGCTCTCTCTATTCAGATGGAGCACTGGTTTTGCCTCACACCTTCATCTACAAAGGAGCCGTTCTGGACAAGCTTGCAGCTTTCCTCCTTCCTGCTAATTGAGTAGAGCTGAACAGGAAGCTTTTTTTCCTAAGGTTTCATTGCATTCTTGTGTGTGGGAGAATAGCCACAGCCAAATGTGTAGCTCTGAAATGGCCTGGAAAATGAGGCAATTTTCATCCAGCTCTGCCCTGCCATACTATGAGCACCGTGCTCTCTTTGCTTCCTGAAAATGAAGATGTGGAAAGCTGCCACTCCTGTGATTTCATGACTTCTCACCATGTATATTCATGGAGCTTGAGACTAATTTCCATGTGAACTTCATTTCACGTAACAAGACCTTCCTATCGTTCATAGCAAACCATTGCATCTCTCCATACTACACAACATTTCAGGCACAGTAGATTTTAATTTGCAGTACTTTTCTTCTTTTATGAGGTAGGCAGCAGTCTGGATTTCTTAACTACAAAATACCTACAAATGCAGCCCTGTATTAGTTGGCTTCAATTTGCAGTTCACAGTAAATGTGCAACAACTTTAAGCATTAGTTTCAATGCAGAACTGCGTTTTAAATTTTTTTCATCAGGTTTGAATGGTTTCTAAATGTTGAGAGGTGATCCTCTTAGGCTGATGACAGAATTCCCTCATGCCAGGGAATGCACTCCGAGGCCTACAGACATTCTTGGGTCAGAAACCATCAGAAATAAGCTCTGGAAATACACTGAAGCCATTTGCACCTCCAGCTGATCTGCTTCTAACAGTTTTAACTGCTTCCTTAAGGGAAAATTTTCTGGATGAGACAGTGCTCCAAACAGTGATTATGCCTTTATGCTTGAGCCTTTCCTTTAGGTGATCAGCCACTGTTGTCTATCACTCAACCCTTTGTGCCTCACACTGGGCACCAAAAAGGGCTGTCATGGTTTAACCCCAGCTAAGCACCACTCACCCAATTCACTCCTATAAAAATTTACTCCTCAGCTTCAGTAGGCAGACAGCGAAGGAGAGTCTTCTCCTGTTCCATACCTTCTGCATTCCGTCTGCATGTTCCATCCAAAGCCCCAAGTTGCTTTATTTGCATTCTCCTATGCTTATGGTCTTCACATGTATCACATATTGCAGTATTGAATATTTTTCCATTTCTAATGAAAACTCCAGGTTTTTAGAGGAGCATAAAAATCAGAAATGGGGACTTAAAGTGAAAAGTGTCACTATGCCAAATTCTTAAAGAAATGCTCCTGAAGTTGTCCTAATAATGGCCTGGTTTTCAGATCTATGGAGCACCTGTGGCTCCCTCCTTACTTCAGCAGGAGTTGCAGATAGTAAGTACCACTGAAAATCAGGACACTAGTTTCTACTTCATGCTTGTGCCTTCACAGCGTCTGTGATTTTACAATAGCCAGATGGGGAACATGAAAGTGCATTATCATGTAGAGAATTCTGTGTGTGAAAACATTAACCCCTTGGAGCCATGTGACACCTAAGCTTCTGCATAGGAGAAAAATGCATTTGGCACCACAGTCTCCCACCAGGAAATCCCTGCCATTTGTACCAAAAATTTATGAAGTCACAAGTCATCCTCTATGATTAAAACTGGCATTTCAAACATAGGTGCAGCAATTTTATATTCCAGAACAATACTTTAGCAAAAAAAAAAATTAATTTAAAAGTTACCATGTTCTTACAGCTAAACAAATGACCTCAAGCTCAATTCAAGTTAGTGGATACCTCTGGAGGTTTATGTGTTGTCAGTTTGAGACCATATAGAGTTTTGGCCGGGGGCTATGCAAAGGGTTGATGATTAATTATTTACCAGAAATACTAATTAATGCAGTCCTGTTACTAGTTTTGATTATACTGATCTCTGTACCAGTTAAAATTTTTCCAGACACATTTAACTTTTTTACATCTGCTGAAATACATGACAGGATAGCAGAATATTTTTAAGTTTCTAAGAAACACAAAGATTGTATTACCACTATGTATTTTTTCTGCATTATCTGCACAGAACATTACTTATACAATGAGTATAATATTAGTGAAATATAGAGTAAATCTAATTTTGCAATAAATACCTTTATGGATACATATACTTTGGTTTCATTCTATAATTTCCAATTACTTTAAGCTACATTTAAGAATTATGGTCTTTTCCATTTTTTTTCCTACCTAAATGTTGTATGGATCGTGATATATTTTAACTATAAGAATATTCTGCATCATATTCTTCACTTCTCACTGTGGGAATCTGATATTTTCTTAGATCTGGTTTAAAAGTCGGTGTTTCCTTTCAGGTATGGGGGCGGTTTATTTATGTTTTTTCTTCTATATTGCTTTTTGCTCCTATCAGAAGAACTTTTGAGTGCATTCATTGCGAGCTCTTATTTAGAATTCTGTATTATTGCTGTGATTTTGGTGAAATTTAGAGGTATGTAAGTATGCTTAACTGAAAAGGAAAAGCAAAACCCTAAAATATAAAATTTATGTGTACAGCGTGTGAGATTTCTTGTTTCTTTTCAGATTGACTTTCACAAGGAAGCCAAATGCCTAAAGCCCAAATCCTCTTGTGTCTGAATTACAACTCCAGTTCAGCAAAAAGCTTGTGTATCTGTTGTGCAAATTTAAGCACGTTTCCGAAAGTATGTGAGGACTTGAAAAATTTTATTCAATGAAGCACTGAGGTCCCTAAGGATGCCTAATGATTCTGAGAAGAAATCTGCTTAGAGCTCTTACTTCCCAAGCTTAAATTTTCTCAACTATCTTGATATGAATCTTTTTGTGCACCAGCACCTCCATCCCCTGGCAGTGCTGGGCAGTTTGGACAAGAGGCTTTTTTTTTTTTTTTTTTTTTTTTTTAAATTCCATAGTTATATTTGCTTTGTTTTTTAGACTTCTCTGTGCACACCAAGACTTTTCTCTGGCTCTGTCAACTTTCCCCATAGTATCAAAAGCATTTTTACTATTTTCAGGCATCTTATTCTTCCATTTACTGTGTATCTTAACTAATTTGAAGGTTCTTCTGTTTACCTCTACAACATTTTAATTCTTTCAATGGGATGATTGTTGTGTTCTGAATGTCCAATGATAATGAATCAAGAATTTAACAGTTCTGTTTCCTGCTCTTGGTGTCAGCTAAATTTTTTTTCCTCCTGAATTGATAACTGAATTATTGTCCCCTAAAATGTCTATTTAAAATATTCCAGACCAATGCATTGAACAGTTCTTGCAAATGATCACTTCAACCAGTCCTTCTCCTTGGTATTTAATTGGTGTGTATGTCAGTGAGATTAACAAAATATGGGTGCTCCTCAGGCTTCAAACTTTGCATGTTACATGTGTTTATGGAGAAAATACTTTATTGTTTTCTCCAAGATGAGCTAGTTATCTCTGTATGTTTGCCTTGAATCCTGCTAAAGTTTGCTTACTAAAAATTGGGTAGAAAAAACCCCATTGAAATAGAAAAAACCAGAACCAACATAATCTGTCACTTAGTGACCCCCAGGCCTGTTACCCACAGTTGGCACCAGGTGCTGATGAATTAAACCCAACAGGTGTTCGAATGAGCCAACACAGATAATTAACTTAAATGGTCCCATTTTCTTAAAAACTGTCACAAAATAAACCCCGTCTTCTCTTTTATGGGGTATGCAATTATCTGGCACTTCGTAAGGCCTAGTCTTTTAGAAAGGCCTAATCGCAGCCTCTGATTTTGTGGGTGCAATTCGCTGCACATTTAACTACATAATAGTTCATGCAAAGGAGGTAGTTAAAATGTGTGCCATCAGTTATGCCCACAGTTGTCATAATTGCAGATGTAAATCAGCTTGTTCAGCAAATGAGGTTGTTTTGCACAATCCAAACCCACCTTTCTAATGGCTGTGAGTGTTTATGCTTCAGTCATTTGCTACATAAGTGACTTTGCTCTCTGTTTCAAAGGAAGGAAATACTTTCTAAATACCAGTCCTCATGTAACAGAAAACAAATAGTTTGAAATGAGAATTGTCAGTTTAATGAGATGGAGGAAAGAGCTTTAGAAACCATCTCATCTGTGACCTCTTTCCTCTGCTGGATCCACTGTGTGACCTCAAAAAAAATATTATATTTCCTGTGTTGCAGTTTACCAGTCTGTACAGTCTAGATAAACTGCCTAGTAACTATATATTGTTAATTAATATTAGAAAAATATATCCCAGCTGTTAGTGAAGTGCTCTGTGTCAGAAGATTGATAGTATTAATGATCAATATTATCTCTTGAAAATAAGCAACAAGACAACACTAGTTTTCAGAGTTGTGTATAAACTTTGCATATAGCATGTGCTTGCCTTTCTCTCCAAACCTTCTGATATGTAATTGCCAGCTTTACTGAATAGCCAAGGTAGCAAACCCAAAACGATTTCAGATCATTCATTGTGAGGTGAGAGGACGGATGCCTGATCAGTTTAAAAAGAATTGTTCCTTTGCTATCCATAGATTGTTGCACTACTCATTATGGATTGGGCTCAATAAAATGTGAGTGTGGTATAGGCACATTGATTTGCTCAGTAACCTAAAGAAACATGGATAGATAGAGAAACAGGGGTAGTGGAGTGTCTTGGTAATCCTCTAACTCTTTGGGTTTTCTTTTTATTTTTACAGAAAGAGCTAAAATTCCTTTCCCAAAATCACTGAAAAGTACTCTTTCTCAGAAGGAGGAAGTAGAGATGGTGATGGCTCTTATAAGTAGGAAGTCATATCAAAATAGCAAAAACCCCTAGAAGGTAAGAAATTCCTTACAGAGTGATGTCATCTATGTCAGTGCACTCTCTGACAGTGATGACAGGAAATGCTATTTAGGGAGAATATTCAAGCCTGGCTATTTCTTCCATGTAGCACCAAGCCTGGATATTTCCTCTCATTTAGTACTCCAGAATTATCCTTAAGGTTGTGAGAAGATACATTCCAACATAATCCTGTTAGCATTCATTATGGCCCTGTTGTCAATGAATATCCCGGATTCCTTGTTGAATATGCCGATGCCATCTGCCTCTGCAGCTGCCCATGGCTGTAAGATCCAGAAATGCACTATTTAATGAGTAAATAAATATTTTTCTGTTTTAAAATGATCTCCTACTCTATTCATCAGCTGGCCCTTATTTCTAGGAGTACAGGATGTGGCAAAACCTCACATTCACTACTAAGTAAAATCTCAGTTATATCCCTCCTCAGGCACCTTCTCACCAAACCGGTGACTCCAAGATTGCTTTGCTGAGTGGTGACTGTAACTGCCAGTTCGAGTTGAGCATTAGTAAGACCTGCTTTGGATTACTTTTCCCCAAGTGTACAATTTTATTTGTTTTCCCTCTCTTGTTTGGACTAGTATTTTCATTGGAGGTGACCAGGGTGTTCAGAAACTTGAGTTTGTAACTGTATATTTAGGAGTGGGATTTTCAGCTTTAAAACTATCAGACTATTTTCTCTGTTAGTACTGAATATTATTTGAGTTAGGAGTAGTGTTCAGAGGATGACATTTTTGAAAGTCAAGAAATTGTCAGTGTACTGAAGAAAAAGGCTTACCTTCCTAGCAGGTATAAATCATTATTATGACTATTACTTAAATCACTGATTCTTATCAATTAAAGATCTCTTCCAAGGAATATTCAGCTGTTTTGCTAGCTTTGTCTTGCTCTCTGAAGAAATAAATCTAGTGGCAAAAGTTGAACTTCACCCCATGAAGACCACTGATCCTGTCTTGGTTGAGTTTTGACAACAAAACAGAGCAGAGATAGCAAAGAATATATTTTTTGTGAGAGATGAAGGTATAAGTCTTAATTTCTCATTTTTATAAAATGAAGATACCATTTTCTATTGTGTTTGAATATTGTGATGAGGTAATATCTGTCATTTTGATTAAGAAGCCTAGTTAGTGAAGATTAAAATCAAGAAAATAGTCATACACATTTCTTAAAGCAAAAAAAGTTCTGTCTCAAGGATTGGATTTAAAATTTAAAGACAAGAACCTTGTCTCTGTGTACTGTAGGAGAGATTTAAAATTATCTGTTATAATTCTTTTATTTCTGCATGATCTTATTTTTGCGTATTTTATGATAATATATATTACAGTAGTTACATTAGAATAGTATTTTGTAATTGTTCTCTGTTATGATATTTTGTTCATATCTGTATTCTTCCCCCCGTTTAGTGCATTTATAAGGTTGTAGTCTTTAATTTTTTTAAAATTGCAGTCCCCTGAAAGTAGATAAGAATCTCTTGTATCAAATTCAAAGCAGAACTTGTATTTCCAAGAAAAGAATGGAGAATTTAACATGTTCTCAATGTCTTCCACCCAGAAACTGGGACAGAAAAGCCTCCTGAGCTCTGCTCACTCACAGTCAGACAGAAATCATAGGACATCCATCGACTTTGAACAACTCAAGAGTAAACAACTATTACTTGTGCCAAAATGAGCAAACTATATAAAGATGGACAAATATATCCTGAAGTGTTTTGTCTCTTTGCTTGCCTGAACCCTTTAATCAGAAAGCTTTAGCTTTCCTTTAGCCCTGAAGAAAATCTTACAGCAGTGTGAACTCCTAACCTGTAAGAGGACATCTGCTGATAGTATTTTTGTCAGAGTACAAATTACAGAATTGTCTAAAATGTATGTAATTTATTTGTTCTGTACTAATAGACACCATGCCAGGTAGGCAGTTTTCTTTCACAAATCCATTTTGTTGTGTTTTCCTTGCTTTTACTTTCTTTACTTTTGTTACAAACATTGGGGGTGGGGGGGATGTGTGTGTGATGAGGCCAGAATCTGCAATAGGGGCTCCTGGTAACTGCATGCTTCACACTCAGAGAATATTCTAGGAAATTGCTTATAAATTTGCTTGAGGCACTACAACACAAGTGCTTCAGTCTATGGAATTTGTTACTGCTATTTTAGGTTGCTTTCAATTGCTTTTTTTTGAGCAGAACTTATTTTAAACTGCACAAATAAGAGGTGTTCTTTAAAGTACAGTGAAATTTCTGTGGTTCTTGCTACTGAAATTCTGTTGTGTTGATTAAACTCTGTATAAAGCAGGTGTTAGAGTAATGGCCTTTGCAAGTTAATTAATCTTCATTTTCAAAGGATGAGCTACCATTTGGCTTAGGTTTATTATATGTAAGTGTAAATTACAATGTGATTTACGGTCCTAAAGAAAAAGCCACTCTCTAAGGACAGGTCTTGCCAGTAAACTGGTGTTGTGGCACAAGGTGTAAGCAAATTATGTGCACTTTTCATTAAAAAAATTTCCTTAAATATATGTACCATCTGATTTATGGCTTATTCAAGAAATTTTGCTGAGAATATCAGTTTTAGGAAGTACCTTATAATCTCCAAAATAGTATTGAAATTCCTCTTACAGTCATTACAGCATTGATTTTATTTAGGTGTGAAGTATTTCTGTTAGGGGGGCAAAGTCTTTTTCTGTACATATGTGAACACTTGGAGAGATTTTATTTACAGTAAACTAAGAGCTTTTTGACATCATATAATATTGAAAGGGTGATATATCCCTTTCATTCTCACTGAAGAACACAGCTATATGTATAATCAGGCACCTTTTGGAAAAATTGATCTAGTTTCTGTTTTTCAGATTACATCAAAGTCTGTTGAGGAGTAAAAATGTATGTTTTACAAAATGCAGTGAGTATAAGCCACAGATTTCTATATTTTTCTGGCAGAATTCAGTAAGATTTTCACTTTAAGCAGAAAGTTGACCTTTTTTTCTCTTTTTGTTGTGCACCTACTCAGTAGCAAAGTGAACTTCACTTATGAGCTCTAATAGTCACACTGTTTTTATTTGATGTGCTTCAAACCTTTTATAAAGTCCCAAGTGCTTTCTGGTTCTCATGACACCAAGATGGTAGGTCAGAGTGTGGCCTGGATAACTGTCTCCTCAGCTGGCAGGTGACACTGCTCATTCCTTTCATTTAGTGAGAGTCACTTGGAGGGCACATCTGGACTCACCATTACCACAGTGGCTGCATCACCAGCCCACCTTGTGGCAGTCCTACCCGATCACTGCACTTGCAGAGCAGTAAACTTGAGGCACAGTGTTGTCCAGTGCTGATATTTGGTTGTCATGTGCTTTTTTGGAAGAGAGATGAAATTTTCAGAGGCCCAGCAGACACACTGACAGTTTGTACCACCCTTGCTCTTTGAAACCAAGGGAGCTTGGAAATGCACTGCTTCATATCAAAGGGTTATGTAATTTTTACAGCACTAACAGAACACAACAAGTGTAATTTGCCTTTAGAGGGTGACGTATTTACTTGTCATGGCTACATCCTCCTATCCTGAGGTGTTAAATCATTTCCCGTCTCTGTTGATTTTAAGATATTTTGGTTAGAGCACAGCTTTTGTGATTGGCTCCCCCACAGAATTAACTTTGATCTCACCTGTCGTGGCTTCTCCTTTCCTCTGTGCTCCTGATTTATTTTGTATGCTGTTCTGTTTTGGCTCAGTACAATTCTGTTCCTACAACTCCTCATGCTTTTTGCCACAGACCAGATGCACACCCTGCATTACCCTGTGTAAATCTCACATGTGCCCAGTGCTGCCTTGACATATCAGTGTGCTTTGGTGAGGTGCAGTGGAGCTCTCTGGAGCTCACAGGAAAGAAGGCAGCAGCCTGCCAGATCCATGGCTGTGACCTGTCTCCTGCCCAGAGGTGAGTTGTGTCAGGCAAAGAAGGGAATGAGGAATTAGAATACAGGCTGCTTGTATCTCAAGGGTGATGTTGCCAGGATGGGAACAGCTGGGAGGTGCTAAACAGCTGAGCTTGTGTAGGAACTGCAGAAGAGTAGAACATCATCCTCCCAGATGCTGGAGAAGAAACTTCCATCATGTCAGTGGCTCCTAGCATTAACCCTCTTGTTAAACAAAACAGAGCTCTTACAGTAAGCTCCATGCATTTTTCCTTTTTCTTCCTTATCCTCTTTTTTCCCTTTATGGCTTTTTCACTCCTTTTCAATACCTTCATTTCCTCAGTTGATTTTTTTTTTCATTTGTCAAAAGATTTCTTTTTTTCTTCCACAAATCCCTTTCTTGTTTCTCCTTTTGATGTGGCTTTTCTCTGTGTTTCCCTTTCAACCCTCAGAGCTTATTTTAGTCTCTTCTCTGTATTTGTTACATGGAGGAGTGCTATTGAAAAATTAAAAGTAGATTGCATGGGATTTTCTTATTTCTTTTTTTCCTCTAGAGGCCTGTTTCTCTTCCCTGCTATTTCTATGAAGCTTACCGTTTCCAAATGCTTCCTTCCTTTTCTTCCAAATGATTTTGCTCATCTTTTGCTCTCTTACTCTGTCCTTCTACTTCAACTTCCCCTTCACTTATTATTGCTTGATATTTAATTTCTCTGGCAGAGTGAGGCTTTGTGGAAGCATTCTGGATAAATACTCCAGTCTGTACCTCAGCTCTGCTGACAAACACTAACTTCACAACTGTATCTATACTGGCTTTTTGTTCAATTTTTTTCCTATTCCACCCCCAGTAGCAGCAGCGAGGTTGGCAGTGTTAGGTGCTACAGCCACACTATAACCACAGCCTTGTATAACCCATTAAAGATCAGGTCTGTATGACATTGTAATTTTAATAGCAGTCACTGGCAGCCTATCTCTGCTTGTTCTCCTATTATTACAACCACCAGTAGAGCTGTTCTTCTGGGAAATTTCAAGTATAGACAAAGCTTTAATCAACAGTAATCTGATCCTTTAAAAATGCAACACCAATTCATTTATTTCTCATTTCACATATGAAATTTTAATAGGTACAATCACCCTTAAGGATGTTTCAAATATTAACATTATGCACAATTACAAAACAGAATCTTTTTTCTGTATGAAACTATCAGCATCTTTGAACCAAGTAAGTAGTTTTCTGTGCAGACATCAAGTTTACTATCAATCAGAAGCTTATTAACAGCTGTGTTAGTCCTAATTAAGTGCAAAGCAATGGCAGACTTTTTAATTAAGTCTTATTTTCCTAAGAGGAGTCTGATGGGGTTTTTTTTCCCTTTCTCTTCCCCACCTCCATCCTTATTTATTGTGTAAAGTCGGCTTTAAAAATAACTGGGACACAAGATGGGGCCATTGACATGGGGCCAAGGTGCCAGGAAATATTTCCTTTACAGATTGGCTGTGTTGTGATTATACAGACCATATTTTATTCCTCTGGTTTTGTAAAATAATTCTGATTTTTTTAAGCTTTTCTGCAATGTTTTTCGTTTTGTCATCTTTTTTAGTTCTCCTCTGGTCAGTAGTGTATTTCCTGTGTTCTCAGTTTCAACAGAAGTACAAATTAACTTTAGTGTGTAAATCCTCACGAGAGAAGGTGGAAATGTGTGACATCGTATACACCAAAAATGTCCTTGTTGCCTGACTAGACCTCTGTGCATGTAGTACAATGCAGTAAATACTCAGTTCTTATGAGAAAGAATTGGCCTCACAGGTAAGTTGAAATTTGAAAGTCTCTACAAGTGTTTGGTTTTCTTAGTCCTGAGCAGTGCCCAGTGGTGTATGTGTACAAGTGAAGGAGGGAGAGAAGTACCCTGAAAACTCTCTTAATCTGCACTTTCTACCCAGCACTCTTTAGGCTGGAGAGCTTCTGTAACCACAAATAATGGCTGGATTGTTACTTTGCTAAGAGGATAAGCAGTGAGTACATGTAAGAGGGCAGAGTAACCTCTTACTGCTCTTGACAAAGCATTGCCAAGCACGAATATTTCTCTTTGCCATTACAGGTATAGAATGCCTTTGCCTGAGCTCTGTTCAGTCTATATTTTAACCTGGGATAAAATGTCTTGAGACAATTCCTGGCCTGGATGAGCTCACAGTTACACCAAGGATGCCTGTTAAATGCTGACAGTTTACAAAGGGTGAGGATCTGTCCCCTACAGTTTAAAGAGAGGGTGGATCACCACATGAGATGAATTTCAGGGTTTACTTCTCTAACCAGCCCCTGAACTCCTGGGTTCGCTCTTGCACATTTTAGGCTACAGACTATTTTCCTTTGGATAACGTGTTCTGCAGAAAAAACTTAACATGTTCCTGTAAAAAACTGCTCCAAAGTTGCAAGGAGGGAGGGATCAAGGCATTGGCCAGCAAGTTTGAAAGGAAGTGGAGCCTAAAAGCCATTAAACCTCATGGTGTTGCCTAGCTAGGCTTAACACTGTGGGCTCCAAGGAGCAGGAACTGTCATGTTCTAAGGGTTTGCAGAGCACTTGTTGCAACCTGAGCTGGCTTGAGCCTAAGGCACTAATGTAATGTAAGCACTGAGGTCAGTAAAATCATAGTAACCATCGTGGTGGCTTTAAAATGCTCTGGCTCAATTAAGGCAGTAAATCCAAGTCTAGATATAGCAGCTCTTCATTTATGGGCACACAGGTATGTCATAATTATCTGTAATAAAGGATGATGGAAATTAAAATGGAAACCCTTTACCTTGTGCTTTGTGGAGCAAACCAGTGAATCTTTTTTTCCTCTGCACCTATTGTGTGGTTTCTGTGCTGTTTCCAGCACAGGTTCTGGGTTTGTATATTTAGAAGTTTCTGTTCAGTAATCAATACCTGGTACGCTCTGGTTCATTACAGCCACAGGGGTTAATGAATGACTATTGTTTATACGTTGTCTGATGTTAAAGCTTAATCCATATTTGAGTCTAATGCCAGCTTTATTTCCAGGAAGAAAGAACTGAGATAATGGCTAGGCATATTTTAAAAGAGAATAGGGTTTTTATAATGGTTATGGATCATTTTTATACTTCGGTTATCTTGAGTACACTGGACCGGTATGCTTCAGGATTGCCCAAGTCTGATTATTTTTCTCCTCTTACTTTAATAAAAAGCAGAATAAGCTCATGAATTTCTTCCACTTCTTTTCTCTGTCTCTCATCCACTTATATGAGGTTTATATTCGTATAAGAAACAGTTATGTCCTCTGAATAATGAATTTTAAAAGCACATTTTATTTTACTTGTTTTGATCGCAACAGCTGTGATAGGTTTAGGTGGGAGCCTTGACATCCAAACAGGATGCTCTAAGGTCCTCTGGACAAGGCAGCTGCTTGTAACCAAATCTGTTGGCAACTGCTGTTAGGAGTGCTTAGAAGGGGTTGTCAGACATTGGAATGGGCTGCCCAGGGAGGTGGTGGAGTCCCAGTCCCTGGAGGTGTTCAAGGAACAACTGGATGTGCCACTCAGTGCCATGGTCTGGTTGACACGGCGGTGTTCGGTCAGAGGTTGGACTCGATGACCTCAGAGGTCTTTCCCAACATAAAAGATTCCATGATTCTGTAATGGAGACCTTGGAAATGACTTCTTAAAAACAGTATTCTAAGATTCCTGAACTTCTGCCTGTTTTACATGTAAAATATCTGCTTTCCAAAGGTGGAAGTTTGTTTTGGTAACTCCTAGATTGCCAAGAGGTCTGCAACATTTACCTTGTACCACTCTCCTGTGTCTAGTGAGGATTTTTTAACTGTTGGCATTTCTTTGCTTTTCTGTCCAAATTAAACATATTAAGGAATGCTATGAATGACACCGTGTTTACTGGGTTAACTAGTGTTTTATGGCAAAAATTGAATTAAGCTTTACCAAAAATATGTGATAAAGGTGAATTTATCTTTTGTGTTGATACTATGAAGCAGTGCAGCATAGGTTTTCATGTCTATGCTTACAATTTCCAAGAAGAATAGAAAAGTATTGTGCAAACATTACTATATTCCAAATCAGAGCCTGCAAATAAAAGATGGTGCTTAACAAAAATATTACTCTCTTTCCATAAGTAGATGGTTTGCTAATTATATAAAAAGATATAAAGGATAGGGCGGCCATAAATGTTGAAGACTGTATTAGGGAGTTGTTGGAGGCTTCTTAGGACTAACTAGGAAATGTTTTGCAATAGATGGCACTTTAATACCTACTGTCAAAGAAAAGGAGACTGTGGGCTGAAAGAGAAGGAAGTGGAACCAGCAGCACAAGGGTGACTGCCATTACAGGTCTCTGATAAAGAAAGGAGATTGCACCTGTCTGGAATGAGGAAAGTCAGCAAGAACACCTTTGAAAGAGATAAAAGGACTCTCATCCTCCTTTTCTCCCTTTATTTATTCAGTGAACTTCAGCCCTTGCAGAAAGCACCTGGCTGACAGCTCTGTACCTTGTAGTCCTTGGTGTATTCCCAGCAGGGTGTATGCTACAGACATCTACAGCACCAGTTTCCCGTTTGCTCTCCTGATGGGAAATGTGGCCTATGCTTTTATTTCCAAGGTGTGTCCCGTCATGGGCCTGTCTGCCCGCCTCTGCAGCAGCGTGGGCACAGGCTGGGGTGTCTGCAAGGCTTGGAGGCTGGACTAAAATGAGGCAGCTAATGCTGTTAGTGCTCCAGCCATCATCCCCACCCTTTGGTGGATGTTGCCACCCCTGAGGCAGTGATGTCTAATCCACTCATGAATCAATTATTGAACTGTCGCATTTTTCAGCCTGGCCTATTAAATTAAACTGACATCAGTCTCATCTCACAAAGACATTAGATAGTGATGAATTTCAGGTACTGTTAACCTGGTTTTGAATTGGCCAGCTAGAGACAGACAGATTCATTTTACATTCCAGCTGCCAGAACCACTGTCATGTCCTATCTTGCTGTTGTGGCTTTTTGATCAATGGCCTTCCTTGCTAACTCCTGAGAAGGAGCAATATCATGAGAAGAAAGAGAACATAAGAAAGCCAAAAAGGTCAAAGCCTGGATTTTTTTTTTCTGTCTTTGGTAGCACTGTGAGGAAGAGGGTGCATGTGTAAACAGTGAGGTTGGCTGGCTGGTTAAAAAAGCTTCACTGAAAGAATCATAGAAGGGTTTATTTTGGAAGGGACCTTAAAGATTTTCTGGTTCCTCCTGCCATGGGCAGGGACACCTTTCACTAAACCAGGTTGCTCAAAGCCCCCATCCATCCTGGCCTTGAGCTCCTCCAGGGATGGGGCATACACAACTTCTCTGGGCAACCTGTTCCAGTGCCTCACCACCCTCATAGTGAGGGAAAAGCATGATACTGCCTATAGGGGTTTAAAGAGGCACTGTGTGCAATTAATGCGGTCTGGGTTAAGGGAGTTTATGTCCACGGAAAAATGCAAAAGAAATATTCCATGCTGCCAACAGCATTGCTTTGTACCTGCAGTACACCCACTGTGGGTAGGCCCTGCTTGCTCTGTGCTCTGCTTCATCTGCTGGGTGCACCTGGTCAGAAAAAATGTGGAAACCTTCAAATGTGGCTTGTTAAGAGGTGGAAGGTCTTAGTCTGCTCTGAGCTGAACCTGCATGTGTTTGGCTTTGTAAGTACTCATTCTCTTCTTGGATTCTGGTTTTATTGGTAACTGAAATATAACAAAAAATGTGTTGCTTCACTGCTCCGACAGTTTATCCTCTTTTCTCCACCCAGGACTTAGGGGGAATTGATGAGTGTCTGTGTGCTTCCTTTTGATTCCTCAAGGCAAGATGGAGCCATGGGAGACCTGTTACAATGGATGGCCAAAAGGGCAGCCTGTGGCTTTGCAGGATGCTGACCTGTGCTGGTGCCCTGTAAAGCCTGTGTGAGTGCACAGCTCTTCAAAAGCACTTGTCTTTTTCACTGTGGGAAAAAAAATCAACAAGGAAATGCTGGCAGATAATTCCTGCCTGCTGGAGCTGCGGATTCATTACTATTAATAGAACTCTTAATTGTCTATTTGAGAGCAGCTATAAAAATTGATTAGATGCATATGAGGAAATAAACATGGGTCAGTCTGTAGTGGCACAATGATATGAATTTGATGACCTATTAGGACACTTTTGTGTCTAACAAAGGTTTTTTTTTTTAATAAACATTAAACACTTCACCCAAATTCTTCCCTCTAGCACTTCTCCCAGTCTAATGAATGCATAATGAAAGCAAATATTTGGTATAGCAAAAGAATCCCATTTTTTTAAATCTCATTGCTGTACATTTTTAAGAGGTTAGGTTACTTGACATGTAAAGCGTTTATGAATTTTAAGTGAGGCCAGATTAGTAAGGCTCTGTAGTTGGTCTTTCATCTTAATGTGACCAAGAATGTCCTCTAGCTCACTCTATTTACTAAGAAATTAAAAAATAGCAAATTGCACATCGTTGCAGGCCATATGTCCGTTCTTCTCCTGGGCTCTGCTCTACAGCAATGTTAATTGACTTGCCCAAACCCTCTTCTCCCGAGTTGTGACCACTGCTAATGAAACAGTCCTGAGCAGAATTCTCCTGAGCAGAATAGGGAATGAAAAAACAATGTAAAACAATGAACCACATTAAGAATAAATTCATTTCTGCAAAAGGATGATAAAAATTTAATACTGACATATAACCTAGGCTTGCAAAGGTAAAATCTTGTTTTAAGTTCACTTAAAAAGCAGGGGTTTCAGCATGGCCTGAGATTTTTAAAAGCTCTTTACACTGAGAAAACAAAACCAGTAATATACAAATCATCGACTGTTACACACACATTTATTTCTGGTTTAGTAGACTTTGAATAAGGCACACAAAATGAAAAAAAAGTGCAAGGGCTGTTAAATAAAGGCTATATATTCTTCTGTTGGGCAAATAATTTGATAAATCTGTATGTAAAAGGTAAATTGTATTAGATCACATTGAACAAAAATAAAAAGGACTATAAGCTTGTAGTGTATTAATGAGCTTCCTTTTTACCTTTTCACTTGGGTCTTCAGAAAACCTCCATTAAATCACAAGCTTTGTCTTTGGAGCTAATACATAATATTTAGATGAGGATGCATTACTCCATCTCCACAGGCAACCCTCTGGAGCGTTAAGGGACACACCTGAGTGCAGGACCCAGCTGAAGCCAGTTTTCCCCACAGCCTGTGGCAGGTGCTGGCAGTTGCCCTGGGCTCCTTGCCCAGCCCGTAAAGAGGTGTTTGTGGGCTCCCCTCCTCTTTGGGCAGCCGAAGTTTTGTCTTCAGACCTGCTTGGCTGTGGGAAAGAGAGAGGAAGAACCCAGAAGAGCAGCCAGAGCCTGGCAGGAGCCCAGGCTGCAGCCCTGGAGCTGCCTGCACTTTCCTGTGTGGCTTTAACTCTACCCCTGCTCACCCCAGCAGAGTGCTCAGTCCCCTACCAGCCAGGGGAGATCAACCACAGGTAATTTTTGTGACTGGTCCTTCTAATGCTCACCTTGAGGGTGCCTGTGGGGCAGTTTTTCAGTGCACTTCATCCAAACCTGATGCAGAATGTGGGATTTTCCAGTTTCTCTGCAGGTTTATGCAACCAATTCTTTACTTATTGCCTATACCAAGCTTACTTTCTTTTCTTTTTTTTTTTTTTTTTTTTCAATTGTATAAGATAACATGATCAGGTCAGAATTCCCTGCACTTTCCGTCTTGCACTTTTTATAAAAATAGCCACCTAAAATAGTAGGTCTTGTGGATGTAGAGAAAATACTTCAAATATGAAAACTGAAAAGACTCAGAAATGAAAAAGCAAATATAGTGAAAGCTTCATTATCATTAATAGCCTGATCACTTTCTCTAGCAGTTTTGTAATTTTTTTTTATTCCTTGAAGCTGGCAGTGCACAAAAATGGAATGTGACTATAGTGGGCTTATTCCAGATTTTCTTTATAATATTATTTGTTTAGTAGCTATGAAGTTAGAATTTTAATTTTAATAGCACTTTTTTTTTTTCCTAAACACGATCAATCTATCTTTTTACTATGACAAGTTATTTTAAACTACTTAGTATTCAGGATATTTGCAGTTGCAACGAACGAGTTCATTTAAACACCAAATCAATCAGTATTTTCACTAGAGAGAAATTTTTAAGTACCAATTAAGAATGAAAAAGTGATCTACATTCTCTAATACAATATTAATGTGCTGAGAGGGGTGATCCCAACTGCATGAGAAAAAATGCAGCTGTGCATATGCTTGTCTTAAGAAAGGGGTTTTTTTCTGTCGCTTAGAATAATTTAATGAATAAAAAGTGGCTCTTTTATTACTACTAATGAAAGGAAATCCCATCAAATTGCAAGGCATCAACACAAGGACATTACTCTTAAACTAAAAGTGCCGTAGATTATCCCAGTGATAATGGAGGCCACGAGCACTTTGTGGGGATGGATGGACTGTTCTCGTGGTGCTGTGCTGGAGTTACCTTTCAGCAGTGCATACATCAATGTTAAGAGTTATGCTAGGTGCTTAATTCTGTTATTCTTTCTTGAAATACCAACCTATCTGCTCATAACGAGACCGTTTAAAAAAAACATAATTACAGAGGCTGCGGGGAAATCACGTCCTTTAGGTTGATCAGGGTGTGCACTGATCTGCTGAGGGGAGTGGTGGAGTCTTGCTGATTAAGCAACTCATAGATGTGTTGGTGGATCAGTGGGACATGTAATGGTGGGAAGGATACTGGCCTGGCTCTGTGTTCCAGTGGCCATATTCTCCTCTGGTACCTGCAGTTTGGGTATGGTATGCTTTGAAGTAAGGGGAACAGCACATGAAACAGCCTTGGGGGAAGGGGACCTGAGTTTTTTACAGGAATCAGCTGTGGATGGAAGGGACCCTGTTTAGGTGGGGATTAGGTTGCATGGAAAAGGATTTTACAGGCCTCCAGCAACTGGAGGGCAGTTCAGGAGACCTAAAAAAGAAGGAAGCAGTGCTTTAACCAGAAGAGGTTCTATCACCTTGACTTAGATAGCTTTGTTGCAGCTTAACACCCACTTGGCTCTTTAGAGTCGATCTGCCAGGAACATTGCTGAACAATTAGGTGACAACCTCACCCTATCAAAATGACATAAAATACATTTTCTTTTAAGTTGTGTTTGAACTTGTCTTACCATAAAAGTATTTTTAGAGCACAGGCACCTTGGGGGAACATCTGAAAATGTGAACAGGAAAAAAAAAAGAACCTGAAGTTGAATTTTTGAACCAAAGATTGCCTGGCCTCTCCAAGGATTTCATTAGTGACTTTCCTATGAAACAGTTTCAGGACCCTATTTACAACAATTTTGGTTTTTTTGTTCTAGTGACTCTCTTGCATTAATTTGTATAAATGCTTTTCTTTCCTGTGATATTTCTGTAAGTTTTATCTAAATGTATCATTTAAATTACTGTTGGCTTAACTATTTTAAGATAGTATCTTTATGAAATAGACTTTTTTTAGGACAGCAAAAGATATATAATCTCCTTCTGATTATCTAGGGGGAAAAAAAGTATTTATTATTCATAAACACAAGAATTTGTGCATATAAAACCAGAGTCATTGAAGTTGGCTCGATATACACAAGCTGAAATCAATCCATGTTGTTCTTAAAGTACTTGTTTTGCAGTTTTCGCATGAAGAGTCTGCAAGTAAAACAGTAAAGCTTCTGCTCCCTTGCTGGTTTATAAATAGTTTATGTATTAGGCATTTAGTATGCATTTTTTAATAAATCATTACTTGTCCTGAAATTCAGGATGCTTTGATCTGTGCATATTTTCACAAATATGTATCACCTCTAGGATGACCCCAGCGCTAACAGCAAACGGTGTGGGAGGGCTTTTCACAGGAACATTCCAAGTTTCTGCAGTTTGGTGGGCAGCAGCCTTGGCTGTGTGCCCCATCACCCTTTCCCCGTGCACCACTAAGTCGGTGTTGTTGGAGACACCACAAAACCAGGCTCGAAGTTACTGAGCACAGGATGAAAACACCTTCGTGGGGTATTGCTGTGATAACCTCAGCCTAGCAAGGTAAAGCTACATATAAAAGATCCCTTCAGAAGAGAACAGGAAAGGTAGTAATTGGGGAAGTGAGTGGAGTCATGGGGGAAAATATTTGTACCAGATGACTCTTTTCCAGCGCTGTGGCTGTTACATTAAAGAGCTAATGTGTAAGTTAATGCTGCCTGAGGCAGGATTAACTTCTGATGTGTAGGGATTGAAGATTGCTAATGGCCTAGCTAGCATGAAAGCCAGCTTGCCTGGGAAGGTGACTTACTGTACTTCTCTTATTTGGCTATTGCTTGGCTTGTTGTGCTGAGCACCTGGCACTGAATTTTCACTGTCTGCCCAGCTCTTAAGGGGGCACAAGAGCTGTTGCCAAATCCAAGGCAGGGCAGAGCCATTGGCAAGGCGATTTGTCCATGAGACAAACCAAGGTGCATGACTGACTGCTTTCCTCATCTCTCCTTGGGCTGCCCTGTTGGCACAAAAGAGCTTGTGCTACTTCCCAGGACCAGACTTGTAGCTGCTGTCAGTGAGTGAATCCCAAAGAAAATGGCAAACTTGCATGCTCTGGGAATGTGATGCTTGTGCTTAGGTGATCCACTTTGCTGTGCTGCAGCTTTCCAGCATGAGAGAAGGTGCTCCTGCATTGATGGAAGGTGTCTCTGAGGGTGGTCTCATCATGCTGTGATGGATGCAGATAAGAGGATGCCCTCTTCCAGGCCTAGCCCCAGCTCTTGCTTTTCTCCCCTGTTGTGGAGGGGTGGCTGGGGTCCCTCTGGTGCATGCCAAGTATTGGATGGAGGTAAATTCCATCTCCAGTTTGGGTGTGAGGCAAAGAGCACACAGCATTGCTTCACACACAGAGCAAGGTAGACTTTGTGTGGCTGGGAATTCTCTGGGGTCGCTTGCCATGGAGCTTTGTGTTTCTCACTGGATGATGTCTTTGTAGGGATTTAGTCTTTTTCATGTTTCTTCCTCAAATATGCTCCCAAGCTCTTACTCTGCTCCCAGCTCCTTCTCTGGAAAACTACTTCAGTGTACTCAGCTGTGCTGAGGGCACTATTTCTTCAGCTTCTGGCTGCTTTCTCACCTCCAGTGTTTTGCCTCTCCTGGTGAAAGGCAGAGCACCTTTATGTATCCCAGCTGCAGTAGGTTCTGTTGACTTGTCTCTCTGTATTGGCTGTTGTGCAGTTAATCCACTTTCTTATTAACATGCATGCTGTTTCAATACTGCTATCTAACTGCCCTCTTAGGATAAAAGGGAATTAAAAAAAAAAAAAGAAAAGCAAGAGATGGGGTAAAACAAATGACTTTCCCTCCTTTTTATAGAACGTGTTAATTGTGGGTGGAAGTGCTTGTATAGACTCAGCAGCCTTGTATTGGGGTTTTTTCCTTGAAATTTTTTTTTCTGAATAAGACCTCAACATTTGTACCTAGAAATAGTATTTCAAATACAGTATCTTTTTATAGATGTCATTCTTTCATGAATATACTACCACTCAGCTGTTGCAGAGGTAACAAGGCCCATCAGCATCCGTCAGTCTGAAGGTGCCTCTGTGGTTGCCGTGTTAGAGATTCCTGCCTGTTGTGCAGCTTTCAGGCTGAGTGCTGAACATGGAATATTTCTTTAGCACACATGTGCACAGTGGCTGTGTGAGGAAGCAGAGGGGATGAGTGGTGTTGGTGAGAAATCCAGGAGTTCTTTCAGCAGCACCAGGACATATTTTCCTCTCAGTGAACATGGATAACTCAACACTAATGGGTGTAACGCACAAGGGAGAGGATCTACCCCATTGCATGCTCTGGGAAGAGCAATTTAAAGCTTTCCTGAGGCATGGTTAAATTAAATTCATTGGAGTGTCTGTCTCCGAGTTGTCTCACATGCAGAACTCCCACTGACTCAACAGGGCTTGCTGCACACAGATCCATGGCAGGAGATTTCTCCTTTGTTGTATCTTTCCAAGAGATGTAAAAGAGAGGTAAATAGCTCTTACTGGTATGACAGACAGGTCATACCTGCCTCACCTGTGTATGTGCTAGTGATTCACTACAAGGCATGCACTTCTGGGTTATGGGAATGTGAAAAAACTGGAAAAATAAGCCAATTAAAAAAATGGTCAAGAATATCCCTTCCTTCAATCCAGAAGAGCCTCCTCTACTGTTGACTGGTGACAGGAGCTGAAGGAGGGTAGATTGGACAGATGACCTATAAAGACTGGATGTTTAAAATGGCTAGCAGGAACATAGAGGTTTGCTGTGAGAAGAATTATACAAACCAAAACAAAATCCCCACAGCCACAGGACTTGGGTGGCAAAGAGGTGTACCCATAAAAAGGAGGATTCTGTAATAGCTGTGTCAGGGTTTTTAGCATCTTCCTCAGAAGCATCTGGTATTAGTTGTGGTCAGTGATTGCAATGTGGGATTTAGCTGACCTCTGCAGCTGACGGATTCCCATGTTCTGGTTTTATCCAGTAGAATTCAAAGAGCCTGGATCCTTTTAACTCTGCAGAAGATGGACTTCTGTTATCATAGTTACACAGTGTTTGGCCAAATCCCTTGCATTTTGCTAGTGAAATGAAGGAGGCAGCATGGGGATTGTTCTGCTGAAACCAGAAGCATCAGACTAACACGTGATGCTGGTGTCTGCAATGCCAAACTGCTGCTTTCTGGTCTTACCTTATTTCTTTTTCCTTCTTTAAACACAAGGGAAATTTTGAAATGATATCTTTTTCTTAAACAGATTTTTGAAATCAGTGGGGGTTAATTAAAAACTAAATTTGGAATCTACAAACACCCAGAAATTATTTACACTGTTGTTAATTTCTTCTTTAATATTCATAAGTGTTTTCTGTTAATTAAGAAGAGAGGGAGAACATGACGAAAGGCTCAGAACAAAAGCAGTCTGCATACAGATTAGGGACTGAGTTCTCAAAGAACTGGACTAAATACATACTGCCAGCACTGAGTGAGGAATTTATATGCAGTGAATGTGTCTTGCAGCTGAAAAATTAGGCAGACTTGTGTCTTAAACTTACTGCATCAGAATTTGACATGATCCTCTTACCACTGTGGTTGCCACTTTCCTGCTTTCTGGCGTTGGACGTTCTGCAGTCCTGGAGCAGTTTCATAGAATCATTGAATGACCAGGGCTGGAAGAGACCTTAAAGATCATCTTGTTCCCACCAACCTTTCACCAGACCAGGTTGCTCAGAGCCCTATCCAACCTGGCCTTGAACACTTTCATGTATAGGGCATCAACAACTGCTTTGGGCAACCTGTTCCAGGGCCTCACCACCCTCAGGATTAGCAGCAGGCTCAGGATTTTTCACAGCAACCTATTCCAAACTATGCAGCCTTATTTTCTACAAATGCTTTCTATAAATCATTATATATTTATAAACCTGTCAGTGGTATTAGCCAATACCTTAGCAACATCTAGAGGCTGTTGGTCAAGATCAGGTTTCATCATGCAAGGTGAGATGTAGAGCCAAATCCTTGCTATCAGCAGGCATAAGTGTTGCAGCTTTCTCAGTGAATATCCTTTTCTCACATGTGGAGATATTTGCAGCCTCTTCCACATCTGGGATCTTGACCAGCTTTGTTCTTTCCAGTTTGTAGGAACACCTGCTTAGCTTCATCCCTACAGTGTATTTACCTTCAGTATTGAAACAACCTCCTAGTGTAAATCTTTTTTTGAGCTGTTTTGAATACTGGCCTATTGGGCTGCAATTTTTCAACTCTGTAGGATCTGGGTGAGCTTTAAATAATGTACTTTAAAATATACTTGTGAATAAAAGTACTGTATTTCTCAGCAAGATTTGGGAGTCTTGTGTTAGCTGTAAATAGCTGGACTTGATGCCTGTGTGGATTCTCAGTATAGAGAAGAGATTGAAAGAATGACCTTAGTTAAAGACATATTTCACTTAGGATATTGAATATACCTGTGTCTAATCTGTTTGACAAGTAGAAAATACAAAAGCCTAGGTCCCTAAAATTCCCTATGTAAGTGGGCTCTGTGACTGGCATTCCTACACTGATGGCTGCTGTCTTGCAGTGCTACCAAGATAGGCCTATTTTCAGGTTTCAGACTCTACCATCCCTACCTAATATTGTGGCAATCTTCTAAGAATGAGCTGTGGGGATAATAAAAAGCTGTAAGTAAGGAAAACAGCACTTTTTAGAAAAAAAAGAAATTAATTGTATTTCTTACCTCAAATCAGAGGTAGAAAATTATTTGTTTGGTTGGGATTTTTTTGTTTCCTAAGGGTGGAGAACCTGGAATGTTGCTGAGGGAAGAAATAGAATTAAAAAAGAATATGAGTTCCGCTGTGCTCCAGGGAGGTTGTTGTATGCTCTGAACTCATTGTACACAATATTCTAAGCTGTGACAGTAAGTCTAAAGCTGCACAAAAATTTATTTTGGCAAAGGTTTATGGAAGAAATGCAGGATATAGGGGAGTCTGGAGAGTAGAAGCAGACTTCAGACTTTGGCAGCTTGAGCACAAGTTAGAGACCTGGGTTAGAGATGAGTGAGCTGTATGTACAAATACATTTCTGTGATCTGTTTGATAGGAAAAAGATCACAAATTATATCAGAAAATACAGGGTCAACTGTAGCAAGGACACCTTGGGGGACATGGGAGTTGCAGTAATATCAGAAGACATCTGCTAATGGGGCTACAGCAGATATTTTTTCCCCCTCAGGGGTGATGATGGAACAGTAATTACCAACAAAGCCAGCAACCTGCAGAGTGTAGGAGTGTCTTGCTTGTAGTTAGGGATACTGAAGTCTGGAATATATAGGAATCAAAACTTGGTCTCTGAACAACTGAATCTGCAGATGGTGACAGGTAAGAAGGCAGTTGGAATTGGGAAGGGGGAGAAAGAACTGACTTCCTCAAAGACCTAATACACATTAGTTATGTTCTTTAAGGGTTCATCAGATAATGTAACTGCACCTCCCTAAGCCAAATTTTATCTAAAACTGAACCCATGAAAAGGAATAATCCAGGTATAAATGGGTGCAGTTGGATCAGTCCCATATGTCACTGAAATAAAAATGTGGCTGTGCTTTTTATTTTCTGTTGTTCTCCCAGCTGCTCTACAAAAACGTTGTGCTTGTTTAGCTGGTGATTTCTAACCCTTCGTGTTGGAATTGCAAACAGCATTTGCATGGATTGTTGGTGTGAAGATGAAATGGAACTCTGCTATAAGTGATAAGCTGCAACGTAAAGGGAATAGACACACACTGTTTGAAGTGACAGTGATTTGAGATGCTTGAAGCTCAGTGTGAGAAATCAGAAAAGAAACTGAGATCTTGGGACTGCTCAGACACCTCTAAAGGTCAGCCCTCTCGATGCTATCCCAAGGAGGTCACTTAAAGCTAGATTAGGCAAAAAACTGTCTCCCAGCAGGACAGTTAAAAGTGAATGCCTGGAAAATAAAGCTTGGTACGTGTGTGGTAGATGGTTTCTGCAATACTGGTTCCTGAGGCTAGAACTTACTGATGTCTGTTTCTGTCCTTGCCAATACTTCTGTCTCCCCTACAGAAGTACATGCAGTTTCTTCAGGGATCTTGTTTTGCTATCGGTGCCCATGAACTCCAGAGCAATCTGCAGTGTCAGAGGAAAAAAAAAACCTAAAGATTTTCAGTGGGAAATTGCCTATTCCCACTTTTCCTGCAGGTGCTCTCAGGGTTGCTCATCTCTGTATCAGTTGCTCTATTTCTCTTAAAAAGACCTTCAAATTGCTTGGTTTCTGCTTTGTGCTACTGGAGCCCTGTGTGACTTTGATAAGTCGTTAGACTGTATTTATATGTAAGCATTAAACATTCTTCTCTTAGAATAAGAGGTGAAACAAGTGGCGATGAAAATGCAATTGAAAACAAAATCCTACACAGCCGAATAAATTCTGTCCTTTGCATATTAATGAAGATCTGGTGGGATCAGCAGAAGGTGCAGTGGTGGTGAAGTGTTTGAGTGGGTCTGCCCAACTCCCATGTGACTGACAAAGGAAATGGGAGTTAAGTCACTGCAGAACGGAGTTTAAAACCCACGGTTTTAAAAAATCATAGATGTTGTTTTTAAAAGAAATAAAGCAACAGATACTACTTTTCATTTTTTATATGGACAGAAATAATTTAGCACATACATTTGTCTGTCAAGAGACTACTGGCTGCTTGTTTGTGTAGTGGAAATCTACCAATATAATAAAGATTTTCTGTTTCTGAGAGTTAAAACATCAAGCATTGAGTAGCTTTGAAATGCATGTTTTTTAACTGAGGTCTTTCTCAAAGTAAAATTAACTGCACCTCACTATTTAATGCGTGAAACCACGATTTACTGTCCTGAGAACTAATTTCAGCTTGCTGCAGTTGTAAACTTGCCCTCAATTAATGTGCTACTGGGCCCAATTCAGAGATGGGTGAAGTCAGCAGGTCTTTCCAATTACTTTTATGGGTATCAGATGAAGTCTTTAATTAATGCATCACTGAGTGCTCAGGCTCATTTAAAAATTTCTCATTTCTGGATATAATGCAGATCTTTCAAAATGTCATTGTACTTTAAAGCTGTTCTGCTCTCTTGGATGAGAAGTTATTTACACTTGTGTGACTACATCTGATATATTCCTTCTTTCCTCACACCATAATATGCCTACAGTATGTGTTTTGATATATTATGTGTATCTTTGAATACATAATATATTACCAGATGGTATGTGATTAGCAGGGTACACTAAAGTAGAAAGATGTCTTCTGCCCTGGGTACATGTACACAGTCTGGTAGTGTACGTATTTAAAGCGAATATTTCAAGATGTATTTTTAGGAGAGAAAATAATCTGTTGGTATATGCAAAAGTTCTCTGTGTGCAGTAAATGAGCTACCCGGGAAAGTTTCGTATCTAGCATGCTACTGGAAGTGTTGGAAAACTACCTCTGGCTCATGAGGTCATCCTGGTGAAATTTTGACTGAGAGGACTTAATGTTCAGATGCCACTGGCATATTTGCAACTCCAGGAGCTTAATAGTTCAGATTTGGAATATGGCGTAGCTGTTCTTAATTTGTACTAGAGCAAACATGTTTCTGGTGGGTTACTGCCTGCTTGGGTGGAAGCACGTGAAAGCCATTGTTTTCTCAAAACAAGTAAGCAAAATGCCAGCTTTGAGGTTGAGCTCCAGTGTCAAGGAAAATTTATGGATATGTTTCAGACTCATGAAAAATCAACATTTAAATCAGAAACATTGATACAGCTTTGCCTGAAATAATGTAACTTGCTGTTACAATTCAGGCTGATGTTGTGAGGACACCTGAAGTTATGGTCACCTGTTCCTTGCATAGATTTTAGTCATCAGAAATGGAATGCCATTGGCCAGACTTTCAGCTCTTAGCAATAAAAATTACACAGTGAAGAGGAATTATAGACATTCCAGAAGTGCACTGTTTATGGGTCGATTCAGGTTTGGGGGTAGGTTTAGGTTGGTAACTGATAGAAAATTCATGTAAGGGACTTACCTCACATAAATCAATAAGGTTTCCTTGATTGTAATGAGCTAATGCCAATTTATACTGCCTGAAGAGCTATTGCCCAGATTTACAGTGTAAGTGTAATTACTATGACATAGATTTGCTTTGGTTCACCGAGCTGGCAACCAGCAAGGTTTCCCATATCATGTCTTTTTGTTCTTGCTTAAGTTGCCTTTCTAGAGGGTGGCTGGAGTTAGAACTCAGACCAGAGTTTCTCTCCCAGTATGCTGTTTTGTTGGTATTACATAAAAAGTAGAAATCCCTGCGGAGCTTGGGGCTCATTCCTGCAGGCCCTGTGTGCTGTTGGCACAGCAGGGAAGGGCCATTCCAACGTGGTGCTTGGCACAGCAGGAGCCTGCTGGCTCCCCGGTACCTGCGGGAGGCTCCCTGCCTTTCAGAGGTGGCTGCTGTAAGTGGCTGTGATTTCTGTATTCTTTTGTTGAAAAACACTTCATGTCTTTGGCCGCGAGCTTTCCTGGTCTCCAAAGTGTGTCAGCACAGGTCTCTCTCTACCTGGTTAAAGGCTACCATTCAATTTCCATTACTTTTCCCCTTTTCTGTTCATGACATGTATTCCCCAACTGTTAATGTCAGTAAAAAAACAATAAAGAATTATTAGCAATAATTAAAGCATGAGTGGCCCATTATACCAGGTGAGCTTGGTCCCTCCAAGTGTAGATTCTGCGCTCAGCTGTGCAAGTGCACCTGGAGTGACTTGGTGCAACCGCAGAGAGCTCTGGATGTAACTGAGAGCAGGATGTGGCCCCTGGCTCTAGGAGATATTCTCTTAAGCTATTGTTAAATGCAGTAAAACTTCTGATTTTAAGTGGTTGAAGCGCCAGGTAAATCAGGGAAAATTGTGCAGGAAGGAAAGGAGCTGGAGTGAGTCAGTGAGCAAGCTTTTTGTGCTTGGAAAAGAGGGGAACTTGTTTCCAAGTGCTCTTTGTGTCACAAATAAGAGTACAATAGTTTCAATGGTGGCATGTAGCAGTCATTTCCCACAGTGCAAATGCACCATAACTTAGCATGATTTCTGTGCTCCTGGGAAGCCATACACTTAAATAATAAGGGTGCTCCAGGTCACAGCCGAGATGCAATTAACCCTGGGATTGAAGAAATACCTTCCCACCTGCAGGAAGGATTCTCATTTTGAATAGCTTTCCATTAGTTTTCCTGTGGGAATTACACAATATTGGCAGCATTTCTGGAACTAATATGACAGTGCTAGCCAGGAAGCAGCTTAGCTATAGGTCCTTAATACTTCTGTGGTCACAGAGATTCTGTGGGCTTTCAGTTAGACTCTATCTTCTGGCTATTGGGAAAATTTTTTTGCCCTTCTTCAACTAAGGTAAAAGAAATGCCATGCCTGTATTTAACAAGGGCTGTGTTAGTGTGCATCTGAGATGTGATTTTGGTGGTTTGTTAATTCCTTTTGCTCCCTTGGGTGACCTGTAGACCTGAATATGGTGGTGTTTTAAGCTGACCAAAAATATTCAGATGTTCAAAAATCCATGAAAGAAATTTATTTGTATCTGAGGAATAACCTGATAGATAAATTGAGCAGGCACATTTATAAGAATCAGAGCTTCTGATGATTCAAAGTTATATAGCTAGGGTCACTAGGAAAAGTTTAAGAATTTAAAAATGGTAATTTATGGTGGAAAACAATTTTTTTTTTTTAACTTACTGTGCAATTTTCACCCATGAGTAACTTGATGTGTGTCTGAATTCCTCTGCCTCTTTCTCTTGGAATTGATTGCATGTTCTCCTCTTCTCTGCTACAAGGTTTTTAGATAAACTTATATATCCAGACTGATGCTGTTCGCTATTCAATTACTTAAATGTTTTTTCATCTCTTCTTTAAGTTTCATATAACTCTTACTTTACTATAAACCCACTTCTGCAGAGGGACAATAATAAACATACAGTAAAAATGAAACAAACCAGGAAATGTTACTGTGGAAGAAACTTGGTTAAGGACAGGATGTCCTTTAAGTCTTATGAAGTGTGAATGCTTGAGATGTCCAGCATGAGAGAATCCCAGAGAGAAGAGCTATGTTCATCTGGGGAGTAGGTTTGGGATGACTAATGGTTTGGTTTATTGATACTCCTGAAAATTTTTGCATCTGGACTGTGGAACATCAAAAGCCACTGGCTAAGGGAAGAGACTGGCTTAAGCTGGTTCTTGTGAAATCTTTAGAGGACATGGTCAGTGGACTAGGTCACTGATACATGAGAGCAGGACTGCAGTGACACTGAGGTGCGTGTGATGCAGGTGTAAAAGAGCCGTTGTGAAATCAAGTGTTCTGCATAATCTGCTTTCCTGCCTCCCCTGCCCGTGGAGTCTGACCTGTTTGGGTCCCTGGGACTGTGGCTTTATAAGTGCTGCTGTCACCCACAAGGAGATGAAAGGCAGTGCTGCTAGTGGTTCATGTTATCTTTGAAAAGTCAAACTTGCAAGATCCTGTAGAACAAAAGGCAACAATATTGAAAGCAGTGAGATATGGCTGCAGTGATGAGGAGAAAAATGATAGCTGTAAAAGCATCACAGAGGCAGTCTGGCTCATCAGTGCTGTCATGTGTGTGCTTAGGAAGGGATTATTCCTAGAGACCAGTTCCCACTCTGTCAGATGACTCAAAAAGTGGAAGTACTTAGCGGCATAATAAAGCATAGAGGATACATATTTTAATCACATGAAAGTGAAAAAGTCTCAATTTTCTTAAGGGGTCATGAGACAGGTAGTGAAAATTAGGAGCATTTATTTACATTATAGTGATTATTGAATGAACATCAAATTTGGGAAGCGGGGAGATTTGGACCAGGTGATTTTTTTTTAAGGTCCCTTTTGACCTAAATCATTCTTTGATCATCATTTTTGATGAAGCCAAGAAGCAATAAACTCTTAAAGGATGTTTTGGCCTGTAGACCCCCCTGCCATATCGTACTACTGAGTCCATGATGTTAAATAAGAAAAAGAGTATTAGACATCAGTATAGATGAAAAAAACCCCCAAACCCAACTCCACTCTTGGGTTGGATGAGATACCTTTTGCCAAGGGCTGGATGTTGTAAGGCACTGTAAGGAGATTTCCTAAGAGGTAAAAAGGAGTTTCCTCTCCTTTCCCTAGTGTAGTTGATGTGGCCATGGACAGAGACAGCTCATCTGGCTTGTCAGGACATGCTCTGTGGAGAGTGAGTTCAGGCTTCAGCTATGAGAAGACAGTTCTCATAACCACAGCATGGGAACTTCTTTGTAAGGCAGTTTGACTTTCATACAAAAATTATTGGGGGGAAAAAAAATTATGAATAATTTTTCCCTGGATTTAAAACTTACATTTTGCACTGGGACCAGATCTACTCTGTTGCACAGGATGGAGAGAGGGTCCGGTTCCTCATGTATGCATTCAAGGTGCTAGGCTAAGAAATGTATGAAGGAATTAAGCAGGGAAATGTTGAATCCCTCCCTTGCAGAGGGTGCAGCCAACCTTGTTACATTGCTCTGTGACCCCTAAAATGATGTTACCCCAAATGAAGCCAGTGGTTTCCTACTTTTTGCAAACTAGGCCAAGAGATTCTTGAAGTGTTAAAACACTATTCATCTCTTCTTGAGTAAAAGCAGATTAAGAGAAGAGGGTTGCCTCTTTTCTACAATAAACCCACCAACCTGTCCTTGTCCAGAATTTATTTCAATAAAATGCCATCTTCAAGAGTGGGTAATAAGAGGATTATTTTTGAAAAGTGAGAGGAAAAGAATATAAGCCTGAAACCCACTTTTGTTACTGCTGCAGTGTGAATTTGTTGCAAGGTTAATAATAGAGTTATCGCTGTCAACAAAGGAAAGAGCCTGACAACAGAGGAGAATTCCAAATGGGTTTGAGTTCCTTGCATAATTGTTATTTTAATTACCATGTTCAGAAAAGGCTTCAGAGGTTCCTCAAACACTGCTCATATCCAGATGAGATTTACCAGAGCACCACTCACAAGCTTTCTTTTGAAAAGTCACTTTCTTGTTTTATCGTGTTTACAAAAAACTGAAGTGAGAGTTAGCTATGAATCTTCTGTTATTTGAGTCGATGGCAGATGCTAGGAAGGCTTTGCTTTGTGATAGAGTTAAACTCTCTGGGACTGATTACAAAGAAATTCCATTAGCAATATTTAAATGCCATCCTTGAAAGGCACTCAATAATATGTGTGTTGGCGCTGATCAAGAATAGTACCTTTTAAAAATGAAAAAGTAATGTGACTGTTAGTTTAACATAAAAATGTCAAACTGTGGGCAGTCTCTTGTCAATTAAAGAATCTGGGCTATTCCTAATGGGAATAAGGATGAAGGGGCGGGGGGAGAAGTGGGTACTAAAAATTGCAGATGTGCAGAACTACTTAGAGATAATTTGTGCTGGCAAATAACACTGTCAGCCAGTTTGAGAGTAATACAGGCAGCTTGATACTTGTTCTTCCTGAGCCACCTTTTTCGTAGTATCTTCTTTAATAGCTAGCAAGGCTTTAACAGCAGGCAGGGCTATGGTAATTGTGTGCTGAGTGGAGGTGGATTTGTCCAGATTTAAAGAATGTGCTTGCTAAAGTTCATAAAATGTATTAAATAGTCAAACTTGCTTGTTGCTGAACTGAGGGATATACCTGTGAGAGGGGGAGGAGGATTCTTTAAACTTTGGATGCTGGTGGAGCTGGTGCTCAGATAGGAGATAAGGGAAGAGGATATGCATCTCTGTAACCTGTCACTTCTTGTTAACGGTATGTCTCTATAAATAAAACACCACAGTCAAGTTTCAAACTTTGCCTCATCTAAAAGTAGCTTCCAAGGAAACAAAAGTCTGGTAGAATTTCACTTGGAAGGAATGCCATACAACAACTCTCTTTATTAGCTCGCATGGGTCTGTTGCTCGCTTCTGGAAGGCCAGTGCCTGATTTTTTAATCTTAAATCAGTGTTATTTCCATTGTAATTCACACACATATTTCCTCAACCATCTTTAAACTACTCTATTTAGTGTTCCCTCTTCCTTGACATGTTTCAAATATCTTCGCAGCTTTTAGAGAGTTTCTAAGTATTTGCTCCAAAACTGTCCCACCTAAAATGAGGCCTGTGTAACAGCTGCTGCTGTGGTAGTGTGTGGATGTACATCCAGAGCTGCTTTATGATCTAAATGTCAATTAGAATGGAAGCCTTAGCACCTCTCTTTTGTGAGGTAGGAGTGGATCATGAGAGTGTGATGTGACCATGGTCATGCAGGTCTGTGGCAGGCCTCAAAGCTGAACGTCCCGGTGTGTCATCTGAGCCCTGAGATACTCTTTCATTTTAATCTTTGTATCTTAATGGCAATTTCTGTTTTTCTATCTAAACAACCATCCAAACTGTAACAGATTCTTTTTATTCTTCACCCTGGGATCTTTTCTTTTATTCTTTCATTTTTTTCAAATTCCTTTAACTGCTACTTGTAAATTGCTTACCAAACTTTGTAACCCAATCGTTTGGATCTTTCTCCTTCATTAATTTGTTGCTCTTTGCACCTTAATTTTTTGGTGTAATGACTCTTATCCCAACTTCTTAATAGCATTTCATCCATAGATTTGATGGCTTTTCATGTCAGCTTAATATTTTGTCGTCCCTCAGGGCTCACCATTTTTGACATTACTAATTGTTATACTTCGTTTTATTGCTCTGTCCTTCTATTATCCTTTCCCAAGACTTTGCTCAAAGTGCTATATAAATGACTAAAATATAGTGTTACGGGCCAGCTGTAAAGTAAATTAATGGACAATCTTGCTGTGAGGCCAAAACCTGGGATCCTGAAGAGCTATGCTGCAGAAAGTCAGCTGAAATTTGAGCTCTGGTTACTCTTAGCAGCACTACCATCAGAATTTCTCAGTGTTGTTAATCACCAATATTAATTTTTTTTTTTCATACAAGCACGTATCTTTCCCTAAAAAAACAGTAGGTGGCATGAATTTTGCATCTTTAAAGGAGCTGTGGATGTTCAAATGACATTTTCCCAGTGTTTGGGGGTTGTTAGAGCAGAGGTTGCAAAGTGAGGAGAGGATGCAGCGTGAGCAGACACAGGGCAGGCAGTGGGTGGTGCACATCTCTGGCAGATTGGGCTTCTACCCGAGCCTAAGACAATTTTCTAATTTTTGCAAAACCCATGTAATCAGTAAAGTGAGAATTTTTCACATAGCTGAAACTTTGGACAGCTTTTAGGAGAAGCAAAATGTACCTTGTTAATTTGATGTAGGAATGTGTGAGCCTTTAATTAGGGACTCTCTAATAAGAGCAGCAGCAGACTTCCCCTCATGCAAATGCTGTGGAGGGAACTTGTTCTCCACAGCATTTGATGAGTTTGATGAGTGAGCTTTTTTTTATTATTACATTTTGTCTTTAAAGAGGGAATAAGTGTGTTTATTAAGGTGGTTGTATTTAGCCTTAATGCAATGCATTAAGCACCTATTTATTTCTGAGAAGTCTGCTTTAGCAGAGTGTGTGCCTGTAGGAGAGCAGAGCTATTGATTAGACAGCGTCTGAGGCACTTTACTGTCATTACAGTCAGAGCAGATTTGATGTGGTGAACTCTGTTTCTATAAGCAGTGTGCTATGCATGCATATCTTGTCCACTGCATGTTTAATGGTTGCTGTTGGAAGAGATTTTTGCTCTTACATGGCATTGGTATTGGTTGAATGGTGGCATTTCCTCTTCCTTTCATTTGTTCTGTCTATGGTAATAATTAACCATCTCTGATTTCACTTTTATTTATGTATTGATCTCTCATGTATCATAAAAGGAGCCTCAGTATCTGTACTTTTGCATGAAATGATGCTCTGAAATTTATTGCAAATAGCTTTTAAGTACAAACAAGCAAAAAGAATCTTGCAGCACAGATGTTCCAAAAATATTTAGGAAAACAAGGTTCAGAAATTGGGACACCAACACATTAGTACAGTGATTTTTGTAATTCTTGTCTGTGATGTTGCAGAGATATAAACACTTGTCTACAATTTGTGTATGTTAGAGCTTTCACACACTGTAGTTGAGAGTAGGGTTGAGCTAACTTGGGTTTTCTGTGTGTGTGTGGTTTTTTTTTTTTAATTTTGTTTCTATTTTTGAGAAATGTGAATGAAACTTTGGAAACCAGGAGCTCTTGAGCTAATTTTTGTGAGGCTTCTGCTTTCCTTGCCCTGAATGCAGCATGAGCAGAAATGGCAAAACCTGTGTTATTCATAAGCAAGAGAAGACATGAGTTGGAGAGGTGGGGAAATCAGAAATATAACATTAATTTCCATACCTAGGAAACTTATTTCTCTGTCCTTGTACTGATCTGGAGTGCCAACATCAGAGACTGAGGCCGTGTTTCTCGTCTTCAAGGACCTTCACCTCATTTTTTGAGACAAGTCTGGGTGATTTTGAGCAGTATGGTTGTCCTATCACCGTGCATTTAAATTCTTGTCAGCAGTCTTAGGAATGCTGTGGGAAAGTTTGTAGACAGCAGCAACAAAAATTTGGGTTATACAAAGTCTGAAAAGAGGAGCTTTGGACAGATTTCTCTAAATTAGAAAATAAGGGGCAGGCTTGAAATAAAAACTCTTTCCTTTTCAATCCTTTATTTGCAAGATGTGTGTGGATTTCTGTCCCGGGAAGGTACCTGTGTGACATTCTTCCCTTGGCATGCCTGGAAAGTTGGGTGCAAAGGTTCTGTGCTGTGTTTCCAGCAAGGCAAGTGCCAGTACTTGAACCCCTGCAACTTTGCAAGTGCTCTAGCAGAACTGAGGCTTCTTGAGAATCAAGGCTGATCATAGAATCAGAGTTGTTCTTCTGGAGTGCAGTTTAAGTTCCTGTTGTAGAAAGATAAACACATTTGTTTTGTTCTTCAGAGAGTGGAAAAGAGGGTTTTTTTCCAAGTCAGGAATATTTTAGTTAATAGAAAAAGTAGATTTACACTAGATGTATTAACATGGGTGGATGTTTTTTCTCTAAGTATGTCCTGCAAATTTTTAGTCTAGGAACCTAAAAATTTCAGAATGTAGGAATTTCAGAATACAATGGTGGGTGCAGCTTCATCACAGTGGTTGCTGCCTAGGTTTCAAACACTTCAACGAGAGAGGTGTGAAAGAGGCATTGGAAAATAAAGCAGTGTAAAAACCAGATTCTAGGGGAAAGTAAACCCTGCCTTGTGATTTTATCAACCAGTGCCACATATTGAAGCAGTGGAAGAGGATGCAACTGTGCAGTAAGCCCAAGGCCAGACTCAATATTTGTTTTTCCCCTTTTGAAATTCATCCTTTAACCATGTACAATTGCCTGCCTTGGCCTGAATGTTACTTTAAACCAAACCCAGTTTCAGTATGTCTGGGGAATGTAGTAATTGGAAGCAGATTGTAACAATTGCAAATAGTTATTCCCAGCAATTGTATCCCTGTTGCGTTCAGGATCTTCATAGCACTAAAAAACCCTAGGTAACCACGGAATGGCATGCAAGAGACTGGACAACAAAAAGTGGTCTTAGACCTGATACATCTTTTTAATGATTACCATTACTTACTCTTTTCTTCTTTCTCCTGTTCCTGAAATTGTATTTATTAAAAGTGTTAATATTCCTCCTGCTTTGCTGATCTTGAGCACTAGCATAAGGCAGGGCAATTGTGCCAGTGCCACGGTGAAGATGGCAGGCGCAGCTGCTTCCTTCAAGCAGGTGTGGCCATTTGTTGCAGTGGGGATCCTGCAACACGCATATATCAAACCAGGAGTCCCGTGGAAAGGAAATATATATGGACAGACAGATTCTTGATAGCTGTTTCAGAGATGTTTATTTCTCCAGCCGCATGGCCGGAGCTCTGCTCAGGAACTGTTCCAGTCACGGGACCAAGGGTCCTTCTGCCCGCGCAGGGAACACAAACCAACCAATGGGAACGAGGCTGAGCAGGGGCAGGGAAACCCCGTGTCTGTGCCCTCAGGGCCCCTCTCCCAGGGCTACACGGCGGGGGAGGGACCCCAACAGCCATTTCCTTGGAAAATGCAGAGAATTGGGGAATTCTGTCTGCCAGTTTTCTCACCAGAATCCTTCATCATTCCCCAAATGATTTTTATAGCCACATTCCTCAATTTAGCCAACCTACCATCAGCAGAGGGACCAGAACAAGTAGAAAAGGCTGTTCCACTCAAAATAATCTTTCCTAAATTGAAATATCCTTAAGGACTTTGTCCTTTCTTCACAGGCAGGTCTGTACTCATGAGTGTGGGGGGTTTTTGTAGCAAAATCCCAAGTGGTGGATGTGTGTTGAGCAGAGTGGCGTGGTGTGTGGAAACGCAGTCCTGGGAGGGTACCTCAGCTCAGGTTGTTACTGTGCTTACACACATAGTTAACTCACTAAAATTGAGAGTGCTTGCACATGGATTTACTCCAGTAACATCCCTTCAAATCCCATTTGTTTGCTCTTTCTGTGCTTGGCTGGACTGGGAGCCCTCCTGCAGCTGCTGTTGCTCTTCCCATTCTCTCCCACAGAGGCTGGCGGTCATTTGCCCACGATGGAGTTGCTGCTGAAACCTTCCAGTGGTCTCCTTTCTGCTAGTTACTCCCAGTTTCCCATACTAAATGTACCCTCAGGGCCAATATTTTTCCTTTTGGGTGGAAAGCCCTCATTTTGGGCCTCGCAGCTGCTTCCTGGGCTGCCTGAGGGGTCTGCCCTGCTCTGGAAGGTTCTGTGGAGATGCATAAGCTGTAGGTGCCTTGGGAAGGTCACCTTGGGCACAGCATGTGGCCAACAGCACTTCTGCAGCCCTTCAAAGGATTAGAAGAGTTGGAAACAGCCTGATTTTTTGAGGGAGAAGTGTGCTCTGAGGAAGTGGGGGTTTGGATTTGAGGCCTGTGTGCTGCTGTAAGAGTGGGGTCTGATGGCAGTGGGGCTGCCTGTTAGCAGGGCAGGGATGCAGAGAGGGGATGGGATGGACTGGGCACCGAGCAGTGCCAGGAGGGGAAGAGATCTGTTTGGGAGCAAAAAATCTCTGCTCCCTGGCTATGGTATGCCAGTGATGGGGGGTGCTCAGTTATCCTGGGAAAGGGGAGAAATCTCCTGAGGATATTCCCACACCAGTGCTGCAATTGAAATGCCCTCCAGCTCATTAAATCAGGGCAATACTCTGTCACTAGATGGCCTATCCTTGCCATTTCTTAGATTAAGTTTTCCTTACTGATTTTTCTAAAATGTTAAGCTTTTTGCCTTTTCTCTTCCTCTTTTACTATCGTGTTTTTGAACCACAGCTGTGGAACTGCTTCTCTGCCTTGGGCCTCAGGTAAATGGCAGCAAGTGCCTCACTGTAGGTCAGGGAGCAGACAAGGGAAAGGCTTTCTCCTGGCAGAATTGTATTTTATTCAACGGGGAGACAACATTTCTTTGCAAAACACTCCTCTGACTTTAAAATAATACATAATAACTATAAAATTACCAAATGTCAGGTAAACAAAAAGTTATTAAGGATGACCTTATTAGTTCTATCTGCAATTCGCAGAGCGAGGTAATTGTCAAGCCTCACTGTTATTAGGTTGAAATAATAGTTTGGGGACCATCAACATTAAAATTTCATTATGATGGGACAAAAAGGCTCATGTATAATCAATAGTAAGAATCCATTATTATTGACTTGGAATGAATGAAGCATGAACACATTTGTGCAGATATGAACAGTTAGCAATCTTTTGAATAATAAAGAATGAACACTACACAGATAATGCCATTCTGGGAATTGGACTCGATCTCAAATCGGTACATGTCTCTTTGTTATAAAGTCGGATCCACATCCCTGGGTAACTTCCATTAGGCATTTTCTCAAAATACTCAGTGTCTACAGTTTTGTATTCCCCAGCTCTGGTTCATGAGGGATGTGGGCATGCAGGCCAGGATTGGGGTAGGAGCATGCTTTGCCTGCCATGTTTGGTGATCCTGCTGGGAATAGCACTGCTTTGGGACACAATGAAGCGGGCACAGGTGGCTGGGAGCAGGCTGGAAGGGTGCAGTTGCTTTGTGCCATCATGAGCCTGGCAGAGCCATTTCAATGAGACAGTGTTGCTGCTTGAATCACAGGCACTAGGCTGGAATAGGTGAGGGGTGGTGAATGCAGAGTAGAGAAGTACAGAGCCTGTGGAATGTGCCGGGGATGTGGCCAAAGCTGAGGTTGAGATGTATGACATTACCTTGTCTGTGTGCCGAGACGAGATGTTCCCAGCATGTTCTGTTCTGTCTCTGTGGGATGTGTCACACTGGCAGCATTGCTGGGCTCTTTTTATCCGCTGATGAGGTGAACCCAAAATACACTTCATTATGTGCTAAATCTGATGCATTTAAATTTTTTTCAACCTCACTTTGAATTTCTATGTACTAAGTACCTTTGAAAAGTGTTATTTAAGTGTATTGTAACTCTCTTCCATGCTACCATCTGCCCCTCAGCATTACCTTCTGGCTGTGGTTTACCTGTTCCCTCATGCTGACTCCCATCTGCTTTGACATCCAAGGGACTCTGAATCTCTGTTGACTTAGACTGCATTTTTACACGGAAGAAGGTTTGGGTGGCTCCAAACCTGCCTCTGCTATTACAGTGAAGAACCTCAAACATGTTGGATTACTTGTGGGTTATGAAGTGTTCTCCAGTGCTCCTAATCCCACATCTTTCACATTTCCAGTCATGTAGTCTCCCAGCACTGCAAGGGGGATTCTGACCTTCTGCTCTGAGGCATCTCTGCTCCAAGTATCAGATGTGCAATAAATGATGAAGCACTCCCTAAAATTGCAGGTCCAGTCACAGAGACCCTAGGAATAGACTCCTCTGGAAATTTGCCTGTTTTCTTCCTGTGGCTTCATTCTGTACCATGCCATACTCCTAATGGAATTGGGGAAGTCACCTGATGTCTTAAAAAGAAGTAAAGGGATCTTGTGGCTCTGGCACTTGACAGGCTCAAGGAGATGTTCTGGGGAATCTGGGAAATAATTTTGTTTTCACCTGTGAAGTGGGAACAATTATTTTCTTGGTAGAGATGGGATCATTATTTATTACTTGCGTTGCAATAGCACTAAGGGCTGGTTAGGCTAAATGCCCAGAAGTAGAGAAAGTTATTTAATGAAGTAAGTGTATTTTATTTTTTTTTTCAAAAGCACTCATAGTACTTTAGATGGAAGTGGGAATGAGTGGTGTATTGCAGTGGCACCTGCTTTAAGCCATTAGAGTGAGTACAATCGTGAAAGAATATGAGTGTTATTTCCTTTCAAATTTACTAACAGTGCATTTCTTCTTCCCAATACTTAACTTTCAGATGCCTTTCAGGGGTAAGAAAGGAAAATAACCAAGAGACAAAAGGGAGTACAGCAAGGCAGAGAGAAAGTCTGACCTAGTCCTGGGAGAGAGGGAGGATTATACTGGCTCATTTCCAGTGTCCCCATTTCCAAGGAGGGGGCTGAAAGAGGGGGAAGCCCTTGACCTTTCCAGCAAGGAAGGCTGGAGACCCAAAAGTTATAGAACATATGGATATAGATTTGATTAGGCTTGATACCCTAAGCCTGTTTGAAATGATGGGCATACCTAATTTTTTCATAACTTTTCTCTATGAGACTGGAGGTTATGGGCAACTTGAGATGTTTTCAGTGAGAAAGGCTGAGGGGAAACCTGCAGAATGGAGATACACTGAAACTTGTTGTCCTGCTGAAGGCATGAGTCTCTCCTTGTTCTTTTTAAACCCCCCCTTTTTTTTTCCCCCTTGTTTTTCTGTTGACATATGACATAAGCCATTGATGTTTCCTTTACTTCCCTGAGGATGAAGAATCGGGAATGAATAGGTGTATATAAATTTATCAAAAAAGATGCAAGTTGTATTACCTTTTTTTTGTGCTGAGTTTAATTTCTGAAACTCTTCTCAAATTTTTACTATTTTTTTTAAAGAGAGAGATACATGCAGGGCACATAAAAACATATAAAAGATTTTACAGAGCACATACCATAAATCAATGAGTAAGTTGTTCAGAACAGCACAACAATGAATATAACTGAGCATATATAAATCTAGGGAGAAGGAAACCTTTTTTTCTCATCTTGTCAAGTCTCCTGCTGATTTATAAAATAGGTGAGTAGCCAGCAAAATCATCAAAGTGTGCCCAGAAATTATACAGTGATCTAAAAATACAATACTATTGTATTCACAACACAGAGTATTCATCACTGATACTGTTCCATAATTATAATTGTTAAATATGAGTCCACCATACCAGATCTGATACTTTATTAGAGTGATTGATCACTGCAAAATTTGTCTATAGAGAAAAATCCTATTTTTCTACAGTGAATTGCATCAGCCTATTTTCCTTTCAGTGCTAAAACTAGTTTCAAGTACTCCATTTCAAAGCTGACTTTTTAGCATAACTAAGTTTTCATTTAAGCTGAAAATTTAAAGCCCAAGTCTTTCCAAACTTTTTCAGAGCTAAAACCAGGAAGCACTATAGGCTATAAGACTTATGGCTCTTGTCTTCTGCTTCTTTTGGACCTGCTTCCCTGCAGTGCTGCTTGGATCCCTTTTGGCTTCTGTGTGAGTGTTTGTTTCCATTTGTATGTAAAAGTTTTTCTGATATCATACATGTAATACCTTGGAAGAGGCTTAACATACTTGAATTCTCTTCATGGGAAAAACATTTTGGTTCTGCCTTCCTTGCAATCTATTCCTGAAACTTGGAGGCGAATGATAAAGGTAGAGTGCTTTCCATAATGAGTAATATTTCAAGTAAAAGCATTTACTTATGGGTCATAATTGTTTTTAAGTAGTATTTATAAGGGGAAAATGCAGTGCAATTTACAGTAGTTCAAACCAGCCATGAGAATACTTCATGCTCATAAACCGCATTTCACTTTAAACTGTTACAAATACCCAAGAGACCATGAATTTGCATACATGCATTTTAAACCCTGCATTTTCTTTCCTCTTTTTTTTTTTTTTTTTTTTGCGTGCATGGTGACGTTTTCCTTGCTGAATTGCTGCCTCGTGTCTCTGGCCTCGTTTCTATTCCTGTAGCATACCTGCCACAAAATAATTGCAAGTATGGGCAAGGTCTCATTTTATTCCTCCTCCTTCCTACCAGTTGGAGAGCACATAATATTGCGGAAGAGACATAAACAGAACTTGTGGTTCTGTTAAGGCATGAGCATGTCTGAACTCTATAGAAGCCCTTTTTGTGTGACCTCGCCACTAATGCAGCCCTTTGCATTAGAGAGAAGGATTTCCCCTCCCTAGCAATAAAGGAACCTGCACACAGAGCTGTTGGTACTGCTATTTCTACTTCTGGATAGAAGCCAGAATAATGAGAGAAAATGTGAAGTTGTTACTTTTAGGTGGTTTGCTTTGTGTCGGGTGAGAGAAATAACTTTACCAGTTTTACGAGGCCTAGTAGCCTTCGTATTCAAAACAAATAATGACTTCCTTATGTTTCTCCCAGCCAGAGTGTCCAAACCCAGACAAAACTAATTGGCTTGTCCAGTTGACTCTTTTAAGGATAATTCATATCAACTGACTCTTGTCATTAAAAGGAGATGGGGCAATTGAATTGATTCAGTCTTAGTCTGTGCGAATGGTTCTAAAGGTTTTGTAGTCACTCCAGTCAAGTTGGCGCATTTGATGTCTATCAAAAGAAGAGGTGTGAGCCATTGAGAAATGAGTCTCGTCTTTGAAACAAATCTGTTCAATTTTTTTTTTCTTTGAGTGTAAAAAGCATCTTAAAAAAATTTAACTTCTGTTTCTTTGTCACTTTTATAGCTCCAAAATGCTAGACAAGTGTTCTTGAACTTCAGTAGAGCTCTGTGAATGTTACTGAATTTTGAGTGGTGGAAGGAAGATTCTGGTGAGAAATACTTCTGCTCACATCAGCTTCCAAAAGTTTTGGTCCTCATTTAAACCTGCTCCAATCTTTGATCTGGCAGATGGACTGGAAGTCTCTTGGCATCTGATATTAAACTTTTTCTAATTTCTGCCACTGTAAAAATTTTCTGAGAAAACTATCTCACCTGGCTTCTTTCCCTTCTGCTGTAAGAGAGAACACGTTATTGTGAGACCTCGACTTTAGTTAGGACCTAGATCTGGACTTCAAAAACATGGAGGAGTGGGAAATTTTGAAGCTGAGCTTTCCAGAGCATTTTGATTGCTGAGAATGTTGTTAGCCAAACCTTTTTTTTTTCTTGTTTATACAGGCTTGTCCTAGCTAAAATGTATATAATTCTGTAGTAAGTTCTTAGAATAATGGAGTCTCACAAACATTTCAATTTTTACATCTTTTAGTTATAATTCAATGAAAAATGATTCTGCCTGTCACAGGTAACTATTTTCCCTGTGATGTTTGAACTTCCGTTATGATACTCATTATATCATGTAATACGGAGAGTTCTTTGTAATTACATTTTGACAAATACACATTTCATGTTCATGACATTATACAAAATAACTTGCCTTTGTTTAACTCTTCAGCTTCTGCCTTGTTTTTGCTTCACTGCAGTAGGATTTTACTATTCCTGAACAACCTTTTTATGGAATGTATGTAAAAAAAGAGTGCATTTTGGTAACTTTTGTGTTCATATTTGTCATATACACAGGTCGGTCTTGTGGTTTCATTAAAGTAGTCAGAAAAGGCGTGAATAGGTGCAATTGTGCCATATAATGGTTTATGTACAATTATAAATTAGTGTAGAATTGTAATGAGGGGATTGATTAGGCTTGTTAATCTCAGAGGTATTTTCCATCTAAATGATTCTATGATCAGAACCTCCTCTTTGCATGTCAATTCTATCCAAGCAAACCAGTGTGAGTGGAATTTGTGTGTTTTAAGCATGAAAGATTCCCATCGATTGAGATGGGTGTCATGCGTAATCAGCTGAAGCTTACCTGGTGTTTGGCCATCTCTGGAGGGTGCTGGACAGCAAAGCTTGTGTTCTGTATTTAATCCTTGGAGAGTTAAAAGGAGTTTATTCCCCAGCTGAGCACAAGGCTAGATAAAACCCTGTATGAGAGGAATCCCTTAAATCCTTATAAAAGGAGAGGTGAAATAGGGCAAGTTGCCTCTAGTATTCAGTGTTGTTTCTCAGCATTTCCTGCTCATCAGGATCAATTGAACTGTTCTATAACTGGTGAGGCTTCACATAATGTTTCTTCCCCATTTATTTAGCAGGAAAATATTGTTGTGGCTTCTCTGCTTCCAGGTTTTAAGGTTGTCCCTTTGCTTTTGTGGATTGCCTTCCACTCTGCAGATCATTGACTAGTGAGGCCTGATACCTCTGTGCTGACAATGTGTGAGCAGTTCTTGTGTTCAATACCCTGTGTTTGGTTTTGAAATCTGTCTTTGTTCCCAGAGAACCGACTGTTTCACTCAGCTCTGTCCATTAACAGTAGACCACATTGTATCATATTTATTTAAAAAAACCCATGGGAATATTGCTATCCAAACTAGCAAAATTGGAATACATTCATTCCAAAGAGATTTTCTCCTCTGCATTCAAGGCATCAAAATTTTTCTTCCATCAAAACATAACATTTGTAATGAATGATATCATAATACTGAGAACTGCTTAAGAGCTTCCACTTTAAAACTGTAATGGGCCATGCAGACAGAAGAGAAAAAAAGGCTAAAAGCATAAATTGAAGATAATCAATGTGAATAGACCTTACCCATTGTGCAGTTTGAATAGGATAAGCACATATTATCTGGCATAATTGGTTCATGTGATTTTCTAATTGAAGAGAAGAAGTAATTAGAGCCTAATTGAAGCAAAGTAACACAATGTCTGTCAGCATTTCTCCTTCTACCGCACATTATGTTATTACCTGTCATCTTTTACTTTAGTCAGAGTGAAAAAGTGAGGAAAAAACACCAGTATGAAGCATTTGGAGTTTACCTAGCCAAAGCAAAGGTACAGATAAAAGGCACTAAATAAAAGCAAATAGGGCTGACATTAACTGGGTACACTCATGGGTGCTTCTAAACTAGGAGTGCTCCGTTTGCCTAATTAAGAAATGAATTGCATTTGGTAAAGTGATATTATAAGTTCAGTCTAATTAAATATTAGGAAGAAGAATATTTAAATCTTGTTTGATTTGATTCAGGGCTCTGTACTTGCTGCTTTACATTTCTAAGTGAAGAACGTTGCAGTGACAAAGTGTTTGCTATTTTTTGCAAAATGGTGGAAAACATCTGATTTTTTTTTTTTTTTTATGAACTACATTATTCCAAAACTGTCTAACATGAGAAGACCAATTGTTCTCAGTGCAGAAAACAGAATGTACTCAGAAGTTGTTTGGGAGATGCTTTGAATAAAAAAGAGAGAGGAAATTTGCAGGTTTTCTCTGTCTTGGGAGCAAAAATATGTTTTAAATATTTTTAATTATTGGAAGAGAGAAAAGAGCCTGGATGATGAATTAGTTTTTATCACTCTACACCTATAAATTCAGGTGAAACTTGAAAACAAGTTTCTTGACACAATATGCAGCAACTCTTATTAAGGAAAGGTGATGTCTTAATGGAATAAGAGGTTACATTAATTAAAGATGAAATACTATTTTTGGTAAAGAAGCTGTAACTAATCTCTTCTCCCCTTGTTACTGTCACGTATTTCGTGTTGAGTCACTGCCAGTAGAGCAGTGTAGTGAAAATGAGAGATCAATCACCTTCATATTACAAGGCCTCTCAGGTTTCTTGCTGGCCATCCTGACATTAGTAACTAACCTATAATGTTAATTACAGATCTGAAAACTTTTTGGTGGAAGCAGTGAGAACAGCACTGTGAGACAAACCAGCTAACCATGATTAGAGCAGAGCAGCCAGTTCACAGCCAGCAAGTTCAGGAAGGCTCACTCAGGCATCTTTATAGAGTCTAGAACAGCTACAGACCAGAAAGGCAGAGGGATTGCTGAAAGGATTTTTTAGCTTCTGTCTTTGAAAGGCCTGAATTGATTAAATTGAGTTGAAGTGAGTTTTGCTTTTTGTCCTGATGCTGTTTGGGTTTCAAATAAGACATTTCCCAGTATAAACATGTTACTGGTGAAAACCGTGCTTAATCCTGCCTTGGTGCTGGGTAAGTTTGTGCAGCCCATTAGAAAACTGAATTTTTTTGGGGACAGTGAGAGATAGAGGAGGAAAGTCTGAGTAGAAAAATGGGTGAAGGTATGCAGCCTTATGTTTAACTTGAGAATATATAGAATGCGATGGTTTTGCTTGGAGCTAGACTGGCAAATAAAACAATGGTTTGTTCAAAAGAAAGAAATTAAAGTTCCCACCTAGTTTTTTTGGTTCTTGTTCCTTAAAAATATTGGAAAATGCCTCTGCTTTTGATGAAATCTGAGGCAATTCCTAGCTCTGCTTATGCCCTTAAAGAAATAATTTTTACGGGAAGGCTTTGTGGAGTACCTTTTATATTTGTTCTCTGTGGTCACAACTTGCTGGGCAGCTGCCTTATATGTCCTGGAAAGGCTAGAAAGACGTGACCTATAGACATTGTCCTTAGTTTGGTGCTTTCTGTAAGGGATTCTGACATTAAAACAAAGATATCACGGGCAATGAAGGAGAATAATAGTCTGATAATGAGTAAAAGCCAGAGCTGCATAAATTGTTTATATCTGAAGCTTTGCCTGCCAAATTCCTTAGGCCAAGGAAGATGTGTTCATTTGGGAAAGCTGACATAATATTCTTTCCTTGTGTTTGAATTTGGTTCACTTCCCATGAGAGGAAAGATTTAAGTTAGGCTCTCTAAAGTCTTGGAAAAACTTTGAGTTTAAATTTGGAACTAAAGCTTCAAGAGATTTGTGGCCCATAATGTCCCTTTCACCACACAGCATCCAGAGCCTTCCATCACTGCCATCAGGGCTACCTTTTAGCTTTTCACATGTACTCACTTTCCCATTTTCTGGTGTGACATTGTGGGTAGAATCTGTTACCCTCCCATCTGCTGCTGACTACCACTGGGGCCAGGCTCATTCCTGAATGGCATTTACTATTCTGAAATACATCATTAACAGTGAGGCTGTAAAAATGCTTTGCTACATTATGTTGGGTTTTTTTAATGGAGGTGAGAAAGAATTACATTTTTTAAATAAAACACTTCATATGAAAGTAGATATTAAAATAGTAATGCCTCCAGATGCTGGCACTGTCAGAGAGGCGTCCATTCCATTTATCAGTCCTTTTAACATGTGGGCTTTTTTCTCCTGTGTTGAGTAAATGTGGTGCACTTTGCCTGCATGGAATAAAAATTGAATGTAATGACATGCTTTGCAAGAGCTGATGAACACAAAGGAATTAAATCTGTCACCTAGCTGGGTGGAAATTCCCAGTGTGAGAAGCTCTAGCACTGAGCCAAACACCTGACTCTTGCATCACCTCCTGTTTGCTCTGATGGAAACCATATGTTAGCAGGTGAATGTGGGACATGGGCTTCCCAACCTGGCCAGCAAACACATCTTGCCGGCCGATATCAATTAGCCTTTTCTGCCTGCCTTCCTCCCTCCCCCCTCTGTGGAGGGTACAGAACCTCCCCAAGGACTGAGGAGTTGCAACCATCTCTCTGACACCCAGTACTGGGGAGGCAGGGATGAGCTGTGCAGGCTCACTGCTTACCCTCAGCTTGCATTAAGCCTGTTCTACTGTGTCTTCCTTTCTGTTGATTAAATTAGTTTGATTAAGCCTAGCACATGTGACTGTACACTGCAGTCATACATCCTGGCTGATTGCAATGCCAATATGTGTGTAGTTAAATTCCCTTTTGCTTTACTTAAGCAGTGTGAAACTTTGACTGAGTTCTATCTTTAATAGCTCTGCAATTTATGTTCATTGATGATGGATGCAAAACAGAATGAAATTCAAATCGTAGTGAGCAGCCTCTCTCAATCTCTGTGCTTAATTAAATGGTTCTTCTCAGGAGCACTAAATATGAAAAACTTGTTAGCACAGGAGACGAGGCTACCAATGTATTATGTAGGCTCTGCACACTGCCAGTGAGGTTCTGATCTTTGTGTACAGTCTTCTTTTTGTTTGACAATGCATGTCAATAAGTTTTTACCACCAATGCCTTCAGTTCTCCTCGAGGTATGCTGTGCTGATGCTGGAATGTGTGCTTACTTTAAATGCATCTCTGCACTGTTGGCCTCAAGCGTGAGTGGAAAAGTGTAAAGATCAAATGGGTATCATCTGAACATTTTTCATCTAATTCTTCCAAAGCCTGAAACTCCATTGTTGAAGACATTAATGTGGAAGAGTAATCTCCGGCAAAGTCAAAGGCCAAGCTGTTTTTATTTTTCAATACAATGAGCCTCATTCATTTAGAAATTGATGGAAGAATTAAATTAAGCATTTGCATGTACTGTGGATTGATGGAGGTCATGTTTCTGGCTTGCTTTACAATTACTTACATTGCAGACATCCTCACAAAGCAGACAAATACTGTAGGTATTATTGCTTAGGGCAAATGTGACAAGGGGAGTTATTTGCATGTATCCATAATATTTAAGTTGTATTTTTTAAGTGTGAAAATGCCAAGAATCAAACCTAGGCCCTAGGAGCAGCCTTTTGCTCCACACACTGTCTTTTCATGCAGCTGTTTCTTATGCCTAGGGAAGGCTGGTGGTATTTTGTGCTTACTCAATTATGAGATGTTACAGTTTGACCCTGCTCTTTTTGTTAATAATTAAAAGGGGAGAGAGTGACAGAACCTAATAACAATGATTGGATTATAAAGATCTTCTTTATGAGTCTTTCCCGTCTCTCTGTCCCAGCGCAAAAATTAGGAGGAATTAATTAAAATTACCAGGAAACAAACTGGATGAAAAGACAAATGATCAACAGAGTTTCTTTGCATCTCTGAAGTTGTTGTGTGTTTGTGTGTGAAGGAGAAAACTTGCAAGCACATATCCTGATTTTATCTGATTGAGTACTCATCTTGTAAAGCTTGAGACATAGGAATTCTGATAGTATTGCATATTGTCTGTCATACTACTTAGATGTAATAAGCTGAAATAAGTGTACTAATTCTAAATTGGGTTTTTCGAGGCTCTGGTTAGACCTTTCAGAGTACAATTTCAGCCTAGCCTCTAATAGGCCACTGTAAATTATACTGAGGTACAGTTATATATTTAGCCATCTGTATGTGATAGACTGTGCTAGCAAGTAATTGCATGTGTAAAAAAATGAAAGCCAATATTTGAAAATTAAGCTCTATCTTACTCTGAATAACGTTCCATTTGTGATATATAGTAGTACAGTAGCAAGTTAAAATGCATGCCAAAAATTACTTGAAAAAAGCATCTCAGTTTTGCTTAAGTTACCATTGTTGAGGAACTATAAAATGGTGATGTGAGGGAGAAAGAGAAAAGAGAGTTTCAGTGAGGAGACAAGTCAATGCAAAATAGAATTCAAAGTAAATGTGTTTACCTGTGTAGACAAGTTAAATGTGTTAAAAAACAACTGGGAGCAAAATTTTTAGGAGTGATAAACCGAAGCCGAAAGCATGTGCTACAGCATTTTTCCAGCAGTCCTGTCTAGAGAAGGAAAAGGAAAAAAAAGCCTTGAAAACATCGGAGTGCTATATGGCTGCAAAACCTAAGGCAAATGGATGCCAGCAGGCATTACACGAATAGGACAAGATAAAGATTCAAAGATGTTTGTATGTAAGGTACGGGCTGGAACTAATCTAGAATCCTACTGTGCAGGAAAACTATTAGAAGGGATGCTTAAAATGGCTGGTGGAAAAAAAAAAACCCACAGATGCTGACCATTAGCAATATTATTAACAAAAAAGTTGTTCTCAGACAAGATTAATTTATATTATTTGCATACCTTTGTTTAATTTGTGTTTCCTGACACTAGGACTTCTTGTCTTTTGGCTTTGAAGACTTTTCTTACCTGAATCTGTTCCCCTTTTATGTACAGACTGCAAACACAGTTTACATGTTAACCCCTTGTTCAGGTGCAGATTCAGCTGTACATTAGTGATCATGTATCTTCCAAATTTTCTTTATTCTTGAGGCTCTTCTCATTTCTAATTTATTAATAGCATTTCTGGACCATGGATATTAAAACTAAAGCCTGTATTCCAGTGCTAATTACCTTAATGCCAAACTAAGGGAAATAAAACTTCTTGATTCCATCTTGCTGTTTGCTCCTTTCAAACATTTTAGGACCAGATACTTGGCAGCAGCATTGTTTAGGGTCCATACTTGGCTGAATATGACAATGACACTGAAGGTCTAGTCACAACTTGTGCCCCACAGCCTGCACATATACACACTGTTCCCAGATAAATTGCTTTAATAGTAACATAAGTGTGCTCACTGGGCAGCAGGTTGTTCAAAATCTCTGCAGCTCCAGGAGGTGTAGGGTAAAGATTTCCAGGGGTAAAGGTTTTAGCAGGTAAAGATTTCAGTACTAGATAATATGAAGTAAGGTGATGGAGACCTTAAGCTTTAAAAGCTGAAAATTTTCCATGCACAAAGTCAAGGTGATGATACATTGCCTCTGTGCCAGTGACTGCCTAATTAGCTTGCAGAGTTAATGACTCCCCTTCCGCTCCATTTCAGGCCAATTCGGGCTGCATAGTGGTGCCTCACAGCACCACGAGGGAACTTTCAAACAGCATTCCGTCAGCAAAGACCTCTGAGCTGCCATTTCACAAGTGAAGGAAGCAAAGGTTGCTTAAGAGATAAAATAACACAACACTGTAGGTAATGTTATGCGAATTGACTTAAGCTCCATGTGCTCCCAAGGATTTCCTGGTTTGTCTTCCAAGACTGAAGCAGATGCTTCTTGTGAACGTGTTACCCTTGCTTGTTTTAATATGAGGTGCAGCCTTAGCTTTAAAATGCAAAATTAGGATGATAAACTGTGTCCCAAACTTCACAGGAATGAGAGGCTTTAATAAGGTTCTTACTGATACTTTTGGAAGGTCTCACAGTAGACTGCTGTTGTTACTGTAACTTGTCTCCTGTACCCCATGCCTTAAGCCTTTAAAGAGACAGGCTAAAGACTTTCCCAAAAGGTCAGGGGTTTTCTGCAGTGACAGACTGCAAAAATAAACTGCAGAAGACTGCAGATTCAGGAATAGGTGTGATCGAATGCATTTGGACTGCTTTTTGCAAGCTCATCTTGTTCCCTCCCTCTCTGTGATAGTCTTCCAGCCCCCCAGAGGGCCGTGTGTTGAGCTGGTCTGTATAAACCTTTGAGGAGCATGCACTAAAAGCAGCTAGAGATATGAACTTCTTGATACTTAGCTCCTGCCTTTTGTGAGATTTGACTTTAATAGTAACTAAAATAAAGAATGCAAGTCGATTGCTGTCTCTGGATATGAAGTCTTGTTGCAAAACTCTCCGGCAAGCAGAAATACCCTACACCCTTCTTGTCCTGAATTATGTTAGAAGGTATAATCTTTCAAAGAAAATAGAACAGGTATTGGGCAGAATCTTTTCCCAAGGTCTTTATTCCTGATATGAGGTTGCATTAACAGCACTTTGGTACTGCTTTCAAAAGTGTGACAATTTCTGTGAGTAAATAGAAAGCTGGACAGAACTGTCTATGAATTTACTTTTAGTTTATTTTATTATATAATCTAAGCTGCATGATTAAAGGTAGTATGTGTTATTTGCTATTTCGTATTTGGCAGTGGCTCAGAACAAATACAGCACAACTTGAAAATACAGTTTTATGGGTTTGTTATTTTCAGAAAGTGACAGAACTTGCATCTCAGAAGTTCAGCCTCTGTATTAATGGATACCTTTTTAAAAACAGGGACATCTTTGTATGGTGTTTCAGAAACCATAAAAAGGCTAGGGGGTCTGATAAGGCATAGAGGGTGTACTCATAAGTATATAACCAGGCACTTACAAAATGGTCAAAGAGAACATATTTGTAATCATAAATTCTAAAAAACCAAGGAAAAATTTGGTTTAGATATATGTTAATGAAGAATCAAAATCACAGCATTTGGATTTATAGCATTTTGTTTAATTGCTCCCAACATGCTGAAAAGCTAGAATAAAACAAGAATACTATTGCTAGTATTCTTGAGCCTTTTTCAGACATAAGTCTAGGCAGCACTGATCTTTAGTCTCCTTTAGAGAAATATGACCCTGGAGTCAATTACTCAGAATTTAGATTTAAACTAACGTAGACGAGAACAAAATGTGTCCCCCAATGTGAGCCAAATGATACTTAAAAATAGTTTAAACTTGATAAAACCATGCTATTTTTCATCTACTGCATTATTAGCATTACAATCATAGCGTTTTCTCATATGCTATATGCTATTGGAAATTTACAGCTGGATCTGGCTTTAATTTATTGTTATTTAACTTACTCATATCTACAGGTGGCTCTGAATTTGGCCATTCTGTGTTGTTTTTACTTCAGTAGCTGTTTTTTCTTTTTCTCTGTTTCCCACTTAGCACTTTTAAGTCTCAAACTCCCTTTCTCTTTTTCCAACTCAAGTTTTTCAAATCATTCTCCTCTCTGTCTTGATCACTTTGTTGCCTTGAAATACAGGAGAGCCAGTGATCTTTTTTCCTTTTGACTCATAAGTGAAGACTCTGGGGACAACAGAGGAAATTATGCTGGCAACTTAATACGGATCCATCAGTAAGGCTTGGTATTGATAGTATGCATGGAATGAGTCTATTAAAAAGTCAAAGAATAGCATTTGTGAAAATACAGCATTTACAGCAATATTTTGCCTTAGCATCAACCAAGAAATATATTCATGTAGAGCAACATAACATTCAGTGGAGTGGAAAATAGTTTATGTAAAGTTGTCCTGACTATGAAATTGTATCAATACGCAGGAAAAAAGGAGATATTTTTAAAGGTAAGAAGCAAAGCTGTTCTGTTGCTTCATTAAAAGGCTTTTACATGTGATAAAAATTACTTTAGACAGCTAAGCAAAAAAGCTAATTCACAGGAATTACCAAAGAAAACAAGTCATAGGCACTGTGAAGAGAGGTTGCATTAAGGTCAGAACCTCATAAATGATCATGACAGAAAATCGTATGCTCCTTTTGTCTGACCTGCATGAAATATCCATGTCTGCCCTAACTCATAAATGATATTAGGTCTGTAGTCTGACTCATTAATAAACCAGTCTCTGATAATCCTCTGATGGATGGTCGTGATTCCCAGTGATGAGAAGATATTTATAGCCTGGTGTTTTGGGTACTCCTCATGCAGATACTCTCTTCCCATGGAAACAAGGGAGTGCAACAAGACAAAACTCTTCAGTGAATGAGTTTGATTCCTGCCCAATTCTTTCAGCCCCTGGGAATGTGTGGGAGGCCAGAGATGTCTTTCAAGCCTGAGTTCTTACTGTTCTTCCCAGTGCTATTGGACTGTGGCTCTGAGGTTCTCACCAGCTGTTGTCATTGGTCTTCAAGAACACAAAAAAGAAGATATAGAGTAGTTAATGCAGCCTCAGGCTTAGGCTGTGTGGTTGTCAGCTCTATTCACTTGCTTTTCCCTTTTGACTGGGCCTAGAGCCAGATCCCCAGACTTTCATCTCTGAAGAGATGGTGCTGGAAGGGCATGGATGCAAGTGTAAAGGATTATGCACTCAATTACTTGTAGCCAGATGGTTTCTGTGAACTGCAAAATCTCTTCCAAGAGGAGGGAGGGAAAGGTGGCTGTGGTTTTTTGTTTTTTTTTAATACCTTTTAATATCAAAGATCATTGCTTTATATCTGTAATTATAATACAGTTGTCTCCAAAGAGATTTTTACCTTAAAAAACCCCAACCAACCAACCCCCCTAAAATCATACCTCTACCTTTCTGGCTAAAAAGTTAAAATTCTTTGGTCGACTACAAAAGCTAAAACTGTCAGGAAGTTCTGAGTTCAAGCACTATGCAGTTTGCATTTCCTGTTTTTTACTGGCCTTTACCATGCATAGTTTACAGTAGATAATTTTACTTGGAAATGCTGGTTAGCTTAATGTGGAGCCAGATTTCCAAAGTTTAGGACAGGACCCTGTGATTTTATACAAAAGATATTGTTTCTGGGTTTGAAAACAAACCCAAAAAGATCTTTGAACTAGAAACCCATAGAAACTGCTTTTCCCTGTTGTATCAGCCATATAGAGAAGATGGTGTTCTACTGATGACTTGTCTATGTTCTAAATCTTTCTTTGTTGCATGAACATTTACATGTGTCCTATTATTGCATAACTTTGTTGGGTATTTGGCCTATGACTTTGGATTACAGAAGCACAGAGTCCAAGTTATTCCTCAGTAGAGTTAATTTCACAGTGTTCTGATTATTTCAAAAGGGTTATATTAAGAAATGTCTCATGTTGACATTTTCTCTATTTGACCAATACACGGGAAATCAGAGGTGCTCAGTCTGAGTTTAGATAAGTTATTTGTGTGTTGGGGCCCTCCCCCTGCCATGTAGCCCTGGGAGAGGGGCCCTGAGGGGAGACACGGGGTTTCCCTGCTCCTGGTCAGCCTCGTTCCCCGTTGGTTGTTTTGTGTTCCCCTGTGCCGGGAAGGACCCTCGGGTCCCGTGACTGGAACAGTTCCTCAGCAGATCCCAGCCACGCGGCTGGAGAAATAAACATCTCTGAAACATCTAGCAAGAATTGGTCCATATATATTTCTTTTCCATGGGCTCCTTGTTTGATACACGTGTTGCAGCGTCCGCACTGTAACATTTGTGTGTCTTGGAAATCTTCAGTGGCTGCCTTTCATTTCAGTGTTTTTCTCCAAACTTCGCAGTTTTTTTATGCTGGCTAAAAGAGAATAATTACCTGTAAAGACACCACATGTCTGGGCTAAATGTAAAAAAGGCTTGAGGGATCAGTATTGAGTCTCACTAAAATGGTGGATATGCTGCATGGAACTGACAATACTAACTTAGTTTTTGGTGTAGAAATAGAGTGCTCAGTGAAACTAAAGTTTTTTATTCTGAGTTCTGCAATCTTGATACAGGAAAGTTACCCTCCATGAGCTGATCTCTGGGTGCATTTAATAACAGGACTTAGAGGTGGCTGTCCCATTACATTGAAGTATTTTCTATTCAGGTAGTGGCCAAGTCTTTGAATACCTGGACATAATCTCTGTTTGAAACCATGCACTGCAGCCATCAGGACTGAATGATTCAGCAGTCAGCCCATTGCTTTAATTTGAGACAATATCATCCCTTAAAACAGAGCTTTATCATACTGCTTTAAATACTGCATGCCAAGTATTTTTATCCAAGAAATCTTTTGTAAAAATGTGATAATCCTTTACTGGAAGCTTTGGCAAAGGGATGGGAAAGTGGACTCATTGTCTGTGCCCACATGGCACCAACTTTCATGTCGTAAGAAGTACTATTGTAACTTAAAATCTGCCTCCAGTGAATGCACATTCTTTGCATGCTGCTCCTGGATATGTCTGTATAGTGCAAAGTAATTTTTTTCTTAGGCGTTGAATAGGTTTTTATATATGTAATTTCCTTCATTGCACATACTTTGTGGATCTGACATTATTATGTTAATGTTAACTTTGTTGTACCTAATAGTGCAAAGAAAATGCAAAATTCTCTTCCCACTTATCAGTATGGTCGACTGAGAGCAATAGCTGGGTTATATACAAACAACCTAGATTGTCTTTCCCTTCAAAGGTCTCAAGCCAAAGGCGGTTTTAGTGAAGCAGGTGTGTCAGTCAGTAGAAAAAGGGATTTTTTTGCCTTTGTTTTGCTTGTTTTTAGAGGTTGGTTGGTTAGAGGGAGATGAGAAAGAACAGGGGAAAACATGGACATGACAGTCGTTTTGTTTTTGTTGGAAAGTAAGAGGCCTGCTTACACCCTCAAAAATGGTGTGATGGGGTTGGGTTGAAGTATTTAGAGTGAACATGATACAGCCATCCTTGGGAGCAGGACAAATGATGTGGCAGGAATCAAGGTGTCTCCACACATTGATTACATAAAATTTTCTGTTGAAGGGAAGGTGGGAAATGGAACCAGATCAATAACACTGTTAGGACCTGACTTTTCAGAGCTGCTCAGCACTCTCTGTACCAGTCCCACAGAAATCATGTCCTTCATCTGGTAGCTGGGGCACATCAGAACATTTTCCTGCTGTCTCTTATTTGCAAACCCACAGACTAATTATGATGACTGCAAGGAACCAGTTTGGTGATGAATAACCAAGGGTTTGAAATAGTATGGAGAATTATGAAACAACCAGAGGAAATAGGTTGTTCATACAAAAAATTGGTATTTACAGGATGTATAAAAAGTTGTCCCCAGAGAAAAGCTAAGACTGATTCACTCTTGCTTTAACCTTCTGTGCTGAATGCAAAAAAGCTTAAGGTACAAACAGATTGGGAATTAATTGGTATAATTAACATTTTGTGATTATAATTACTTCTAATCAATACTTTATGCAAATAGCTGTATTGATGTGCTGAAAAACGGGTTCTAGTTGTATTTGGACGGGAAAAAAATGCAACCCACTTTAAAGTCCTAATGAAATTCAAACCTTTCAGCTCAGGTAAAGTCCTGACCACATCTTTTTCAAGGTAAAAGGAAGATCCTTTAGTGACCTATTTAATTAAAATGGCTCTGATACAGCTGCTGACTAAACTTCATGAAATGAGGTGGCTGGAGGATGAAGCACATCCTCCTGCTGACTGTTCCCTCTGTTAAAACACTGTGTTTTATCACGTTAACAAAGCAAAACAGAGAAACTGTCCTGATCTGAGCTTGCAGCAATGAAACCTCTTCCTGTGGTGGGTGTAGTCTGGGGGACTTGGTTCAGATGTCAAAGAAGTGAATGCGATATCAAGTAGCTTTTCAAGGGCAGGAGAAAAGGGATAGAAGTCTTTTTTTAGATAAGTGAATGGTATCTGACTTCTTTCTCTGTCTCTAGAAACCACCTTCGAATTGTTCCTCAATTTTTTTCCTTTCTAAAGTTCTATTTAGAATGGGTAGTTTAGTGATCACAGAAGGTTAGATAGGAGCTGCCATTGTTCCCACACTCCAACCTTCAACTTTGTGGTAAACGATACCTTTAGCACACCTTATTTGCCAGCGCTTCCATTTCTTTCCTCTTTTGAATATGAATTGGAGATTGGGAGGCATAAAAGTGCAGTCACTGCTTAAGTCAAATACTCCCTGAATCATCTATGTAGATAAATGATGGAATGAAAAAAATACGTCTTTGAGCCTTGGTTTTCAGAGGTAGCAGGAGTGCTTTTGAAATTGTGGTTTGTAAACCTTCAGACATAAGGAGGCCTGAAATGTTCTGGAATTGGCTCTTTGCCATAAGAGATCAGCATGCTTTCGTGGTTGGACTTAAAGACCTTAAGAGTTTTTTCCAATCTAAATGATTCTATGGAATATATTTCTGGTCTTCAGTTTGGGTCTTCATGGATGTCTTCTCTCAGGGGACAGGAGGACAGGCCTTCCTCAAGGCAGTCTGAGGACTGTGACAAATCAGGATTGACAGATCTTGGAAAATACTATGTTGGGAAGACTATATAATTGTCTTTTGTGATAAGGCTACACTTGACCAACAGAGAAGAAAACTGTGACAAAGTAAATGAGCAAGCATTTTACATATACAATGTTGGTCTTGTTTTTAGAGATGGAATAAAAATGCTTTTTGTTATGGTTTTTGTGTTCTCAAAGGAAAAGTCACTGTTAGGAATGCTGGTTGCTGGAGTTTGTCAATAATGTGATGTTAGTTTTGTAAAACTTGCAAGCCTTTTGGCGAGTCATAAGGAAGCATTAAACTTTTCAAGAGAGCCTGATAAGCAAACTCCCTAAGTCCTCAAAGAGGAAGCAGTTCATGCCAGGTATTGGCCAAAAATAGCAGCTGGGATTTCACACAGTAAGCATGTGTCTCATCAGCATTCTGCAGCGCTGCCAAAGTTTGCTATAGCATGAAGGAGAAAGAAACAAAGAAACATAAGGAGAAAGGGGGGGGAAAGGAAGCTACTGAGAAGAAATATTGCATTTTAGCTGTTCGTTGCAACTATTTTGGTTTCCCAATGAACCTGAACAGCATCTTAGGTGATAATGTGGGGAAGCTAGCATTTTTGGCACCTGAGCAGGACACATTTGCAGTTTGGGCACTCTTGAAAGAACTAGTTTAAATGTTTTGCTGAACAGTGACAGAATGGAGTTTCTGTACTTTCCTAATGTCTTGCTGAATTGGGACCTTAGTCTGACTCCAGTGGTAAAAGTGCCCCCAAAAATTGTGGGTCTTCACCTTGGACTGCCATGGACCACACTCCCTTATTAATGAAGGGCTCACACTTCATATGTGCATAAGTGTCTGTTTAACTGCCCTGGGAGTATAAAGGGACCTTGAAGTGGCTGTAAATGCCACATGGTACAAGACTTTCTTCTTAAACAACAATCAAAGAAAAGGTAATTTTGTTTGTACAATTTGGTGGGGTTCTTTTAGCCCTGGACAACATAAAGTGTAGTTGCTTGAGAGAGATATTCAAAGGAAATTTGAGAAGACCCCTGCTTGTGATGCCTTTTCCTGGTCTTAAATTTGAGAGTCAAACAGAGTTAGAAGGAAAAAAGGGATTTTACCTTGGTATTTATTTTAAGGATCTTTAGGTGCACCACCTCCAGGTCAAATGCACCTCAATGCACACCACCATATACACCCCCAAAAGATCTGGCCTAACATTATAGGTCTTACTAATTAGCTTATCTATCAAAGATTCCCCAATGAGAGGCTCAAGTGAGCCCCCCTCCCCAAGGAACCTTCCCCTGGATGGTTCTATCTTGGTTTGCAGAATGTGTTCTGGAGAGGACCTTGGGGTCTGAGGCACACTGATCCCTAACTACGAAGCTTCTAAAATGTTTAGTCTTCTAGCTTGACAATCAAGTCCAAGAATGTAGGCAAAAAGCACTAAAGAATACAGAAGTTGTAAAAGGTATAAAAGGGGTAAAAAAGAAAAGGCAAAAAAATCATCATGGCTTCACTTGGGTCTGCCTTCATGTGATAATTGTTTTCACTGTGTCATTTAGAATAGCAGATATCTCCTCTGCCTCTGAAGAGCTCCCCTCTCCTTGGCAGCTGACATCTTTGCAACCCTGATTTGCTGGGGCTGACAGAAAGCCTGCTGAAGCCAAGGTGTTAAACTCCAATCATCAAAAAGTTGCCAAGGTGTGTGCGTCATGCCTTTTGAAGATGTAAAGCTGAGAAGTTCAGGAGGACGCATGGCACACAGGTGGCAGTGTGGCTGCCACCCTCCTTTTCCTAAGGAAAGAATCCCTGTGAGTTTTCCCCCTCAGTAGCTACAGCTTTCTCTATACACCTGTTCTCTCATACCTCACGTCCTACCAATAAATTCTGAATTAAGTGGTTAGACGCACAATGGTCTCAAAACATTAGGTTAGATATTTCATGAAAACAAGCATTGTTAGAGCCCTACCATACACCAAGACTAGTCTGCCATGCAATCCTCACCACCTAATGAAGAGTCTTTATGACCTCTAGGAGGAACTTGTTTGGCACATGACCTAAATGAGCAGGATACAAATGTTTGGGAACATTATTTGACCTCCTATTTCCAGAACTGCTTGTCTGTAGATAGTGGAAGTGTTGTGCTGCTTATTGCAGGAAGAATAAACTAATTTTCTGGCTTTTCTGTGTTGTAAAGGTCCTTCACAGCTACAGCTATGATGTTTGCTATCACACTGTGTCCTTGAGTGATGATAATACAAGTTCTGAAGTTTTGTCTGCAGTTATGGTTTAAGAAAGATCTGACTGAAAGCAAGATTTACAGGCTCTAAAGCATGTATGCAAAAATTCAGTTGCTCAAGGGGCTCTTCTGCTTTGTCCTCAGCACAGCATAAATTGTCAGGAAAGATGGGATCCAACTGAAGGCTCTAATGTTTCAGCTTTGTTGAAAGGGAAAGTACAAAAAGCTAAAAAAACCTTTTCTGGGGATGCCTTTGATACGGCTAAGGAAGTGGAGACTGCTCTGTATCTACCTGAATTCTACTTCTGAAAAAGATGAAATATTTCTACCCTTTGTACCTGTAACAGACACAAAACTGAAAGCTAGGGAGTCTCTATAGGCTTCAGGAATATTCTTCAGTCCATTTACCAGCTTAGCCTCTTATTCACTTTCAGACTTGCTTTGTATTTGGCTGAAAAAAAAAGGTGGCTTAAAATCAAAATACTTTAAATACTGTGCCTCAGTAACTTGCTGTGTGAATGTTGTGTGCAACTTCCCTTCCAGAGGATTATGGCCACATGACGGCAGGCTGGAGTTTCTGCTGGGTTGTGTCATGAAATATCTTTACTTTGTGTAACTCTTTTGACCACCAACAAATGACTTTTTTTTTCTGGCCTGCCTTCTGCTTTAATGTAGAAGCATGTAGTAAATATTCTGAAGGCAGGGCTGGGAGTGGGGCTTCTAAGCCATTTTGGTACTTTTGATATCTCTAAAACAATGTTGCTAGGCTGCTGTTTATTCCAGCAATGCTTATCTGTGCTGTGGTCAGAGCCACCCTAGAAATAATAGTCATATTAATGGCATCAACACCTTTTCAAATCAATTAATCCCCTGGAATTCTCCTGGGAGGAGGCAAAAAGGAGGGGAAGAACAGCAAACTCAAAAAGAGACCTTTGAAAATGGTTAGCTTGAGTCCATAAGATGAGAGAAAACTGACAAACTGTCCAAACATAGAGTATTTTGCAGCCTCTAGAGAGGTGTCAGGCTGGAATATGGTGCTTATGGGGCAGAACCAGGGATTGAGTGTAGGTTTAGCAGACAGAATAGAGGGTTTCTTGTGACCTGGCATGAGGCTCATAGAAGCAAATCAAGGCAGTTGGCCAGAACAAGGTGTTTCTAAGAAATTGTGTATGTTTGTGTTCTGTGAACCTTTGTTTCACTGAGCTGCAAAGCTGAGAGGAACCACCAGGTGTTGAAATGGAGACAAACGTGCAGGAGAAGCAGCAACTGGGAATCCCAGAAGCTGATCTCACCTTTAGATTCCATATAGCTTGTAACCAGGCAAATCTGTATTTCTGCTTTTTTGTTCCTTGGCCTTAAATTGCAATAGCAGTAATGAAACCTTCACAGTTCACTTTATGCTGTAGGTTCCTTTATTTGTGTTTGATTGGGCTCTGGGAAGTAATTCTTAAAACTTTTATTCTACAGCGAACCTCTGTTTCCATGTATCTCTAAGAACTCCTCTTTGCACCTTTGTCTTCCAGTACTGGTCCAGCTGAACTGAGTGCATTTTCCCTTTCCTCTTTTCTGATGAGTGAGGATGAGAACAGGCTGAGCTGGTCCAGTCCTGCTGCTGCTCAGGATTCTCCTCCCACATCTCTATGTTTGTTGCCTATCCCATGTCAACCTGATGTTTAAAAAAGTCTCAGACCCTGTCCTCTCTCCTCAGAGCAAGAGTAGTCACTGCATATTTGAAGAGGTTTCAGTGACCCAAGGAAGAGATTTTTTAGGAAGGCTGGGGTTTGTTTCCACCTTATGTGGCATAAAATGAAGTCAGGCAGGAACAGCAAAATTTAGGACTTTATAAATGTTTATTACCTTGGCCATGTAATAAAGATGTCACTCTGTTTCATTAGCTAAAGGTGTGTGGGACTGTTGTCTCATGATATACCACCTCCACTAGCAAAATATGCTTTGAAATGTAGAAATTGATTCAAAGTTTCCAAGTGATTATGTCCATTGCCTTGTTCTACAGTGGCAGTTAGTCTTGAAATATCTTAAAAAACAATAATGATTGACAATGTATAAATTCTTTCCTTCTCCTTAAGTGTTTAGTAAATTACTGAGTGCTTTTCTTCTTGTAACAAACATGTGAACAGATCAGCGATGATTAAATACTAAGGTCTGCTTCAGAGAAAAATAACATTAATATGGTGGACTGTTTTAGAAATGGATATCTTCTGATTGATAATGAAACCAGACAATGCAAATCAAGTGGAAAAGAATTAGAGCTGATGCCTGGCAGACTAGTTGTTTACAAGATTCTTCTGTGTGCTCTAATGTGTGGAGTATTTTTGCCAAGATTTACTAAATGATGAAATGATACTGCAATTAGAGTTAAGACTGGCAGGGACCTTTGTTAAAATTCTGCTATTTCTTCTCCAAAACATAATCAATTAAAAAAAGGCCTTTGAAAATAATGAGAACAAATGAGAAGTCAGGAAGAAGCCAAATAATCACTTGGCTAGTTCTGTTTGGAGAAACCGGAAAATTCTTCCCAGTCACAATTAAAAATTAAATTACACAAATTATGTCCTCTATTCTGCAAGTTCATGGGGTAGATGTGTCTGAAAGAGAGAAATAGCTATAAAACTGCCTACTTCTCTGCACGAGAGAAGCCAATAAAGGTCAGGTTTAACCTTCCCTATAACCAAAATCAACATATTATGAACAAATGATTAAAAACCCATTTACTTCTCTAAGTATTCACTATCACCAAGTGAGATCCTTAGAGATAGCTGATGATTCTAAAACTTATCACAGACCCAAGTGTGTGCTTATAAATATTATTATCAAATTATTGATTTGCATAGCCTGAGCACACATCTACAGTCTGAAAAGGGAAATGTGATACCCCAGGTAAGTAGAGCAAAACTCTGAATGAAACCAGGTGGCTGAAGAGAACGTAGATGGGTTGTTAGGTTTGGTTTGGTGTCTGTTTTCTTTTTCTGTGTGATTGGATACTGAGGCTGAGGGTTCCACTGGCACATCATTCCCTACTTCCAGGTCACACAGATTCACTTAAGGATTGAGCAGCCTAGCTGCCACTAATGAATTTTTGAGATGTCCTCACAAGCTCATCTGAGAAAAATAGACCCTCAGTTTTCTGTAATACCTAAAAGTTTTAGTCATTAGTCCAGAATTTGAAGTCATGCTCTGGAAAGAAAACAAACAAATGAGCCCCCCACCCCTGACCTGCAATTCTTATGCCTAGATACCAAAAATTGGAGAAGATTCAACTAACTTTGGGAAACCAGACTTGAACCGAATTGTCTATTGTAAAAATGGGAGTCTAGAGCATTTTAAAATGAGACTTCTAAAAGCTCTTCAATTTCATTCCTACTAAACTTATATGCAAAGCTTTTGAGGCTAGGATGAGTGGCAACAAGATGGATTATTCCATTCACACAGTATAATAGTAATTAAATGTACAGTGAAAGCCTTTAGAAGATTCTGCCAAAATTACTGAAATTATATTGAGCCAAACTCGTGACTAGTGCAACTCCATCTGTGTCAGTGTTCCTGCTCCATCTAAGCATGGAGAGATGATGAGTCATAAGGAAAAGTGTATTTCCAAGGAAAGAGAGGGAAAATGGGTAATTGTAGTACAAATAGGAAGCAAGTTTCTAAAATTGTGTTTGACAAAAGACAGCGTTCTTTGGTATTTTTCCAGCTGGTTAAAATTTAACTAGTTTCAGGAGGCAGCGTACAGAGTTTGGTCAGAACTAGTGTAGGGAGGGGAAGCTTTTCATAAAGAATTGCTAACAAATGGGATTCAACACTCAAGAGGCTTGGATGGCCTATTAATTCTGGTCCTGGCTTTCTTCCAAAACAACTGTGCTTCTCTTAATTCATGGCTAATTTCTATCAGAGATACCAAGAGACCATTTCTTTTTTCGACAGAAAGCATCCACATTTCTTAAATGGATTCGTGCGAGGGGCTTTAGCGAGCAGACATTGATTGGCTTCTCTCTGGGGCCCAGTGGAGGCCCGATGGGTTCTGCTTTGACACAGGCAGCAAATGAAATATGACCTCCTGTAAACGGGCCTGAGCTTTTGGGCCTTTGTGGAATCTGGGAGCTAAGGACCTTTTCAATCCCTTTTAATTAATGAAGTGATTTGACTTGACTGAGATTACACTTACAATAATGAATTAAAAAGTAATAAAAAGAAATCTCTTAACAAATATGCAACAGGGAATGAGGACCAAATTCAGTGCATATCTGATCCCCACTGTATATCTCATTTCTGTGTGCACTTCAGATCGATAGTTTTAAAAGGGAGGCTCTTATTTTCCAAGCACTGACATCTGCATGTTTCATTTTTTTCAAGTGCTTTTGTATAGAAGATTAAAATTATGATGATCTCATATGCTTGGATGATTAGTCCTTTCTTATCTCTGTTGTGCTAAATCTCTCAATTTCTCAGCTTTCTTGACATCTTATCCCAGCCACCTCTGTGCTGTATTTTCTCCTGTGGTATGGCACGATTTTAGCCACATTTTGCTGCATACCAGTGAGCAGTGGTCACTGTGTACATTTTGTAATGGGAATGCAGTCACTCAGTGTCGCTTCTGATGTGCACATAGTGAGTGTGAATCTGTGTCCAGCCCAATTTAAATGATTCCCCTCTGTATTACGTCTGAAATCATGGTTGCATTTTTTTCCCACCCCGTTCTTTGTACTATAAAGAAACATCCTGTATAAATGATCCTAAATTTCTTTGAAGAACATTACATTCTGACTCTGGTAGGTATGCCATAATTTTGGAGACATAACTCACTGTCATCTCCTTTTTTTCCAGTCTGTTTTGAGTTCAGGTGTGATTTAAATCTGTGCAAGTCTAGAAAAACTCCACAGTAATAGTTTGGGGCCATTCCTAGGACTGTGGCTTGGATTTCTCCCCGATGTCATGTTTCAAAGTTGTCAGAAGTGTCTTACCAGCTGAGAGGGTGCTTCATTTGAACAGTCAAAGCAGTTGCTGAAATGGAAGGAAAATATAGGTTGATGGAATAAATGGATCAAAGCCTCTGTATTCTTGGCTGAACTTGTGATATCCAGGGGCTTTCAAGAATATGAAGAGTATTTAAGTGCATAGATGAGGTTAGTTAGGAAAAAACATGGAGAAAACTTCATTCCAAGAGTTACATTTGTGCATTTGTATTGTGTGTTTGTTCATGGACATGCACAAAATACTGTGTGTGAGCACATCACAGTGCAGTGTGACACACAGAGGGATCTTGGAGCCTTCCGCTCACAGGATTTCCATTGTAAAGAAACTGCAAGGCCACCATAGTAATCAATCTGCTTTATTATATTATAGGATGTGCTTGAAGTTCAGTTAATTCAGTTTCTTTCCTTTTATCACAGCCTCGTTGTCTTCCTTTGCTACAGCATAGATTTATTCTGTTTTAATTCTTCTCACATATATTGTCTATAGGAGCCACTCTATTTCTTTTTTCTGCTATAAAAAAGAAATGCCATCAATATAAGGTTGAAGTAGAAAACTTAAAATTGTCAGATTTCTAAAAATTGTTTCATCATTTGACAGACTAGAGAAAAACAAGAGTACAGATGTCATAAAGGCCTTGTGTGTGATCCACTGGGAGCTCATTAAAAAGCAGTTACACTTAGATACTGTTAGGTTTTTAGGATGAGAAGCATCTTGACACGTAGAAGAGGAGGATTTAGAGTGGTAAACACTGAGCAGTAACGTAGCAATTGTTTGAATAACAAAGCATAATTTCTATTACAACTTCAGTTTTCAGCATTTACAGCTTGGTTAAGATGCCACTTAATTACACAAATTTGTAAGAAATATCTCCTTAATTGCTGATGTAGTGGGAGAATCCACAGAGAGGTGGTTATCATCTACTTTAATCTGCTATCTATTGCTTAAAAATAAGTGACCTAAAATTAAACCCCGCTGCTCTCTGGAGAAGTCTCCTTGCAGATTGAAGTTTGGAACTACAATAGTTTTAAATGCACATTCAGACTTTTAGACTAATTGGAAATTAGAATTCATCAGTGAATGAACGATCAGCTGTTTTTAATAAACGTGATTTTACTGGCTAGGGGTACCTAGGGATACTCTGAAAGAGCCACCCATGGTTTATAAAGAGTTAAACCTACCGAATGCAAGGTTCGTAACTACATTTTCCTTTGAAACTTTTTCCCGGTACTTTTAAGCCAACACTACCCATTTGGCAAGTACACTCTGGGAAGATTTAGTAACTCTCTTATTCTCACCATTATTCTACAGTAGCTGCTGCAGCTGGGAGCTTGAATTACTGCGGAGAGCGTGCGGCAAACACGGACGGCTGCGGTGCGGCTGTGAGCAGGGGAGGGATGGGTCCCAGTCCCTCGGGATGTGCGGGGAAGGAAGGGTCCCAGTTCCTCGGGATGTGCGGGGGTTCCCGGGGCTGTCGGAACCCGCACCCAGCGTCCTGTAAGAGCTGCACCCGAGGCGAGCGTGTGCTTCGCGGCAGGTGCGGGGCCGTGCGGGGTCCGGGCCGTGCGGTGGTGGCACGGCACCAGGTGGCAGCAGCGCACCGGGGATGCGGAGCCACCCGCGGAGGAAGCGGCGGACTGGGAGCGGGCCCCTGGAGGGAAGTTTGAGCTTGGATGGAAAGCTTCCCCTCGGAGAAATGCCATTAGTGAGGGTGGCTGGAGTGGTCTTGGTTGTATGGGAAGTGAGGCAAAGTAATATATTGATGTCTCAACTTAGAAATGTCCGAGTCTGATAGCTTTATTAAGCTTCTGCTTATAGCTGTGTGGCAGGTGACTCAAAGAAGAAAATCGCCTAGGAGGTATCTCTGAGGGAGGTGGCAAGTTGTCTGGAGCACAGGAGGATGGAAGCTGCCCATAAGTTACAGATGTAAACACGTACATGCACGCGTTTACCGCATATGACGGTAGTACCTCAGTTTAGTTATCTTAACATCCCAGTGCCACGAACTTACTGCAAAGTAGATATGCTCATCTTCTGTAGGTGGGTCTGCTGTACTTGGTTTTCAGAAATAGTTTGAGTTAACTGGAAAATAGCCTTGAGAACAGAGATATCAGGAAGGAGGGGAAAGAAAAAATAGATGTATTTATTTGGCAAAATGTGAAGAGGTCACTGTGGTTGGCTGCCCACCAGAGAAGGCAGTGATAGCAAGAAGTTTTCTAAAACTTTGAATACAATCAAGGAAAATGGAGGAATGATACTGGGGAAGGTATGTGAGTGAGACTATATTCGAGCACCTTATCAATAGGTAGACAATCTAGATATGGGGAAATGACTGTTTAAAATAATGCAGAAGGAAAGATTCAGGAGTGACACAATGGGTGAGTAAAACCTATTTTCTCTTCCAGAACTTGGGAGCAGTGGGAGGAAGAAGGCCGTGAGGCAGGAACAAAATTTTATGGAATGGTAAAAACTTTAGTGTAATGGAAAGGAAAATTATTTGGAAAAGAGAGTTGAAGGATTATGCTGAGAATGAGAAAGAGACAACTGAGATCTCTTTTAGGACAGCTGGAAGAGAGGCAGAATGAACTGGAGAGGGCCACCCTCAAATATAAAGTATATTCCATCCTCATCAGTACGTTAGCAGGTGAATTGCTGAGAGCTCAGAGAACCTGGCAGAGTCTGGCATTTGGAAATTAAGTTCCTCGTTGGAAATATGTGCGTATTATTTTCTAATGTGGAAACTTTGGGCTCTGTGGCCCATTTACCTCCAGTTTCCCTTAAATCAACTCTTTGGGTGTCACTAGTTTGATATTATATCTGAGATTTATTGGTGAGATTTGTGCTGTGCTGCCATATTCCAGTTCCAATGTGCACTGTGTTCCCTGGCAGCACTCATTTCTATGATCCCTCCAAAGTCCTATGAGGAGGTGATGACAATATTTCATAAGTTTCCCTCCATGGATCCAATAGTGCTTTATGATAGCCGTCAGCATCCTGATTCTCCCTGTGTAAACAGAGACTCTGTGCCAAGGATTAGGGGAAGACATGAAAGACAGGTCCATTTAGTCACTGCAGCATGACGGGCTGCACGTACAGGAATCCCCCTTGGAGAATTTCTGCCTTGGTGTTTGCCAGAAGGTGCACCCAAGGAAAGGTGTCCATGCTATCCACAGCCTCTGCTCCCCTTGCCTGATGGAGACAGCTCACTGGGCTGTGCAGCTGGGCTCTGGCCTGGCACACCTATCTTTGTGATGTGTGTGGATTCAGATTATGCACATTTGCTTTGATTGACAAATTAAACAAGAATAGGAATTCGGAAAAGCATGATTTCAGAAACAGTATATCATCCTAAATGCACCACTAGGTCACAGTGTTTAATGCAGCACTTACCTGTGGCAGTATTTACATTATGTTGCATCTTCCCTGCCTTGTACCGTGTGATCCTCTCTCAGCACATTGCCCTCTAGTATTGTCTAAATAAATACAAGACGAGTCAGCTATAGAAATTGAGTTATTTTTACTATTTTCATGTAATAACTGTGAGCCCTGCAGGCCTAGTGCTGGCAAAATACCACAGATTTGTCATTTGGAAACAGAAATTTCTGTATAATTTCCCAAATAGAATTTTGGTCCCCTCTGCTGCACTGAATTTGTTATTGTTGCATGTTTTTGCTGGTGTTTCTAATGAGCTGTTAATGAGCTGCTAACTATGTATGTAAATTAAATGGGGTTAGACATTGAAAGGTTATCAGGAAATAAAATGCCATATAATACTTCAAAGTGATATAAAATAAATTAGTGTATTTAATTTTGCTGGCACAAAGCTGATATTTAATAACCTGTGGCCTCAATTCTTCTAAATGATGTTAATTTGAAACATTTTCAATCTGTACCCTGAGTGACACAGCAAACAAGTTCTTTCATTCCCCCTTCATCAGGAGATATATCTGTAGTGTAGGTGTGGGTTCCTCTGTGCTTCAACCAAATGATCAAGTTATTAAAGATAATTTGAGACCAGTGAAGCTTAATGTAAATATTTTTGTTATGATTTAATACAGCAGGTTAAGGATGTGGCAATGGTGAATGCTTTAGCTGTGGTGATCTTTTGGAAATTATGATGCTGGCAGCTTAGCTGTCTTTCTTGTCACTTGTGGTTGTATTTTAGCACCCCAATAACAAAGTGTTGTGGAGCAGGCTTTTCACAACACAAAGCTGCTGTGGTGGAACTGCTTTCACTGAAGGTCTCCACCACCTTGCAAAGAATGAACAGCACAGCCTTTTCTTTAGTGTCACAGCCAAAAGATCTTAAAGAGCTGGTGAGGTGCAGCTCTGGAGGTTCACTAACCAAGATATCTCCTGTAAATATTAATATTTCCATTAGAGGTATGGGTATCATAGGACAATCATAGGCTGATCTTCTCCATGCATCTGACTGGGCAGGCATTAGTTAGGCTGAACAATCCATGTTTTAATTCACTCTTCACCTGAACCTTGTAGATATGCAAAGCAACCAGGCATCAGCTCCAAGCTGTATTGCTCTGACTGTGGTAGGTACAAAAAAAAGTCCAGGCTAATTTATAGTTTGGGCAATTAGGAAGCTGAAAAACAGTACCAGAGTGAAAAATCTAGGGTTCTGCATCACAAAATGTAATTTAGTCATTTGTTTGACAAGTGTAGTTTAGCTTAAATAATGTAAAAGAATACTTCAGAGTATGCTAGCAAATGTTCTGCAGTATGTATTGTGAAATTAATGAGGTTGTGGTAATATGAGATCTCACTACCACACTTTGCCATTAAATGTTTCCTAAAAAGTAGGACAGGGCACAATTCTTTATGGTGGCTGACTCGTGAAGAAGTCTGGTTAGTCTACTAGGAATCTGCATTATTCTGCCAGACTTCAGTGCAAATAGGTATTTACTCCCTCATGTTGAATACTACAGTTATGCACAAAATGTTTAAATCTGGCTTTTCTTTGTCATGATTTGAATGTTTGTATTTTTTGCAGAATGTTATGCTTAAGTTAGTAGTAGTATTTAAATCGTCTTGGAAACCAGAAGAATTGGTAGACAAAAAGAACAACATATATAACCATGCTGCTTTTGCTTCTCATAATTTCCCAGAGTAGCTGCAGGAATTTCACCATATTTTACTGCTATATCTATGTCAGAAAGATGGACTTTTTCTCAGTTTCAGTCAACGTAGAGATCTGGGATAACATCCTTAACTATACTTTTTCAATACTTACATGGAACCATCCATTGTGTCACTGTGTGATGCTGAAAAAAGGCAATTTCAATTTTTTTCTTTTTTTTTTTTTTTTTCCTTCTATTCTGGACTGAGCCATCCTTGCTGCTTGCAGAAAATAAGATATATAATTTATGTTCATTTCCCAGAAGACTGACAACTTTGTCCTAAAAGCCTATAGGGACTTTAGTTCTCCAGAGTCAGCACTCCAAAGACTAGTAACATAAAGCAGCACTCCACTGCAGACAAACTAATCCTCCAACAATGTTTCATTCAATCAAAAAATGCTGCAGATTGGAGGTGTTATTGCATGCCTGTGTTTTCAAGAGATTATTGTGAATGAACCGTATTTTCCACTGAATAGTAACAGCAAAACAGCTTACCCATCTAAACATTTCCCATGATAATTTTGCCCTAAATGAGCAAAGATTGGGAAACCAGCAATTTTTTGTTTTAACCTTTCTCCCTTTGAGTATGCAAACAAAGCTGTTTTGAAAAAAATTAATATTTGTGGTTTAAATTCTAAAGTGAAATTTATTTTATGTGGTACCTGTTTTTATCTTTGACTAAATATGAAAAAATTACTGAGAAGCCTTGTTATAACATGTTTGAATTTATTTTGCCACACGTACATCTAGATACTTTCCCCATGTATGTGTTTTGTTTTGCAAAATCAAGACCTGGTGGATCTTTTCCAGTACATGCAGTTTTCTACAAAATTTGCATTAACTAAATGTTCTGCTTTGGACAAAATCTTGTTTCTGATGTCATGATCTTAGTGGACTGCCCATACCCTGTTTTTCAGATGCTCAGCTATCCTGTGTCTGATATCCTATATTTTGTGTCTGAAAGCATTCATGTGTGTCCTGATGATAGAGCTGAATATTTAAAAACCAAGATCTGTCTGCAGAAGGAGAGAGTGTGGCTAAAGCCTGCATGGCTGAGATGACAGGTCAATTCCCAAATTTGCCATTCCCTTCATTAAAGGCTTGAGGCTGATCCAAAGGGGCTCACAAAGGGGCATAGCCTTGTGCCAGTCTTAGGACAGTTTGAAAGTTCCTCAAGTCCTCCCCAAAAAACTCTTTGGTCAAATGCACAAAGATAAATGATGGTCCAAATGCTGTTTTTAGTGAATGCATTTTTTAAATAGCAAAACTCTCAAGTCCCTGCAAATTATTGTCAGATGTGGCAGGGACTAATAGCGTGGCTCAGGGGCCTGGTTGTGTCCCTCTTTTCAGGCCTGTTTGGGAAAAAATGGGCCTGTTCAGGCCTGCCATGTGTGCCTGCTGTGATGAATATCCAGATATTGAAGTGGTATCTGTCAGCTGGATGCTTTTCCACAGTCCCATAGTTTATTCCTAAAAGAAAAATCCCAGCAAGGTAATGAAACCACCTGAACTGTTAATCGGAAGCCAGGGATGGGTCGGTGCCCTGTGAAATCCACATTACCAAATAATCTAATGACACAGTGACTGCTTTAGTTATGGGCTGCTCTTTATTTCTGTTCATGTCTTATTGCTTCTTAGCAATTAAATGTTCTGGTTTTAAGGCTCAGAGCCAAGCTTCATATAGCAGAGATGAAGTTTCCACCTAGATTAAGAAGGTTTTTGCTGTGAGCTGCCATCAGGTACTGCAAGAGTACAAATGGACACTTACAGTTTATTAAACAGGGAACCACTCCACTGATGCACACCATCCCACCTGGCATTTTATATGGCTGAGATTGAAGATCAGGGGATAAAGGTGTGATCATAACAAAAGCAGTGGGGGTAGGGAAGTGGTGGTGATGGAATGTTTGCACTAGTAATCGCTTTATGAAGAAAACAAAACGAAGAGGGGGGAGAAGGAAGAAAAGAAAAATTAATGCATGGGGGGAAGTGTGTGTATTTATGAACCAAACCTTCTTTCCATAAAGTGAGGGGGAAAGGGTCTTTTAGCCAAAGGAGGTCATTCCATGCAAACCTCTAAACTAAAGAGGATTTTGGAACAATGAAAGAAGGGGGGGGAAAGAGTCTGTTTCTTACACTTTAATGATTTTTTTGCTGCTCATAGATAGCAACTGGAACTCCACACTATTAGCCACAAATGGCATTTTGAAATGACTTTTTTTTTTTGGGCAAACCCAAAAGACATTGCTAAGATTTACATTTTCAAATATATGCTGACCTTTTTTTCCTCTTTCTTTTAGTTCATTTGTCATCAGTATGTAATTGAATCAATATATTTCCTGATCAACCCAAAGATTGAATAAGGTCATGGGAAGCCATGTGTGGACATTAAAAATCATTATTTTACTCAAAATGAGCAGAGATGGCATAGACCATTCAGAGTTCCAAATGAAATTCTATTAGATTCTATTACACTTTTACAATTATAGAGACGTTCCAATATTACAAGGGGAAATGAAGTCATAATAAAAAAGCCCAGAGGTGTATTACAAAGAAATGGGCATACTATTTTTCTAGTTAAAAACTTGATGAAAGGAGCTCTGCTACTTTTCAGTTGCTGAGATGTGACCTTGTTCTTAAAAAAAAGAAAAAAAAAAAGGCAAAAAAAAAAATACCAGGAGCCAGTTTTCTTCTAACCATTTATGCTTCTTGTTTCACAGCGTGTTTCTAAGGAGTATAGAATGTTTAATCTGATTTCAATTGTAAAAATATTTATAGAAAGATGCAAGGAAATGGGTCTGATATATTTAAACACAAATCATTTTAGTGTCTGATACTGGAAAAGTAGTTTTGGGGAGCTGCTTGCCTGTTTGTGGAAGCTGGAAAGATAGGAGCTTTTGGAATATAACAGATATGAATACGATCATTTTATATGCTTTCCCTGACTGGTCCTCTTTACTTCATCTCCCCACCCTCACTAAAGTGTTTGGTAAAGCTGCGAGTTTTGGATTTGAGGTGAAATTCTAGAATTTTTTGGGAAACCCAGAATTGGTGTCTGACAGGGAATCATTCCTACATTTTGGAAGGCAGTTGTGCACTGACATGCAGATAAGGATAAGGTTACTTCAGAGTTTTAAAGGCACAGTCATTTTATGACCAAGGACTTGGCATTCCATGGAGAGGAGTGGAAGAAAACAGTTTGTGGAGTTCAAGCTCCATCCCAGATCTGCAGGAATGGGGAGGGCTTGTGCATCATCTTTTTTTCAAGATTCCTGCAGGCTGTTTGCATTAGTTCTATACTTAAATATGGTGGCCTAGGTGATAAGGAGTTTCTCTGCCACTGCATCCAAAGGAATAAGGCAAGGAGTATTGAGACTGTTCAGAGACAAGTTAATTGAAAAATGAGGCAATGAGTTGTTGCCCGAGATACACAAGGAATAGAGGAAAATGGTGTGGCATATTCCAATCTCCTAACTACATAATGAAAAGTTACTAAGGAAATACAAAACTGAGGAATGGAGATGCAGAAACAGTGAAGATCAGGCATTTGGAGTCCTACTCCTTCTGTAAGGTTTCTGGATATCTGCTGAGAAAACCAGGGTTGTGCTGGGAAATGCTCTTTGGTGCATATGTGGATGTGTTTGTGTACAGGATTCTAGACTGACACAGGCTGCAACGGTGTCTCAGTTTCTATGAGGGCATGAAGAAGGAAACAGGGTCTTCCACACAGTTTTTCTGGTCTGTAAGTCAGATAGCAACTTTAAAGGCATCTATTAAACCCTAGAATAATGTGTATTACCCACCACAATAAATTAGTCATTTTCAGAAATAAACACTTCAGAGCTCATCAAGTGGAGCATGTGAAGGGGTGAGATAAGAAGCATAATCTCTTCTTTCTAAGGTGTGAGACACTAGCAGAGCTGCTCTGGAAGAATTCCTAGTAATTAGGTTGCCATTTGTTTCCTTTTTGCATGGTGAAAGGCAGAAGCTGTGATTCAAGACAGAAAGAAGTACTTGAAGAGCCCCCTGGTAATGCCAATGAGAGTTGGAGCATTAATCTTCCCTAGTGTTTCCAATGTTACCTTTGACAATATTCTGTCGGTACCTGAGCTTGTTTCTGCAAGTTATGAAGTCATCTAGGGTCCCTCCAGGTACTTTTCAGACAGTTTACTCAGACAAGTCAACAAACTGTGGTTATATTTCCAAAGGTGACTGAGCCATGCTGCTGGCTGAGTGCTTTCTGAGCACATTTATGATTCAGCCTTTATTTCAAATCATTGCATAAATGGAATGAATTTGTAATTTCAGGACATAGATCACATGTGGCTCTCCTGGAAGCTGCCAAGAAGTCTGTTTAAATGTGCAACAAAGGATAGGCTTTCTAATATGTTCTGCTGGTGCCATTAGGGCTTTTCTCCAGACACTTATTATGGATACATTAAATATCATGGAATCATAGAATGGCTTGGGCTGGAAGGGACCTTAGAGAACATCTGGTTCCAACCTCACTGCCACGAGCCGAGACACCTTTCACCAGACCAGATTGCTCAGAGCTCCATCCAACCTGGCCATGAATGCTGCCAGGGATGGGGCAGCCACAAATTCTCAGGGCAACTTGTTTCAATGCCCCAACACCCTCACAGTAAAGAATTTCTTCTGTATATCTAACCTAAACCTACTCTCTGTCTGAAACCATTCCCCTTGTCCTATCACCACATGTTCCTGTAAAAAGTGCCTCTCCAGCTTTCTAGCAAGTTGCCTTCAGGTACTGGAAGGCTGCACTTAGGTCACCTTGAAACCTTTTCTTTCCCGGGCTGGAAAAATCCAATTCTCTCAGCCTTTTCTCATTGGAGAGGTGGTCCAGTAGGTGTTGTCTTGGTTCTGGATAGCAATCCTGCATCTGCTATTTGGACCTCATAAAGGGCAAATCTGGTTTTCTTCATTTTTGTTTCTGTACAGTGTTGATCCTTTTTTCACCTGGGGAAAATACTTCTTAACAGGTTGATGGTTTTTGGCACCTTCTCATGACTTAGACAACTTGGCAGCTTTCAATGAAATAGTTGCAAAACATGTTTTAGCAGTATGAATGGCTGCTGAATATTTGGTAAATGAATGCAAATCTAGATTCTTTCATGTCTCTCATGGAAGTGGTAATCCTGAAAATGTATCTTCGCTTGCCTTCTTAAAGCACCTTGCTGGGATAAATATATTTTGAACTGTAAGGCATATACCTTACAAGGTTCTGTGTTAGGCCTGTGAAAGGAGTTAGTACAGAATGCAATGAAGAGGAAGAAAAAAATCTCTTAAAGGATTGTGTGGTCTGTACTAAATCAGGCTGAAGTCACCTCCAAAGCAGGAGACTGATCTTGAATCTTGAGCACAGATTTCTACCTGCTACCTTGAAGTCGTGCGGTGAGATTTGTTTTAGGCCCGTTGTGTAATGAAAATATGTGCAAGTGTCCTAGCAGCTTTTAAATGGGTAAGTAATAATTGATGAAACAGTCAATTGCTGCAATGACCTCCCCACACCCTCCTAGCAGTTACTGAGACATTAAAGTGACAGAGATGGGATCAAGCTAGCAAGTGGGAATGTGCATTGCTGTCTTCTCTGGATGATTTCCAGTCACTGCAACTATTTTGAGCCCAGAATACCGTGTGATAGTTTTGAAAGCAAATGCCTAATGAAAAACTGAATTTAAGTGCCATGACTGTTTAGTGGGCTTTTTCTCCTACAAATACTTACAGTTTTGCCATTATTCTTACCCTCTCTGTTCATTTGTCAGTGTATTTTTTTCCATATGGATAAAATAGAAAAAACAATTGGAAAAATTAGAGAAGTTTTTTTTTTAGCCTAAACCTTTGTCCAGCCCTATTTAATATTCTTCGTTCTTTCACAATTTGAACCACAATAATTCATTTTGGCAGTCACCTTGCAAGAAAACAGGCGAATATTTTGCACTAATTTCACAGAACTGAATCTGAAGGGCAAATTTTGCTTTCCTGTCTTGTTCTGCAGAGTACCTGCCCTCCTTCATGAGGAGAGCTATTTGAGTCTGACCTTAAATGATTTGTTGAAAGCCAGAAAAGCAGTCAGTGTTAGAGTGGAGGAATTTTGGCTTCTAATCCAGAGTTCAAATGACAAAACCATATATCTGATAAAATGAAACTTAAACCTGTGATACTGCATACCATATAGCACATTTAAAATGCATTTGCTTCCCCACCCCAGGTGCTTCAATAGCTCCAAAATAACTTTTAAAAATAAATTGTTTATTGAAAGATTAAGGGCATTTTATTGACTTTGCAGTTATGGCCAATTTCACTGCATTTTTGTGACAGTATCTAGTCACAGATAGTCTCTTTGCTACGTGTGATGGTTTTATTATGTGAAAGAAGTCTACCTACTGTTTATCCTTCCCTTGCTCTCATCCTCAGAGTCTCCCAAGTTCCTCCAATGCTTTGTATGTCAAACGATCTCCCAGTCTCAATACAAATCCCTCCTTAAGAGATGACTTCTGTGCAGATTTCCTATAATGATTCCCCCAAGATCTCCATACTGATTTGAGACAGGGCTTTTATCTATTGTAGCACGTGTGGTTGATGACACAATTTCTGAACCTAATACTTCTGTGTTCAGAACAGTTTTGAAAAAATCTTTAAGAGAAAAAATCAAACGCTCTTTTTTTCTTTTGCTTGTCTTTTTTTTTTTCACCATGCCTCTCTAAGAAAAAAAGCTTACTTCAAAAGCAAGGTAAATGAACAGATCAACTCCTAAATATGCCGAATAAAAGTTGGTTCACAAAAAGTTTAAATATGAATATCTTTATTAAAACCCTGTAGTGTCCCCCACATCCAAGTGTGCGTAGAACTCCAGTGAAAGTGAGCGCATCTGTAAACCTTTGCACTTTGGTGGCTCTTGCAGCCTTCCTGACCTTCCTTTCCTGTGTGTGTGGGCTGAGCAAGGATTTGGGGTGCTTTTTTCAGCCAGGGTCTCCCTTTTGAAGAACAGGGGGAGTCTGCTCCTTGTGGGAGGTTCCCAACCGGGGAGTTTCTTTTGTTCAGATTTTTAAAGCTAGAGTTTAGTACTGTGCAGAGTGGTGCCAGTTCTACCTTTGCAGCGGAGCCTTTGCCCAAACATTAAGTTAAAACATCGCTTTCCATTCTCCCTTAGTTGACTAATTTTTTCTTTCCCTCCTCCACTGACTTCCATATTATCACAGATGGATTTTTTTCAAAAAAATCAAAATAATATGGGCTGTGCCCATTTGGTGGACAAGGAGGCACAATAAGTTGTGAAAGTAAGGGGTGTATTGTGTGGTAGTTGCACATATGACGGTATTGAACAGCCTTCTAAAGCACCTGTAGGCTGCTAATCTCTGCAAATGAGACAGAATTAGCTGACCTTTGGTCTGCTCTGGTAAGACAACTAATATGTTCAAGGAACTTTCTGGTAATGTTCTACATGAAGTCATGGAAAATGAAGTGGGGGGAAAAATACTTGGAAATGTTTTTATTCTGTAGTTTCTAAATTGACTTGTTGGGTTCTTTTTTTGAATGTTTATTACATTTGGAGGGGGAAAATTGACCAATAATGTAGTGATGCAAAGGACACTTTCTCCTAGCAGGGACTGGATGGATATTAAATCCCCAGGAGCCAAATAAACTCAAAGGAGTTCTGTAAAATGACACATTGTTGCAAGGGATTTTGTGACTTATGACCACTGTGCAAGTATGAACCAGCAAGCACACATAAATATAGACTTTGTGGAATTGTGGTAATTTTTAATCATAAGCCTAAAATTCTTACAGTATTTCTTCCGCTCCTGTTGAGTTTTTGACTTATGTCTGTCCTGTGGCTTCTGCTTGGCTTAGTGTGCTATAAAGGTGGAGTCATGGCTTTTTAATTTCAGCCCAAGAGAAGTTAGCTTTTGACAGGTGGTCTGAAAACATGCAAACCAGAACAGTTTTTCAAAAAAAAAGATACCCCTTCCCCTTGTATTTGTTTTGGATCCTTTGAACTGGAACCTCTGAGATAATAGGTGTATCATGGATATAGATCTATAATCCATGACCTTATTACAAGTGATAAATTAATATTTGCAAACCTAATTGCCTCACTAATGTGCACCCACACCTGTCCTAACTCACTACTTCCATTTTTCAAGCTGCCAGTGAAAGCAGCTGATCACCATTCTCTACTTAAATAAATCTACATTTAGTGGGCAGAGTGAAGAGCAATATCCTACTCACACCTATTAAAAAAGGTGCCATATGACATGTAGATAGAAATAGCTTGGAAAAAAATGTGGCTTAACCTAAAAGCTTTGACTAGAAAGCTGTTTAACTCACAGGCTTCACAGATGTACCACCTCGAAGCTAATGGGCCGGGACCAGTATAAATGAGAGGAGAATCTGGACACTTGTGTCAAAATACCCAGGACACTTTTTCTCTTGGGTGCTGGTTTCATTCCCCTGTATTCCAGTGCTTCTCATCCTTCCCTCTAGCACACTGTCCCTCTCAGCCACAGCCTCTCTGATTCCTACCTGTGTCTCACTTGGACAAGCTCACATTATCAGTCAGCAGGCACCTGACCAAGTGGAATTTCAAACAATAAATGCTCCTCTGTCGTTTAGCAAGGCATGCTTCTGCAGGATCTGGTCCTGTTAGATTGCCTGGGTAAAGTTGAATTAAATCACAGTGTGGCCTCAGTGTAACCTTTTGGTGATGCAGCAGGTTTTGTATTAGTCATATCTCTGGCTTTTTTTTTTCAGTATGGTCTGAAATATTGTGGTTGAAGGGAACAAACAAATACTTTTCTTGCTGCTTCTCCTCCTGGACTCTAGTCCAAAAATCCAAATTACATTTCTTTTTTGTATGGTCTAATAGCTACTCCTCTAGGCAATGTTTGTTTCCTCTGATCATCTTTGTACACCATGTGTTAATCCCACTTTGCACTGGTTTCTCCAACGTGTTTTATTCTCCTAAGTAGAACTAAGTGTCCAGTATGCATATTGGTCCCAGTGCACAGGTGTTTGGAACAAAGTGATAAATGGGAATATATTGATTAGGAAACTCAGCTCTAATTTCTCAAATGTCACTGAATAAGAGATCACTCTCGTGAAGCAGGATTGTCTAGTTTGAGTACTTCTAGGATTCTTCTGAAATCCCAGCCTTCTGTTTCAGAAATTATTAGTGGATTGCCAGTAAAAGAGCAGGGTAGAATGTCTTCAGTATCTTCAGGCTTCCTTCTCAAAACTAAACATGGTAGACTTAAAAAACAAACAAATAAACATAACCAGACAAACTCCCTTTCCCCTTTTCCTGTTTCCCCTCCCCCACCCCTCCAAGAGAACCCGAAACCCCCACAAAACCACCTTCTGCAATATTTCAGCCTTGTGTAACAGTCCTTAAAAATTGAAATATCCTTAGAAAATCACAGCAGATATGAAATTAGAATTTGTTTGGAAATCAAGTGCAGGGTCACAGTGAAGAGGGTAGGGAATTGAATGAGAATTTCCTTAAAGAAAGTGAGTATACTTCCAGAGGCATATAATGGGCTGATTTAAAATCTGATGTTGACGAAGAGAATAAATGTGGAAAGTCAGAGCAAGACAGTTAGAATCCTGTGTGTAAAAGCCACAGGTGATTCTTAATAGGCAGCAAATTAGCAGAAGGATAGACATTGCCATTCTTGTGACAATAGCAACACTTTCAGTTTTTATCAAGTTTTTAACTTAAAAAAATTAATTCAAGAGTAAAGCAAAGAATAGGAAGGTAATTGTGAATTAGGAGCCAAATTATGCCAGGCACAATTGAATAAGTTCTGACTTTTCCTACTGACAGACATGTATATTAATAGTTGGCACTTATTGAACCAAATATGAATATTCATCTTCATTTATATTTCAAGGCCTTTCATTCCTCAAGGACCACAGTGCTTTTGACCAATTTTCATCCACATTACTAAAATGACAGCTTTCACTCCTGGGCCCTGACAGAGGTCTGCAGAATTCATTGGAGGTCCTGGGAGGAGGGAACCAGCTCCCGCTCCCAGCTGTCCACAAACACTCATTAAGAGAGGCAAATATCCAGCAGAATCTCTGTGAGAATTTTTAATCACGCAAAGGCTCTGCTAATTAGGTAGCTGATGGGGCATAGAGAGCACAAGGACGAATTCTTTAAACAAAGGACTAGAAACTTTAAGAGCTTTAATTACTTGGGCACAGAGTTCATTTCAGAACTTGGGAGCAAATTATTCTAATAACAATAAGACCAAGTAGCAGGCCATATTAGTGAGAATTGTGTGGAAAAGTTCAATCTTCTTGGGCTGTCACAGCTGTGATTAGAGCGTATTGGAAACTGAGGGGGCTATAAAGGTATTAATAATAAACTTTATTGTGAACTGGGTTTGGTGCAGAAGTTTCCTATGCTCTTCTTTTCTGTGAGTTCTGCTTTGTCAGGGAGTACTGCCCTGTGTCCTACACCTCAAAATGCTGGCCTAGCTCAAGAGGTGGATACTTTTACACAAACAAAGAACAATGCCTATTTTCAAAACAAAATCCCCTCTTTTGTTTAATGCACCAGACTGTCGCCAAAACCTAACCGCTGGAAGTGTGTTGCTTTCTTGTAGGCTAGAAGAAAATCCCTTTCACTGTCTGAAAATTATGGGTTGGGGTTTTTTTGCTTGTTTTGTAAGTGCATAAAGAGCATGGCTGGGTTGTATGGTTTCTCCCAGGATACGGTTCAGGCTAAAACAATTTCCAGGATCCCTTTCTCTGAGATGGACTAAGAAAGAGTGAGAAATTGCTAAGGAAAAGGAAGATGCAGAAGCTTGAGGGATCCAAATTAGGGAATTGTGCTCTTCTACAAGTCAAGAAAATAATATAGAAAATACACAGCTTTCTTTCCCTTGGAAAGTGGAAAACAGCTGATGTGCTGCTCTTGTTATTGCTGCTGAGAAACCTTAGCAAGCTTGTCTGTAATTGAGCACAAGGAGCACATCCTGCCTGCATGCTGGATGAAAGCTGATTTTCCTTGGACAATATTTGGGGTGATGGGGTAGGAGAGGAGATATTTGCTGTCAGGAGCCTTGGACATTTACTCAGTCAGGGTAGGGGGAACCACTGTCTGCTACACTTGCTGTAGATTAGAAATCCTCTGTGAAGGTACATTTGGAGTGTTCATTTTTTTATGAAGGGATGGTGACTTGTCTGGGTTCACTCTGATAAGGAGAAAGCTGATAACTTTTAAAATGTATTTATATACATTTTAAGAAAACTGTTCTAAGCCAAAGGTTGCTCTTCAGTAGTTTTAGTGCAAAACACATGCAAGCGTTACTCATATGTTAAATGCTGGTGGAAATGTTAGTATCCAAAACCAACTTCTCTATCTAAAAGACTGCTCACTGCTGCTGGGAAGATGGGTTTGAATATGTCTGTTGAACATGGGTAAAGAGACAGGTGAAAATGTAAGTTGTGATAATTGAGGGCTAAATAGTCTCCGTGAATGATGGACTGGTGTTCAGAGTTGCAGAAAGAAATTGGAGAAGAAATAAAAAAAGGTACGTCTGCACAGAGAATTGGTCTGAGTTAAAGCTTCACTATCAGTTTTGAAACTTGAACAAATATTCTGCTTGTATTTGCTGTTGAGCTTGCTGCATGCTTTATCCACTGCAGAGGAAAGGCACTGCTAAAAAAACCCACTGCAGTCTGTGGCTATAGACAGGCTTTCGGTTTGTGTGGACTTTCCCCACATGAATAACCACAGGTCTGAGTGCAGTGAGTATAGAGCTGAGTCGTTCCATTAGGAAGTCGTTCTGCCCACTGTGGTCCCCCAGCCATTTGTGAGAGCAGCTAGACTAACAAAATGTGGTACTGACAGAAGAGCTTTTGCTTTTCATTGTTGCTTTTTGGTTTTCTTTTATTTCCCCAGACATCAGGTTAAGCTGACATGCAGGAGTAATTCTGTCACCTAAGATCCTAATATTTCTGACAGCAGTAAGAACAGAATAAACAAATAGGTATGGGAGAAAATGTGAACAGAAGATGGGGAAAGAAAAGTCCCATATAGTACCTTCTTTTAAAACAATCCTTTTGTAATTTTGAAAAGTACTTAAACTTCAGGTATATTGTGCTGCCATTCTCTCCCTGGATCCTTTGGGGGAGTTGGGAATATTGTAGTTTGATGCTCATTTCATGTGCTGCTCTGTTTCTCTGGCTGTTGCTTTTACCCACTTGCATGTCTGGCCTTGGACATGCAGCACACCAACAGTACTATCACCAGTTTGATTTAAACAAAAAATCCAACCCCAGACCAAAACTTTGTAAAGACCAGAGTTCAAGAGCATAGCTGAAACTAATTGGGGTTTTTTGCATAAGAATATATCTAATTTATTTTTATTAATAAGTACTGTCATAAATGTTAATATTTTACTCTTAAAAATTATATAGAGCAAGCTTTTCACAGTTATGTTTAACTTTTTTTTTGGGGGGGGAAATATAATTTGTGGCAAAAGTGCCTGACCCTGCTGCATCACCTCAGCTGTTAAGACTCAGATGAACAATCCAGATTTTCAGCAGTTCTTTCGTACGTCAGATCTCTTTACAATTTCTTTTCTTTATAAGAGTAAATTGTGTCTTTTTCTTCTGTCTTTTTTAATTGTAGATATTAATTGCCCATTTTGTGTGTTCTGAAACTATGCTCTTTCAACTTGTACAGAGATCCTTAACACAATGTGTAAGACAAAAATATATACAAAGTTTTATCAGTACTGTGCTGAAGTTTTAAGTAGATCCATTTTAGACAGATTGTCAATATCAAGATCCCAAAATATGAACATTTTTGCACAGAAAGATAGCTGTCTATGCACATTTGTCAACTGTTATGTTCTGTTTTCTATTGGAAAGAGTCATTCATCATGTTACAATCACTGTCCAGTGCAAAGCTGATCAAGAGGCATAACCATTAATTCATATCTGCCCATAGATGTCAACTCTAAAGATGTATGCAGTTTGTATGAAAATAATAAGAAATATTCAAGTAGTTGAATACAAGAGTCTTTACAACCACCCTCACGTCATTTTGAGGGATTTTACCCTGTAATGGGAATGTGAAGGAGCTTGACTTTAGAGTTGATACTTAAGGAAAATAATCTTGGAACTGCAGAAACTGCAAATGCCTCTTGAGTGTGGTTTCTTATCTAGAAAGGGAAATAGAAGAGAGAGAGAGATTTCTACTGATAATGTATTTTGATAGGTTTATGTCAAGAGAAGCTCTGAGAAACTTTTATGATGCAAAAATATTGGCATTCCTAATGCAGGCAGGAGAGCTGCTTTCACATTCATATCCTTACCCAAAGAAAAGAAAATAAGTCTTTCCCCTACCTTTCAGCAGTTAAGAGTTAGATGGGCTGTGTTCAGGCAAAAAATGCTGAAATTACAGATATCAGCAAAAAGTCATTGTTTGGTGGCAACACTGGTAGAGATCAGCAGGTTTCTATGGATGAGGCAGACCTAATAGATCCCATACTGATTACATGGTTAAGATGCTGATTGAGAAGAACTTTCACCCTAACTGATGGGGTAGTCCTATTCTTCTCCTCAGTAGGATTTCCCTCTCTCCATTTGAAGCTGTGGCTGGGCCTTTGACAAATGCTCAATTTGGAGTACTCAGGCTTAAAATGGAGACTTTTAAAAATCTTTAATTGGGGCTAAGCGCTAGTTCGTCATGCAGCCCATTGTTTTGAACAAGGAGGCAGGACTAAAGAGTTAACTGCTTCCAATTGTAAATACATCAGTGGCAGGCACATTACAAAGCTCTATACAATCCTGCAGAGTAAATGGTGGACAGCTCATCACAATTAGGCACGGTCATAATGAAGAGCCAGAAGAGAGAAAAGGGGGCATGGGGAAAAACAGACCTTTTACAAATGTTTTATATGAAGAGAAATTATAGCTAAAAGGGATAGTTAATTAGTTTAAAGAATAGGTGGTAATGCCTTCTCTTTGCAGAAAAAGAAAACTTTGAAAGCATGGAAAATGAGTGAGTCTCTAGCTGCTGATCTGGAAAAGGAGAAAACAATTCAAAGCAATACTGTACGTGGGTGTTTCTCAAAAGATGCTGTGGTGGGAAGTGTGTGATCTGAGTAGTTTGCTCTTAGCAGAGACAGTAGGCACTCTTGTGTTTGACAGAGACCCTGCATGTAGCCTTGTTTTCACTGGTGTGTATCTGTGTTATTGCAGGTGCTCAGCAGAGACTGGGATGCTCTTGGTTTGCTTCCCAGCTTTGCTTGCCTCTCAGGAAGGCAAGACCCATCTGTCTTGAGCTGAGAAGGACACAGGGAAGAGCAAGGTTGCAGCCAGGCTTGTGCTCTGGCCTTTTTGCAGTTTTCTGGCTAACCAGTCACCTGTAAAAAAGTTTTTCATTCTGAGATACATTGTTTGGGGAAGAAATGAAGAATGGCAGTAATCTTTAGCAGATTACTAAGGAGCAGTGTAGGTGTAAACTCAAGTACTGTAGTGCCTGTGAGATACAGGCTGTGGGACACTACAGGCTGTGGGAGGTGAAGCTTTTTCCAGCATCATTGAGTTTTTGTGTGTCTCTTCCTAGTACCAGTCCCACTGAGTGTATCTTGGGTAAGATGGATCTGTGTGTCAGTAATAGAAACACATTCTCCACGTAGTCTTTCTGCTGTTTTGATAGGTACGAAGTGCAGTCCTTTCCCACAAAGCTGGTTGTGGGAAAGCTAGCTTCTTCTACAGCTGGCTTGTGTGTTTCTGTGTTACACCACAGATTCTGAGAACTGCAGAATAGCTCCAATCTTTATTTTTTAGTCAGGGATTTTGGAACCGTGGTCATCACTCCCTGTGACAGCTGTGGAATCAGTGTTGGTGTTAGCACAGTCTGTGTCTGTCACGTGGCACAAAACAGATTATGTTATAGTAGTGAATGGGATAAGGTTATTATTTCTCAGCTGTTCCTGCCTGTAGTAGCATGGGTACCACACTTTGTGTTCACAAAGAGGAAACTTATTTGTAGTAAGAGCCTGATTCTCTATTAGTAAATGGGCAACTGCTGTGGGACTGCTTTGGTCTCTTTTGTCCCAGGGGAAAAAAATTGGTATTGCAGCTGTCTCTAATCTGTCACCTGAGTTCTCTTGGAAGTTGCCTGCTTCCACAACATCCATCAGTCTCCAAGGATAAGTAATATCCAACTGCATATGCCAATAGTTGTGGTATTGCTTCAACAACCCGTAGATCCTACTGTGGTTTTTGTGGTTAAAGTGGAGACACACAAGACAGAATTTTAAGATGCTACTTTTCCTGCTGTTGAAATCAGTTGCAAGACTTATGAGAGAATAAAGTTGGGCCTGCTTTTGGCACTTCAAAAACCCTCCAGTAAAATATTTGATTTTTTCCATTAATTGTACATATTTGCTTGTCGTGCCTTCATAGAGAAAGCTGTAGCAAAAAGATTGTCTTTCATCATTGCTCTCTGCAGACCCAAAATCAACATTTCTGTGACTCCCCTTTTCTTTAAACCATCTCTGATAAGGTCTGCTTTAGCATTTGAATATGTGCAAATAAGATGGATTCATGCCCCCAATTACATTTGTCTTGTACATGAACAAACAGTATGGTTAGAAATTTAAAGGATAAAACCTGTACCAGTGCCTTCATCAGGAGTTATGTGAATATAAGCCCTTTGAAAATTACATTTCATTGGTAAAAATCGATGTAGAAGGGAAGGCAGAGCCATGGAAGGCAGGTATTCTGCTGCATGCTCAGGAATGCAGGAGTGTAAAAATGTAACTAGTATGCAGATTAGATTCTTCAGGTCTCCCCAAACACTTCTTAAAGGGTTTTTTTTGAGTATAATATATTTTAAGAATGAAGAAAAGTAACGTTTTTTGTGTTTATTTAGATTTAATATAGGGCTGGATGTAGACTGTGGAATATTGAAAGGGAAAATAGAGAATTGAGGATGCTGCTAGAAGGATAACAGACACACAGCATTGTTCTGAAAAACTTGTGTCCTTAAAATACTATTATGCAGATAAAATATTGGGAGAAGTGCCTGCATGAAAATCTTGAAAGAATTAATAGGGTTTTGCATCACATTAGTACACATAAAAACATAGGGTAAAATAGGAAGTTGGAAGAGAATTTATTTTTCCACTCAACCTTCTAAAAGTACGTTTTTATTGCTTGCACATCTATGCTTATGTAGAGACTAAAATTTCAATATTTTATTCAGTTTCTCTGCAGAAAGCTATCCTCAGCCTGTAAAAACACCTCTGTAACTCTGGTCTTTAGGTGGGTAGTGAGCCTGTAACAGATCAGTCCATTCCTGTCATTTTATAGAAATACCCATCTTGGAAGTGGAAGACTCTGAAGTGTGGTACAACAGAAGGAAAGCTCTTTCATACACTACCCAGGAGCTGGGTCAGAGAATTAAAGACCTTGAGAAAATTGTTTCTGTGAGATTGTATTTTGTTTAACCATTTGGCTAAGCAGGGAGACAAAGTTGGAGGTGATCCAAGCCCAAGAATATGTGACAAGGCAAGATGAAGAACATATTTGAAAAGAGAGAGCAAGAGGTGGGCCCAAATAATGAAAAATTCTAACATTTTTAAGGATCATATTGACAAGGAAAGGTAGCAATTGATGGGAGGCCAGGCCTACAATACGTTCTTGCAATTTTAGCAAAGTTCTGGTGACTTTTTCCATCAGTCTGTGAAGTATAAATGAGGCCTTTTGTAAAGACCCTCAGTCAGCTGGCTGGTAGAATCCCAGTGCAAAGATGAATGGATCAGGACAAGACTGTGAGGTCTGTGGATAATAAAGTCTCTGCAGAATTGCATCTCAGCCATGGGCAATTGCAAAGCAGAAGTCTCTTCATTACAAAGGTTTTGGTGCTTCTGGAGGGCTATCTGGTAACAGTGAACACAGCAGCCTGACCACCCTGCCCCTGTTTAGTGTGTTCACATTGCTGTTTGTATCAGACTATGACTATAAATCAAGCTTTTTCCTGGGATGCCCTTTACATAAACACTAGTATTCATGCTAAGCTTCAGTGTCTGCAAATACTTTCTAACATTTAAATGCTAGCTTTTAGCTAGAAAATGTTCTTTGTGACCAGATATTTTTGTCACATCAAAACCTACCAAAATTCCCTTAACTGTAAGATTTATTAATAATTGGAAATTTTTTATTTAATCTAGTGTTCAAATGCAGTTATGTATGCCAACTTAATACCACAAAATAGCCTAAGAATATTCTTAAGCAGTATGTCAGCTAAATTTTATTGCAGTTCCATTAGTATTACCATTAAGCAGCTGACTAAAGGTCATAATGAATACTTACTATTTTATATCACCCAGGAGGTACTAAGCACAGCTGGAGTCTATTTCACCACTTGAACACATATAATAGTCGACAAATTGTCGATCAGTGGATATGTCCATCTTATCAAAGTACTTTGTCTGCCCAAGTATGTAGCAATTCTTCTGGTGCGCATTGCATAATAGATGGTGGAGGTTTTTTTAAAAAAGGGAAGTCCTTACTAAATGGCTGGTTGTTGCAGCCCTATTTTAAGTACTGCCTATGATTCTGTGCTTCTACTGATATTTCAGAAATGCTGTCAGGTCTTACATGGTTCTTGTTAACCAGTTTAGCAAGTGGAGTAGCTACTATTGAGATTTCTGGTGTTCAAGATGATGAAAATGATTCCAGAGGTTTTATTTTATTGATGCTTTGTTGGTACTGCTTTTCGTATTTTTTCTGACCATATAATTCCTCCTACTGATGCCAAGTTCTGCTGGAACAGCAAGAAGATTATGCCCTTATTGTAATTTTTTTAACACCTGTTGCAAAATAAGCTTTGGCCCTTAACAAACCAGTTCTGTGCATTTAGAATGGATTTTTTAGAATAGTTGGTGGAAGAAAAAATCATGGAAATAGGTGGCTTGATTTATGGGATGATTTGAGCTTGCTTTATTCTTCTTTCTTGTGAGAAGATAAATATAATGCAGAGCTGTGTAGGCAACACGGACTTGGGATCCTTTTAACTGTTTTATCCATCTAATGTAGTTCAACAATTGTAGTTGCAATAGGAAAGCCCTGGCTTTAAGTAGAAGTACTTAATATTTTCAATTAGTGCTTTTTCCTGTTTCAAGTGGATTTTATGAGTACACGTAGCTACACAGGACAAAGGGGCAACTTCTTTATGAAATATGAAAAAATATTCCCCAATTCTCTTGGCCCTATTTCTTTTCACTACAGAAAGTCTATGAAACTTCAGACTGCATTCAATTTCACATTCATTTTGGCAGCAATGGTACTGCAAACCTACTCATTTCCTACAGGGCTTTTGCAATATGTATTTTAGCACACACATTCAGCAAGGACTGACTTTTGATCTAAAATGAACTAAAAATACTTTATTATCAAAAACTGTGTGTGTATGTGAGTGAAAAAGAGAGGTTAGGCCTCAGCTGGATTTTGCTTGTGTGTCTTTTGACACTAACTTGTTGAAAACAGAATAATTTACACTCAAATATGATTATATTGACAAGCAAAAATAGGATTCTCATCTAAAAGTTTATGCTCTAAAGCCTTCAGGTGAGTGAATTTATTTCCTTTTCTTCATAAACACAAATTTTCTTCTTTTCAGCAGTAACTCTTTCTGCTTTAGTCTATTAGTACTGGACACTCTCTCTTACTATTAGTAGCAAATTGCAAGATGAGAAAGGGTTAATTTTTTATGTCAAAATACCTTGTTGGCCTTAGCAGTCTGAGTAATTAGGTAATTCACCAGCCACAGTTCAATGGGACTGGATCTTCAAATGTTGCTCTTCTCCACACTTCACCCTGGCAGAAGCTGGGAATGTAACTGAGGCCACAAAAGAAATGGGTTATCTCAGAAATGTCCCAAACCTCATGGTTATCACCAAAGTATGTGCTTGTCAGGTGGTCAGCATCTCTGGCGGGGCATAGCAGAGCTGCAGGTTGAGGTTTTGCCTTCCCATAAAGGGATCAAATAGGTGTGTCTTAGACTTCCTTGTCAGAGTATCTCAATCTGCTGTGAACAGTGAAGCTGCATTTGAGGTTCAATGGAAATTGAGAAATGCAGACATAAAAAAGGGGAAGGAAAATTGAGAGATATTTTAAGAGTATCAGAGGCTTAAAACCCAAAAGTCCAGTACTGTATCAGAGAGAAATAGAAGCCACACTTGTAATAAGTGGCTTTTATGCTCTATATACACACACGTATCAGTTGTTATCTGCAAAGTTCTTTCAGACTAGAAATAATGGAATATAAAAATTCAAAAGAGAAGAAATTATGATTCCTGCTGACAGAATCAAGGACTATGACTTTTGCAGCATGTTTAGAGTAAAAAAATAGTCCCCAAGTACCCACAGACCCAAAGAACTGTATCGATCATTTACTAGATGGAAACTTCCAAATTATTTATAGTGCAGAAAAAAATCCCATATGTGAGTAAATAAACACTTATCTTGCACTTGAACAGAAACATGGTGGTGTGTCCAAATATTGTATAAGTGCAATGAACAACTTTAAAATCCATTAGTTAGTTAAAGAAGGTCTTTAAAAAATAAACGTTTTGGGTTTAGTTAAAGCAGGCTTAGTTGACCTCAGTGCAAGAGTCCTAAAAGACTTTGCTGAGATGATTTCTGGTCAACCTCTTTATTTTTATTAACAGGTGATTTTTTTGCATATTTTAAAACCTGAGTCATAAAATTGTGCTAGTGTACAGAACTGTGAGCTGAATGGTTTTGATTTGTATAGATTAGTCAGCTTGCTATTGATTGCAGGTAAATTAATGGAAAAACTGATCACAAATTCAGTAAAGGATTACAGAATGGAATAGATCATGGCTGTCACAGCTTTACGATGAAAACACCTTGTAAAACAAACTTCCAGTTCTCTCATGCAGTTATAAGTCTAATGAATGTACTGTTTAGACAGAAGGTATTTAGGCTTCAAAAAACTCTTAATGCCACTGTTGAATTAAGAGGAACAGCAGCGCTGTCACAGCACCATCTAACAAACAAACTGAAACTGGCCTCACTGGCAGATGCCAAAGAGGAGATTTTACTGAAGAGTGCTTGTTCTGTGGGATGTTTCCAATGGCATCCTGCTAGGACTGGTTCTGGCAGCGTTTGGTGTCATCACTGACTGGACACCAAGCCACAACATCTTGGCCAAGAACATTTTTTGGACAAAGATTAGTGGAAAATTATGAGGGAGGGCATCTTCAGGTTTTTATTACTTCATGTCACATAGACTCTACCTTCTTGGAATAAAATATATTTTGACACACTCTGGTGTAAGGTTGTACAGAGGAGACAGGAGTCTACAGAAATGGCAACTGCATCCTGTGAAACAGTCACGGACTTAAAAGATTTTGAGGTCACAGGGGCAAGAGTGATGAATTGGAGCTCTTAGGGAAGCATGCTCAGAAAGGCCAGTGGGATTCCTGGATGTGGCAGTAGAGGGCTGGAAAGTGATTTTTACCTCCTACAACTGAGTAACTAAGTGTTTCCCAATCAATACTCTGCTAACTGTTCTCTTACAGATCCTTTGTATTATCTGGGGAGGCAGCTTGTCTTTGTCATTGTCGTTCATGCTTCCTTAGCTCAATGTTATAGGCAGAATGTTATGAAGCAGAACAGGTACACAAGCAATTTCTTGGATAAAAGCCCCAAAGTACAGAACTTTTTCACCTGAGATGGTCTGTGGTCAATGCACTGAAAGAAGACTCATGTGTCATTGAGTTGAGCTGTTACTGGTTTCATGCAGCTTTTCTGTACGACCTAGAGCTGGTTTTGACAGCATCTGCAGTGGTGGTGAGAGAGAGAAGGTTGTGATCCCTACTCTTGAGATGCATTTCCTCTGGGACATCATAGAAATCACGCTCAGATTTCATGATTTGAAATCATGCCCATCTGCAGAGTAGGACCAATGCTTCTTCCCAGTCCTGGAGGCAATCTGAGGGTGAGCACATTAATGACAGTGTGAGGACACTGTGCAGCAGTGAGCCCCTTGGGGAGAGCTTTGGAATAAATGAGACAAACACCTTGTGTAGGGGGATATAAAGGAATCTGCTCGGGCAAATGTCTTCCTCACAAATGCTGTGCAGAAATATCAGCCAGTCTAACAGAAACCTGACTGCAAGTTTGTTTTAAAACTATTTTTAAATGTTTAAGACTTAATATAAAATGTGTTGGCATTAGTGTATTTGTAGAAGTGCTTCAGTTCCATTTAAGCACTGGATATCCATTTACATTCAGGAATGTACCACTCCTTTATTAAATATATACTCCAAGGCCCTAACACACTGTCTCCAAGTAGCAGTTCTACATTCATGTATTCTTTATCACTTCTGAAACATTTAGTTCTGTGTAAAACATTTAAGTTCCTTGCTGTCTCTAAGTACTGTGGCAGCCGTGTGCATGGCCAGAGAAGACAAAGATGAACTGTTTATTAACATATTAATTAATGTTTTAAAATTCAGCAAGTCATTTTAAATGACATAGATACAAAGACATCTTCATACAGAAATGGTTTTGGACTAAATATAACTTACTTGAAGACAGTAAGCCTAAATATGTGGGAAGACCAGAATACTGCTCAAACTGGTCAAAAGAAGCTACGTGTTTGTCTTAAAAAAAATTGTTTACTGGCAAAAATTTTTATGTTTTTCTTTTAGGTAGCCAGACTCTTATTAACATTTTTTCCAAATTCTTTGCAAGGGGTAGCAGCTCAGTTATTCGATAGCTAACTGACAATAATTAGCCTATTATGATGATTAATGCTTATTCAGGACATTTAATTTGCATGCTATAAGCACGGTGAGACAGCTAATTTGAAGTTATGCCAAATACTGTATTTAGTTTTTATATACAACATTTGTTTGCCTTTCCAAATATAAAATAATTGACAAGAATAATCATAGCTGAGGATGTTAGGTTAGCAAGTTTTCATTTCTCCTTTTAATAACAATGATGTGTTACTTAGTGAACCAATTAGCAAGGTAAACTTTACTTGCATTAAAAAATGCGTAAGGCTAAGGAAGAATTTCTAAATTGTAGTTAATGGAATGTCAACAAAGATGCATATTCTGTCATTTTTGCCCGGGTGAGAACCATCTGTCCTAGACAGATAGCATTTCTCCAACTTTTCACAAGGAAGAAGGATACAAGGTCATTTTTATGCACCTTGTAATGAGGATTGACTTTATGAAAGTCAATTAAACTACTAGGCCTTAGCCATAGTTTCAAAGAAATAGCCAGTGAAAGAATAAATGTCTTTAATCACGGTTACTAGAAGCCTTCACTTTTCTCCTCGGTAAATGCCTACATATTCATGTGGAACTTGCATCTTGTTCAGGATATTTGGAGGGGCAAATTTTCCTTGCTGCTTCTGATTGCTTGGGTTCTTTGACCCAGACAGCAGAGCACACTTTAAAACGTGATGCTCTTCTCCAAAAGCTTCAGTGTCTCTGGATTTGAAGCTTAAGTCTCCTTAAGTGTGCTTCAAAAGGAAAAGCCAAAAGGGGAAACATGTAGGGGCTTGTAAGAGAAAAAGAATGTCTGCAGTGTTGTCTGGAAATTGATGTGGTGCCTTTGGAAGATAAGGGCAAAGACATGTTTCTTTATAGGAAACGTCGATGTTTCCTTCAAAGTCTTCCTTAGGCTTCAGCCTTTGAAGCAGCATGCATTGCAAAATTCCTCCATGGGCCTCATATTAGATAGCACATCTACATTCATGTACCAGTCCAACCAGTCATCTAATCATCTCTGCTTAATAAGTATTTCTGCTTGTTTTCTGCAAAAGGCACTTCTGGCTGTTCTCTCCAGCTAAGCGAACATCTGGACTGCAGGTCACTGATGAGAAGCAGAAGCATCTATCTTTTGTGTAGTGCCCTAATTTATTTATTTTATTTTATTTATTTATTTATTTTTACCATCTATCAACCTCAGATTTGAAATACCTGGGATATGTTGCAGTATATTTATTCTCGTTCATGCCATTGTTTCCTCAAACTGCTGAGGAAGCAAAGCGTCTGGATGTTTCTGACTCTGAGGAATAAGAGGGAGAAGAAACAATTGTTTTCCTAGAGGTGATGACAAGACCCCAAGTCTCTGTTGCTTGCCCAGACTCCTTTTAACCTTTTGTTATTTGGAAGAAGCTGGCAGTCTGTATTAATCTGTGTGAAAAATAGTGGACCTATTTCCATCCATTTGACCTTCCCTCCCCTGAAATGATCACAAGCCAGCCATGCAGGTCATATCCAGCACTTACTCCAGCACTCCCACTTTCTTGCTGAGGCACAGTCATAGCATTCACCACGCTCTTACAAGGAGCCAGTTAGTGTGCCCTGAATCCATTAGAGTAGAACAGAGCAGCTATGCCTGCACTAGTAAACTAAGCAAGACCAGGCATGGACTTGTGTGCATCCACAGGGCTTCAGTGCCCCACGGCCATGGCACGATTTTTGTCCTGGCCCAGGCTGGCCCTGCCCTCGATGATGCCCAGGTGTAGGGCAGGGGTTTGCTGAGGTCCTTTAATGAGCAGGATGAATGAGGGCTGCTCCCATGGTGGGGGTGCAAAGAATTTGGCCCACAGACAGGAGCCATGCCGCACCTCTTAGGGCTTTGTCCCTTTTGTTTACAATTACAGCCATAGAAAAAGGAGAAACTGTTCACAGTTTCTCAGTAAGAATATGGGGAATCACTGGTTATCCGCCACCTACTTAGATCCTCTTTATTTTATTTTTCTATTACATCTCCCAATACTTCATTACCACCTTTGTAACTTAGAGGAGTGCAGGGACCAATTTAAAATCCATTGAAAGGGTCTTGGGCTTTCTGTAGCGGCTCCTGGATCAGGGCCAGGGGGTATAAACTGCTAGTGGCAAGTTTACAACAGTGGTCCCTTTGTGGGTGCCACTGCTGGGGCTTACTGAGGTGGCTGAACACTTTAACAAAAGTGATTTCGCAGATTAACCCTGTGACAAGCTGTGTGTTCTCAGTGGGAACTCTTCCAAATTTTTAAAAACAATTATAATTCTCTATCCATGAACGCTGGACTATCACATTCTGCCAACACGTGGAAGCTTCAGAGAGGATTTTTTGGGCTATGCTGAATCTCCCTCTGTCTTTGTACTCTAACTAATCTAATCAGAGATTAATTTGCTACTTGCTTTATTATCCCCATATTCAAACACACACAATGCAGTATTTTGTGAGCTTACTTCTGAAATAGATTCTAGAAAGCTTAAAAAAAAAATAGCCTCCTTGCACTGCATATATACCCACTTAGCACTATGCTAGTCGTGCATTAAAAATACTTCTGATCTGGTATTACCAGGGAAAATTAACTGTAAACTGAAAGGAAAAGTGGTGCACCACACTTCAGTCTCAATCCTACTCTTTCAGTCTTGTATTTATTCAAATCAAGTGTAATATAAATACATTAGTCAGTAATTTGGTTTTTACTCATTCACAGGCAAAAATCATCATTTCCTTAGTTTGATAAAAATTGTTCTGATGGAAATGCAAACCTTCAGGAAAAGTTCTGACACGGTTTAAATGGTCCATTGCATGTTTTTGATCACTTATATGAAGTCAAGGACTACCCCGCTTGAAGCAAAACTCTCAGTTAAACCAAAGCATGAAACACGTTCTTGGGAGAGCAGCTGCCTAAGAAAAGTATTGTGTTAAATTTTACCTATGCTGGTAGTTGGAAAGCAAAGAGGTTGCATTACTAATGGATAGATCAAGCTGATGAATTATTGCAACAAAATCTTTTTTAAAAAATTGAAACTGTTCTTAGTTGAAACATGTTGAAGCTCAGAGAGTAGGTTCACAGTCGGTTTTCTAGTGAGGGATTATTTTTTTTGTTACAGATGGGATCATTTGTGGTTAGGTTTCATTTTTACTGTTGTTGAAAACTTAGCTTAAACTTGTCCTTGTGAAGCTGGGAAGTGCTTGATATATTTGTGCAGCCTTGAATTCACTGTGCACAAACAAAAAATCCAGCCATGTGGAAGTTGCAGTGACGATTTCCCGGCAACCAGTGGCTTGTGGCTTGCAAAGCATTTTTTTTACTATTTCAGTTGTGATTTGCTACATTCTGCTCTTTTTTTTTTTTACATAACATGTAAAGGTCCCTTGTTGTTTGTGTATCATTGATACAATTCTCCTGCTACCAAAAGCAAAGAAGGCAGTAGTGCTTTGAATAGAGGGTGCCTGATTGATAAGCTAGTTGCAGCCAAACCTGCTCTGGCTAATTGTCTTTCAAATGCCCTCATTAATCAAACAGAGGAGTAACTCTGACAGGAGGGCTGTCACTGTTTTCATGATTTCCTACCACTCACCTCGCAGTGTGAGACCTGGCTGCGTACCCAAATCATGGCCTTTAAAGCAGTTTTAATGCCTGCTCACTGCAGAGCACACCTGGCTTTGGTGGGATGGGGGCCTGCCCAACTCTGAGGCATGATCTATCCCAGGAGACCAATTTAGCAGTTATTTAATGATTCATAGCTTGATGTCTGGAAATGAGTGCTCCACACGATAACATACATAAACAAATTTAATTAGTTTTTGCCTTTTTTGCATAAGTAGCCACCAGTGTATTAAAGCTGCAAACAAAACAGGTAGGCTGCCTGGAAAGTCATTGAAGCTGGTTAACAGCAGATCTTTGTAAAAGGCTATGGTGCTTTCTTTCATCTGCTGATAGTCACTGATGACTCTTTGGTCAGGTCCTGAAGTTGCTGGGTTTGCTTATTAAGGACAAGGGAAGCAGCTATCTCAACTATCTTCTGCCTAGGTGCTAGCGTTACCTATCTACAGCAAAACTTGGTAGTCTCTCATCTACTTCCCTTCAAAGCTGCAGAACATAATACTTTTTGGAACTGTTTTAAAAGGATCTGCTTCATATATTTCCTGTTTGCAATCTATTAGAAATATTATTTAGTAAACATCAACCTGAGTTATTGTTCAGAGATAGGGATTTATATATTTGCATTTTTATTGAACGTACAGGAAACGTTGCAGAATTATTTCTAGTTGTGCACACTACAAAATAGGGCAAAATATTTAATGCTTAAGAAAGCAAATTGAAAGCTTACGGGACAGAATTTTTTTTTTACCTTCTTTTGCAACATTGCACAATTAACACTGGTGATGTATGAAGTGAACGGGGGCTTGTTTCTCTGCTCTTAAGTGTTTCATATTCTCTGTGGAGCAGAATTCTAGAATTGATAGTCCAGAATAATATCTTGTCATTCTCCTAAGCAATATAAGTGAATATATTTTGCATGAAAAAATGTTGTATTTTGCATATATTCATATTAAGTGAAATTCTTACTTTAATAACATTTCAGGGCTGAAAATTATTCAGCAAAACACATGCAAATATTTTATATTGGAGAGTTTCTTTGGACTCTAGACAGCAGAGCAATATAGCTTGTCTTTTCTTCTTCATCTGGGAATAGCTTCTACCCACCGAGTGGAATATTTACTCCTATGAAAGGTGCCTTTTTCTTTAATAGGGAAGTTTGAGCATAATTTTTTGCAGATTTTGGTTTTGGATTAAAATCTGTCTAAACTAGACACCTTGTTTTCCTGAGCACGCAGAGGAAAATCTTAGCATGGAACATATTGGTTCCAGGAATCCTGCAGTCATCACTTTATAAATGTGCTTGATCTCAGGCTTGAACAAGGGGGACCAAGCCATGATTTAAGATCATATTCTGCTATCCAAAAGTGAAATTCTGTCTCCAGCAAGTTCAGTGGAAACTTCGTTATTGGTCTCAGTGGGGCCAAATTTTATTTTTGTTGAAGTATTGAGAACCTTGAAAGCAATTTAGACTGGGAGAAAAGGTGGGGACTGGGGACAAATTGCTTTTGACCTTTTTATTTTAGAAATTTAGCAGAGACCATTGGCTCATTTCTGCCAGTACTTCCCAACACCTATCAGAAAATGTATTTTCTCTGAGTCACTATTAATTTTATATCATGGCATTTTATTTTATTATGAGAGACAGGGTTCCAAGTGGTGTGATTTATAGGACATGCATACCTGGGTAGATACTGCCTCCTGTTTTCTCTCCTCTATAACCCAAAACAAAGAGCCTTAAAGGGACATATTAAAATCAAGGCACCTGCTCCTAAAATTTGACTGACTTTAACAAAACCAGAAGGAGGTAGGTAAACATTTCCAAAGGCCTATGATTAATTTGATGACCTCATTCAATGCCTGTAAGTTGGGCTCTGTGGACACTCATAAGGATTTCTGATTAGTGTCATCGTGCCCCCTATAAATCTATTTTCTCAGGAGTTTATATCTCGGTCATAAAAACTTGTCCTGCAGTGAAAGGTCTTGGCCTACTGGCAGAATTATTACTATTCTTACTCCATTCGAAAAGCAATCTTTGCATCTTGTCCCCATCCTCTAGAAACACACTTTTTTTTCTTTTTTTCTTCTGTGTATGATGCAGCCCCAATCCATTTGTTTGGTAATTTAATTAGGTAATATTAATCAGTGTACATACCCTTTCTTACACTGATTGTTGTGGACTGAACAGCTATAACCTTGTTACTGTTACCTGGCTGCTTGTGTTGACCCCTGGCAGACTTAGTCCACAGGGCCCTCACTTGAGAAAATCTGTCAGCATCTGCCTGAATTTCTGTTTTCGGTTTCAGATTTGGGCTCCCTGAATCAGGATGACTCTTTAAGATACAATGAGGAATCAAATTTTGTATTTAAGTGTCTTCCCAAAAGCTACAAGAGGTCACACCATTTTAAGACTTCACATATGGGTTCTTCAGCTGTGACCCAGAGCCTTTTCAAGCCTGGTTATCTGAAGTTTTGTATATGTTGAATATGGCCCACAGGTCTGTTAAAGAGCACAGATGATATTTGACAGGATCTACAAAACAGATGAAACAGTGACTAATTTATTTTGAGACTGGCCAGAGCCTGCTGCTTAGAGTAAGTACAGGTACCACCTTGACAGCTGTTGCTGTGTCTGCTCCTCAGGGAAGAGCAGTACTGGACAGTGCTGCCTTCTGTGTAACAGGTGATGTCTTTGCTGTCCAGGCAAATGAAAACTTTGTTTTTGTTCTGACTGGCCTCCTAGTGGCAGTGATTCCCCTCTGCAGCCAGCTCAATAAAGCCTTTGCATGGGAAATAAATTGTTAGCGATTTATGTTTTGGGTTTGTCTATAGAATATTCAGTGAAATTGTTGTTGAGAAAAGCGCTCTGCTATTCCCATTTAAGATCAAGCGTGGGCTTTAGCTAAACCAATGCTTTATTTCTTTGTGGGACTGTTGTGAATCATGCAAAAAAGAAAAATTGCAGAGTGCTTCCCTAAAAGAAATGTAGTGTAGTATCTGATTGCAAGTAGTTAAGAGCAACAGGGTTGAAAAAGTGCTAAAATTGAGGAAGTGAGTAGGAATTGGTAGATGACAATTCCTGGGCCAGTTGGGCGTCTGGAGGCAGCACTATTCCCAGCCTGGCCACGCTGGGGCCTGGCTTCTGCTTTCGCAGGAGCAGCAGAGGAGAATCTGCCACGGGGCAGCTGCAGGAAGATCAGTAATCAGATCCCTAATAACTTGAGTGACTGCTGCAGGCACACTTTGGAACAAATAGATTGCACCCTGGCAACACAGTGCAAAGTGATGGTGTGGGTTAGGCAGACCGAAATAACTGGAGAGAGTTGAATGAAACCGATTAGTTTTTCGATGCTTCTAGCTGGTCGTGTGCCAAAACTTATTTTCTTTTATCAAGCAATCATAGTTGTGATATATTAAGAATAAACAGTATTATAAGGGAGTTTTCATTAGTAGTAAAAAGGCTATTTCATCTTACTTTTCCTTTTGTTTTTCTCATGTATAATTTTAACTATGACTAACAGTTTATTAGCTACAGCTTTTTTAAAAAAAAAAAAAAAAAACAAGAAAAAACCACTCAAACCATACAAAACCAAGGTGGTAATACAATACTTAAATGACCATTTTGGGTTTTTGTGTTGCAGAAAAAATGTTACTCGTTCAGATCTGGTGAGGAAGAGGTGGGAATACATTGGTGGAGAAAGACATACATGGTAAGAATTTGTCACTAAAGAAAAAACATACAGGGCTGTCATCTATGTTAAATGCTGATGGCTCATGGATTAGACTTTATCTGAGGGCTTATTTAGCCTTTGGGTATGGAGTACATCTCTGAGTACAGTGCTAATGGTGATTATTGCTCTGATGGATCATCTGCCCAAAAATAATAATTGAAAGGACTTTCCTGAGTTTGTAACATTAGCTTATCCCATGGGAAAAATGCATAGATGAGAAGATCTCCATCATGAAATGGAGATGTATGGAGCAGTTTCTCTCTCGTTTAGTATTGTCCAGTATTTTGTTTCTTTTTATGAAGGCTTAACAGTAAAACCTGAAATTTTATATCAAACTTCAGCAGAAAAATATAGTTACAGGTGAAAGATGCTTATTGGATTTTGGTTTATAATAACAAAAGTATTTGGCCTGGAAGTGCTTTAGTGATGGATTCAGAACAGCTATCTGGTGGAAGTCAGCTCTGGCAAGGACATAAGAAACACAAGAGTTATTACTGCAGCAAAGTCAAACTCATTTTTGCTTTTTAATTGTTTTTACTGTGTGAACTTACCCTCTTGAAACTATGACTGATAAAAACAAAGGTGTTGTTTCTATAAGGGACAGGATTGTGAAAGTCAACTGAAATATAACCCGGGAGTTTTGTATGAAAATTTTCATTTCAAGGAACAGACACCTAACACTGCTAATTTGTCAGAGATGCTGGGTCTGACCTCTGGTGAGTGAGATCTTTGTGGGTGACATTCAGATGTCTTCACCAAGACATAAGAAATGTAGATATCAAAGGCTGGGGAAGTCACCCCAGATTCACTTTACAGTCAATTGAGGAAAAATGGGCACCTTCAGAGAGTGATTCATCTCAGCCTAAAATAGGCAGGTCAGACAACTTGCCCCCTGGAGATGCCTGTTTCTTGCCGTTGAGTGTAGAAAAGCCTACAGTGACAAACTCAGAATTAAATGTGTAACCTTTCAGCGTCTAAAGCTAGGTTAGATGAATCTCACCATGAGGCAAAAAGGACAGGCTCTGCCAGCTGTGCTAGTGGTGAATAACAGCTTCCTGGGGTGCTCCAGTGGGACTGTTTCTGGAAGGAATTGAAAAGGTCTGGCTGAGAAATTCTGGGGGGGTTCCCAAGACAAATGATCCCAATGATGATTTTTGGTGTTTGTTTAATTTTTAGTTTCACTGGCAGTAGGTAGTTTTATTTTTCTTTTTTTCCCTCCCCCTGTGGAATCCTAAAAATGAAGGTGTGCTTTATTCTGAGCGGTAAAAGTTGCTGTGGGATTTTTTTCAAAAGCCAATGGCTGTCTATTATTTGCTGTCCCATTTCCCTTCCCCATTTGTAGTGTTGCAGAATGTAGATAGACGATGGCTACCCTGTTAATCCAGTAAGCATAGGGGAAGTGGGTAGAAGCTTGTTAAAGCCTGGCAGTGTGCGCTGGTCTTGGAGGATGTCTGTGAGATTGAAGATCCAGCTACATTTGTGATCAAAATCCTTGCCTGTTTAAAATTAAAAAAACCCAAAAATTCAGAAAGACATGGGAATGAATTGTGGTGGCTGTTTTATACATTTGCTATTAACAGAGTTAATCCAGGAAGGATATAATATGAAAATATTTAGACAAAAATTGTGGTTTTGTGTAGTTCACAAACTAGAAAAACAAGATTGCTCAGAAGACCCTTGCTTTAAAAAGAATTGCCCTGAGCACTGAGCTATACCGTGATAGAATATGTTCAGCCTTTTAGGTCACAGGATACTTTCCATGCTGAACTCCTGTAAACACAATTTGAACATAACAGGAGCATGAGGGTTTTTTGCTCCCCAGAAATCCCCAGAAGTGGGAGGACGGAAAAAGTCCCAATAGTATTTACGACTTTTATTTTCTGTTGTTCAGAGAACATACCAAACATAAAATAATTAGAACTTTGTGCTCGAGGTCATACTGGTTCAGTGAATTTATACCTTGAGCTGATGTTTTCGGTTACAGAGTGTTCTGAATTTCCTGACAGTCATGGACGTGGTAAAGTGGCTCAATAGTTCAACACGCTTGTAACCTGCTGTTATTTGTTTTTTATTGGGGTTTTTTCATGTCTTGACAAATACTAAAATAGGACATAGATTGTCCCAAATCTTGAATGTACCAAGTGACTAAAAAAAAAAATATCTAAGAGACATATAGGAAGGAAGCTTAAACTTTTACAACTTCTTACATCTTCTCTTGCTCATATGTCCACAAACTAAGTCCCTTTTTATTTAAATATTTCCCTGTATAACCCACCACATCAAATATTCTATGAGTTTAGCTGCTTGTAATTTACCAGGAAAACAAGAGGTAAGTGCATAGAAGGCAGGCTTCTTACTTTGAACTGAAATTGTGCACTGCCTTCATTAATAGTGGTAGGATCTCTAAACAAACAACATCAACGAGTGTTTGTAAATTTAAATTCAGCCAAGCATGTTGTGTAATACTCTGTATCCCTCTTCAGACAACTCAGAAATGAGGTAGTTCTGAGCACGTGCTGGCAGTTGTGTGCATGTTGCTTAATCACTCTTGTGTGTACAACTTATGGGCTGCTTCACCTACATTTGCTTTTCATTTAGCCCTTTTCAGTTACCCATTCAAAAATCTTTGAAGACTGTTCCTCAGTCCTGTAATCTCTCTTCATTGAAAATGAGTAGAGCCACAAAGAGAACTTGAACAGAATTCATTCTCTTCTGTATAAAAGAGAATGGATAAAAGCTTGACTTTAATACAGGTATGTGATAACACTGCTGTTATAAGGCACCTTTTGACTGCATAGCAAACGAGCTGAAATAATCTGTTCCTTATCACACAAGGCCTTCCTAATTAATGGGAGAAATCCTTCATCAGAAAGATGAGCAAAACTGAGTAGAACTGAGTACACTAATGCTGTGAAAGGGCAAATTTCCCTGTACTTCTGTAGTACTGTTTGCAATCCGGAGGCAGGTAACACTTCTGAATGCAAAGTGAAATTAGGGGAGTGGGATAATTCTTTCAGAAGTAGAGAAAAGAATTTTACCTTCACTAAAAATCAGGGATTGTCTTTCTTGTATTGGGATGGCTGGAAAGTAATTTTATATATCTATTTTTGATTTGATTTGCTTGGAGTGTAACTTATTTACTTGAAAAATATTTATATGGAAACAGATAGTGGAGCCTTCCTAGCTGCTCTGATTTTCCTCACAGTGGCAGTCTTGATGGCCTTCTTCCAGGACTGCTATGATCAGAATATAGTCTATATTTTGAGTTTTACAGAATATTTTCCTAAGTTCAATTTCAGAATAATTGCAGCACTGTTATACTTTGAAAATAATAACTATTTGTGTGGGATTTAAGAGGTGTTTCAGGGCCTGACATCCAGGGAAATTTCTCAGGTTGTCGAAAGGATGGTTTGAGTAACTCTTCTGGAAGCTCAGTTAATGCAAGGGCATGGTAATTTTTGCCCTCACAGGACTGATGACATGATTAGCCCATTAAAAAATCTGTATCACTAGGCAGGTATTCTTTGCTATGGACCATCCAGGAGTTAGAATATTCATCATTTTGAGAAAACACTTATCACTGTTGGATTTCCCAGATAGTTCCGTCTTCTTTTGGTGTTATCCCAACATTCTGGTGACGGAAGAATTGTGTTGATTCAGTGACTGCATGTGATTATTTTCCCATAAATCTCCCATGGAATTCTTTCCTTGTTCAAATGGATTTATCTCAATCAGTTATAGTGAAGGATAATGCCTTCTTATTTAAAAGTCAGAGTATTCTGTGTGTAGAAATGGAATGCTCAGACTTGACAAGGTTACCCTGAAAAAATTGGATGTGTCGTGGCTGCTGGCCTAATTACCTTTTCCTTGTTGAGTTCAAATACTGTTGTGAATAACAGACAGTGACTCGAGCAAACACAATGGAAATTTTCTTGAATAAACAAGACAAGAAGTGAAATGGAAGGACATGTAGCTGTTTATGTTAGTTGTTCTAGTGAAGGCATTATTCAAATGATGGCAAGTTTCTTTCTAAGTCTCATCATTTTCTCTAGGAGTACACTTGCATTAGTATTTTACTTCAGGAGAAAAGTGCACTTGTTCTCACTTGCCCTGCTTTGGTAGTAGCATGGCAGTCCTGGAAATGCAAGGCCCGACATATCCATGTGGGTGCAAGGCCTGGGAAGCTGAGGTGAATGAATAAGAACTAATAAATATCACCTTGCTGCATGGGTACTAACCGACATACATCATTCTCTCTGTGCTTAGCAAATAACCTCTGTGAAAGACAGACAGTTTTGTCAGTACACTTGGTTATCTTTAACCAAAGTGGTCTCCAAAACTCACATTGCCAGCTGCATTGGATTGATGTTTTCTGGACAACAGTCCCTTGTGTGCCTTATAAAGGGAATGCAGAATGAAGTGAGTTTCTAGTGTTGCTGACCTACCAAACATGTTTTACTTCAAACATGACTTACCTTGGTTTTACTTTCTTTATATCATTCTCCCCATCTCATTGGATTTGTCTTTCATTTTATGGGAAAAATTTTGGATGCAAAGTTGATCTGTTGAACCATTTTTCTTGAAAGTCGTTGTGTAATTTCTGTGTAAGGTTGCTGCCGCAGGTACTGTAAAATTTTGTTGCACCTTGCCATGATCTTAAATATAATAGGTCTGCCTATAATTAGAGAAATGGAAATGAGCAAACAGTGTCAATACAGACAGAAACAAGTTTTTGCCTGGGAAGAGCAGTAAATCCTTTCAAAATAGAAGTTTTAGAGATTTAAAGACCTCTAACTGGTGTCTAACTGACAAATATAATTAGTGCTGGGTAGAGCTCTTGACCACCTTTGCTGTTTGTAACAAGGGAGGCTCAATTCCCTCATCCATTGGCACTCTGTGAGTTGTGAAACATATCGGTGCCATTGGAGAGGCCCTGGCACCTCAGCACCCAGCTGAGGTGGTGGGGTGTAGATAATCTTAGCACTGAAATGGCTCCGTGACCTTTTCTATAAAGCACTAAACTTGCTTAGGTTACATAAGTGATTAAGAATATTTCCAGTTTGTTGGAAGTCAAGGAGTCATGACAGCCATTCCTCCATTTTCAGTGTGTGTGGACAGTTTGGTTAGGAACTTTTCTTTCCAACCACCTCTAAAAGTTCTTTGGAGAAAGAAAATAGAATAATAGGCTCTAAAACTATTGTAAGGATTAGAAAACATAAGGATCAGAAAGCGAACAGACCAGACTCTCATAAAGATACCAAATTTGAGGACTTCAGAAATGATATTCTAGGCTTACTGAAGTCTGCAATAATTTTATATTTTCAGAATTGGCAAACTAGCATGCTATTTCAGACTTCATTTTGAAAATTAATTTTTGTATTTTTTTGTTTCCTAAGTGATACCATATTTAGCTGAAGTTCTAAATCACTTCATGATCTGTGTTTGCCAGGGAAATGCTAAGTGTCCCATTTTGTTTCTAATGAAACTCTTGCATGTGTTTGTGTGTAGCCTGCAGTTTTACATTCTGTCCAGAGATGGAAGCTGCTTGCTCTGACAAGGTCAGGTTGGGAAGGAGGCCACATTCCCTGAATAAGAAAGCCAGGAGGACAGAGCATGCCATTTCATTAGACAGCCCAGGACTCTCTTACAGAAAAGGAGGGAGAATGAATGCTATGGAATTTAACATAACTATTTCAGCTTTTCTGTAGCCTGGAAAATGTTACTCTTGGGCAGTATTCTGTTAATGATCACTATTGGGCCAGATGTTCAGCACACGTAAATGAGTGTATTTCCATTGACTTCAGTGGAACTAGGCCAGCTTACGCCATCTGAGAATCTGTCCCCTCAGCTTTCTTTCTAAACCAGTTGTGATTTTAGATGAGGACTTGCAGTATTATCTGTCATAGTTGCAGTCTCCAGCAGAGGAGAAGAAAATTAATGTTCTTATTTGCCTCATCAATGTGAGAACAGAATAAACTGTGACAAAGAATCAAAGTAATTCAAATAATCAAATTTAAGAATGTGAAATGTAACAGACTTGCTTTGTTTTGCAGTGAGTGTTTTCTCTGCCAAAACAAAACTTCATAATTTTCTAGATGGCTGGCTAGTTCTGCAAGCTTCTGCTGCCACTTAGGCCAGTGACGTGGAATAAATTGAGCACATTAACCTGAAAAAGATCCCGAAGTTTTGTTCTTTGTTGTTGAGGTTATTTTTTATTTATTAATAAATTAAGACAGACTCATGCAGGGGCCATAAGAAATGGGACAAGACCTGTGAACTGGGTGCATTCCTTCTGCCTTTCTATTCTGCTCCCATACGGCACTTATAATGGTAATGAAGTCTAATTACAAATGCATGTGACTGCCTGTTGTAATCTGTCAGTGTGTTTCTGAAAAACCTTGTGCCAGTTCAGTATTGGTCATTAGATAATAAGGATTGATAAAACGTAAGGGGCAAAATGTTAAAAATGCTGCTATCGATTAGAACGCACCTTAATAATGAAACCATGGGCCTGGGGACGAAAGCCATGGATCATTTTGACAATTCGGCCTTAGATTGTGGATGAGACAGAGTGGGGACAATTAATCCCTCAGAGCCACAAATCACAAATAAAGTAGTTGCAGCTCATTACAACCTGACCTTGCTAAACGGCCTTGAAAACATAAGTGACCTTCTAGTATTTGAAAAGATTACAAAGCTCTATTGAGAAATATATATATATATATATATTTTTTTTTTTAATGCTTGGGAGCCATATGGCTTAATTTTAACCGATCTTGATGAAAGAAGCTTTTAACTTCTCCATCTTTCAGGAACCAAATTGCTAACATCTCGTGGAACTGATGGCGGTACTGCAGGGGAGTGTTTTGGAAAGGTCTTAAAAGTCAAAAATCTTGATCTGTGCAATTAGTCAGGGGAAGTTTGTGCTACAATAGCTTTGAAGAAACAAGAGTTTCAATGAACTATCTAATGATTCTAGTTAGGGCTTTTATAAATGTTATGGTATTATTGGAGCGCTGCATAATTGCAGGAAAACATCTTTGTGCATTGTAGCCAAGGCAAATCCCAAAATTTGGAAATATGTTCCGCAAAGCATTTCATGCACTCTCTTTATGTTCCCACCTTAACTGGGAACAAGGAGAAGTCATGTATTTTGCATTTCTGTCCTTAGACATGCACTGCAGATGCTCTTTGGCTAACTGACTTGAGTGCCTTGTCATGGGCTTGCGCATATGGAAATCACAAAATATCATTGCATGACTAATCAAAGATCCTGTGATAAACAGCTACATTCACATCCCTCAATATAGTGTTTAGAATTGAATTGTGCACAAAGATCTGAGATTCTAATGGAATAGTCTACCTTAATTTGATCCTTAATGCTGAGTCAGGCTCATCTTCCCACTGACTGTGGTAGAAGGGGATTCTTTCAGCTCATTTGTGAGAAGAGGTAATGACCACAATCCCTGATGTTGTCTTAAATGTGCAATGAATTTGGAACACTTGCTGATTTCATTGTGCTTTCAACTAGGCCCATGTGTGACTCTGCCTATTGCTCCTTCCTTGCCATGTGCCTGAATGAGGTGTTTCTAAGTGTCCTGGTTGTACAGAAATTCCAGCCTCTCCCAAAGTACTGCATCCCTAAATTACATAAATGAAATGTCTGTTAAGAACTACTTCTCTGTAAATACAAGAGACTTATGGTTTAGTAAAAGGGTCAGTGGTCTTGATGCCTTTTCCTGGTCTTAAATTCAAGAGTCAAACAAAGTTAGAAGGAAAAAAGGGATTTTACCTTGGTATTTATTTTAAGGATCTTTAGGTGCACCACATCCAGGTCGAATGCACCTCAATGCACACCGCAATGCACCCCCCAAAAGGTCTGGCCTAACATTATAGGTGTTACTAATTAGCATATCTATCAAAGATTCCCCAATGAGAGGCTCAAGTGAGCCCCCTTCCTCAAGGAACCTTCCCCTGGATGGTTCTGTCTTAGTTTACAGAATGTGTTCTGGAGAGGACCTTGGGGTCTGGGGCACACTGATCCCTAACTACGAAGCTTCTAAAATGTTTAGTCTCCTAGCTGAACAAACAAGTCCAAGAATGTAGGGAAAAAGCACTAAGAATACAGAAGTTGTAAAAGGGTACAAAAGGGGTATGAAAGAAAAGGCAAAAAATCATCATGGCATCAGTCTGGGCCTGTTCCATACAATAGATGGGGTCTGCTCTGGTGCTGAGGACATCATTAAGAATGCTCTACATGCAGAACTTGTGGTTGTGGTAAGAGTCATGACTTTCATGATGTCAGTGATGGCTGTGGGGATGGAAGGAACAACTCCAAGCTTTCCAGTTCTTTGATGTTCAGACAAAAGCATCAAACATCTTATGGTAGTGTGGAACCACTATATTAGATCATAGATTACTGAGGCACGCTGAGTCTGAGAAATGGCACTGGATAGATAATATTTTCTGCAAAAGTGGAGTTTTCAAGATAGCTCTAAAAAGCAGCCCTATGTAGAGGACATTGCAAAAAAACTCTGTTGAATGTATCGTGAGAACAATTATTTCAGTCCCCTGGCTGTGTGGGGAGCAAGGTTAAGGAATCTCCAGGCTGCTTCTAGAGAAACTGTGAGAGCCTACTCTGGATTTAGGTTGTTTCACCCTGGCATTACCAGGACTGAGGTTTAACCATGGTAGAGCTCTCTCCTTGACACTGGGCTTGGATGACAGTGCTTTTGGCATTGGGAGTTTTCTCTGTGTGATATCACTGTTTGTAATACATTGATACTGGCTCTCCCTTTGTTAGCTTGAAACAAAATGGATTAGATGAACAAAGGGGATTCCTTGGAAACCCAATACAATTATTTCACAGTGACAGCCAGGTAAAAACTCAGTCTGTCTCCTGGATGTAGCAGTTTCTGGTTCTGGTCAGAAAGCATTGTGACATTTTCAACTCATTGGTGGCTGAGCAGTCACTTCACAGTTTGAGTTAACACTTCAACTCCTGACCTTCCAGTCAGCAGTCCCAACTGCTTTCCAGAGACTTCCCCTCCAGAGATTCAGCTGTACTCAAGGTCTCATAACAGTGATAGTCCTGGCTATGCACTTGTAGGGATATACCGTGGGGCACAACACAATTACTGGACATAGGATTGGGAAACAACTGGAATAAAATGACTCCTTGTAAGAGAAAAATCATTCAACCATTTATTAAGTAGATCAAGGTGCTGAGGTTAGTCCAGTAAAGAAATGGACAACCAGAGTTATTACTTTGGCACTTCCTATTTTCCTTTGTGAGTGGGAATTTAAACAGCATTTCTGAGAGCATCAAAGGTGCTTCAAGAATCAACCCAAAAGTTTCCTTTACCTTTCCTACTTTGTAGCTTCACTTAGTGGCTACTGGGATAACAAAGGATTTCCCTCAGTGCCTGTGTTACTGTGCTGTGGTGCTCATCCTCCTTCCCTCCATCCTGCCGGATCTTGCGGGGAAAATGGCCACGGATCACTCCGGGTGTGTCAGAGACTAACAAGTGCATTAATTGCAGAGTGGGAAAGAATCCCTGCTGATTCTCAGCTGAGCTATCTTTGTAGAAAACCTTATGTCTGAGACTGTTTCTCTATCGAGTTCTTGTGTAGTTGTGGTTTCCTTTGGAAATTCATGGGTCCTACAGAGCACTGAATCATAGCAGCTCAGCACGCAGCCTTCCACCTTCATGGGTGACACTCTTTCTGCTTGGATTCAGTCAGGCCTCCTCTGCAGGCTTTCTGCTGTTTGAATCCTCATTCATTTTATTTCTGCCTTTTGGGGATGAATGTGTCACCCTGTGTACTGTATTTACTAGGGAATGTGATTTTTCAGGAGATATTAGGCATGCTTGAAGAATACTTTGGGAGACAAATTCTTCAGAGGAGCAGAGAAATCTGGCTTTAGGAAGGTGAGATGCCAAGTGTCCTTTATATAAAAGCTCAAAGTACTACCCAAAAGATAAAAGCAAAAATAACTGAAGCAGAGGAGATATTTCGGTGTGGAAGGAGCAGAGAAATCATTGTCAGTGCATAGCTGTGAACATAAATAGATACTGGCCTTTCAAGGGTGTAACATCTATTTTCTCCAAGCAAGGCAAACTCCTAATAGCTGTCCTTAAAAAGTGGTTATTTTGGAGAATGGAGTAAATGTTGTAGGTGTGCATTTGTAGGTGTGTGTGTGCCCTGCACATGACTTTGTCTAATCCAGGTGATGTTCAGCATGCTGGCTATGTAATATGTGCAATATTTGGGCATTATGTCAGCTCTGTAAGTTACTGAGGTGAAACCCAGTAAGTTTCTCCTTCATAATTAAGCACTAGTCTCTTTTGTGGCTGCTGAAACAGCGAGGTAAGAAGTGATTCCCAGGTCCAGTTGTGTAACCATGGAGCTGTTGTCTGGATCACAGATCAGAGGAGCACAGGGCTCACTGGAGATAGCTTCCCTGGATAGCTGTGGGACCTTGCTGGGTAGGGGAGAAGCAGAAAGGATTGATACACTGGGAAAAGGCACATACAGTTCATGTGGGTAGACCTTGGAAGCAAAGAGGTGCCTGTTTCTGGGGCATGCATTTGACATATACAAAATTTCCAGTATTTAGCTGCAGTTTTTCTGTCTTTCTTATTTGGTAAAATCACATCTGTTTGTATCCAAAGAAATAACCTGTTTTCTTGGTTCCCTCCATTTTTACTAACTACAATTCATTCATATTTATGTCATGAGTTCCCAAGTATCCACATCCAGTGATCTTTACTACTTAGAAGTCAAATGATGTTTTTCACAGTGCAAGTCAAAGGTGGTACTTCAGCTTCCTTTAAGTTGATATTTTGGGCATTGACCTGCCTATTGGATCTCAGACTGGGACTAAATCGTGTCAAATATAAGTTCTTGTTTGGGTGGTGCTTCAATTTTTTTTTCTGTAAGTCTGGAAATGCATATACAAGCCCTTCTCTCCCCCTTCATACATACAATAAAAGAAGCTAATAGCATAACAGTTAATGTCACAAGTGACCTATTTTAAAACATAACTTAGAGTTACTTATTTCAGCACTGTCTGTGCTGAAATTTTCTATTTTGGATGCCTGCCTGAGCCCACTTCTGTCTGTTTGAAATGAAAAAAAATATCCTATTCTTTTCAGAAAGAAAGAAGGCAAAGTAAACTTTGCGTGTTCATATACATGTTTGATCAGTTCCATCATACTGTTCTTCAGCCTCAATCTAAAAGTTTCGTAGGATCATTATCTTTTGCTGTTCCAGTGAAAATCCCTTAAGGAAAACACTGAAAAATCTGTTCTTTCACTTGCTCAGTAGAGATTTGGTACCTGAAATTACTGTCTGTACAGCACACACCAAGCATGGTATTGCAGGCATTGAGGAAAATCTTGCCAGGGATCACTTCTTGTAAAATTTTAGGCTACTGTGGCATCAAGCACTGGGAGTTTCAGCATATGCTGGCTCAGAGTAGTGCAGCACTTGGTGCTGGAGATGCTGAGGTGGGGGATTCAGCTCCTGGTTCCAAGTACTGTGCAAGCAATCAAGGCTGAAAGTGAGGACATGCTCCTGGGCTTTTGAGGTTCTCTTTTTACAGCTGCTCAGAGCAAGGTGGAGGAAAACGTCCTTAGCTGTAGAGCTGAGGAGCTGTAAAGGGACTTGGGTAGGATGAGACCTCAAAGGGAGCAAGAAAGAACTCATGTGGAAGTAGGGGTGCTGCCACTGACATAAGAGGTGGCGGAAAAATTGGAGGAGTGTGGATATAGTTTGGGATAGGAGTCAGAAAGGAAAGAGAAACCTGACGGTAATGTGTAGTAGAGAGGCTGGGACTAACAAATAGGGGTAAGAAGAGGAATAGGTACTCCTAGGGTGAATCTGAACAAGCCATAGAACACAGCACTAAATAGAAAGTTAGAATGGGAAACTCAGACTGGAGGAATTTAGGGGTTGCATTTGCAAAAATATTGGCGCAAGGCAACGACTGGGAGTGGGAGGAAGAACACGAGAGAAAAGTATTTGCAGTGGAAAGCAGCAAAAGGCCACCAAAGACAGACCTGAGAGGCAAAGCTGAGCTACATGGTGCCCTGTGTTCCAGTGCTGCAGTATTTCCAGGGAAAGCTGTGTGCATCCCAGCACAGCCTCCCTTCAGCCTGCTCCACGTGCAGACTCAGACATTGCTCTTTCCACTCACGTGGCCAAAGCCTCTGCTGTGGACCATGAAGTGCCAGCCCTGTATTTCAGTATCACTGCCATTCCATACAATAGATTTTTTTCAGGCTTTCTTTTCTCTCCCTTTCTGTATTTTTTTTTTTTAAGCAACCTATGAAATTATAGATAAAAGGGTACAAGACCATGAACGTTGCAATAAAACCAAGCACTATAAAAAAAAAAGGAAAAGGAAAAAGAATAATGCTGTCCATGAAGCCTTAATTGGGCCCCCTTGTGTGTATACATTTTGATACTGTCTCTAATTACATGGTCACACACTGCTTTTCCCATGGACCCCTGCATTGTTCTGTGCACTAAGTAGAAGGTGATTGCTGAATGAGTCCAGCTTTAAGTTGTTTTATTCTCTCTGTTGCACGGGTAGTCCCAGGCCTGCCTTACTGCAGAATGCTCAAGACCAACACAGAATCACTGATTTCCTCATGTGTTTTTCATTGCTCTCTGTTTTGAAAACAATAACATTTATTTTCACTTGCTCCAAGATGTGTGGTAAGGCTCTCTACTCGCACATGTGGAAAAAGGGGATACAGGATGGTCGAGTGTGATGTTTTCCTGGCTCTCCATAGTGTAGGTCATGCTATATGTTCAAACCAGACCACCCCTGATGCTGGTTTGCAGCTGCTAGGCACACAGTCTCTTATGACATGAACCTCTTTCTCAGGACACAGAAGGTGAAGGTACTACAAATAATGAGTGCCATGAGAAGGTGAGCTTGTCTTCCACGCTGGAGACCAGCTATAATCTGCTAGGGCAGAACTGCAGAGAGTTAACCCTGTGACCATTCATTACTTTAGTTCTTTGCCTTATTGCTCTCTTTTCTCCTCGTCTTTGACTGAAGATGGGATATGCAGGGAGTCTCCTTTTACTGATGAGGACAAATTCAGAGTGTGGGTTTGGTATGGATGGTGTTGAGATCATCTGGGGAAGAGCTGTGCAGTCATCATGGACGTGTGCAGGGTTGGGGACTGAGTTAAGGTAGTGCAGAGGATCTCAATTACGGCACCTGAAAACTTCTGACTGCTTTGCTTTACAGCCCTAATGTTCTTATTATAGAATTTGTGTGTACATGTGCTTAATATATATTGTTTCTTCACTTATGAAAAGATGTTAACAGGCTGCACTCTTCAATACTTTTATAAAAATTCTGAATTTAGCTTTCTGAACAGGTTTTTGAAATCAATACAGAGAGAGCTGCTAACAGGAGGTAAACTACAAACCACAAACACTTTCAATAGGATAGCTCTTTTTATATAACATTTGATATCATTTTCACAGCATGATCTCTACTTTCATACTGTGATAGCTTTTACCTGGAGTTTAGATGATTCATTTTTGTAGTGGATACTTAACTTTTATATGAGCAAAATGCAAGAGAAGCCAGCACAGCATTAAATGAACTATAGTTGCAGCATTAAATGAACTACAGTACAGTAATAATGTCGAATGCTCAGATCCTTGCCATGGCACAGGGCTGGATTCATGAAGGCTCTATTGATTCATAAGTGAGGAGATATGGAGGTCTACAATTTCTCTCTCAGCTTTTGGCATATCTAATTCAAATTTTAGGAAGTAGATTGGGCATTCAGTGCTTGTTTGGTAATTGTTAGAAATCTTATAGGATTCTGCTTGAAAATTGACCACAATTTCCTGTTGGTGTGGGTCTCAGACAGCCATGTGGCTGTGTTGGTGGCTTGTCCTCATGTTTTCTTTCTCCGAAGTTCTTAAAATGTATTTAGAAACGTTAGTTTTACACTGACTTCTACAGTAACCACCGAGACAAGGACTAACATTTTTGTTAAATTTTCATGTTTATGATGACTATTCTTTCAAAGAGATCCAGATTTTTGTGTGGCTTATATAGACTGCATGGAACTACGTCTGTTATTTCAGCTTTTCTGGTAAGTGATCACAGTTGTTGAGGCTTTCTGGGCTACTCTGCCAAGCTTCTGTTTTCACACTCTTGTAACTTCTAAGAACCATTTAAAAATGAAGTTTTCTATATATACAATTCCCAACCAGTTTTTGTGTCTACTTGGTTCTGAATAATGCAAAAATGAGAAAACTAAAAAATATTGGTTTGATACTGTTGAAAAATAGTTTAAAGATAAAAATTGAGTATTTGCCTTATTTCCTCTCTTCAGCCCATCACCAACCTCTTCTCTCTTTCTTCAGGTTTCCATCACACTCTCATTCCTCTTTTCCTCTCCAAGAAACCTATATCTGAATACAAAAATGTGAAATGACCTGACAGTCACATGCTATTAAAAATCTGTCAAACTTGAGGTTAGTCATCAGAAATCTTCTCAGAGTTTCTGGATGGAAAAAAGAAATTGATTAATAATATTAGATGAGGTTGAGCTGGACTAATTCTTGAAAATTCTGGTTAAGATTTTTGTTCGTAATTTAGTTCTTGCTCTAAAACAAATAATAAAGGAAAGCTTTCCTCCTTACTACAAGCCAGACATCCCTCGCTCACTTTAAAACAAAAATCTTGTAGGTCTTCTATTATTTTTATAAACTGAGGATCAACCTGATTCAATCAAGAAGTTTCTTGTAGGACCTATCTTGCACCTGGTCAAGATGAAGGTGTTTGACCCTTTCTACTCTTGTCACAAATATTGTAAAGCTATTTTGAAATGAATGAGAAAATTGTCTGAGCCTGGCTAGCTTTGCCAATAGGTGATGAAAGTCCTACCCTGGCGTTTCAGGTTTGAAATCCCTCTTGGTGGCTATCTCCTGTACTTTTCTGCACTGAACAGCATACTGTGTCTAATCAATATTTCTTCTGCTCCCTGAGGTTCTTAATTCACATGCTCAGAAAACTTCATGTTTTGTATTCCTTGAGGTACACCCTACAAAACCTCAGATACACGCAGGAATGCACATTAAAGGCCCCCTGCTCGCACCCCATCTGTCTAAGCTTATCACCGAGAATGATTGAGTGAGCTTTGCTTTACAACTCCAACTTTTGTGTGTAGGCACTCTCCTCTCTCTTTTGATTCTCCTGTTGGAGCTCAGGAGACAGGTTTTACCTACAGCAGGTTTTACAGTGCATGCCTGACTGTCGTGCCTGGCTTCTCCCTGCTCCTCTGTTCAAGAATTGCGTATCTGAACTCATTTCTAGGAGGTTTAATTATGCCTAACCTGAAGCAGACTAATGTTATTTCCAGTGTCTCCTAAGATAATTTTTATTTCTAACGGGGTAGGGATCCTAGCTGAGGTCACAGCCTGGGCATGCTGGCTGCTGTACAAACATTTTATGACAGTCACTCCCCAGAAAAGGATCTGTAACTCCTGAGAAGATGGCTCACTGTGCTTTAGGGTTTCTGTCCCCTAATGTCAAGTTTCAGTGCATTTGCTGAGAATGGTGAAGCAAGGCTGGTTTACACCTTCCGAGGACTCTGCTTAAGAACTCTGTTAAATTTGAGACCCTCAAATTTAGATTTAGTTGTTTAAAACAATAAAAATCTTGAGGATCTTGCAGGTATTTAGACTGCAAATTTCTTGAAGTGGAATTGAATCTATTTCCATGAATGTATGTTTTTTTCTGAGCCGTACAAGTTCAAAAAGATCCTTCTACATAGCTGAAGCCTGCTGTATGTTTAAAACATTAAACAGGGTGAGGGCAAACTTATAGGATAAGTAAATACTGGGTTTTCTGACAACCTTTTGGGAAATGCAGCCAAGTACATATTTCTGCTTCAAGAAATTACTACGTGCAGCAGCCTTGATGTTACAGTCATTTACCTTCCCCTGCACAGAATCTCCTTTTCAGTCTAGCTTTCAGTTCCCTACTGTTGCATCTCAAAACTGTAGCCAAACTGGGTAGTGCTCAGGACAAGTACCTGGAGATCTCCCTCTTATGTTTTTGCATGAGGTAGGTAGGGAATCCAATAAGAATCAGAGGTGGCCAGAGGGGAATCCCAAAGCTTTCAAATCCTGGGATCCCTACGCTGAGATTTCAATCACTGGTCTTGAATTTGAACAAACAGGTCAAAGACACTCCCTGTGAAAACCTTTTAATTTAATTAGACATCCTCATGTGATTAAAACTCTTTGATATAGTTTATTAACAGTTTCAATCCCCAATTAACATTTTGCCATTAAAAATTTGGACATCAGTCTCTGACCCCACCTTTTTTTTTGTTAGGGAAAAGATCTCTCTTGTATTACATGTAAAGGCTCAGCAAATGATAAAATTATGTTATCAATGGAAAAGTTTGCCTTTTTTTTTTCCCCAGTGTGGACACTGGAGCATACAGAGATTATTAATTGAATAAGAACTGTATCTATGCTTATAAGACCCTTGTTATGAGGATTTCAATTGTTACTAATCTCTTAAAAAAAAAAGAAAAAAAGAAAAAAGAGGCAGTAGATAACTATCACAACAGGACCACAGGTGAAATTATTGAAAAGCCATAGAGTTTAAGTCTGAAGATCAATGGTGAGCCCTAGCACAAGATTTATGCCCAGTGAGGATCTACATATTCTTGTAGTCCCAGGCATCCTGGTGAGATGCTGTAAAGAGAACCAGGTACAAAGTCAAAATCAGATTAATTTCCTTTCATCTTCAAAAGTAGCATGGTGTCAACTTCACCTTGAGCTAAAATTTGTCCTCTGATCTGATAAAGTCATTATTTGCCAATAAAATATGGGACAATTCTGCTACTTGCTCCCCCACCCCTGCTGTGCACGGAGGCACTCTGTCTTCAGCTACAGCTCATGTGGAGTTGTACCTTGGTGTGAGAGCAGCTTTGATTGCAAGCAGAAGCTGCTGTGTTACCTGAGATGATACCTCTGATTAACTGGCTGGTAGTTGTGGCCATAAAGGGCTTGACATCACAAATTAAGGGCAGTGTTTCACTCTCCTTCTGGAATCTGCTGCCATTTGCTGACTGCATCCCAGAATTAAGTCTTGTTTGTAGAAGTTGCCAATAAGAAGAATAATTAGGCATCTGTCATCAAGTGAGACTTAATAAAAGTGCACCAAGAACTGATGGTCAGGCTGATTTTCAGTCGGAATTAGAAAAATGATTGTTACAGGTGCTCATCTTTCCACTTGCCTCATGTTTTCAAGTGCAGACCCTCATCTCATGACAAGGAAAACCCTCCCTCAGGCAGAGCAGCTGACAGCAACTCTTTAATCTACTGATTCTGATCCCAACAGCATTATAAGTGAAGGGGAAAAAAACAAGTGCTTTTGACTCTTGGCAAACTGAGCTGCAGTATTTACCAGGATTTTAAATTATTATCTTTTGAAGGATTTAAGTATGAGCAGGTATTTATGTAAATGATGATTCTTTAATTTGTTTAATAGTGTTGGGTTTTTTCCCTTCCACCTCATTACTCATTTCACTATTTTGCTTGTGACATCCAGCTGTGATCCAGGTTTACAACCAGACAGTGTTTTTACTGAAGTTCGGTAGCATTGTGTCTAATAAAGTCCAATAATGATGTTTGTATTTTCTGTGTGTAAAACTTGCTTGAAATCAGGCTGCATGCGCAAGCTGAAATAAGTGACAGAGGAATGTAATGACAAAGACAACTTGAATGTGTTCAGTGAAATAAGCAGCAAGGCATGTTGGAAAATAAAGAAGACTTCTAACTACAATAAATTACTGCTTAGAGAAAATGCCTTTCAAAGTTACTTTTAATATTTGTAGTGGGCCTATATATAAAGATTTTGTGACAAAACACATACGTGTTACACATCGAACTGAATGTGTCCCCATATCCCAAATAATATCAGGCTGTATATCATATAGACAGTGTGTGCCCAAAATAGAGTAATAGCTCTGAAATAGCTTATTTGTAACTGGTGGTGTCGTTATAACAGAGGTTGCTGGGCTGTCATTTTGTGTTCTTTTACCTGAACAGCAGGAATTTCTTTGTTTGGCCAAGCTTGCCTTGGAGCCACAGAAAGTGCAGCTCAGGAGATCGTGTGACAAAAGCAGCCCCACAATATCTTTTCGTGAACCTCCAGCTGTGAGGCATATCAGGGGCTTGAGCATTGCTGCTCGTCTGTTGTGTCCTGAGGTGGCCCCAAACAAGCTCTTGCAGGTCTCCAGCACCACAAGACTTTCCAAACAGAGTTACTCCTTGCTACTTGTGTAAGTGCAAGTCAGGCACAGCCACGGTGCGTGTTCTGCTCTGTTGTGTTCTAAATCTGATTTGGCTCCCTACACCACTTAGCAGTGGATGTACAGGAGCAAGGTGAGCAGGCAAGGTGGGATCCATGCTGCTGTTCCAGGAGCCATTCAGAGGGACATTGCCATGATATCCCAGGTCTAACAGCTATGCTGAGCTGTCCAGCTGCTTGTGTCATAATCGCACCCAGTCATCACGGTTAACTTTTTGGCGAGGGTTTTTATTTTAATACCCAGTTTTGGAAAGTAACATAAATATTAATAGCAGCTGATTGTTGTTGTGCTAATGTGACCAGACTACTTTTCACTCCCTTTTACCAGGAATATTTTCAAACTTTAGTTTTCAGAGAAACCCAAACTGCTGCTGCCCAGAGAGATAGGGAATACAACAGAGGATATGACCTTTCTGAATGTTTTCTTATCAGGCAGCATAAGTACTGTATGTCCCACTAAGCTGCTTCAATAGAACCTTGTCAAGTTATCACATTACTCGACATGTTGCTGATAATGAATACATAAAGGCTTTAGATATTGAGGACTCGGAGGAAATAAATAAGATTTACTGAAAAACGGCTCAACATATATCCCAGGGCCATGGGTTTTTTTTCCATGTGGATTGTGTGCTGCCTTTAGCTCCTTAGATAAATGGGACGATGCAAGAGTTTCAGCTTGTTGAAATGTAAAGTGCAGATGTGAGCAGATAAATGAAGAAAGTAAATGGTCATCTATCTCCATTGTGGAGAACTCAATCACATTGTAACCGTATCAGTCGTCTTCTCCAAAAGTGCCTGATATTTTCCTTTTCTACTACCACATGCTCCTCTAGCTCTGGTTGATATCTGCAATATCTTTTCTTGTCCTGTATACTTATGAGTGTTGAGTGTTGGGGAAGAGTTCATATTCATCTTTGCAATTTTGCCTTAGATCTCTTCTGGTGACTTTGAGGAATTAAAGCAACAAACCCGAAAAACCAAAATGCAGTAGAGAGAACCAGGATCAACAGCATTAACCCCTTGTGTCGCTGTGGTAGGAAGTGGCCTTCAGGCTTAGGAATCAAATAGCACTTGCTGAGAGGCTGCCCAGATTTTCTCAGCTGGTTCCCTCCCCAGCAGGAAGGGAGCACACGGGATGGGAAACTCCAGGTGCTGTTGACGAGGAATAGGGTGACTTACTCCCTCACTCCATTTCTGAAATGATGCACTGGTAGTCATGTGGCTTTGGAATGGTTTTGGTTAATTAATTCCATGTTCTCCCTGGGTCTAGGAGGCTGTGTGTCTCCCATCTGTCCTGAAAACAGCCTGACACTGGCCGAGATTTCACGTTTGCTTTATTAGCAGTCTCCCAGTAGAGTTGGGCAATAAGAGCTGACAGTGTCGACATGATTTGTTGCAAATAAGCATCTGAACTTTGGATGCAGCTTTTGATAGCTATCAAGGATTTATTCAACAAGAACTGTTTGTGTGCCTTTGACTGTTGAAGGTAAATTAATACCTCTGAATCTGATCTCCACAAATTCTGACTTGGAAGAGCTGTAAAATTCATGACAGTTATCTTCTTTACTAAAAATACTTGATTATGTATTTATTTATCTCTGCTTCAAAAATATGCATTCTGTTGCCTGTCTAATTCCTCATTTTTCATGTTTAGATTAAACGGATCAACTCCTATAGAGAAGATGACTTTGAGATTTACTTCAAGTTTACTCATTTAGTAGACTAGTGTATGCTTTAAGCATAGAATAATAAACTATTATTTCCCCATTTTAAAATGACTCCAAGCACCTGCAATTTACTAACCTAAGAAAAGACACCCATGGAAGTTGTTCTTTATTTCCATCCAATGCCCCGCGTGCCGTCTTTCTCCAGAAGGCTGTGCTTTCATTCTGGGCTCCTGTTGTACATAAAGAGACATTCTTACAGCTGGTATCTTGGCTGGTTGAGACTTTTTCTTGTGCTTAAAGTCACCTCTCGTGTTAGACTGATCAGGAGGAAGTGGGAAGCACTGCTATGGCACAGTGGCTCGCAGTGGCTGTAAGCAATGATATCTAACAATGCCCTGAGGAGCTAGTTAAAAAGTGCCTCTCGCACTCAGGAAAGAGCTTTAATGGAGCTGCATTAGAAACCTGTCAGTTGCTTGTTGGGCAAAACAGAGGTTTTTTTTTTGCTGTAAGGATTATTGAAGCATTTGTTACACAGTAATTTGGAAATCATAATAAAACATTTCTAATTTTGCTTCCCCCAGCAAACAACTAATGGATCTAGTGCACAGGAAGCGCAGACAGCATGCTATAGAGCCGTGGAATCTTGTTCATGCTCCTAATTGGGAGGGCAGGGGATAGAAGCTGTAGCTATTTTTTTCTAAGTGTCCTTCCCAGAAACAGATTTTTCAAAGGCAGAGGTAGGAAATAACTTGGTAACTTTTCCACTTGCCTTAACCTCTTGGTATGCTTGTACAAATAGATTTTAGTGTTGTTCAAATGGCATGTTAAATGCTGATGAAGTGTCAGAACTCTAGTAGGTGACTTAAATGTTGTCAGTACTGCCCTGTAACAGAAACCTTGGTGAAATGGTAACACACAAATAGAGATTAGATTTTACAAAGTCTTAAGAGGGGGGCTGGCAAGAAGTGCTTTGTGAAGGACATTGCTCAGTGACTCTCTGCAGTCTTACATGGTCAGAGAGAAATGAGTATACTTAAAAAGGAAAAGAAAAAAGTGATTTGTTTTTCCAAACTGTCTCTTTATGCTTGCTAACATGTCTCTTTACCACATTATGGTCTCCGTCATGATTACTCTCTGGAACTGGAGAAGTGGAAATGTGATCCAAAAACTGTGCACAAGCTTTTTGTAACTGTGATGGAGCTGATGTTGGATATTTTTAAGTCCAGCTACCCAAAGATTCATTTTGATATTCTTCAGTTAAACTTTAAATGCAGATCTATAATTAAGAAAAAACCACCCAAAAACCTGATACCACCACACCATAAATAGCCTCACATCAAAAAATAGAGACAGTAATGAAGTGGGATGGTTTGCTGAATTTCAACCTTAAGTCATAGTTAAACCTGATCACATATGACTGAAAATGTCAACTGTTATTTTTTTTGTCTTTTTGTGGAATTGGCATTCCCACTCACCCAAAATGTCACAGGCATAAGGATAGAGTAATGATGAAAGTGTGTTAGAGAACTCATAAATCTATGGAATGGATCTGCAATTGGAAATCCAGAACACTTAGCTGCATCTGAGCAGAAGCTGGTACACCCAAAAATTTTAGTAAAGTTCTCCTTTAAAAACATTCTTCCAACTCCAAACATGAAAGCACCCTATCTCTGGAAGGTATTTAAAAAATAGTGATCTCTCTCTCTCTCTCTTTGTTTTTTTTTTTTTTTTTTTTTTGATCAGCTAAGAAAAAATTGATTTATTGCACCATATATTCCAAATGATATTTGCATGCAAACTTGCTTCCATGGATTTTGTGACCAAGATGAAAATTATCTTGTGTTCTCCATCTATCACACTGACTGGAACAACCCTTGACGAGCTAGGGCTTACATTGTTCAAGCCTGGATATTAGGTGAGCTGTAGTATAGTTTGAGTCATAAATTTGAGCATGGAAAACTCTGGACAGCATGATTTTAGCTAAGGAGGACATGAACCCTTTGCTTCAAAGGGAAAAGCATAAATACCTAAGATTAAATCTCTAAAAAGCAGTCGATGGCATAAGGGACAAAATTAAAATCTGAGACTGGGAACCCTACAATTTCCGACCAATACAAAATCGCTGCTGTAGAAGAGCCTTTTATGTATTTTAGATTCAGAACTCTTTAGCTGATTTTGTCATTCAGATTGCAGTCCATATTTTGCAGTATGGAATTCCAAGAAAGACTTGAAAAACTTGAAATTCTTCTCTTTCCCCACTTGCTTATGATTCTATGTCAAATATAAAAGTGAAACACAGTGTTGGATGCATTTATTTTTTCTGTTATTTTCAATATATGCTGTTAAACAGTGGCTGTTAAGCTAACAGTGCAACATGTGACAGAATCCAGGAAAATGGAGAATGAGAAGGAAGTCTGGACAGAAAAGATCAAATGCCAGACTTTATTTTTGAATAGCAACACACATTAGAGATTTCTTTAAGAGCCCATTGTGGCAGAGAGGAGGAGGAGAGGAAGATAGAAGGCCCTGGAAGAAAGTGGAATCAAGTTTCTGAAAACTGCAGCCTTTACAAAGGATGTCCTTTAGATACAAATAACGTGCAGGTTTATAAAAGAGAGAAGTGGGTTTAGAATTAGGAACTCAGAATACCAGTGAGCGTCCAACAATGAATCTTAGCAAAGAAAAATACCTGTTGCTGTAGGAGCTCCAGTTGTGCCTTGAAAGTACAATGGAGAAAGGACAGAAGCGAAAAGACAACTATTCTTCTTTCTATTCAGGAAAGGACTGGCTTTCCCTTCTGACAACTGTCATCTCAGTTTGTGCAGTGCAGCCCTTCATGAGACCTGGAAGGATGCTTGATGGTAAACTGTCTTCAAGAAAGAACAGTTCATTACAAAAAGCTTTAGAATTTGGGCCTCCTTAACAGCCTTTCAGATAAAAGGGACAGACCAGTCTTTCTTACATGATGTAAGTAAGAGTGTGATCACTGAATAGATCTGCAGGATGGCAACAAGGACAGAGATTTATATAAGAGCTTTAAGAAGAGAGGTTTATAATTAATTAGTCAGCGGTGAATCGGTGGAGCATTGGGAAGGAGAAGTAAAGGAGAGACCCACAGTGCTGCTTGCAGGTTAGTCTGAAGTGAAAGCTCTTGGGGTGTGGGCCAGACTGACAGAGTTCTGCTAAAAGGAAAGAAAAAGCATTAACCTGTGTTCATGCCTGGATTTAATTCCACAAGACACTGCAGGACCTAAAGCAAACCAGTTGGGACCTAAGGTACATCAAGTAACATTTAACCAGTTGTATGTTCTTTTTATGACTTCTGTTTGTGAGGGAGATAAATGCATGTCTTAGGCAATAAAACATTTCCCCTGATTATAGCAAATGGTGTTTCTTTTCCCTTGTGGGATGTAATAGGAATATCAATGTTTTATATCTCTTATTAAAAAAGCCCAAGTTTGATAAAAAATGAAACACATTTGGTAGAGTTGTTATCCCAGGTAAGGAAAAGTACCATTATACAGTCACAGGCACAGAACTGTGAGTGCAGCAGATTCTCTTACTGTGAATCCAACAAACTTCTGCATACTGCACCCAAAACCCTGACAAGCCTGGAAAGAGAGTGACCAGGCTTTCAAACAGACCAATAAATCTCTAAGCAAAGCCAGGTGATACCTTTTATCAAGGGGAAAAACTGTCTTCATAAATGCAGCAAATGGATTTTTAAATTGGGACACAGTTATATAAGGGGAGGGGTAGAGAGGAAAGGATCTGAGGGAGTGAGAAAACAGAAGAGAACCAGCTCAGGAAAATAATCCTGGGAAGTGTGTCCAATTTTTCTAACATTTCTAATCACCAAGTTCTCCACAGTTGTGTGGGCATCTGTGAAAGTAGAATTGGTCCCCAAAAGAGTTTGAATCGTCTGCTGAGCAGATGTTTTATTTCAGAAATGTAAATATGTAAAGTGGTTATGCCAAAATATTTTCTTTGATGTGGGATAATAATATTAAAAGAAAGGGGGAAGCAAGCTTGCCTTTCCCTTCTGTGTAGTGAGCTGCAGTTTTGCATTTAGTGGTACAGTTTCTGGGGGAAACCTTTTCAAAGCCTGCAGTTTTCAGGGACTGAGCTCTTTTCCCTTTCCATGTTGTGGCAAAACTAGACTCTCCCAACATTTGCTTCCTGTCTATACAGCAAAGACACCTGTGCTTGTGCAGCCAAAAGCCTGCCAGCTTGGGAGTTTACCTTGCAGGAAGAAACCTCTCCCTTAGAGGTTTCCCCAAACCATTCCCTCTGGGTGGTTTGGAGCAAGGTCCTCACCTCTGAGATACACACCTGCAAGTGCAATGCTCTCATCACCAGCCTGCTGTGCTGGTGCTTCTGGACATTTCATCTTGGGCTTTAACAAGCAGACATTTTCAGAAAAAGGCAGTGAAGAATTGCCAGTGTTTCTCCATGAAGACAGCTCTCCAACACCCTAGAAATATTGTCCCTCATTGCAGTAAATAAGAAATTTTCTCTGTGCTTCTAGGGGTGCATGTGCTATGTTTGGCAAGTTCTGCATGTTCCTTGACTTCCCAATCCTGCTAGCAGACTGGCTCCTGCTGCTTCCCAGGACACTGCTTACCTGATTGTAATATACAGCTAGAAGCAGACGTTTTGTGTACAGTGATGCAGTGTTTTCATGGCTCCCTACTTCTGAATGGAGGGGCTTAATGTGGTTTGAACTGGGATTTCGCCTCAAAACTATGGCAGAATAGTTTTCACAGTTAATTCTTGTGAAATAAGACATGTTGTAGTGGGGTTTTTTGTTTATTTGTTTGTTTAGGTTTTTTTTGTAGAATTGCATTTATAGCAGACATGGAGGAATTTTTTAAAAAATAGCATGTTAGCTCAGGATTGAAAGAGATCATGACAGAGTTTGGTTAGGGGATGTCTGGGATGAAGCACATGCAAAGGCTGAGAGCTGGGCTGATGGCAACTAGCTCAGGGTTGGCATTTCATGATGATGCTGTCCTTTGGGAGGAGTCCAGCAGGCTGTAAGAGATTTGAGCCTGCCAATACTTTCTCTGCATTGCTTTTTAAGGTCTAAAGTACAATACAGTTTTTTTAAAAAATTGGATGGAATCTGTGTTTTATGGAATATGCATGAAGTTCAAGGAACAGATTTCAGGCTTTGTGCGTTGGCATGATTTATTTTATTTCATGTTTTATGTACGCATAGAATTCAGCGTACTGTGATTTTACACGTGTTCAAGTTTACATTAACTATAAATGTGGCCTCAGAGTGTTTATATGCAATGTATTGAAGCCTCTCAAGTTGACAATTACCAGGATGTTTCTCGTGCTACAGTACAATTGCGAATCACAATTAGTGCAAGATAGATTTGTGTAAATTTTGTTTATCTAGACTTGCAAACCAGCTCATTGAGTTTATCTCTTGTCATATTTTCTGCTATGCCAGTTGGAAGTTTTTCATTGGCAAAACTTATGTCTTTTCTAAGAAGTCTGTCTTCCATTTTTCTGAAAATGAATAATTGCTTCCTGAAGATTAATCCCACAAATGTTTATATTTAATAAAGTTACTTCTGACCTCTAGTTTCATGGGATTTTGCCAGTAAAAAATGGAAAACCTTACAGAACTTGAAAATCCTACAGAAGAAACCACAGGAATAAATTATGACATCTAGAGATGACACAGTTATGCAGAAGTACGGAGACTGGGTTTTTTTCAGTTATGTTATTAAGTGCTTAAAGTTATGCTCAGCTTCATCCCTCCCCTCCAAATTCCAGAACTGAGCTAAACTAAATTTTGTTGTATTTTTAAAAATACCGTGTTTTAATGTACATCATAATTTTCAGGTGGTCTAGCCTCCCTTTGAAATACTAGTCCCCTAAACTGTGGCAGTGATAACATGCATTCTAAGAGAACATACCCTAAGCTGCAGGCTTTAATGTATTTTACTATACACAGTTTGAAGGGTATTTTTTTTTGTATTTTAAAAGATAACCCCATTTGTTAGCATTTTTGCACATTTAAATACCTGCAAAAGTCTAGGTGACAAACCCCAGCCCTTTTAGCCGTATTAATTTCTCACAACGTCCTTGAAAATGCCTTGTAAAATATTTACAGAATAAAAGGGATGTAATGTTTTTGCAGGGTTACTAAGCCTCTAGAATTCACCAGGACTGTTTAAACTCTGGAACTTTGCCTTCAGACCGTGTGTGTACCTATAAATGCCGAGATAATGCAGGAGACTGGGCGTGACATCGAGGCAGTGCCACAGCTACGGCAATAAAGTCACCTCAGAGACTGGAGGTTTGGTGGTGCCTTTGCAGTCACATCAGAGTCACGACAGATCATGGCCCATCTGCAGTCACAGCACACCACAGGCACTTCACATTCATGATGTAGCACACTCACCTATTAGGATGGTCACAGACAAGCCACAGCATCATTACTTACCCTCTAGTAAAATTTTAGTTGCATCACATAGTACTCGTGTCATCCTATGGATTAGAAGATTTTACTCTAATTTTTGCTCCTCTGTAAATAGAGTCAATAGTGCCAGGTAGGAATATCCTCCTGTATAAATCTGTTGTATTACATGTCAGTTCTTGTTAGGTTTACAGAAGAGACATTTCTATTTCAAGAAGTCTAAAGAATACTATAGTGATTTTTTTTGTTGTTGTTCTGTCTCCATTCGGATTTTCTTTTTGTTTGTTTAAAAGGAAAAAAACCCCTCACTGCAAAACATATTATTGGAAATTGCACGCATTATAATCATTGGTACTGAAGACCCGAGGTAGAACATTGATATTTTGCAATTTTATTCAGAATTTAGAACTAACAGTACTATATCTAAATATTTTGCATGTTTATTAAAAATTAAGATATACCATCGTTTTTTCCTTAGAGATCTTTTAAAACATTTATCATTGGACAGTGCCCACCAGAATGTTTGGTGTTTTAATGGCAGTGGAACTTTCACTGGCTACAAGTTCTGGAATATCAGTATGACTAATATTTGAACCACACACATTCGACCTAATTTAGGATTGCATTCCTTTATTTTTTCTTTTAAGTGCATGCAAAGATGAAATAGCTCCACACAAGGTATGCACGATGTGCTCTGTCTCACAGTGTCCATCTGCTACAGGAGATGTGACATCTATAGATCAAGCATTGTTTTTTTCAGCTTGGGGTTTTCTTTCGGCCTTGCAATGACTTTATATCAATCTGTGGCTGAAATTTTAGGAACTCAAGTGTTGAGAAATCAGGATAAAAGTAAATTTTCCTGTTTTTCAATGTAACTAGTGCACAGAAAGTTATCTAAGGGGAGCAGGATGTGCAGATTCAGAGCTTGTAGTGCATTGAAACAGGGTACTGAGTTGATAAGAAGAGATGGAAAGCATGTGTTTTCTGGTTTTTAATTCATGTTGAAAGCTTGACACTAGTAAGCTGAAGCTGCAAATATACAATATCACATCTGACCCGCCAGAGATCCAGCAGGCACCTCAGCACCTCTGTGGGCCACCTGCTTCAAGGGTCAGCTCTACCTTATCTTTCCTGACAACAGGCAACATTTGTTTTCCAATAGCATTTTTTTTTTTGTATTGACTGCATAAAGTGAAACACAATTTCCCTGGCAAAGTCACAGACAGTTGAGAAAAACAGTGATAGCCTTTGTATAAGGTTTCAAAATCTTCTTAAAAATGTAAACCAGAGCTGCATATCTGTTAGAGCTCCACAGGACAGGATAAAAAATTCCTAGAGGAAGGTCATCCTTCTTTACTAAATTGCACAGATCTTGGAAGTCATTCTGTAGAAGCTGATTGCATTGTGATGAACCCAATTTGTGGTGTTGCTCTTTAAATCCTGTAGGATTTTCCAAGAAGTTTGCTGTTCAGTGCAAAGAGCCCAGTTGTTGTTCGCCCCGAGTGTGAGGGCTGCTCTCGCCCCACGCTCTGTTTCCCCATTAATGACTGGGTTTTCACATCCCTTGCATCTGTCCCAAGGGAGGAGCTCGTGGGAACGAGGGGGCAGGTCATTCTCAGCGACAGGCTCCTGGCTCGGCATCCTGCTCCTGCCAGAAATCTGTCTGAGCCTGAATCTGGCAAAGTTTAGGAAGCAGCGTTAAATGCACCTCTTTGTTCCAGGCTTCCATTAACGGCAGGCACAGGAATTTCACTTGGCAATCGGTATCCTGGCTACCCTTTTCAGGGTTCTTCTATAGCTGTTTCAATAGCTGGGAGGGGCAGGGAGCAGTTTCTATGGAGATTTCAGTCAGAGGTGCATGATGTAAACTGTGCCCAGGTACTGTGATAATTTCCCTCAACAATTTAAATCCATGTGTGTATATATATATATATAATATTGCTTGACTGGTTTATAATTTAGTTTAAAAATAGAGCATTTAGTTTATATAATTTTAGAAAAGTATAAAGCCTGAAAAATAGGCAGTGGAATAAGATCTGTGTGCAGGAGCACTTTGCAGACTTTTTATCATGGTGTGTTTTCCTTTATTACTTCGGGTAAGTGCTATAACTCAAAAGTAAGGAGAGCGTAGATATTTTTGAAAACAAAATTTATTGTTTAGCCTTAGGAACAAATGTGAGAATTGGGCATTTCATGTCAATTCCCCTTTATTTCCCTTTACAGAATATGCTCTGGATTTAGATGCTGACTTCTGTAGTCAAAATGCGTTTAAGTTTCTGCAGCGGAGATTTTCCTATGGGCAGAAACACAGTAGTATTTCAATACTGGACAAAAGCTCTGAGGGTGCCAGCCCTGCCTTGGGCATTAGCTAATTCCACTGCCAGGAGGAGTGCTGCTTTAGCCCTTTTCAGCAGGGAGATGATGTCTCACTCAGCAGGCAAGAGAGCACTGCCTGTCGGAAATTTGCTACAATGTGGAGTACACTGGGGTCTAGGCATTAAAAGAGACCCTCATGGAATAGCATTTCCAAATTCTGAGCGATTTTGTCCATTATGTTGTTATTTGCTCGTGTTTCACAACTGCTGTGTCCTGTTACCTGTGCACTTAGTGCTTTCACCTCAAAAGCTGCTGCTGCTGAAGCCAATGCGAGTTACTTTTGCATATTGTTGTTGCTCGCTTACTCTGCTGTCACTTTGGTGCATTAAAAGGTGTTCATGCATGAGCAGCACTTGTTCTATTGCCCTGCACGTGTGTTTGTCAGCATAAGGTGCTCTGACCTAACACAGTGAGCACTGAGAATAAAACCCTAGCTCATATCTCTGGCTAGATAGGAGTCTTACCATTCCACATTCCCCAGTGTGCCTATCGAGCAATAAATGGATAATTCCTTCCAGCTCTTGTGGCTGGACAAGATCCTGAAGAGAGTGTGGAGAAGGAGAGGGAGAAGATGAGACAAATAGGGGAACTTCAATACTGCTGGTGTTGGCAGAGAGAAAATACCACAGGTAGTGCTGAGACAGAGGTCAGACAAACAGGAGAAGTGCTTAAAATTTCCATGATGCCGAGGAGCTGCTTGAACTTTGTTGTGTGGGTAGCAGAAGAGCCAAGTAGGAAGGAATGTGTCTGGGTGGCAGTGGGGTTGGCATGTCTGAAGTCACAAGTGAGCAGCTAAGTTAGTGTTTTGATCACTTAGGGTGGATGGAATCAATTTTGTTTTTTTCTAAAGTTACAGGGAAATTGTTTGGAAAACAATGCATCTCCTGCAACTCCTTTTCCAGCTTAAATCATAAAAGAAATCAGAGAACAGGCCCTTGTATTGTACTATTTCCAATATAACTTAAACTGCAGAACATTTGCGTATGTGACAAATCCTCTTGAGATTGTGGCAAAATTGTTCAGAATCCAGTATCTTTCAATGTCTTTAATCTTGAAACATTCACCCATCAAGACACAACTGCTGAAATCCCAATTTCTCACCATGCTTGCTTCTTCTTTTAAAGAACATTTTGTCCCATGTCCTACTGCTTTTTCAACAGTTTTTTTTTGTGAACATTACCTTGTCCTTGCATCACAAGAGAATCGCTTTGCCCAATTCCCCAAAAACATCCCTTCCCAAAGTTTGATCCCATCCCTACTGAGTGCAGGTACTCCGAGGATCATAGTATGAGAAACCACTTCTTTTAGTCTGTGCTTGTCAAAGATATTGTGCCCAGTCCTACTGAGTTAAATTTTTGGTCACATTTGCCCCCAGGCTGTGCTGTCCTGGATTTTTCTGAGGAAGAAAGCCTCGTGTCCAGGATAAGGGATTTCTGTAAAGGATCCCAGGTGTTTAGCAACCAGCAGCTGGGACATTTCTTACTGCATTACTCACCACTGGCTCATGCCTTGTTAAAGACAGAATATGGTTCAAACTCTCTGCCAAGACTTTTAAACCTTTCCGTTGACACGTGCTGTCTGCTTTGGGAATGTGTTTTCCTGTGCGAGTGAGTGGGATCTTTCATTGTGCCCTGTCACAAGGAGACAGGAATCAGACTGGGAGCCTTGTGGCTCTGGGAGGCAAAAGCTTCGGAAGAGCCTGGTGAGAACTGCAGAACACTTGGCTGGGCTGGCACTAGCCTTTCCACAGAATGGCTCAGCAAAGTGCCAGTCTGCTCCTTGTTGGAGGAAGGAAGATAGAGAGAGACATGGGTGTGTTGCCATTGTGTCTACCCACCTGAGTTAAAAAATGACAGAGATATTCTTAAATGGCAATACTTCTATTTCACTAATTTCAAAGAATTTGGGGAGGTTTCTTCTTTTTAACTCGCTGGTACCTGTTTTAGGTTGCTTCTTTTACTAATTCCTTTGCTGGCTAAAGATGGTAACAAAGCTTTTTACATAAAGCAAGCTGTCTTGTGATGTGATTTTTGCTTCTTCTGAGTTATATATTTAAATTATTAATAAGTGTTTTGAGTTAGGATAATTGAAACATTTCATCACTACATATTTAATCTTTAGATTTGAGATAGAATCTGGGGAAAGAGTTTACATCTAGACCTAATGGCATAAACATATCCTTGCTTTAATTGTCAGAAAATAGTTTCATAATTTCTGTTTTAATGGGTCTTCAGTTATACACACATTTAGCAACCTTTTTATTTGATCAAAGGTTGTATGTGTGACAATGCAAGTGTCTTGTTACATGCATTCCTATCCTCTTCAATTTCATATCATTTCTGTAGGATCTCAGTCTAAAGGATTTTTTTCCTATTGTTCTTTGGGCTTAATTTTGCTGTGGAAAATCAGGCTCTGTGCTCTTTTTGTTTCATACCCTGTCATTTAGAATCAGACAACAATAATTCTGGAATAGGAATGTGCTTTCTGTTATCTGGCTGATTTTGATGGATTGTCATGCGTCGGTTTGACTTTGCAGGGGTTGAACGTAGCATTTAAATGTTTTGAGCAGTTAACTGAACAAACATGCAAGGGAAACTAGAGAGAAAGGTCACTGGCACAGTGTTTGGTGAACAAAGCTTTGCAGGTTTTTTTTTGTTGTTTGTGAGTTTGTTGGTTGGTTTTTCTTTTTTTAAACTTGGGAAAAGCTTTGAAAGAGTGTATTGTAACACAGTTTGCAGATTGCTGAATTATGTACTGTACACATGGTTAACGATTTATGGGGCCATGAGTTATTTAATCGGGTAATGCATATGCTTTGTACGACAAGCAAGCAGATGAAAACTCTGAATGGAAGAAATTGCTCATCCTTTGGATGACACACGTTATACGCTATGTTATCAGGAAATGATATGACTTTTTCCAGCCAGAAGCTGTCATTTCCAGTGGTCATTGTCTCACCTGAAGATATCAATTAAGCATAAAAGTGTAATAAACAGTGACTTTCATTTGGGGTGTGCTAAACAAGAGCAAGGCAGAATAGAGAAACCTCAGGTCTCTGGCATCAGGGTCTTGTGTTGTCATTGTTGTGAATTCTTGTTTTTTTGCAGAAAAGACACAGCCTACAACAAGGCACTTGGTTTTAATGCTGAAACTGAAATGTGTTCTTGCTGTAGAAATTTTAACCCTAATGAATGAGAAGTGGCAGATAGCTGTAACGATGTGTTGCAGCGTAGGATATAAAGGGTAAGGATAACCAAGGAAAAAGCATTGTACTCTTCGCAACAGACAGGGCTTTTTTGAAGTGTTGGCACAGCTTTCAGCACACTGGGGCTCCTAATTTGGGTTGGGCTGTGTTGGTTACATAAAAATAAAAGGAATAGAAAAGGAAGAAAGAGAATGACAAGCGTGATGAGGTAGGAAAATAAAGGAACCCATTAGAGGCAAACAAAGATAAGGTGCAGGTGAGGGAATCAAAGCAAGTCTCAGAAAAGAGATGTGATTTGAGGATGAATTTTGAACTTTTTATAGTTGGGGAAAAGCCTTAGTCTTCAAAACTGTGTGGGACAGAAAGTGGGGAGTAGGAAGTTAAGATCAGCTCTGACTCTTCTGGAGAGAAGAAGTGGAGAGGAGATCTTGTTGCAATCTACAGCTTCCTCATGGATGGAAGAGGAGGGGCAGGCGCTGACTTCTTCTCTCTGATAACTAGATACAGGACCCAAAGGAATGGCCTGAAGTTGTGCCAGGGGAGGTTTAGGTTGGATATTAGGAAAAGATTCCTCACCCAGAGGGTGGTTGGACACTGGAATACACTCCCCAGGGCAGTGGTCACAGCACCAGCCTGACAGAGTTCAAGAATTTGGACAATGGTCTCGGGCACGTGGTGTGGCTCTTGGGGTGTCCTGTGCAGGGCCAGGAGCTGGACTTTGACAATCCTTGTGCGGCCCTTCCAACCCAAGATATTCTATGATTCTGCTACAAAATGGCCCTGTCTTTTGACATGAGAGTGGTGGATCTGAAGGAGCAGGGTCTTGTCCCACTTACTACATCTCGGTGTCCATCCCAGTAACCAGAGCCACAGATCAGATCAGACAGGAATGACAAGAAGTCCTTTCAGAGTAAAAGCAGAGGCGTTGTGTCACAAAGGCATCCCTAAAGGAAATAAAGCATTGTGACAGGCCTGGACCTTTCAAGGTACCCTAGAAGTGTGCTCCAGTGGACCCTTGAGGGATGATCACACTCGAGAGCCATGGATATAACTAGGCATTCACCCTTCTACAAGCTGAGACAGTCTGAATGGCATGTTCTAGGCATGAGTAATGTAGCCAGAGCACTGCTGAGCACTTGTGCTCGTGTAGAAGGCTAGAAAGCTGCACTGGAGTGACTGACTGTCACACGTAGCCGAGATGATATGCTGCCTCTTCAGATATGCGTTCTTTCCCCTCTACTCAAAGCCTGAGGACGCTGCAGAGCTTTCTTGAGTTGCTGTTCAAAGCAGGCTGAGTGTGCCCCCCTGGGTGAGTGGGAGATGAGAGGGAGCAGTGCAGACAGGCTCCTTCTCCTGCTGCAGTGTCCCCTCCATGCTCAGCTCCCTGGGCTCTGCTACGTTCCCTGCACCTTTCTGCGAGCAGCTCTGGTTCCTGACAATCCTTTTAGGTCAGGTTTTCTCTGAAAGCTGGAATGTTGTCTGGGAAGAGACGGAGATGCCCCATCCTGTCAGAATGGCATTGCTTCATGTGTATTCCTGGAATGGCTAGGCTCCCTTTATGTTCTTTGTAGAGTTGGGATTTATTTTTATTTAACTCCTGAGAAAGGATCTAGCTTTGAATTTTTCCCTGATTATGAAGATGTGTAAGTCTTCCTTCATGTTTTCCAGCATCTGACTTCAACAAAAGTCCCCTAAGGTTTTCTAGTTACAAATTGGACTTTTGTGAATAATGGTGACTCAAATATTCCAAAGCAATTTTAATATTCCCTATATCCATCAAAGTACTGCAGCTAGGTCCATGCAACTAGCTTCAGACAGCCACGTGAAAATGCAAATGTTTGCTTTCTCAACCAGAACTGAAAAATACTAAGCATTTCTAAAGGAGAAACAGAACAGTATGTTCTACTTTCCTTATGTATTTTATAAAAAATGCATATATAAAAATGAATATAAATTCTTTTAGGAGAAATTGTTTCATAAAAGAAACATGAGTTTGCTTTGGCAAAGATGCTTATGATTTATGGTTCATTCTGTAAACTTAGCCAAACAATTTCCTTCTCCTTTATGATTGGAGAGCAGAGCTATCGGGGGCAGGGAGTTACAGGATGGCATCTGTTCTTAGAGCAAGAGAATTATGTTTATTCATGATTAGTTTATGCAGAAAATACATCAAAGAGTTTATTTGAATTTTTGATAAATTTGCCTTGTAGAAAAGAAATATTTTTCTTAATTGGACCTTATAGGAAAAATCCCAGTAATGACAAATGCAAATGAGAAATAATCTGAATTTAAAGAGGCTTTTTTTCCAGAACCACTAGTACTCAAAGTAGGGTGAGGCCACTGTCTTTGCACTTTTTAATAAAATTGTGGCTTTTCTTCTCCCCTTTATTTCCATATGCATATTCCATGGTAGTACAGTAGTGGTTTAACATGTAGCTTCTTCATGAACCTTTACTGAAAGCGAGAGATAAGTTTATCAGTATCGTGCTCAGTAGCCTTCTTTCCCTGCTTGCTTTTTAGTATTGAATGAGGTTTTATAAAGCGCCACCAACCATGCCAGTTTTCCATATTTTTCACTCTATGTAAATTTTTGCAGAGAGGTAGGGAGAGCAAGTGAAAGATTGACACTGGTATCTCCTGAAATGTTCTCTGTTTTTTTTTTTTTTTAAGCAGCTCAATTTTCCTATAGCGTTGCCAAAAACGTAACAGATGATGTTTTCAGGATCAGAGACAGGAGATTGAAATGTTGCTAATGTCTGTAGCACTTAAGTCATAGAATTCTGTAAAGAAATGTGCCATGATTGATCTGATTAATCTTTTAGATGGGTGGTGAGAGAGAAAGAAGCTTCTCCACCGTGCAGAATTTTTATATTTATATAACTGCTGTTTAGACGCTGAGCTTGGGTGTCCTTGTAATATCCTGACACGGGTGACTTGTACTCGGCAATTCCAGCTGAATTGAGTGCTCTGCATCAGAAAGGAAAAGTTTTCTGTCTGGCTATAATAGAAACATTTTTTACAATTCTCTCTCAGGTGCAAAGTCCTGTGGGATCCTTTGGGGAATGTAAAGCAGCGTGGCACACAGGCATGCTGTCACTGTGCAGAACCTGTGCCCTTGCTGCAAGAGGGTTCTCCACCTTAACCCAAATTGAGGGGTCGTGGCCAAAAAGCTTCAGGTTATATCTCATCATTCTCAAGATTAACTGGAGTTTTGGATGAACATGGATATACTGTAGCTGAGCTGGAGAAACTCTCATGCAACCAGCATTTGCCCTCCCATCCTGATCTGCAGCAGATTTGTGAGTCGGCCTTCCTTTGGTCTAAGAGAGCTACAGGACCTGGTGCTTGTGCTGAAGGATTCCCCAGCTTCTCACGGCTGTGCTGATGAAGAGAGCAGGTGCACCTTTTCCTGGTGCCACCAGTCATGACACAATTGCTACAGTAATTCTGGTTTCTCTTTGAAACTCACGTGAGCAATTACCTGCTGGTTATCTCGTGCAGAATTGGGTCTTTCCAGCCCTGTCTTTTAGCTTCAAAGGTGCAATACTTGATAAGTGGAGCTAAAGACATTTTCCTTTTCATGTAAATTCTTGTAAGTTCTCAGTCTCTCTGGGCAGGAAGCAGAGGGCAGTATTAATGTGTCTGTGTAGATACACATGCACACAATTCATTGTTTCTTTAACAAGAGCATGGAGCTTTAGCAAAGATGTAAAAAAGCCAACATATAACGCACTGCAACCAAGCAGCAGAACTGGTCAGGCATTACAATAATATAGTTTTATTTTGGGAGGAAAAAGAAAAAAGATAATCCTGTTCTCTAAACTAGACAAAGAGCAACAAATAATTTTTTGCCAAAATTCAGAAAATTTAAATAATTTGATCAAGTCTATTTGGTCTTCTCTCTTTGGGAACGTGCTAAGTGAACACCCAGAACAACGTGCATGAATAATAGACTTCCATAGGGTCTGTGTTCCAACTGTTATTTGTTCAGTGCCTATAATGCCACACAGAACTTAAAGAACATTTAATACTACGATTAATTATATCATGTTGGAATAAATAATTTCCTAAATATACACTCTGTCATGGTGACCACTGATAAGGAATTTAATTTGAAACCCAGCTCTTGGCTTCTGAAAATCAGCTTTAACTAAATTGTCGCAGTCATTACATGTTGTAAAGCCTCTATATTTCACACTTCATTTTCTATCCAAATGGATGACAGCCTACTTCAAAGGGAAAGAAGTAAACCTGTGGCCAGAGTGTTCACCTGAGCAGCATGCTCTCCCCAGATCCTACGTCTGGCAGTTGCACGCATTTTGAATTCCTGCAGGTCTACAATTTAATTGGTCAAAAATCAAAGGGTGTCCAGTTGAACTTGACCTTATAACAGGGTCAGAGATTGGGGGCAGTGTTTGATGCTCCACCTTTCCTGACATTTCGCTGTTGCACAAAAATGGGAAAGATGTTTCAATGAACTTCCCAGGCTGGAAATGTTAACCCCAAATATTCGGAGCTTGTGAACGTGAATTTTATATGGAAGAGAGGCAGTTTTATAGCCCTATTTGTGGGCCTAGTAGATGCTATAAGAAGTGAAAATAATGTGCTAGTTTGTACCTTTTCACAGTCTGTAACATCGACCCAAGTACTCAGATCCTCATTCAGCCACTGTAAAAGGTTTCAGTGTGTAAGAATTTGCCATGGGAAACATATAAATATTTCAAACTCCAGCGACAGGATCTACATGACCCTCAACATTGTCTTTTTCATGACCGGTCCAGGAAGACTGGTGATGTTCCTTGTTACACACACATCCATGGGCAGTGGTCCCTGGGTACTTCCTCTGATTTTTTTTGTTTATGTGGAGATTATTGAGGGAAATGCTCAGAGACAGAAGCTGGGAAGTGTTTGGAAGAAGACCAAAAACAGAGTTGGTCTGAATCTGAACGGAAAATTAAGGTTTGTTTGCTACCTCATTGCTTTGGACAGTTTGCTTTAAGTAACATCTTTTAAAGCAAAAGCATTTTTGGGTATATTCTAATCATGGATTCCTGGACAAAATGAATGGGTGTAACTGAACCCAGGGGCTCCAAACTCTTTCCTCTTTGCTCTCCTTTCTCTCCTACTCCCTTGGGCAGTCCTGGTCTAAAGTGAGCAGAAGGGAATCATGAAGCCTTGCTGAACTTTGAAGGAACAGTGAGCTCTGCCCCACTGTCCTGCTGCCTTTGCTGGTCCTGTCACCGGAGAGGGAATGCAGCAGGAATTTTTGCCAGTGGTGACATCGTAACTGAGGCAGTACTGTGGGATTGCATTGGCTTCATTTCAGCTCATGTAATATTTGTGTCAACACACAGAGCGTGCAGCTCACAGAAAGGGAGATGCCCTTTTGCTGTTGGAGATGTGCATAATGGCTATATAGATTGAATTTTTATGGGCACCCAAAAAAACCCTATGCATTTTTACTTTCTTCTTTTTTCTTTCCTTGAACCAAACTCAATATCTGGGGCTGTGTCACAGCAGATAACAGTGTTTGGGGGCCTCAGTGTCATGTACAAGTAATAAGAACATTGTCACTGTTTATCGGACCAGAGATTGATAGTTCAATACCTTTCAACTTGACTGGGAAGGTAAGGTGCAAGAACTTTTAAACTGTGTGTTTTCAACAGGGGACTGATTTGAGCTGGTATTGGTGACACTGTTCATGTGTAAATGCCTGCTTTTAAAATCACTTGTGTTTAGATAGGACCCATTTGCTTTCTTGTTGGAAAGAAACCAGAGGACATACATCTAGATAATCAGAAAATGAGTGTTATGGTAGAATATAGAATACTTAACGCTGTTAATCAGTGTTCATGCTAAAAGCAGTAATGTACATTTTTAAAGTATGTGCCACAGGAAGAAATTTTAAATATCTCTCATTTACAGGTAAAAACATGTTATTTTAAAAAATTTAAATTTTCTGCTCAGATTTATAGTCCCTTCTGCTTTACTCCTCATTCAGACTATTCATGCAAAACCTGAGGGGTTACACATGCTGGATATTCCAACAACAGATGCTGGATATTCCTTTACTTATCTATTTTTCATGTTTGTACCCAACACATTTGGTCATTTTCAAGCTATCCCTGTGTTATTTGGCATAGCTTTCAAAAATCTAACCAACTAGGGGATGGAAAGTGCATTGTACAAAGTTGTCCTCTCGTGTACCCCCCCCTTCCCTCTAGCTGCCCATTTCACAAACAGGTTGATAAACCTGGCATGGCCCAGTATCATTATTCTGTAGCAGGTGTCAGTTGGGAGTTTTTTTATATTTCAGGATCCCTTGACCTTTCTTTTGGGCACACGTACAGTGTGTTAATGATGAGCAATGTCCACACATCAGCACTAATTCAAACTTGAGCTCTTCCAGAGTTTGAAATATGCATGGATAAAGTCTGTGCAGATGGTCCTGAATTTTAATATATAAAAGTCACACTAAAACAAAGTTAACTTCTAAAATTCTGCAATAAATCACAAAAAGCTGAATATGATCCTCTAGATGTCTTAATTAGATGAATTTCTTTCACTTAATCAGACATTCAAAGTCAAAGGGACAAAAGACACTGCCGTTTTTAGTCGCTAAATACTGAATAATGGCTTAGTGGTCAGAAGAGTTGGTCAAATTACTTGCTGCTATTCATGCTTATATTTGGTTGTATTCTTTTTTTGATTAAGTTGAAAATCACCGTTTCAATTTTTTTTATCAGACAGAATCAAGAATACACTTCATCAGGAATTGTAGTGATAGAACAAGGAATAATGGGTTCAAACTGGAAGAAGGGAAGTTTAGGTTAGCTATATGGAAGAAATTCTTTACTGTGGGGGTGGTGAGGCACTGGAAGAGGTTGCCCAGAGAAGCTGTGGATGCCCCATCCCTGTTCAAGGCCAGGCTGGATGGAGCTTTGACCAACCTGGTTTAATGGGAGGTGTCCCTGTCCAGGACAAGGGAGCTGGAATTAGATGATTTTAAGGTCCCTTCCAATGCAAACCATTCTATGATTCTGTAATTCCTGCCAGCTGTATTTCCAGGCTTGCTGCCATCCAAGAAATTGGCATCATGGCCATCTGCACACGAATGCATTTAAGGAACGGTTAGTTTGCAATCTGACCTTCAAAGATGGGTAAATAGCAATAACCAAGATGATCCCCACAACCCAATTTTTAGGTATCTCAGATAGGAGCCAGCAGCAAGAAGGGCAGGGGTTGAGGACCCTGGGTATCCTCTGGGCTCGGAGAGGGGCACTGCACCCTGTGCGGGTTGCTCGGAGCTCAGCCCCGTGGGTGTCCCAGCTCACACAGAGCACATGGAGGCCGTCAGACTGGAGCAACCCGACTCTCAAAGACTCCTGTTTATCACAGGCACATGGCACTTTTAAGAAACTTCACATATGGCTAAATTAACAGGATTTTCTAATGAGGAAATTAGCAAATGTCCAGCTGCTTCAGGGTTAGCTCTGTGCTGAGTTCCCACGTTTTTTCTCCAAATCCTAGAAGTGTTATATTTTGTTTTAAAAAAGTGATTTGTTCTGGCAACTTCTCCAGATTTTTCTAGCTTTATTGAAAACAGCTGTGACATTTTTGATGAAGTGGGATGTCCTAGGTTTTGTGTGTTTGGTTTTATGTTTTTTAATTAAGACAGAGGTAGAGCTGGAGCACGGAAACATCAGTTGCAACTATAAACAAAGTTTCTAGAGAATGGGGAGGAAGAGAGAGCCTGAGAGCAAGGATTTACAATGGGGAAGTATTAGGATTGACTCTAGGTGTCACTGTGAGCTGTGCCTGTAATTCTGCAGCTTCATTTCCACTTTTATTCAATGACCCCCACTTTCCAGCCTTCTTCCTCCTCTCTCGTTCTCCCATCTCTCCCTCTCTGACTCTGTAACACACACACACACACACACACACACACACATGCATGCAGAGAAGTCTCTGACAAATAATAGCTGGAAGCAAGGAAATTACTGTGATCATTAGAGAACATGGCATTGATATAAATTAATAGATGTTTAATAAAAATGCTGGTTAACTGAATAGTTATGATGTGTGATAGCTCATTTCTGTGAAGCTCTGGAAAGAAAATGAGTTAAAAAAAGTAGCTCAGCTTTCTTTTGCCCATTTCAATACTTCTATGGGTGAAAGCAGAAGGCAAACACCAAACAAGATACTCCTAGTTTTGCTGACTTGGACTGGGCAGGGCTGGATCTTTTTAGGCATTACAGATTTGATTGCAGGCATGAGGGTTCTGGCAAATTTTGAAGCTGTACCCACCCACAAAAGCAACCTCTACCTCTTAATGTTTTCTGTTCACTAATATTAAGTTAACTTCCCAATTTATAATTTAGAACGTTTTCCTGTAAGATCCACTTAGAGAATACTAACTAATGACATAGAGCAACATCATTAAACACTTTAGTGCCTCGGGGTATCAGACTACAATGCATCCTGCAAAGTAGCACTTAGAGGCTGTACGAACATATTCTGTCACCTTGCAATCTTTTATAGCATAGCCCTGGGAATGTGCAGGGAGATAACACGAAGTGGAATAGAACAAAGTCTGCTGGAGTCACACTCTCCTTAACGTGAGGAATTATCAAGATGCCGTACGCTTCCCGGTTAGGTCCCAAACAGATGAACTTTTTTAAATGAGCAAATTTAAACGCCTTCTTATCACACATAGGCAGAACGCTGTTTTCATGGTGTTACTGAGAGTCTGATGTTACTTTTAAGTGACTTTGTGCAGTGATCAGTACTTTGGTCCTAATTAGTAAAAGTAGTTACTGCCTTAGATTTAAATCATAAACAGAAAAAATAGGTCATCTAATGTTTTAATTCACCTCTCTGCCAACCTGAAATTATTCCTTGCGGTACATATTCTAACCTTTTTCCTGCATCACTTTAAATTTCCTAAGCAGCTGTTTGCATGTCTTCATGGGTTTTTTTCTTTGGAGTTTGCTTTTTTTTTGCTGGAATTTAGTCGGGTTCTTCTGAAGGACAAAACCAATTTTTAAAGCAGCTTTGTAGAACTCCATTTCCTTTTTGATTCTCACAGTGCTGAATCTTGAGTTTTTGTAACATCCCATGGAAAAGGGTGGGCAATCTGCAAAGTACAAATTCTCCTGGTGAAGGTTGCTTGTTGCTAGATGGAATTTCTGAACCACCTCTCCTTGGTTTTCATCCTTGCCTTGCAGTGCGTCGCACACTGAACGTTCAATATGGCGATGACTCCGAGATGCACCCTGTCACTAATCTAGTCACTCGTGGCTGCTGTGATTATCCAGTCCCTATAAAATTACTCCTGGACAATGTCATCAGTGTAGTCTCACCTCTGAATGGAGCAGCCCTTTTTTCTCTCCTTTTTTTTTTTTTTTAATCGGGATTAAGCAGTCAGATCTGATGACACTTCACACAAGTGCAGTTGTTTGAAAACATACTGTCCTTTCAATCACAGTAAGTGACAGTGTGCACAGTGTGCACTCTGCTGATGCCACGGCTGCCTTTGATGCCTGCTCTTACTTGCTTTAAGATAAATAGTTCAGAGGAAAATTCTTTACAGTAGCAAACTACTTTTGCCAAATGTTTAGCTCTGTATAGTTCTTTTTTTCCCCTTACTTTTTTCTTTTAAAAGGAAAATACAACAGGGATTAAATCGGGGGAGAGCTGAGGAGCCATTTCCCAGGATGAGTATTTTTTTACTGGGGACAGGCTTAAATTCCTGTATATTTAGAGCAAAGGAGTGGGTGTGAGGAAATATGTCTAAGCTCCTTGCTCCGGTCTCCATGCCCAGTTTCTCTCTCATGGATATTATAGACGCTTGAGTGGGAGTTCGGGATTTTTCAGTATGTGGGAGACAGCTACTGGCAAAAGAAACCTGCAGAGTTGAGTAAACCCCACATGATTGCATCTCTAATTTCTTCCCTCGTGCTGTCCTTTGGGTGATGAGATGGGGGAGATGAGCCTTACAGAGTGGAGGACTGGGAAGGGACAGCGGCACTCAGCTGTGGTGGGGCCCTGTGGGCTCCGGCTGGCAGGAGACAGGCAGGGAGCAGGAACAGAGCACCTCAGAAGGTCACTCCCGAGATCACTCCTGCTCCACCCCTGCCCTGTGCAGTCACTGCCCCCGGAATCAGGGGGACACCAGAGTGCAGCCAGCGCTGCCCTGGGGCAGATGCCAAAGGCTGAGGCAGTGCTTGCTGTGCCCGTACCAAACACTGACTGCCAGGCTCGGGCAGGAGGAAAGATCCCCTTCAATACCTGCGAGTCCTAAAGTGTCAGGAAAGAGCCATCATGTATTTCAGGAGAGATCTAAGGGTGGAGAAGACCTCTTGCAGGTCTGGTGGAGTCTTCTGTGGCTTTTGTTTGCTATTTCTGGAAAGTTTAAGGATGAGGAGTGTTTTCAGCAGGGGAGAAGGAGGGAAAGAATCTTAATGGAAAACGTTCTTAGTCATAGCAGAAATTTTCAGTAAGTGTTTTTTATCCATTTTTTTTTCTGTAACATTTTCTGGTGCTGACTGCAAGTCATGCAGTATTTAAATTCTCTTCATCTTGGATGATTCACTGAAGGTCAGGTCTCTTGAAGTAATATTTTCTTTCTTATCTTCACCTAATCAATCATGTCATATATAAAAAGTCCAAGCAGTTGTATCAGTGCTTTAGGACAATGTAACAATATTAGACTAATCAAAACAAACCATTCACATATTAGAAATTATTTTAAAGTGATATGGCAAAAAAATACTCACAAGCTGCCAAATAAAGCTGATAAAGTGACACTCACTGGTCATAACAATGTGGAGGAAGTTGCAGGGTTTTTTCTTCTTCTAGGATATTTAACTGCTTGGCTTCTAATATTTCTTTTAATGTTTGCTTTTGCCTGGCAGGAATGTGATAAAATTATGCAAAGCTATGATTCACATAGAACAAATACAGATTGCAAACTATATAATGTTATCCTGGCCTGCTGTTTATAAAGCAATGAATAGGCCTGCTAACTCTGTATGCTGATGGATTTTTTGCAGCCAGGTTTAAAGCTGGATGAATGACCTTTACTTTTTCTAATTACTATTTTACACAAGCAAATAATTTACCTTTATAATCATAAGCAATCATCAAGACAGACCCTTGGCAGGTGCAGACATATTGTACTTTTCATATTGTACAGTAAATAGCCTTTTTCTGGTTCTGGTATGGTTTCTGTGCCTTGTGTGCTGCTCTACACAGAAATAGTGTGAATTTAAACTTATGGCAAATTATCTCAGTTGTATATCTATGAGTTTGCATAAAATCATGGGCTTTCCTCATTGTGCAGTCAGGCCTGTTGGGTAAATGGCCTAATGGTTCTGGTGCAGTGTCTGCTCAAGAGTGGCTGAAGAAATCAGACTTTTCTCACCAAGCAAACAGTTGTGTCAGCCTGACACAGAGCCTTAGGACTTGGGGAAAATCTGATTGTCTCGTGGTCAGTGTGCCCAGAAGGGTACGGTCACCATGGCCAGTTTCTCGGCCATAGCCAGCTAAGCAGAGGCATATGAAAAGGCTGGCTCAGTTTCTTCACTGTTGGACTCTTTCTGAGCATCTCAAGGGTCAGACACTGTTTTAAAGCACTGACAATAGAATGGCAGTGACCGAGTTGCTGACAGCATAGCATGCAATCTTGCTCAAGGAGTGTAGCGTTAGTCTAGCGACAACATGGGGTAGTTCGGAGACACCTGAGCTGTTTCAGCACTAACACTGAACTTTCATGCTTCAGCTCTTTCTGATACAGCTGCTTGTTTCACAAACAGGTGTCTAAAACTGCTGTGAAAGTCACTTCACCTGTAGACTGAGCAAAAGTCTACTGACTTTTCATATAATGGTGTAGTGTCAAGTAATAATGTGCACATTTTGTCTCTTGGGAATTGCAACTTGGGCACCTGTTGTCTGTGAAAATGAGAACAGACCCATGCTTTGAGGGAGCTGGCAAAGAAACCTGCTGGAGGCTGCCCTTTGCTTCACTGTGTTTTCCCTCTATCACCAGTTGTGCAGCAGAGGGACTAATTCTGCTGTGCGTGTTACAGGATTTTCCCATTTGTTTTCCATCTCAGGAACAAATTAATTGGGTTTGGTGTTTTTTTGTTTGTTTGTTGGTTTGGTTTGGTTGTTCTCAGTGAATTCATAGAAATGCCACAAACCCCATTCTTTCTGCAGAATCTTCTGCTGCTCTGCATTGCTGCATAAGAGTGACTGTAATAGCCATGTGACACGTTGACAAGAGTAATTATACCCAGAGGAGTTGGTAATTTATGTTGGGTAGCAGGTGGTATCATTTCCTGGTTAGTCTGTACCCTAACTTGTTATTATCTATGGCCATCAGCAGCTGGAGTGGCACCTATGGAGGAGCCCTCGGAGCTCGCAGCAGGAGACAGAGCTGTTCCATTTGCCTGTAGATCGAAGGAATCCCTCCATCCCTCACACTGAGTGCAACACAACCTTTGATAACATGGGCAAGGCCAGGCATGACTCATCTCATTGACTCTCCCCTCCTGTGCATGACTTTTTGACAGGTTATGCTTGACAGAGAATGTGTTGCTGCTCTCTTTTGGCCGCCATCATTATGCCCCTGACTCACTCATATGTAACAGGCTATCTAAATAGCTGCTGTCCCTAAGGGAAGATTTTTTACCACAATATTTCTTTGGTTTGGCAAGTGACTTCATTGCTCGTTTCTGAGATGAGCACCCCATTGTTTTGGGAGTTGTACACACACATAATTAGGGACAGAGTCTTCATCCGACAAGCTTTTGCCCTTAAAAGAAAAGAAAGAGAGGCAGATGGAAAATGGATGTGACGCAGAGGTAAGAATAAGTAAATTCTTATTTACTTTATCTCAAAGAAGGTCAGGCCAAGGATCTGTGACAGAGCAAGGAGCTGATCAGGTTCTTGGAAAGGCCAAATATAATGGCCTAATGACACACTCATCCGTACTTTCCTTCCCCCACCCCACCCCTTTTTTTTTTTGGATCCCCAAGCCTGTCGTGTTGTTTTGGTTTCTTTAGAATTCTCACGTACTGTTATATTCCAGCTCAAGCAATTCATTGCTGTCCTAAAACCGTGGTACAATCTCCTCAGTCTTGTGAAACTCTCTGGATGCCTGAGCACATGTTGAAAATCTAGGTGTATAGTCTTTAATCTTTGAGGGTTTTTTCAGCTCCTTCCATTTCCAGTTTTTAGCTTTTTCACCTCATTTCTTTCAGTTCTTCAATCCCTAATCCTTGAGATTCTCACTTTTTCCTTCTTCCTTCCCTTACCAGCCCTGTTAATGCTGACTTTTTCCTTGTAACTGGTATCATGAACTTGTTTTATCTCCTCTCAGATCCCTTTCCCCTGTGTCCTTCTGTTCATTTTTTAAACATCATTTTCTGAACTGCCTCAAAATGTAGCCACTGTTTATATCATTCACTTATTTTACCAAGTGATCTCAACATCTGAGGTTCTGCAGTATTTTTCTAAACCTGTCTACTCATCTGGAATCAACCAGCAGGTCCACATGTGTGATCCTGACTGGAAAGCATTTACAGGAGCTGTCTTCCTGCGTGGTTTCTGTGCTGGGAACATCTCCCGTGTAGGGATATCCTAGGTAGCTCCAAACAAGTGCATTCTCTTGGTGCTTCAGCTCTGCCAGGCACCACATATACATGGCTAGAGTGCCTAAATTACCCTGTAGGTGAGACTGCAGATTCCTTAGGTAGTTGCAAAAGCATTTACCCTACACTTGGATTCTTGACGTTTACCTTTATAGCTGTCCTGATCCTTCAGGTGATCCTTCTTTTAATCCATGGGCTAGAAATATTGCTGAATGTGTTATATATTTCACAGGGGTTTTTGAAGATTTTTTTTTTTTTTTTTGGTAGAAGTGGGATTTTTTGGATATTATTTTTTCCTTAGAGAAATGATAGTGTGTTCAAAGATAATGGCAAAGAGCTCACAGTGCTTGTCATCGACACCTTTACTTTTTTCCTTTGCAGTGAGAAGCTGACATTACCAGAGTATTCACTGTATTACTCTGGCTAGGACATGGAGTATTTACTTTAGTGTCATCTTTTCTCCTGGTGTTAATTAATTGCCAGTAAATCAGTGACTGGTACATACCTACCTAGGGCCTTATATCCTGAATGCTGTGAAAGCATTTTACAGAGTGCTGTAGGATGAGAATGTGGGGCACCTATAACTAACTCACTAGGAGCACAAGAAAAGTAGTAGCCAGTGGGAATTATGCTTGCCCCAGCAGGAAGACAGTCAGGATGGTGGGGTTCACGTCCCACTCTTCAAAACAGTGCCTTAGTCTTTGTAAGGTCCGTGTGTGCTCATGGGATTTCAGTGTTATGCCATTGGGCAGAGCCAAGGGAACAATCCATGGCTGGTCATTGCCAGGTCTGCCACGAGGGTGAGGTGTACCCTGGGGATGTTCCCATGCATCTTCAGTTGTGCTGCAGGAAACGGATTTCATACAGAAATATCATACAGAAAGGGCTGGACCATCTTTGGAGAATTGGAAATTAGAGTTAATTTGTATGACGTACACAAGACCAAATGTAAATTTTCTTTTCTATTAGGCTCATTAAGTGGCTCTGACAAAGCAAAAAAGAAATGCATAGAGATTTCACAGGACACGCCCTGGGAAAATGGTCATCTAAAAACCAAATTGATGTATTGATGATAAGAAAATGTGAGGGTAATTGTATGAGTCCCAGGTATAATTCTGGGCATTAGTGTTAGTAATTAGTAATAAAGGTGGATGTAAGTAAATGTGGACTCAAATGATAAAAAGCCAGTAGAGGAGCACACTTTTTGAATACCTTGCCCAAAGGTTTTCCCTGGTGAGATGTTAGTGGCAAACAGTGAGCCAGTTCTGAAAGTTGCAAAGTAGTTATATGAATTTTCTGCTGCTACTGGAACATCAGCTCAGCATCCCAGGAGAAGCCATTCATTTCTGAATTCTAGTGCCATAAACAATTTTACCTTAATTTAAGGAATTCATATCTCAGCACTTTTTATTTTCTGTTTTTTGGGGGTTTTTTTTAGTGGATTGAATAATCATCTTGAATTCTAACACTGCTTTAAGTGTTTTCAAGCTAACTTCTCCCTTCCAAGGTTCCCCAATTTACCAGCAGCAGCTGAATGAGCCATTTGGTTTTCTCTCATATTCTGCTCTACTTTTCACATTAAGAGTACTAATTTGTGTCCTGGAATCAGTGAAGGCATCCTGAGTACTTACTGGTAGTACAGTTCCCCACAGGGGCCTCTTGTACCCCATCTAGCTGAATTCAGCTGCTATTTGTTTTTCAGCTTACATTTTTTAAAATTTGATAAAACCTGAGGGAATTAGTTGCCTAATTCTCACAGAATTACAATGTGAGTTGTATGAATAATTTCCTCAGACTTGTTTGAAAATCTCAGATTGTTATTCTAATATTATTCGTACTACTGCATGTGTTTTCATAGCTAAAAACCTGCAATAAATAAGCTCCTGGAATCACATTAATTACAAGAATATTCACTTACAGAGTCATTTGTAAACAAAACTCATACCTGAATTAGGTTGTATAATTTTTTTAAAAAGTAAGACTGAATATTAAGAACCTGAACACACTGGCTTACATAACAGCTACACATCCTACTACAGCTGTAATTTCCATAGCACTGAACTTTAAAAAAGACAAGAGTTGTGACAAAAGACATGCTTTAAAGTTTCAGAGCCTGATTCTGTAAATTGGTCAAATAAAGGTGAATGCCATTTATCATAAAGCAGGCTAAATTTCTGTCAGGTTTTTCCTCAATTAATGGTTCTTCAACCTTACAAATGAGAATAAGAAGTGTGTGTGTCAAGGGAATCATATTCCCTTAACAGAAAGGGAACAGATGCCTAACCTGTAAGTTTGCATATCTCTCTTTTATTGCTGTGGGAGTTGCCAGTTCTAGGGTCAAAGCAGAGCCCCAACTAGTGGGAATGGAATGGAAAAGGAAGGTAAAAAGGTAAAAGAAAGAGATGAAATCGATAAGAAAGGGTTCAAAACGTATGTCTGATGAGTTCTTTCTAGTAGATAACATTGTCAAAGAATAAAACTGAGCTGGAGGGTAACATGCTATCTTTCTGTCCAGTCAGTTCACTAGAACAGACTATTTGATTCAAAGCTCTGTAGGAACACCTGAGAGACACTGTTTTTTTGTTTTGCTGGTGATGTGGAAGAAATTCTGAAGGAATTAAAATACTTTTAGTTAGCTAGCCTACACTGCATTATTCTTATTAACAAGGGGACTGACAGAATTTGATGGTCTCTCAGTCTTTAACTTTTCTGGAGATTTCGTATCATTTGGTGTGAAAATAGTCCTGGTCTCTTTAAGGGAGGATAAGGCAATGGATAAATTGCCACCATGTGCTAAGAAGCTTTGGGATAAAGCCTTATTCCCCAAATGAGAATTGCTAACAGAAATTCCAAAAGGATTATTATAGCCCTTTGCTTCCCACATTTTTTTGGGTGATCAAATCTTTGCTAGTTCATGTAGCTTATGAGCATTCAACAAGGCCTCTTGTAAAATGTTCACCTCTTAAATCACATTTTTTGTATCACCTGATAGCATTTTCAGATCCAGAGAGTGCAACAACTTTGTTCTGGATTTGGTAAGAGGGTGATTAGTTTTAAAAGGGTGATGGAATTCTTCCCACCGAATTCAGGGTGTTTGTGGAAGCAAATTACTCGAGGTCCCCTGTTGTCAGTGCAGAGCACAAGACACTTGGAAAGCAGCACTCACATTGCCTGTATAAGCACTGCTTTTAAGAAGAATTACTTTTGGTGCTCTTCAGAAAATTAGGTCAGATTAGACACTCAACTTTCAGAGGGTTGGAGTCAGGCAAGAAGAGTCTGCCACTTCCAGACAATGCCTTGGAGACCCAGAGGATGAGGACCAGGGAGCACCCACCACACAGATCTGCCTGCTGGATATAACCTTAATATATCTGTCCTTTATTGAAGAAAATTCACCATCCAGACTCTACTTGGCTTATGAATAAATCTAAGACTTATATATCCTTGGACTTTTTTTTTTGTCTCAGTCCTTTATTCTGCACAGAACTCTGTTTCTCAGAGTAAAAGGTTAATGATCTTTGGGTCTGAGCTGACCCAGGATCAGAGCAGCAGTTTTTTTCCTTGACTGCAGTGGGAGGTGAATTCAGGGCCTGTTTGAAAACCTGGCTTTACATGCAGCTCAGGTTTAGACAGGGGAACCTTGTGTAGTGCAAGTCCTCTGTGAAATTAGGTGACTCTATGTTGAAAGAGGCAATTTTTTGATTAAAAGAAAAAAATCTGATAAAAGCATGTGTTTGTTTTTGGAGAACAGCACGACAGTGTGTATCGTTTTTATCTGTCAACAGCCATCACCTTGTCAGAGTTTGGCTGCTGTTGATTTATTACAACCTATGTGAATGTATAATTGGTAGGCTGGTCCTCAGATCTGTGAAGGAGAGGCACAAATTTGGAAGCCAGATGTCCCATGGTAATGCGCTAAAAGAGAGATAATCACCAAAGAGCTGAGGAGCCCTTCAACTCATTACTCTTACATACTCTCTTAGCCTTAAGATTTATCAGTGTTTGTAATGAAAGCATCTAAAATGAAAACAACTTATTAACTTCTCTAAAGGCACCATCTTCCGCTCCCCACAAATAAATCTTTTATCGGGATCTGCACTACAGGAGTCCCAGCCTCTGAGTCAGAACTCGGGGGCAATTCACTGAGGCATACTATTTAGCAATGCTGCTCCAATGCCCAGAATGACCTTGACAAGGAGAAAAGACTTTGGAGGTGGAAATTTCCTGGCACAATAATGCATGCAGGAAAGTATTACTCTCATTGTGGAGTTCAGGGATGATTCTTGAAGCTGTTTCATCAGGGCTATTTCTCTGCCAGTACTGAAGGTGTGCAAACTGTGCCTGCGGAGGTGTGGTCTGCCCTTAACCTGTGTATGGCTCAGCCTTTAAGTCCTGGCATCAAAGACCATTGGATCTGAAAAGTGTATCCTGCCAGAGGGAGGACAGGGCTGTAGTTCTAGTAGAGCTGTTCTCCAGCTGAGCTGAAGGAACATTACGTTTTAAATATTGATTTGTGCTTTTAATTCGCTATTAATCACAGTGGGTTTCAGAGCATTTGGGTTTCATGAGGAGGCCGTGGCTCTTCAAAGGTGATGCCATTAACACGGACCTCCTTCCTGGTGTTGGAATGCTGGCTGGCAGAAGGCAGGTTATTGAAAATCTTCTGGGGACTGCAGAGGACTTCTATAGGGGAACACTTCTTTTGGACAGGAACATAGGGACAGAAAGGCAGAGCTGTAAAGCCCCTGTGTAAATTATCATTTGTCTTTTCTCTCTAATTCAGTCCTGATCTGGAGAGAGGGAAAGCTATATGTCATTAAAGGAGTCTTAGTGGGTTCACAGACCAGGTGATGTACATCCTCCATTTGCCTCAGACAACTACATGTACATCTTTCTAATGTGATTAGGCCGTCATACAGGGCACAGATCAATTTATTATTCTGCCTGAGAGCACCATGTTCCTCTTTAAAAAATTGTTACTCCTGAAGTTGGCAATTACTTTAAAATAAATTTACCAAAGACAAAATTGTGCCTCTTGGGTCAGTAAATGACTTCCCTGTTTTTTCTTGACGAGACAAGGTGTTTATTAAAGACCTCCTTAGTTTACTGTGTTGGGTTTTTCACTTTGAATAATTGTCCAATTAAATATAATTTGGAAGTCCATGCTAACCTACTGCTTGCATTGTATAAGTAAGAATATCTCTGAAAGATGTGCATTAATAAATCCCACTGAGCCCTATCTCTTTTAAAAAATGGCTTTCTTTGTTTAATTTTTAGAATTCTTTCACAGGGCTCTAAGCCTTACATTTGGAAATGCTGCTGTTTTCACACAAATAATTTATACAGTCCATTCTTTCAGATTCTTTAGAAAACATTTTTATCATTTATTGTGAGATAGCTTATTTTTAAAATTATTTTTAACCCATTGTTTAGGTTTGGAGTAGGTTTTACAGCTTAAAACTTTACAGATTCTATTTTGTCTGTGTATCTAGTGATTTCTATTCCTAATTTGCAAGGGGGAAATAATGCAAAGTGGATAAAAGAAAAGTAATTAAATGTAGCAATTAGATGAAGTTCTAGAAACCCAAGATGGAACTGGTCAATAAGAGATACATAGAAGGATAAAGAAAAATGATGTTTCCTGATATAACATGTTCCACAGAGATGTAGTCATGCCTGGCCTTGAAGTCTGAGCATGAGGCTGGCAGCAGGACCTCTCACTTTGACTCAAGCACAAAGAACATCAATGTTTCTTTATCTTACCAGGATCTAAGTCACTCCAACTCATTTACTCCTGTGGATAGAAGACTTTTATTCCTAAAAGGAATATAATGGGTATTGATTAGCTAATCAGTGTAATTAATAAAGATTTTTTAGAACTGGGGAAATAACAAAGCACATGGGTGAATTTTATCTCATTTTGCTACTTCTAAAAAAAACTGCCACACAATGAATTCCAAAAAATATTTTATGCTGTTGTAATTACACTTTTAATTGAAATTATGATTGCTCTTACTGTACTAAAAATGTATTTTTGTTATGCTGTAAGTAGGAAAAGACATACACTAAATCGACATTAAGATTGAAATTAGCTGTGTACTCTGTCCTTTATATTCTGGTTGTCTTCACCCTCCAGTGACACACAAGAAGCTGGAAAGCTTATTTGCCTTTCCTAGTCTATCAGTGCACAGAACACCTAATTAATGTTGAGGTCAGTAACACAATCTGCTATTCCTGGAGAGTTAAGATCCAACAGCCATCCAGACACAAGAGTAAACTCCAGCCAAGTGTTTTCAGCCTGTGGCATCCAAAATGAAACACAAGTTAATTGGTACTGCCCTCTTCACCGTAACACCATCCACGGGCAGAAGGGTGCATATATCTGTACGTGCATATAAATACCTGTAGAAATGTGAAGGACACCATTCAGTTCATGCTGAAATGGGGAGCTGCATGACTTCCCTGGAATTAGTAGAGTGGTGGACTTTTCTAATCCAGTATTTTGATAATGTAATCCTTTAAGAAAGAGCCTTTACAGATTAAATAGCTTTGTTGCACCATGGAATCAGGAAGATTTGGGATAGCAGGAGGCCAGAGGAAAGCAACAGGAGACTTCAAAGGAGTTGAATTCCGCACCTGAAAAGTCACATTATATACCTTTTTTCTCGCTTTAACTACCCATGAGCTACATGCCCAAATTGGCTGTGGCATTCTGCAGGTGAAAAACAACCCGGTCTTTACTGGATCTCATGACAAAATATCATGCCTTGCTTTGGACAAGGGGGCAGTAATTAGTGCTTACTCTTATCCAAGCAGTACAGAGCAGTTTTGGGAATGGGCAAAGTAGACTTTGAAGGAGTGGTTCTTTGTTTGAAGAGGATCTAAAGAAGAGGAGATATGGTAGGGAAGTAAAACAATACGTAAAACTCTCAAAATCAAGAGTAAGAATGCCGGAACTTCCATAAATTTTTAAAAAACCCAAAAACATACAGGCAAAAAGGGGTAGCTATACCTGTTCCACCTCCTTTGCTGCATGCTTACCTATATAGAATCCCAATGATCCATATTCTATTTTGGAAAAATGTATTGATTACTCTAACTGCACTTGCCATGCAGGTGGGCTCTAAGGATACTCTTACTTCTGCAAGAGTTGTTTCATTTTCCAGAAATAATTTTTTATGCTGATTCAGTAGAAAGCAAACCAAACATAGCTCCCCAAATCTAAGCAGAAGGATTGGCTTAAACTATGCTCCAATTATTTTTTGAAAGATGGAACACAGACTCTTTTGGAACAAAGTACTTTCCTGACAGGCATGAGCAGCAATGGCACCCCTTAAAAGCATCCATATCAAACAGCACCTGCAGTGCATCCCTGCAGTGGCCTGCATCCCAAAGACCTGGTTTCCTGCTGGGAAAAAAAGTGGTAGCAAGAAGTTTGTTGAAATTATGCCATTTTTTGAAATAGTACTGAGGTGACAAATCAGAAAATTCAGACAAATTTTTATCAGTATTTTCCAGCCAGCTCTTATTTGCTCTCTTTCATGAGCAACTTTACAGAATGCAGTGCTTAGCTCATGCCATGGTTACTCAGTTAATCACTAAAACTTGCCTTTCTTCTCACTTTTCTACATAAGCATCTACTTCACAGGCTTAGTGATGATACTCTGGGGTTTGCCAGAGTACATGAGCAAGACACCATATCTCTGTTTATGCTGGAAAAGTCCTGCTTGAGCTGTTCTTACATTAATAAGTTTATCCAGGTTCTCCAAGTAAGTTTAGGTGGATTCTGACAGTACTCCTCTGAACTGAGCAGCAAGTTTCTTATTGGAAGCAGAAAATACATACTGGTGTCTCATGTCAGTGAGATGCACTAAGCACTGCCTGAGGAGGGGGAGCAGAGTCCTAGAATGGATTTTTGTAATGTTGAGGGCTGGGCCGTGCTAAATTGCTATTATGGACTGTAGATCTTCACTGTCCTTCAGTGTGTGGGGTCTCACAGAGGTGTGTGGGAACTAATAATGCCCAGCAGAACTTTTATCAGTGCCAGGGAGAGAGGAATTGGAGTACAGTTTAATGCACCACTTACTTCTCTTAAAGTACATTTTGTTTCAGTGATTATCAGCTCTTCAGGACCACTGTTGTGCCAAACAGATAAGCAGTTTGCTACTGGAGACAAGACAGGTGCTTGAAATCCTGAGGTTGTGTGTGGTGATAATTGATAGGTTTTAACATCTGGGCTAGTTGACAACTTATAAAAATTCTTCAGTTTCTGAATAAGCATAGTCTGAGCTAGTCTAGGATACCTTAATGGAGAAGTGAATGGAGACAAAATTCCAGTTGTTGCTCCTTCAATTTTCAGATCCACTTATATAAGGCACTGATATAATGTTAGGTTTGATTATAATTCAAATGATTTTATAATCATTTTAACTTCAAGTACAGACAGTGATTAGTAGCCAACAGATGCAGCAGTTTGTACAGGAAAGGGCCACACGGATGATTAAGGAACTAAGCATCTGATGTGAGGGAGAACTGGGATTGCCTAGCCTAGAGAAGAGAAAGCTCAAGAGATCTTCCCAATGTGAATAAATACCTGATGTGAGGGTGTAAAGATGACAGAGACACACTCTTCTCCGTGGTACCAAATGATAGAAAAAACCAATGTGCTTCAAGAGAACTACAAGAAAATCCATTTTCACATAAAAAAGTAAACTCTTACTGTGAGGATGGTCAAACACTGGCGCAGGTTGCCCAGAGAGGTTGCTGGGTTTCCATCCTTGGAGATGCTCAAACCCCAGCTGGACACAGCCCTGAGTAATGTGCTCTAGTTGATTCTGCTGTGAGCAAAGCAGGAGCAGCCTAGACAGTCTCTAGAGGCAGCTTCCAACCTGTTCTGTTATTCTCTTTCCCATCAAAGGTCAAGTTTCTGGTGTGTAATTCAGTACTAACTGAAGCTGGCTGGTGTCTTTACATCGGTTTCAGTGGTCATGGTTTAGGTCAAGCATGAGAGGAAAAATAAACAATATTATCAGAGATAAGAACTCAGACTTGGGAGCAGAAGAAGCGGACTTACCAATAGAAGTAAATGAACAGCTACTAAAAAGCTGCACAAAGGTCCAAAAAGAGATATCAAAAGTGGTACCAAAGGGGAGCAGAGCTATATTTCTGCTCACACTGCATCTCTGTTGTGACAAAAAAAGCTGGATTCTAGACCTCTGCCTATCCAATCTTCTTGGCCTCCCAGGTTTCTTCAATACCAGCCTCCATGCTAGACAGCACTTCTACTTTGCAGCTGATCAAGTGCACGAGAATTTAAAAAGTGAGTTGCTTAAAGAAATTAAACAAGTATGTCTGACAGTATGCTTTTAACAGTTGCTAGATTTTCAGTCCAGTGTCCCTTTTAAGTTCTTAAATTACAGCTAATGTTAAAAAAGGAAGCTGAAGTTCCTCTGTTATTCACACTTACAGTTTATTTAACAAAGCAGCTGAGTATGTATTTACCATTAATAGAGTAATTGAAGGGAAAAGGGTCTAAAGCACAAGTCTTATAAGGAGCAGCTGAGGGAGCTGGGGTTATTTACTCTGGAGAAAAGGAGAGTGGGGGGAGACCTTATTACTCTCTACAGCTGCCTGAAAGGAGATTGTAGACAGGTGGGCTTGGTCTTGTCTTCTTCATAACAAGCAATAGGACAAGAGGAAAGAGCTTCATGTTGTGCCAGCGAAAGTTTAGATTGGATAGTAAAAAATGTTTCTTCACTGAAAGGGTGGTCGAACCTTGGAGCAGGTACCCAGGGAAGTGGTAGAGTCACCATCCATGAAAGTCTTCGAAAAAGCAGGTAGATGTGGAGCTTAGGGATATGGTTTAGTGGTAGACCTGGCAGAATTAGGCTAATGGTTGGACTTGATGATCTCAGAGGCCTTTTCCAGCCTTAACAATACTGTGATTCCATGATTAACATCATGCTTGGTTGTAGACACTTTTTAAAATTGGGGATATCAAATTTTGACCTGATGCTAAAGTCTAATCACAGTTCTTAAGAATTTTTTTTGAATGAAGACTGTCTTAAACATCTTTCAGAGCTGATGGGTGACCTGCATTTGTTTCCTTGTCATGAATCTGCTGGTGGGTATGTGGGTGGCTTTATGTGTTTTCTCCCTTCTGAGGTCACATGGTTCATGATATGTGTTTATAGAAGAAGTCATTGGTCCATCTTCTAAACTAGCGGGTTTTTTTAAAGTGTGGATGATGAAACCATGGTAGATAACTCAGTGTTTTATATAGACTTCTACTCTTGGACAGATGTACTTAGATGTGCCTATGAAGAGTGAAGACATTGGTCTCTTATTTTTAATTTATGGAAGGTTTATGATTCATGTACAGTATTAACTTCTTTCTCACAAAGATGCTTCTGAGAGTGTTATGCTTCACTGGGGCAGCAGAAACTGTGGATTACTGTTCTTCAAGAAAAGCTGAAAGACTTGGATAGTATCTGGAGGTGATAGTATTTCAGCTTGTTGAATGGTTTAGCAAGTGAAATGAGTCAGCCAAATGCAGTATTGGGAGGCAGTCAGCACCTCTACTTTCTCTGCCTTGCTGTGCTACCTGCACTAAGAATAAGACTTTTTATCATTACACTAATAATGTTTCTGCTGTCATCTCATGGGTTGGAAATGAGAGACAGATATCTCAATGGTTAAGAACTGTCAACATGATAGGGCAGTGGAAGTGGTTGAAATGGCTCTTGTTGCATAAGGGGAAGTCTTGCCAGTAGAGATTAAGAAAGTACTGAATGATCTTGTGAGACATGGAGCAACAATACAGTTGTGTCTTCCTATGTTTAAGGATTAATTGGGTTTGGAAGTAACACAGGGAGAGCTTAATCTTTAAAAGGAGACCATATGCCTTGTCTTGTTTTGTTGTAGGACAAAAGCTGGGAGCTGGTGAGAGCAGTTTAAGTTAGAGGTCAATGCCGGCACAGGAATCAAGCATGAATAGAGTGGCCTGTAAATAAGATGATTTTTAATCCTCAGAACAGCCTTGGTGAGAGTGACTGCCACAAATAACAGCAGCAATTTTAAGATGAAACTGGTAAATTTGAGAAAGGGATTTCATCATGTCCTTTGCTGTGAGAGGGAAAAGGGTACTCATTGGCCCAGGAGGGTACTCACTGGCCCAGGAGGTCACTCACAGCCATGAGCTCCTACATCCTGGGTTGTTGGGTGTGTTTCATTCAAAATCTGATTTTTTTACACTTTGTTCCAAACTGGTGGTCCCTGCTACCATCTGTCACCTGCATCAGGACTAAATTGTGTCTTACTTTGTAAGACATAGAACGTGTGATTTGAAAGTTAATGCAGTATTTGTTCAGTGTATTTGCATTTTTGTGCTTGATGCTGGTAGAAGATAGAGCCCTAGATTCCTCCTCTGTGGGCTATGATTCACCTTCATTATAAATATTTCACATCAGCCTCATGCTTAATGATGCTGTTGGAAGCGAGAACATCTGGATTCTTTTACCAGGTGCTATAGCTGGATCTTACAAGTTGTATGCATTGCTTTTACTGTCTCTATTAAAAATTAAAACAGGGGGAAATATGCCTAAATTCTTCTGAACATCCAATCTTGAAATTACTCTATTAGATTATTGTATAATTCCCACTACTGTGATATTTGAATAACGCCCTACAATATTCATGTGTACTTAGAGGAAATGATGTACTGAGGAGATAAAGGATGTGTTCAAGGTTATACAAGAAGTCTGAGGTGAAAGAAAGCCTGACTATGCCTCTACACATGTCTGAGCAGTGCACTGTCTACTGGGCTATTAGAAAAGATGCCAACTTCCCACTAAAAGTGCTATTTTGACCTCAGACTCTGGTCATTTGGCTCTTCTTAGGGAATCATAATCTTGGTTCTTGAGATTCCTTTTGGTATTTTTGTGAAGCCAGAAGACATGGCTTCCTGCCTCACTACACCTTTCCTGTTCTTCGTTCGTCTCTCCTGGTTCTTTTTTTAAGTGCTATGCTATAGGCAGCATGGTGTTTGTCACCGAAGTATTTACATGTGCTGTTTTGTCTGCCCTCAGTGTTCCCGTGGACCTTCTGATCAGCAACTACATTGAATGCTCATAGTAAGGGAGAGCACACAGGTGATGCAGGGCTTAGTGCTAGCCTGCTGGGAAAGTTCTGATTAACAGCATCGCTTACTTGGGGGAATATTTGTGGGAAGAATTATTCTGAGGTATCCCCCAAGCTCTATCCATGTGGATATCAGAATTACTTTGTGAAATGATGCAACTTGAGGCCAATATAGAACCTGCCTGTTAAGAAAGTTCCAATTTCTTCTGCATCTTCCATTTTACATTGTTCAAAACTCATTTTAAATTACTGGAATATAGTTACTGGTGTCTAAACATGTCATTAAAAAGCTTTAAGAGCCTGCTGCTGATGATCTTGTTTCCTAAAATTTTATGTGGTTAAACTAATGACCTAGAACTTTCTCTTCATACTATAAAAGTGATGTGAATTTTATGTGGTGGAGGCTGAAGACTGGGGCAGAGCGCTTTGCAGGGGGTGTTGAGAACCACGGGAGAAATTGGACTCGTTACAGCTGGGATGGTATTAGGAGGGGATGGTAATCAGACACTGGTAGGTTTGTTATGCTAGCATTGGTTTGCTGGTTCGCCTTGCTGATAGGTGTAGCTCAAATCCTTTAACACAAAACAAAGTCTTTTAAACCCTGCTCTTTCAGCAATTCATTTAACAAGGAGAAGTGCTTTGAAATTAGTCCTTGGATATCGTGTCTTCAATTTACGTCCTCAGTGCAGTTAGCACTTAATATATCCCTTTCAGAAGCAGATTGTCACTGCAAAGTGTCTGTACACTAATTCATCCACAGAGGTCCCACTGCATTTCAATTGTGTCTTTTTTGTTGCTTTTAGGAGCAAAGCTTGGGTTGCTGCACATTCTTGCCACCTTTTTCCACTTCACTGAAATCATTCACTTGATTTAAAAAACCCTACACAACTAAATTGATTCAGTAAATCCCTTTTTCATGTACAGTAAGTGGTTTGGTGTAAGGCACAGAAATCTTTCTACTTTTACACTTCCTTTCATTTCATACAATTGTCCTTAGAAAAGTAAGTCTATAAATGATAAAAAAAAATACAAAGTGGAGCCAAGTTAGAAGGAAAAAGTTTTAACTAGCTTTTTTGTCAAGCTTCAAACAATGCTTTCTCTGATTCTGACTTTCTCTTTCTGACCAGTGTCTGTTTACAGTCACTCATTATTAACTATACATATTTATCAGGGTTTGCAGCCGCTGCTGGCCTATTTGATACTCCTCTTTTTAAACAAAAACACCCTCAGAAATTGATATGGTAGCCAAAATGATATTCATAAAAAATTTAAGAAAGAGCTCTCAGCACCAAAAAAAAAAAAAGAAATTTTTTTGAAGGAGCTGAAAAGAAAAAGGTCTTGGAATTACAAGCAGTTAGACTTGGCTTTTTTGCGTAATGACTCCTGGTATCCCACTGTGAGAAGACTTTCCCCAGCTTCTCGTCTGCATTCTTCCTCGTTCCCTGCGGGAGAATGAGTTGGATTTGTCTGCCATATTCACAGCAATCGAGGTGATCCAGGTTGAAAGAAAATCAATAAGATGTGTCCATTTATGCCTCACAAAGGAAGAAAGGTCTAAAGAACAGACATGGGACGTGATTCAAGCACTAGAGACTTAATAAGACTTCTACTTGTGTTTGAAGGGGATGGTAATTTATATTTTACTTTGAACTTTTTTTTATGCTTCATAACTATTGGGATTCGGGCTGACATGGGAAGCAAGGAAAAGAAGGTTTGATGCTGTCTTAGAAGACCTAACCCATTTGGGAAGGCCATGCTCAAAAGTTCAAAAAATTTTGTTTTAGAAAAGATTAAAGAGACATCATATCATCGTACTGATTTATCGCTATTGATAAAACTGGTTTAAAGTATTTTGGATTGGGGTACAATAAAAAAAAGTCTTTCTTCGAGAACAGCTGCAAGTTTCTCATTATTGGCTGTCTTTTCTGTGTGTTTGATATCATTTTGCTTAGAAATAGAGGAGCAGCCATAATAGGTACCCTGGTGCCACTTGAAGCTTTGTCAGGGCAGCTCCCCAAAAGTGGTTGTTGTTCTGCTCGATGTCTGTCATGTTGGCCACCAGGGTCCTGCTGTCCCACGGGTGTGCTCTGTCAGCCCTCAAAAAAATGCTCTCTGCTTTAGCCTACCTTGTTTTTTCAAGCCAATCTCGTGGTGTAGTTTTGCAAGTGAGATATAAGCATGCTCTTATTCAGCAGGAATTGGGACCTGTGGGAGTTGCAGAAACAAAACCCAAAAAACTTAAAATAGAATAACCCAAGGCAGGCTGTAGGCATTGGGTCTCGTTATTGCAATCTTTTTGTTTTGTTGTAAAAAGACAAAAGTGAAAGCAAGCCTTCCTAGCAATGGAGTAAATGGCCTCAAAAATTATGTCTCAGCAAGGCACAGTATAAAAGCTTGATGATCACTGAGGTAGTGTGATTGCAAGGTGGAAGAGGAGATATTCTTTCTTTTTCTGCTCTTCCAAATATTTTGGCTATACATTCCCATCAAAATGAAGGCTGACACCGAATAGGCCCCAGATAGAAGATCTGAAATGGAGATGGTGTATCCAAGGAAGAAGAATTCACATTTTGAAGTCTTGACTGTTCTTCCTCAGTAGCCCTTTAAGAAAGTTTCAATTATAAGAGATAGTTCCAGGAAGAAAATTGTTCTTAATGCATTACGCAGGATAAAGTTAAAGATGTAAAGAGGATAGAGACAGATTTAGAGCCATACTTTAAAGGTATGCAGAGGTTTATCATTATTAAAACTACCATTTTTTTCCAAATCAGCCCCTTTTCACTGAATCTTTGGCAGATTTTTTCAGTTTTATCCAACTTTGAGTCTTTTCAAAATAAATTGAAAAGTGAGTTTGAGAGGCATGCAGACTATTAATGGATTTTTTTTAAGGCTTAATTGGTATCAAACAAGATTTTAGTGAACGTAGCCAAGTGTGCCCATTGCATCATTAAATGAGCAAAGCTAGCATTTAACTGAGATTGACTCACACCCCTGTCCTTCACTTTCAAGAACTGTACTTAAACAGGGTGAGATCAGAATATCAAAGCAGTCCATGTAGTGTGCAGTCACATTTTTTTCTTGTTAAGGTTTCCTTCATATGTGTGTCAACACAGTGCTGTTCTGGAATGACTACTAATAAAACAATGAATAAATAAATAAAGGTGCTAACAAAGCAACTGTGCAACAGTGAATGAAAACCTATGTGGGCCAGGATGCATTGCCTGGAAAGGAAATGTAAAAATAAATCCCAGCAAATTGGAAGGGAATTGGATAGACCAGCTGACCAGCCCGACACACAGAAGTGAGATTTTGCAGTTTACAGGCAGCCTTTTTGCCTGAGAGGATCTGAGAAGTGTTTTAATATCTCATTTACATAACAAAGGAGGTACAAAATCAGCTTTGCATCCAGGGGACTACACAAGCCTGTGATGGGGAGAGGTGTTGAGAGCAAAGCTTGCTCTCCAGGCCCCTGTGCCATCAGCCAGCAGATGCTGTGTCTCAGAGAGGTGTTGCATGGCCACTTTGGGTTGGCAAGGCGCTGTTCTCAGATGCCTGTTTCCTCTTTGGCTTTTACCAAACAAATGTAAGTAGCTGTTCTCCTTCTTCAGAAAGTTCCACCAGACAGAACCTAGTTTCTTGGCACTTTGTCCTGCAGTGCCTTTCATTTCCCAGGAGATGAAGTGGATTGCTCTGGGACAAAGCCCCAGTGACAGTAAGTGGGAGCCTGAGGTTATTTCTGTTGAGGGGTGTTTCTTTGCAGCCCTTTCCGGAGCTCTTGGCAAAAGTGTTGTAGGTTTGCTGAACCACCCTTGCTTACTGTGCTGCTTTTCACTCTTCCTGCTGCAGCTGGCCTTGATTTCCACACAGCAAACTCTTTGTAAAGAAAAGCTAACTTGTGGTGTAAATCAGCAACTGAAGAAACTGGTGATTCAGGGTCTGCAAATTGTGTATTTCTGTGAGCTACTAATAGGTAGACAAAATCTAAATAGTCCCACCTGTGAGACATGCAGACATTTTTATCTGAATTTGTCCCTGGATGGAGAGGACTCCTGAAGTGGCATTAGAGGAGGTTTGCATCAGAAAGGGGAATGGTTGCCCCCATTTCAGCATTGTTGGTAGAAGCTGGGAAACTGGAAGCTCCAGAATAGTTCTATGAACAGATTTAAGTGTATTGTTGGTTCTGGGTATTTAATTTTTTCTTAATAATATTGAAAGGAAGGAAGCAGTGGCAGTCTGAAAGGACAGAGATCTGTGCTGCAGCAAGGTTCAGGCCAGGCAGGCTGGTGCTTTACCTGGAAATGGAAAAGCACCTTCCCTCACCTGGCCCCTACAAAGAGCCAGCCAGCAGTGGTCTCGCCCTCAGTAATGCGCTGCATTTGCTACCAAATGTCTCTGCTTCCCAAAAGGAATTCCCCAGAGGGAATGGGGTAGGCAGGACAATATCACTGTTGTAGCACCCCCAGGTGAGCTGCCAGCCCAGGCTGAGAGCACCCACTCTGTAAGGATGCAAGGTGTCTTCAGCTGCCCCTCAGAAGATGCTCCAAATGTCTTTGAAGCATCAGATATTTTGGTGCAATGCAGGGTTTGCCGTGCTGAGGTCCTGCTCCACAGACAGAGCTCCCCATTGTCACTACCAATGCAAAAAAGAAAACACAGAAACATATTTTAAAAAGCATGTGCACGAGGAAAAGCAGGTTCCTTCCCTGCCCAGGCATTCTCAGCTTCCGTGAAAGCTGCCTTCAGTTCCCCGCGGGAAACATTGTAGAGCATTCACCCAGGAAGGCAGGGGTAGGACTATGTCCTGATGGTGATCCCTGGCTGGTTTGCTCATTCTGGGGAAAAATTCTGAAGAAGAATGCAATGCTTGGGTTTCATTACTGAGTGTCTTGACTTGGTGCAGCATTTCTTCCCAAAAGTTGCAAAAACTTGACTGAATAAAAATGAATGGGAGATAATTAAAAAAACCCAAACCCCAGGCCCCAAACCCCTCAAACTTGAAGTAAGTGAGCTCAGTTCTCCTTCACAGAGGAACTGTGAGAATTATTCTTCTTTATTAAAAAGAAATTCTCATTGGAATGCAAATTTTGATTTTGATTATCTGTCACGGCCTGCTTTGAAGTTTTTCAGACAAAAATAAATATCTCCATAACAGAGAGGATTATAGTAGTCTTGTTTAGAATCATCTGACTAAGAGTGACATCTAATCTCAGAATATGTAAGGTTTTGAGGCCACAGAGACTTTGAAAGAGCTTGACTCTCTTCTGTTTTGTAAATTTTCTATAAATGGTTTAATAAGGTTTTTAGTTCAGCCCCAAAAAAACAAGGACTAAAACATTTCCATCGACCATATTGTTGAAGAAATATAAAAGAGACATAATTCAATTTAAATAAAGCTGTAGCTAGGTTATATCATCCTTATCTCAGTAAAAAGTATTTTCTTTTACAATCCCAAATAAATAAATAAATAAACAAATAAATATCTGTGACTCGGCTTTGAAGGCTTTGCTTGGATAAATCAGGTTTTGGCAGCTCTGTAATTCATGAAACAATACCTCTAGCTCCACCGGAATGGGAGTGGGATGTTTCAAGCTTTATGATTCTGTTCAATTCTGGAGCGTTAATGGGGCTATTTGTAAAGAAAGAAATATAATGAGTTATCACAAAACACAGCAAGGACTCTAGAAAGGGGCAGCCTCCCATCCATCACCCATTCTAGCGTATTCACAAAAGAACAGGGCGAGAAATCTTGTGAGGACAATGGGGAATTTTGCTTTTACTCTAACCTGACTTTCACAAATTGTGATGGGCCTGGAACATTATTTTCTTTACAAAATGACCCCAACCCGATTCTAAATTTAAAGTGTGAGAGTGTGTGACACAGGTTTTTGTGGAGATTTTTTTCTACCTTCCTCTACTTTATGCTTTGAGAAGACATTTTCTTAATTAAGATTTATTTATGAAAATAAAAGTATTATATTATTTTTATCTGATATAGAGGCTAATTCAGGATGTTGACATTGCCATATTTCTGTGGCACCTTCTGGTAGGGCTATTAGTAGTTACCTGTCATTTCCCTTCTCTTTTCCTCTATTTTGGAAGTTTATTACTAAGCCTTGAAAAGTTCTTCTGGGTTCACTCTGCCATATGAGTTGGGAACTTGAGAGCAATTTTATTTTGAGAATTTTAAAAGCAAAAAGCGAACCTACACTGAACTGTGGTAATGGGGGTTTTTTGTATTTTAAGTGACAGAAGCACAAACAGAACCAAAATCTTATCTGGTGTGTGCTGTGATGTATCTGCAGTCCTGTCCTCTCTCATCACACTCAGAATCCCTAATGAACCCAAAGAAGGTTTTGAGTGAATATGGTTTTTAAGGTTTTCAGTCCTTTAAGAAGGACTGAAGGTTTTGCCCCAAAGATAATGAGATAATTAATGTATTTCATAGTGTGGTTCAGAGATGGTGAGCAGCTCGGAGTAATGAAATGAAACATGCATGCCAAAACAAAGGGCACAGCAGGAAATAGTCTGAAGTACATGATAATCAATTTTCACATTATAAGCTTTTACATCTCTCCTTCCATATATCCCATTATAACAGGGCCTGTTGCTTATTAAAAAGGAAATTGAGATGTCACTAACTGTGGAAGAGCAGATCCTCAGGCAGTAGAAATCAGTCTACTGCACTGAAGTCAGTCATGCCAGCTGTGAATCTGACTCAGGATCCTTTTGGTGTGATAAACCAGTTTTAATCTGCAATCTAGGAGTTTCCCTCTTAAAACTTTGTGTTTTGAAGGTTGGAAGACTAAGCGAGGATTTTTTGAGCTTTACAGTGTAGATGTTCTTACTAACAGCAACAGATTTAGGAAGAGCAGAGAGAGTGTCCTGCCTTCTTCTGATGCTCAGGACCTTATTTACATACTCTACGCTCCCCTTGCCATAGGAGCAGCTCCTTCAGTAGTGTATTTCCAGTGCCTAGGAGTATCTGAGTTGGTACCATCTGGCAGACATTGGCAAGGGAAAAAAAGACCTTATAGTTCTCTCAGCTTGCCTGTGGGAGAAGTTGTCTGTTATATACAAGGAGGTACATGAGCGAGATACTGTTTTTGCAGCTGAAGTGTTTTTTCCATCTGAGCATGGTAAAAACCTGTTAATTTCTTGCAGAGTCCAATGTCCTAAATATCTACACTAAGCCCTTTTTAGAAAATGTAGCTCAAAGGCTTTTACTGCAGCATCTCTGTGTGTGAGATTCTCTGAGCTGATGCCCCTTCTCCCTTCCTCAGCAGCTTTTCCCCAGGTTAAACCAGGAAGCAGAGGGAGGCATTCAACCACTTTCAGCAACACAAAGGCGTCCTGAAGAGTTTTAATATTTCAATAAGGCACATCTGAGATGTGACCCTGTGCAGGGGTATCTGTATGGTCTTGTTCTAACCTTGCTTGGTCATTGTCCCAGGACTCACATCAACTTTGTCCTTCCTTTTCTGTCCTGCAACAGGCACAGCCAAACTGTTGCAAAACTTCTCCTGTGACTCCAGTGCCTGTAGGACAGTGCTGAGGCTTTTGCTGCCCGGGGTGTGATTAGGTGGCACGATCATTGATCTCCTGTCTCACAGAATTTCTGCGGATCCACAATCCTGACCAGTAAATTTTTCAGTGATGAGTCCCGTGTGTTTTCCAATGAGAGAATTATTTTTAAACCTGGGCTTTATGGGATTATGCTCTCTTACAGTGTATAGGTGTATCAGGCTATACATGAGAAATGGCTTATGTGCTTTGACTCGTTAGCTATCCCCTTAGCAATAATGAAAATAGTCTCAGCTGGCGTCCATCAGGTTCATGGCTTCACAGAAGTAAGGGAAATTCACACATGAACTGAAAGGTTACTGAGAAGTATTGAGCATGCTGCATCATTTTGCGACGGCAATTTTGCCACAAGCCATGAGACCAAGAGCGTGATAAAAACCAATGGGAAACACTTGGTTTCACAGCATCATGAAGCAGTACTTGAGGGGCCAGTGCACTGTGGTCTGTAGAGCTGCTGGCAATAAGGTGCTCTGAATGATTCTGTGTTTGGGACTCTGCAGAAGCATATCACCTTTTTTCCACGGCCACCAAGGCCTGCTGCTCTGGATGGGTGAGATGAGCTTAACTGGTTCTTGCTGCTTTAGAACAGCAACATGAGGTCTCATTTCCTTTCTTACTGGTGCTAAAAGGCTACAGTTTGCAAAACTGTGAAATTATAGAGGTTTTGAGCTGGTCAAGTATTGTACCCTTGTAGCTCATACTACCAGTCTTCATGCAGCAGCCTTTCATTTTTCCTTCAGGAAAAAGAACACTGACTTTCTAGTGGCAATCATCAAATTATTTACTGTCCATCTTTCCCTTCACAACTAAACAAAGTATGCTGGAGGATTTTTGCAGTTTTGCTACTGATACCATACTCAGTATAACCACCTAGGAGCAAGTGCAACTCTTAACTATTTTAGAGGCTCTCTTGTCCACAGCATCTCACTGACCATTTTCCCAATCAAGGTGAGAAGGATCCAGTCTTGGTACAGCACTGAAAGGGACTCAGAACAGCAGTGGATCCTCTCCTGTGTCAGAGGAAATGGGGATGGCTCTGTTTGCCAGCAACCAACCTTTCAGAGGTAAAGTTATAAAAGGTCTAAAATGCTTCTAGCTGCAGTGGCAGAAAAGTGAGGCCATATGCTGAGCCACCTGGTTGTACAGAGGAGCTGCTTGTAAAGCCCCATGGCCAATGAAAGGAGATTGTTCAGGTGGCTTTGAGAAGGAGGCAGGAAGGATTGCTTTATACATTATACATTTCTCAGGCAGAGGAAGCTTATTAAGCCTACTGAAGAGAGATTTCTAAGTCAAAGTTTTATCAGTCACTTGTGTGTGTGTATATACACATATGGTGCAACTTCTCCTCCTGCCCCTTGCCTTGGGAGAAGAAGTTTTTCTCCTTTTGCAAGTTTTGAGGTACTTTCAGGGTCATAGAGAAAAACCCTGTGGGATAAGAAACGTAGACATTAAATGTAGAGGATATTCCACTTCCCTTGATTTATGGGGACTAAAATGTAGCTTCTGGCTGCGGCCAACATTTTGAGGCAATTGCATAGTACAGAGGGGAATAAGAAAGTGCCCTAGCTCTTTGCCCGAATGCTGAGGAATTGAAGGGTCTTAGAGATGCTGTGTAGGAGTTGTGCCTAAATTGTTTGGGTTTTTTCCTTTCAGACTTTGATTGTCAGGGTTTTGAATCTGGCCTCTGTTGTAGCCCTTATGTTGTCTCTTCAGAGATCACAGCAATGCTCCCAAAGCCAACTTGAACAGCCCTTTGGGGAATGTCCTGCTGTTTGGTGCTTTTCCAAACAATGCCCAGCAAATGAAATGGCTTTTTTTTCCCAGTTCCTCGTAGTGTGCCTCTGTCCTCTCCCACAGTATGATAGATGATATGGATGAGTGTGTTTGAAGAGGTGTTTTAGGTAAGATGCGGGAGGGTCACTGAACTCAGGGCTCAGGCAAAGAATAGCCCTCGTAGTTAGAGGCTGGGCACTGCTCTAGTTTGTTAGGGACCAGGTGAGTCCTGACATGCACTAGGCTCAGACACAGCTCCACACCTAGGCTTTGCCACCTCCTGAAATCCCAATTCATGACCTAGACAAGCAGCACTTAATAAGTCTCATACATATATACTCCAGGGAGGATTTCATCCTGGTCACCTGTGTGCACTCATTCCTTGCCCTTAACTGCTCCTCAAAGAGACAAAAACTACTCAGAAGCACTTCTCAGACTCTGAGTGCTAAACAGGGCTGCTGCTTCTCCCCTGCTCTAGGAATATTTGCCCCTCTGTTGCCTGCATACACCCAGAGAGCACACAAAATACTCGGTGAGAATGCTGTGGTGCAATCAGAAAGCAGAACTAGGAAATGCTTTTCAGCTATGTGGAGGCAAAGTGAGGTTAGGAGGAGGAGCAATGCATGGAGCTGATTCCTGAGATATGGGTAGTTTGCACTGTTCAAGGAGTGATCAAACTGTTCTTCCTGTGGCAGCAGAGGCTGTGTCTTGCAGTTTGGGGAGAAGTGGCGGCACCACTCAGCCTTCAGAGTAGGGAGGCCAGCTAGAAAAAGCCTACTCAGGGTGCAGCAGGGAAGCAAATCCATCTGTCTGAGTAGCCTTAATAGGGTCTGGGGACCTGCCACTCTGTCAGACTAATTCTTGGCACAGGGCTGGTGTTGCCAAGAGCTCCGTTTTCCTTCTGTCTATTGTTGCTGGGAGGATAGAGGAGAGATAAGGGCTGAGCAGGGCTCTGTGTAAATGGTCCTTCCTTAGCGTCTTTCAGTTTAGCTTTCACTGACTGAGGCCCCCAAAGTACTTAGCATGAGTAAAGTTTTCAAAAGCATGAGTAATTTAGGAGATTAAAAGGCATTTTCAAAAGTGTCGACTTTTCAAATTGCCTAATTTCCAGCGACTTTCAATGAGGTTTGGGAATCTTAAATCATCTGGTTGCTTCAGTGAGTAGTAGCACTGTTGATTGCAGCGTAATGCATCATCAGCTGGGATCCTGCTTGTGTCAGAGGTCAATGCTGAGTGACTCTGAGGAGGGTGTACAAATCCCCATGGCTGAGCAATCCAGGGAATTCCGTCTGCCCCTTCCCGGAGGTACCTTTGAGAGCACAGAGCTCTTCTGAGTTTCTGGGCTAATTGCACGGGGATACTGTGGGAGGAGCTCACTTAGGGTCCCTTTTAAACTGCCTGTGTTTTCGTCAGGTTTTAGTGACAGGTGCTGGATCAAGTTTTGCTCTGCCCAATTTGTCACCTTTTTTCCCTTTTCTTATTTTTTTGTGTGTAACTTTCACTCATGTCTTCTGTTTTTTGGTAGGAGACTCTATACAGCTATGCATTTTTATTAACATATACGGACAAAACTTAATAGGTGACAAATCTTAATAGGTGACAAATCTTGGTGTAAAAGCCATGGGTTTCCTGTGTGTGCCTTTGGTCTTTGAAAGGGTCATGTGAAGGACTAACTCAAACTCCTTGCTGAATTGTAGGCTCACAGAGGGAGAGATGCACATGTTTAGAAGGAGGAAGGGCTCAGCATTTGCATTTGGATGCATGTCTTACGGCTTCAGAGCTCTTTAGACTCCCAAGTGGAGCAACTTCGAAGTTCAAAGCGGTGTGATTTTTGGCAGGTTTTTTCCCTAAGACTTCTTCAGGGCATGAAATATTCTGCCCTCAGTGCATGTACATAACTCTCATTGGCCTTAAAAGAAGTTACATGCCTACATCAAAGGAAGGATTTACCCCATAATGATTCATCGTGAGCCTGACAGGCAAACACAACAGTGGAGAGCTCACAAGCCAAAGCTCCTGAGCTATGGGGAGGGCAGAGTTCAGATCTCTGCCAATCAGCCACATTGTGGCTCTGATTTTCAGCAGTTTTTAATTTTTAAAATTGTTTTAGTGGGGATCAAACCACGTGCTAGCCATCTGGTAGAAGAAATGGTAGGGCTCAAGCAGAGGAGATAGCCCCTTTAACATCTTATGTGGGAGGTAAACCAGGGTCAAAGTAAATTGTGGAGCTTTTCTTTCCTGAAAAGTGCATCTCCTTATCCCCGGTGTTACACTGGAGACACAGAGCCACAATATTTTATAGCAAATTAGAAAACACCTTTTTATTAAATGTGATTGCAGAAAGTCCTGGGAAGGAATGTGTTAATGACCGGTGATTGAATGCAGCGGTTTGCAAGCTCTAAGCAGCTTTAGTGTCTCCTACCACAGCCCTGATTTAAAATTCATAAATGCTAATCCTCCATAATTTACGGTTTAAAAAGCAGCCCCACTCACAGGCCCTGTGGCTACAGCTCTGTCAGAGTAATTATGCCGCCAAGCTGAAATTGGACTACTAACTGAGATATTAAACAGGGTAGGAAATCCTCTTCCCTGGCAGCCTACCCAATTATTCCAAATAAGCAAACAGATTAGTGAGTAATTTTCCAGTTAAATCTGGTGATTGGTGCCAGAATTGTATGTTAAATATTCAGAAGTAAATAGATTAAAGATGAAATGTCCCCTTTTCTCAAGCTTAATTTAGTGTGTATATTAAAACTTTTTAGGGGGAAAAAAAAATCTCCATTGAAGTGCAATACGTTTGCTTTGAAAACAGAACCTTTCCTGGCTTGTTTGCACTTGGGGCAGCGCGTTCATTAGCTGGGGCACGTTGTGCCGAGGGAACCTTGTGCCACATTAGACACAGTATCCGCCCTGCTGTTCCTTTATCCCTCACCTTGGAGGAGCCCTCCCGGGTGGCAGCGCTGTGAGGCTGCACGCAGCCCTGCTGGGGACCATCGGGACAGCTTCTCGCCAGGGTGGTGGGATACAGGGTGCTGCCCATCCCTATCGGCAGGACAGTAAAGGATTTGTAGGAATTAACAGTAAATATGGGCATTTCTCATTCATTCTCAGTCTAGGGGTGGGGGAGTCTTTTTTGCTTCTAAATTCAGCTTGAATTTCCCCAACTGATCTGCCCAGGTTGATGTTTTTTACCTTTCCAAACACTCCTTGTAATACGATGTTTGACTGGGACGCAAAATAGAGGGAAGATGGGGGCAAAAGGAAGGAAAATGTGGACTGAATGCCCAGCACACATAACTCCTCTATACACAGGCAAGAGGCAGGGGAGGACGTGGGGCAGCTCAGCTGGAGCAGTCCTGGATCACAAGCAGTATGTCTGTCCCTCTGCTGCCCTCACACCACAGGCCACGCGTGCTCACCCCAAGGAGCTGTGCCCTACCTAGAGAGACAGGCGGCCTTCAGCAGCTGAAGGGTGCTGCTCTGGAGAAGCTGTGCTGACGCCTGAGCCACTCCAGAAACTGGCTGTGGCTTGTGGCACCTCTCAGGAAGCAGGACCAACACCTTTCCCCCTGGGAAGGGCTGGGGTGGTAGTTGCTGCACAGACCTGCGGCTGGTTGATTCCTGCAGGGACTATGGTGGTAGACCCTGGGAAGCCCAGGGGGTGCCCACTGTAGTTTAGGATGCCAAAATTCTTTCTCAAAGTGCATCTGAAGGAAATGCTTTTGCATTCATGGATTAAAGCAAGGATTTGTACCTAATTGCTGGAAACATGCATGCACATTTCAACATGCAAGAGCGCTAAGGAGAGGGAAGCTGCATTTGAGGAGCTGGAATTGTTTTAACACCTGATGGAATTTGCTTTGAAGTGGTTTCAAGGATCCCAAACACTATGAACCATGTTTTATGCCATTTCTAGGGTTTTCTTTCCAATTTCTAAAAGCTTGTTGTGCTGAGAAAGTGAACAGTCCTCTTAGTTGGCTAGTGAAGTGGAAGGAGCAGCACCCTCTCATCAAGAGATTGAGGTACAGTAGCCTTGGGGTCGAAGAGCTTCAGACCTTCAGTGTTAGTTATGACTTGTCTCTTGGGCAGGTGAGAGGACCAGTTCATTCTTAGGTCTGAGTTACATATTTTCAGTATTTTAAGTCCTAATACATTCTCTAGAGTGAGAAATGTAGAGTTTTTATGAACTTGCCAGCATTGACTGCCCTTGGAATACAGGAGGTGCATAATCTCTGCCCTTCCTGAGAAGTTTCTGGGTTTGGTGATGGGACTGGGTCCCTAAGTTGAATAACTTGTTCACAAAAAAGCCAGCAGATGTTAGGCCTGACAGGGTATTTAGATCAGCCCCTCTCATACCTGGGCACAGTGGGCTGAAGGAGGCAGAAACTTCTTAGCCATCGGCCCACAGATTCGCTTTTCCACTGGGAAGTGCAAAAGCTGCAAGTAGGTAATGCTGAACACATGCCTAGAAAGGATTAGCTGAACTTCTGCACATCCCAGAGGCTTTTCCTTCTGCTGCATCCTCCCTGGAGAGGCTTTTTCACCTCAGCCCTCTGCTGGAATGTGCCTTAAAGGCATAATCAAGCTCATAAAAATTAAATGGTGTGCAATCGTTAAAACAAAACAAAAGGACTCTAACTAAATTTTATTCAATAAATTCTCTAAAATCAATCAATTTATGTTTTTGTTAAAGTCAGAACTCACAGCATAGTTTCTCTTTCTGTGCTTCACGGGGCTGTAGGGGCTTTTGTTAAGGTTTGGGTTTTTTCCACACCACTACACACAACGACATTTTGGCTTTGAATTGAGAAGAGTTAAAGTCAAAACTACAATTTATTTTCTTTTTAGCTTGTGAGCATCCTCTGGATCAAATCTAAAGGCTTACCTGTTCAGAGCTGGAATGGATTGATGGACGTGAAGGGATCCAGGATGAGGATAGAGCTCTGTGGATGCCACGTAGTTAGTTACATGACACTAGATTTCTAACGATATACAATTGCTACCTCTCCGATAAGTTCACCCAGTAGTGCTAAAGATGTGTTTTCTTGATTATTTTTATACTAATGATAATAAAAATGAGAGAATTTATAGCATCCTGTCTGCACAGATCCTTGCAGCACACTCTCACTGCCAGAATGCTGATGGTTCAGCATGTGCTGTGCATTTCAGACCTTCCTTGCATTGAGGGAGAGTTGTGAGTCTTATTGCCTCAAAGTACTCCAAATGTCAGTGCATTCCAAGTATCTCATGTCTCCTGTCTGCTGCCCTGTCCCTCTAACCCAGGGATTTTACAGTTTTTCTAAATATGATAGAAGGCACTTGAAGGATGTCATTCTCAGGCAGGTTTGTCAGTTGGGTCCTTCTTAGCAGAAGCCATTTGAGTCTCCTGCGTGGTAAAACAAAATGTTTTCAGTTGGTTCCTGATTCTTTAAAATCTTCTCTATATGTTTATTACTTTCAATTTGCCTGTTAGATCTTTGTGGTCAGCCCGGGTTTATGTACATTTGGTTAATCATTCTAAGGTTATGAAAGGCCGTCACATGGGAGCTACAAAGTGAGTGAATGTGAAGGAGAGAGCTGGAGACAAAATTTGACTTGATGAAATAGGTCAAGTATCCATTCACCAACTGTAGTTTCTATTCCTGCCTCTGTGAGTGGTGCTTTCTGAAGACTCTGAGCAGTCTGGATTCATCTCACTGGTTTTGCCCATTTTATTCACCTACCATTTAGGTGAGTGAAGAATTTATTATTAGTCCCTGGCTTTGTTTATTCTTAAGTCCCAGACGCACAGTGCTTAGTGACTGTAACCAGTGAATTCTCTGTAGTAAAAACACTGATATTTGTGTCCTTAGAGTTGCCTATATGCAGCCCTTTTAAAAAGAATTAAAATCTTTCTCATATGCTTCCTCAATGATATCCTGCTACAGTGAGTTCCAAAGGTTAATTACATGTTTTGCTCAAAGCTACTTCACTAATAGGGTCCTCAAGATGAGGGTTGCTGACCCTTTTAAGCCAGTGAACTAAAGCAAACAGCAAAACAACCCACTGAGGCTGTTAGCTTGTGGGTGGCTATTTGTCTTTCTTGGTTCCTTTTTGTCAGGGCAGCCTTCCTGAAAAGAGAGGTAATCAAGCTTCCTCTCAAGAAGGTGACCAGACAGTCTCTGCTGGCATCAGGGAAACAGAGATGAAGGCAATGCTTTCATTCTGGATTATCTTAGGTGTCAGTATTTTGGTTTTGAGATGAGGTTGTGCCACGATCACGTTTCCTCACTGCTGGGGACCCTCTGGTACCCCCCTGGAGGAACCTGTACAGCCCTGCCCTGGGCTGGTTCAGCTGAAGTTCAGCAGTGCCTGGGGGGCAGGCCTGAACTCTAAGCGGCCAGTTCTGTCCACTTAGAGCGGACATTCCCTCTTTGCTGTGTTTTAAATGCTTCTAGACGTGAATGGGAGTGGAAATCACTTTGGAAACTTGGAACAGAATGCCATGAAAAAGAGTTCCTTAAAGGAATGAAGAGCATATAATTTAATCTGTGTTTGTAGCATTTAATCTCAAAAACCTTGTATCTTCTGTATTTCATGTATCTGTTTCCCTGAAGAAAGCAGATAAGGGCATCCAGTGCTTCAGCAGCTCGTGCCAGTGAACCTGAAATGGAACATGTGGTTTTAAATAAAACACAGATGCTCAGGACACACTCTCATTAGCTAAGGGGTGCCAGTGGCACTCTGAGGATTTTAAGGGAGCCTTGTAGGAGGTGAGATCAGCAAGGGTTTCCAGTCTCTCTGGTGACATTACCTGGATGCAAGGACAGCTCAGACCTCATGGCACAGGTGGTGCCTGCAAGAGTGAGAATTTTGCACCCTTACACTGGTTCTGTGGTTACAGGAGAAAGGGAACAAGGTTTCTGGAACAGCTTTTCTGAACACATGGCCAGTCTCAGCCAGGCCCTCTGTTTCCAACACACATGATGTAAAAGATCATTCAAGAGATTAATTGATGTTTGTCACACTGAAGAGACCAGCTCTATATTTTTCCTTGAAATAGTCCTCTGGAGCACTGTTGTGTCCAAAGGCTGATGAGGGCACTTTCCAGGCTCATGTATCTCCCGTTTAAGACATCCCACTGGCCACCCAGGAAAAGAAACCAACTGGTAGTTCTCAATTACCACATAAAATTTAAAAGGAGAGATGATATCTCTTAAATAACTGGGTCCCAGATCATTTAGGGCACTACAGACTTCAATCAGTGCCTTGAAATGTATTTATAAGCAAATAGAGCCAGGAGTGTTTTGTGCTATTAGGCCACTTCAGCAAATCACTTAAGCATTACTTAACACATGCTAAGTCTGCTGCACCCAAGGCAAATTCTGGGTATGATAAACTCTTTGTCCATAAAATGTCCCCCTCTGGATAATGCAGCACCACTTTATGGCTAAGGGTGATTGTGTGTCTGTCTGTCTCAACGGGAAGAAAAACCTGGAAGTAGAGCTGTTGTGGTGTACCTGTATTGTTTGTGTGATTGGTCTGCTAAGTGCATAAATCTCAAATGATAGAATTTTGTAATATACAGTATAACCATTGGCAAGTGTTGTACATTTATTTTCACAAGTGAGAGAGTGACCCATAACTCACATCCATCAGAGTATATGAAAGCACAGCTCACTGTAGTATAGAGAGCAAGGAAATCAGTCATACACGGGATGTTATTCACTTCAACCTTTCCCCTTTCCTGAACGCAGTCAGGATCTATATGTCTGCTGCTGCATGCTCTGTGGGCTGGCATAGATGTATGATGGCATCACAAAAACTGGAAGGGGAAGAAATGAGATAGGAGCACAAAGGGGTGTGGGCGAATGTTGTCTGAGCTGATAGAAATTTAAGTGGTCAGGCTTGTCAAGGAGAAGGAAAACTGCAGGGCTGGAGAGTGACTGAGATTAGAACTGACTTTTGGAGAAATGGGAGCTGAGATAATGCCTTTCGGTTCAAAAAACATGGGTGACAGCACAGGGTGAGCATGGGAAAACTGGAAATTAAAACAGTACATAAAATGGAAATGTATTTGATGTAAGGACAACAAAGTATGTATCATTCTTTCAATTCTGGTCTGGTTCCTCTGTCATTATTCCCAAATTTAATGCTATACTTTTCAACAGGACCTCTATCTTATAGCAATTTCTGTGAAAAATCCCCTTCACAAAATGGCCAGAGGAGCTGAAGGAAACATTAATTTTGGGACTTCATCAGTTCTTGGCACCTACCTGCTTTCACCAGGCTTGCACACCCACTGTGCACTCTACAGAAAGTCTGTGTCTTTTCCTCTGTGCTGTGCGAATGGTAAAATTAGCTTTAATCAGTTGTATACTGACCACACCAAGCTACCTAGAGAGATTGGGGTCTGAAATTTCTTTGCTAGAAACAGTGCACAGCAAGATGAGCTCTGTCCCAGATTTCTGAACAAGCAGGAGAGGCAAAGGAGAAGGTATGGTTATTTCCCATGTGGAATGATTTCTCAAATTTGCCAAGGGACATAGAGGAATCATGTGTTAGAAGAAAGAAATGTCTCTGGATTTCCCAAACCCCAATTTAGCAGCGTAGCTGTAAGATACACTTCCTTTGTGCTTGCATCCAGTTGTAGCAGGGTTGCCATTCCATGGTTTATACTTGGATAAGATGGTTTGGGAGATCCCCTGGGAGATGGAGGAAGAGAAGGCTGCAAGTTCAGGCAGCTTAAGTAGGAGAGAAAAAGTTTCTTGGTAGACAAGTTGAGAGCTGTTGGCTTGCTTTTAAGAGTAATTATTTTGCAGCTTCTGACAGGGCTTAGTTCTAGGTTTCACTCTCCACTCAGCTCCTAGCCTGTGGCACATGTTATAGGTAATAACCCGGTGCAGCTCAGACACAAGGGATCTCACGTGCCACATACTAGGAGCAGGGGGAGCCCAGATATTCCTGACCTTGATGCCGAGGCAATTGTTCTTCCTCAGGACCAAATTCCTTTGCAGTGAGTGTAACCCTTTTGTCATCTGCACCGTGCTCCCCTTTGTCATTGCACTGCTGGACTCGCATCCTTGAACTTGGAGCACAAAACCCCCTCTGGTTTTTTAACTGATGGTTTGTTTGTTTTTACTCTTTGGTCGATGCTGAGATCAGTGATGTCAACTTGTTCTATTTGCTTTGACAGGAAAATGTTTTCAGCGTTCATTAGGATGGCATCAATTCTAACATTTGGCACACGAGCGTTTGATGACCTTCATGTGGGGGAAGAAATATGTAGGCAAAACTTCCATTAGTTTGAAAAAACACTTCCACTCCACACCATTCCGATTCCTGAACTGCAGCTTCAGCCAGAAGTTTTGTGCAGTCCCTGTTTGTGATCTGCCAGTGGGCTCCAGACGTAGAGATTGGAACTGTTTGGAGCCACTTCATATGGAGTCTGGACTGAGGCTGCAGTTGGATACAGCTCTCCACTCACCTGTAGGGAAGGGGCTGCCAGCAGCCAGCCTCCTTGGTTCCGTTTGGCTCAGCTGGTAGAGTCAGCCCAACATAAAGGCAATGGCATTCTATGCCTCCAAGTGCACGACATTCCTAACGCTTTCCTGGTAGCTCCCCTCAGCGAGATGATTTCATTTGGCCACTTTGGGCTCATTTTCACCAATGACAGGGCTCATTAAAAGAGCTGGAGTGACTAGCATTGCAGCAGCTGAACTCTGAACTTATCCACAGAAGAGGAATAGCAGATGTTGGCTCTTCCCTCCTCAGGGCCACCTGCCCTATGCTAACAGAGCCTCTGCCTCTGAGTGGGAGGGAAGGAAAATGCTTGTGGCTTCCCATGGTGTCTAACAGTGAGGGGCCAGGTAGTAGCAAGAACTTTTGCAGTGATGTAACCTCTTCAATAGTAGCTGGCCTGAGTCCACCAAATTATTCTCACTGACCACCACAAGAGTTGCTGACAGCCTCTGGTTGCTGTCAGCCAATGGGTTTAGAAAGGACCAGGTAGGAAGTGAGAGGCCAATTGTCCCTTGAGTCTCTCCTCTGCCTTAGAGCTGTGTAAGTCCTGCCAAACAGCTCTGATTTTCCTAGTGCTAGTCTCCAGCCCTTTACTCTGACCTATCTTAGCTCTTATTTGCTTTTTCTTTTTTAGGATTCACTGTGTCTTTCTGTTTTTCTCTCATATCCTGTAATCAAGTGAAAGGTGTCTCTGTGGACAGAGGGGATTTGTACTCAGCCTTTGTTTGCTCTTTCCTGACAGTGCTGCCTGCTGTAAGAAAAGCCAAATGCTGGCCATATGTTGCTGTGCTCCCCTAAATTACAGAGGGTGAACATTTATGGCTGTTCTCACTGTTGCTCTCTCCATACTTTTCTAAATGATACGTTTTCACAAGCAATTACTGAGATAGGCAGTCAGGACTGGTTTTTGAGGTGTGCCACTTGGTGGCCTACACATAAAAGTGGGAGACAGGAGGAGGAGGATGGCAGAGACTTAATACCATGCCTTGCTTAAGAGAATGTCCTTCAGGTGAGCAGAATCCTGCACCTTGTAAAAGTATGACTTTAATTTTGCCTTTCAAATATGAACTAAGCAGGGCTGTCAACACATACTATGTTCTCCCTTGTCAAACCATTTCACTTGGTCTGTCAGCTGTAAACAGCTTAAGAGGCATGTCATTCCAGCATTATTATAGCACTTTTAGATTTGTTTTTAGATTGGTTCTGTATCTGCTCCTGCAAAAAGTGTAGATACAGAGATGACATGGGTTATTTATTGTGTTACTGCAAAATGCTGCTTGCTGTTTTGTGGTGAGCACTGAGTAACTCCGTTTCAAATAATGGGCACTGCAGAGTAATAATCCTGTAATGCCATGGTAATACCATTGCCATACTTTGTCACATCACTTGTGTCAGTGGAGCAAAGTGCTTCCTTCACTGAGGGTGCCTATGGCCTTGCACTTCATGCAAAGTTTCTCTTTTTCCCAGGAGATCAGGGAAGCAGAATTAAGACATGTGGAGAAAGAACTCTGATCAACAGACTCTGTACTTTTGTTTTTTTCAAAAAGTTGCTTTACATATTCAAATAAACAGAGCTTAAGCTGTTGATGACAGCTTAACTACTTCATCCCAGAACGTTTTGACAAGAGATTTTCAGCGTTTTGGTTTCTCAGGATTTTGATAACCCCCAAAAAGCATGAACTGAATTTATATGTCACATGTTTAATTTATTTGAGATGCATGTATTACGTTGCAAAAGCAATAAGGAGGGAGTAAGAGGACAGGGTGATACACTCCATATTTATGATCATCAGCTTCTTCACCACGTCATTACGAGAGAAAAAATGTTCAGAGATACGGAGTACGCAAAACACTCAAACTTTTTTTGCCAACCCATCTGGATTGTGATTTATGCAAATTGTTGGTGCAATCTCCTGGTGACTCCACTGAAATCCACAGAACTGAACCCGTTCTCACTGCAGGGAAGCCTGAGCTGCTTCTCTCGCACCTGGATGCTGCCATGTGTGTGTTGTCCCCATGTTGTTGGCTCCCTGGCCATGGAGAGCAGAGCAACAGGGGTTTAATGTTGCTTGAGTCCTGAGCAACAGTGAAGGAGAAAGGTAGATGTTTTCTCCCCAGAAATGCATGAATTTCTGGCTGTATACATTCCATAGTCTTTTCTTCAGAAATAGCACAAATATGCAAACTGATCTTCACTTTAATACAAAACTGGAGTGTGGACCAAATGTTTTAAGCAAAATTTATTTCATCTCTCTTTCAGGAATTAGCTGTTCTCAAGTTTTGGACTGCTTTTTTTTCTCTGCCTACATTAAAGCAGAAAAAAGATGAGATACACCTTGTAACTTCCTGGGCCCTTAAAAAAGAAGTGGGGAAAAACACAAGGAAAGAATTGCTTTTGTAAACTCCTAGGCTACCCTAGTATATGTTGCTTAAAAAAAGGTTCGTATTTCAACATCATACCTCAAAACCTTTTGGATATTACCCAGTATCTGTTTATTGGTACTTCTGTCATGAGTGCTTGATAGAACTAGAATCACTGAAATTTAGAATTAGAATATTGGAATTAAGCATGTTAGAAGTATGGAAAATCCTCATTTAAGTTATTCAAAGCTCAGGATATTGCTATCCTTTTTCTACATCAGAATGCCACTTACTTTATTGTGTAAAAGGGTTGTTTCCACCAGTACTAAGCAGGACATGTCCTTAATAATTTTTAAAGTAGGAGGAGCTATTTTATTTTACTAATTATTATGTCAACTTAAAGCATGTCAGTATAAATTTTTATTTTGTAGTAATGCTACATAGGCACAAAGGAATCCCCATGCATTCTAAAGAAAATTTGACACTTTGAATTTACTGATTATGATTTTTTTTTTTACTCCCAAATAAGTGCTATTTTGAGTATTTTTCAGAAAAAACAACCCCCAAAGCAAACAAAAACCCCAAACCAAAACCCCCAAAAATGTAGAGGTTTCATCTAATTGTGAATTTGTGCTTTTTAAGTATTAAAGTGTCCCCTAAATTGAAAAATCCAATTTCAATTAATCAAAATGCTGCCAATGGAGATCATAGGTGGCTTTTCTGACATTCCAGGGTCAGAGGCCCTGGCCAGAGAGTCAGGTGTGATTTGCTAAATCCGGCCTTAGTTGCTGTAACTTTATTCTGGTACTGGATAAGTAACACCTTTCTGGTAATTTGGGAGTTTTAGCAAGTATTTAGTATCTGGCTAAATTGTCCTTAATTTGGCAGGTTACAGTGTTATCTGCATCCTGCTGCTTTGGGGAGGTAGAAGGCAGGAGCAGGCACCTTTTGTTTGGTTTCCCCCTAATGGAGACGGGAAAATGGGAGGAGACCTGACAGCCCTTGACAGTGAGAGGGAGATAGAGTTGCCTGTGTCAGGAAAAAATAACCTCTTCTGCAAGAATAAGGGGCTAGGAAGACAAAAAATAAGCATTTTCAATATATTACAAACAAAATTATCTGCCAAAAGGGCAAGATAATTATCTTAATGTGATTTTTGACCAAGATAAATTCACATTATTTTATAAACTGGGTAACAATTTGAATCTTATGCAAAACCTAGAAATAAATCTAAAAAATATGATAATGTAATAAAATTGAAATTATTAGCAGTCCAAGTGCCATACTTGAGGCAGTAAAACCTTTTAAGTTCCAATGGAAAATAGACTAGTAAACCTGGAGTAAGTTACTCTACTTTAATCACTTGACAAATAGCGACAATGTTTGGAAGAATTGATAGTGCCATTACAGCTGCATCCCCTTTTATAAGCAGCCTGGTGCTGATTTGATTCTAATTGCTGCCAGAGGAACAGTATCAAAGTAGTGCTGCTCCAGCACTGTAACCTGTGGGGTGAGCAGCAGCTGAAATGAACTGCCTGAAAATGAAGGAAGCCCAGGTTTTTCAAAGGCACGGATTCTAATTCTGGGAGTGCTGGAGGAGGGCTGAGTAAATTCAGTGCTGGGAGAAACTACAGAGGAAATGCTTAACGAAGAGGAAGCATGAAGTAGAAAAAACAGGCTCCTCTGAGTGCACAAAATAGTGGGAAAACAGTGGGAGAAACTGAGAGATTTGAACATGAACGTGTGTTTGATTTCTCACCACAAAGAATTCTCCTGCTGGGCCAGTGTGGCCCAACTACCAAACTGCAGCTCTGGCCTCCCTGGTTTCAGACACCAAAGAACTAATTTTTAAGACTTTCTTAATAATTACAGCATCTTTGCATACTTGTGGGCTCTGTGGCCACCTTTTGGTGCCCATGAACACACACAAAAAAATTAAGATTGCTTTTTCAAATTGCATCTTTATCAATTCTCTGGTTTTGCACTGCAAATACTGGATTTTACCCTTCTTGAGCTATGGAGTAGGTATCAGCATTGTACTGATGACTACTATGATGGTTGAGGGCAATACATTTACATTTACGTGGAGAAAAAAATAGAACACGTGCTTCTAGGCTGGATCTTCTTCCAAAACCTAACAAGAAGTTGTCTTATTTTGGGAATCGTAGAAAGAAAAGCAGGGCTCCATAAGGAGAGAAGAGAAGGAACACGTTTAATAGTTCTGTCATGTTAGCAACGAACCCAAGAATAAACAGAAATGCAAAGGGGAGAGGTATTTATCTTTTTGAACAAATCATGTGATAAGCTTCTCCCATAGATTGGGCACTAAGTGAAATATGTAAAATAGCTTATTGAAGAAAAAATTGCTTCAAGTGGGACTGAATGGCTCAAGAGATTAGTGATGGGATAATAGCTTTTCTCCATTTAAGTGGTAGACCAGTTCAAATCAATTCTAGGTCTCTAGAGACTGGAAGGTGTTGCTATCCTGTGACTCCTCTGCAGTTATTTGAAATGATTTTTTGGTCTCAATTCCATCCTTAGTTGCCAGAAAATTATCCCCAACCCAATCAGCACCGAATTGTTTTGAGTTAACTGTTGTGTCCTCCCCCTAAAGATGCACAGCCCTCAAGGCTGCTGTTTTATCTAGCACCACGTTGCTGGTCAGAAACATTTCGTCTCCCATGGAACGAAGAGATTGCACAAAAGAAGAGACAACTTGGCATACGATGCAATGTAAAATCATTCTTCAAACAAATGCCATGATTTGTTGGTTTAATGTGGATTTCTTGGGAGAACAGGGCTACTTTTGGGCACTTCCAGCTACCCTGCACTTGCACCCAGGGCCTGCCTGCCTGCAGGCTGTGTCACGACTTTGCCCCTATATTAACGCCATAAAATATTACCATGTCCCGCAGCCATAGGGAGGAGGAGGAGAGAAGATCCAGCAGGCAGGAATTGTGCAGCAAGATTGATTTATTTAATTATTTTACAAACTCTTTTATAGACTTTTTTTCTTCATAGTCTAATTGGACAAAGGATCAGCCACCCCTTGGGCTGATTGGCTAAAATCCTAAAACATCCATTGTCAAAATATTTTCTTACTGTACCATAAACATAGTTCTACAAGGTCACAGGCGTTCATAGTTTACAGAACTCTGCAAATATCTTTGTGAGAGAGAAAAGTATCTCACGGCTTAGAAAGCAGCAGGAAAATTCCTTGCTGACAGCAATATTGTATCCACACCCCTACATCCATGTAAACCATGGAGCAGAGCTACAATTTGGAAAAGAGCTATTGGTCATTAGGAGTAGCTGGAAAATTCAAACTGGTGGCGTGCCTTTCAGGTTTGTTTATTTAGTGTTTGAAGCTGGGCCAGTGAAGTGATGCTCGGGCCATGCCAATGTATGGCAGCTCAGAATCTTGCTGATCAATTTTATTCTGAAATATTATAACACGGAAAAATAGCAGACATTGATTATTCTGCCTAATGCAAAGATTAAGCAAACAAGTAAGAAGCAATTCCCGCTGAGATGAGGATGATTTGGATCTTTTAGTGGCTATAACAGTAGGTCTAGAGCTAGTGAACCACAGCAGAATTCTTATTATTCAGTGTACCAAAGGAAAAAGAGACCTGAGGTTATTAGAGAAGAATCTCAGCAGTTTTGTGTGTATAACTGCTTGGAAAAAAACAAATAGGATATTATGACAATGTAAAGGTGTTGGAGAATTGGAATCACATGGTTACAGTCACATTTTCTATAAAACTGGTGCAATACAGATTCACTTGCAGTTGGCTTGCAGGAGAAATTTTACTTTTGCCTTAACCAGACAGCTCGAGGTTTAAGAACAGTTATCAGGGTGGAAGGCTAAAGGGGTTAAGGAAATGAGGCACGACAGAGGTGACCTATGGGAACTTTCATTATTATATGGAGCCTTGATGAGTGAAATGAGAGGAATTGCTCTCCATCATGAAAGGCTGAAATGTCGAGGGAGCAATCGCAAATTAATCTATTAAGAATAAGTAGGAGGCTGAACAGTGTGACTCAAAAGGATGGAAATATATGGAATAAACTGCATGGTAAAATCACAATGATTTCTAGACACAATCTTAAAGACGTCCATCTACAATTTTTTCAATGAAACAGGGTTTTCTATGTGTGTGTATATGTGAGGCAAAGTTTAAGCAGATTAAATTGGTCTCTTTCTTTTCAGGCACCCCCAATATTTGTAATGACGAGGGCTGAATGAGAAGTTGTGTTCTGATTTGTGTGGCTTTAACCCGAATAATGAGAACAATGTGTCAGGAATTTCTCTGTTGTGGTTTTTTTTGGTTTTTTTTGTTTTTTTTTTTTTTTTTAAAGACATACAAATCCCAGGCAGTTTTCTGTATGATGGTTTTCCTGTTTTGCTGTGACTTTTTTAACCTGAATTTAGTGTTTGTAAAAGGGACTAGGTGATGACATTGTGCAACTGAAAGCCTCTTTTTATTGACATGTCATGAACACTCAAGGCTGGAGAAATTTCTCTGTGTCAATCTGGTGAGGTACACCCCCCCACAGCCTGAAAGAATGAACTTCCAGGAGAAAAAATGGTAGGTCCATGTCAGTCAGTCCAATCTTACGTTAAATGTCGCTGCATGATTGTTTTTAAAGAGCTCATATCCCAAGGATGAGGAGAGAGGCATGAGAAGTTACCCAACTGCCAGGACCGCGTGCGTTGTTTTCTCCGTTCCCCAGCAGTGGTTACAGCTTTCTGGAGTGTTAATGCTTTGTCCACTAGTGGCTGGAGTTGGGCTTGACCCAGATTACCAAGTGTATTTTGGAGGATCTGATCCAGCAGGATGTTCCCAGCTCCCACTGTGCTCCTTGGGAGGTGAGGTTCTGTTGCTTGCTCAGTGCCCGTCCCTGATGCCAATCTTTAGGCCTCAATGTTAATCCTGTCACGAAGCTCACGTAGTTTCAGACTTCTACCTTTGCTGGCTTATTATAGTCCAGGAAGATGAGATGTGACTATGCTGAGATACAACCCCCAGTGATGGCACTTTATAATACTGTATAACTGGAGGATTGCTATTGTAGGCAGAGAAAAAGGCAATAAAGCAGCATTGATATCCTGCCTGCCCTCTTACAGGAGTTATTGAATCAAACCTACCAGAACTGCCAGACAAACAATTTGCAGCTGCAGTCTGAAGCCTGACAATGACACAGAATCAAAAAGAAATAGTTGGAGTGCATGGGCTTGTGAACTCCTCTGCGACCCACCACAGCAGGCTCCCTAGGATTGTTCTCCTCTTTCTGGTCCTTTGCCTGTACAGTTCCTTCTCTTTCCCTCCCTTTTCCTTTCTCCTGTTTTCTCTCTTACATCTTGCCACTTTCAGCTTTTCACACCTTTTCCCCTTCCTTTTCTTTCTCTCTCTCATTGCCTCACTATTTCCTTCTGTTGCCTCCAATATACCTCTGCTTGTTTTTACTTTGTGAGTTCAAGTGCCCTCCTGTGTGTCTCATTGTCTCATTGTCATTTCCCTAAATCCTTCTTGGTTTTGATTAATTTAATTCCAACCCTCCCCAGTTTCCCATAATCTTTCCTGTTCCCCCTTCCTTTTTTCTGTACCTTTTTTCTGTTTCATTTCCCTTCTCATTTTACTACTCATTGCTTCTTCTTTTCCTGCCTGTTCTACTACCTTTATTTTTCTTGAGCCATATTTAGCCAGTAGCTGAGGTCTATGCTGCTCTTACTCCTCAAATGTGAGGATTTAAACATTTCCTGTGCACTAGGATTTCCAAAGTGCCAATCCAGCTCAGCTAAGGGGAGCTGATGTGGTTTGGCTCTAATGTCTATGAAGAGAGATACTGCAAAAGCCAGTGTAACAGTAGCACTCACCAATGCTCTTGGGCTTGTGACCCTATTCTCGTAGTTGGATTCAAAGCTTATCAAATGAATGGGTTCTGGATCAGACTCGCAAGTAACAACATCTTATCAGATTTCTGTTCTTTATTTCAATAGAAATCTCAGTGCTCTCAATTTCTTCTAGTGTTTGCTTTGGCTCAGGACATTATGTTCAGTTTGGGTTTTTTTTCAAAATAATTATTCTAAAGTACATATAACGTATGTAGGGTTCAACAAAAAGGGACCATACAATGAAATATGTTCAGACTCATATACATATATAAAAAAAAATTCCTAGTTTGTGGAAGCCCATAACAGTTATCTAGTACTTTGGGAAATATTTTGCCATTCCCTTTCTTCTCTCCTAACCAATATCTGATGATTAGCCCTCTAAACTTTAGATGTTCAGTCTCCAAAATGGCTGGCAGGAATGTTGATAGTACACAAATCCTGGTTTTCATTTTTTTTTTTTTTCACTCATCCTCAGTTACAGGCTCGGATTTTGCTCCATTATGGATGGGGGCTTTTTTTCAGTTACTTTGGGCTTTTTATGTTCCTTGGTTTACTTATTTTCTCTATTCCCTTTGCCCCACAAATTCCATGTGGAAACATTTTGAGTTGTTCTTCATGACAATATTTGGGGAGACCTTATAACAGCCTTCCAGTACTTAAATGGGAGCTGACAAGAAGGGTGAAAAGGGATTTTTCCCAGTGGCAGGGAGAGATAAGACAAGGGAGAATGGCTTCAAACTGGAAGAGAGGAGGTCTAGGTTAGATATCAGGGAGAAATTCTTTACTATCAGGGCAGTGAGGCACTGGAACAATTTGCCCACAGAAGTTGTGGATGTCCTATCCCTGGAGGTGTTCAGGGTTGGATGGAACTCTGAGCAACCTGGTCTAGTGAACTTAAGGTCCCATCCACCTCAAGTTGTGATTCACTGAGTATTACCCCACTTCCTTTCAAAAGGTGGTTGATACTGCTGGTTATTTATTTGTTCTATGAGAGCCTCACCATAAGCTGACCTCTTGTGAGGGGGCTGCTGCCAAGGCCAGCTCCCATTTCTCTCCTCATCCCTGAAAGGCTCTGGAGCCGCGGAAGTGGCCGGAGAAGGGAATTGGGGTACTCACCATCCCATAGGTGACCCCTAGCAGGTCCAGGAACCAAATCAAGCCCAGATCTTGTTGACATGATGCCGCCTTTCCTTCTGTAAAATTATGCATGAGAGAAACCCCTCCTTCCTCTTCTCTTTTGTCTGCCTCCTCCTGTCTTTCCAGCTACTGCTCCTGTGAAGTTCAGCACTGGTGACAATGGAAAGAAAGACAGTTCCTGTCTAATCCAACCCTTTCTGCTCTGATTGGATTTTTCTCCTTGTGTCTGCTTCTTTATATGATTTAAAACCTTAAACTCCTTGAAGGTTTTCCATTAAGATTTGGAGCACAATTTGGAATGGGGAGAGCAGTCAGATCATTACCTAAAAAGTGCCAGTTTATTTTTAGCTAATGGAAGAGGGGGGCTAATTGGATTAGGCCAGCCATGTGAGTACCTGGTGCAGACTGCTATCAACACATCAACAGGGGAAGGGTTGAGTACAGTTCCTTTCTCTCACTCACCCCTTTTATCCTCTCTTGCTTTTCCTTCTTCACCCAGTAAGTGACACTTGCAGCAGCAGTGCAAATTCTTGGGCGTGTTCCAGTACTGGTCAATGCAGGAGTAAATCCCGCAGTCCCTCCTGCTGCTCCGCATTTGCCACCTGACAGCAGTGGATGCTCAGGAAGACTGAGGGGTAAACTTTTAAAGCTTCAGCCTGGGTTTTAGCCATGTGACAGCTATTAAAGCAATTGGGAGCCAGGTGGCTAAAATCCAGTGCAATTCTTTGTAATGGTACCCCTGAGAGTGCCCATCTCCTTTTAGCACTACTATTGATTAGGCAATTCTTGACTTTGAGAAACAAAATTGGTGTGTGCATCAAGGTTCTTTTCCTCAATTTGGCCTGGTTTGAAATTAATCGTTCACCCTTAGCCATTATTGTAAGGAGCTTTAAGCTTTGATAAATTTCAGTGTGATTTGAGTTTTCTATCCCCCTTCTCTACGGAGGCCTGTTGTTTACTCGTCTTCGCCAGGACATCTCCGGAGCTGTTTGGTCTTTATCCTCATCTCCCGCATTGATCCTGTTACGTTGTCCAGTGTGGCTGTCCAAGCCTGGTAAAATGCTGGGGGCTTTATTTAATGGCTGCACACAGTGCACAGCGGGCAGGATCGAGGCCGAGGGGTACTTGGTTTTCAGGAGGTGCAGTGCATTTTATGAGGTAGACCATAGTTGTAGCATGTGGTCCAGCCTCTGCCTTGACTGAATGGATGTGGAGTTCTTAGAGGGAGCACATAAACCTTGAACAAGCTGCTCCTAACTTCGGAAACACTTAATGACTATTTGATGATTACTAGGGGCTGAAGTGCCACACAGAGCTACATGAATGCATACTTATGTTTGTGTGAAGGTGAAAATAACTGTGTAAAAATAAGGAAGGTGGTTTCCCAATCCTCTTACATTTTGCATTTCACTTCCAACATATTCCCTGTTCCTCCTTATTTTTCTAAGGTGTAGGAAGATTTTTCAGCATGTCATATCATTACTTGTGGAGAGACAGGACAGGTTCTGCACGAGGATGTGCCCTTTGTTTTGGGAGTTTAATGCCGAATAATTATTTATGTGGGTTTTCCCATCTGTTACTTTTGGGTATTCTAGAGTACTCTTGTGAACTGTTAGGTAATGCTAAGTACTGCCACAAGTGACTGGCATTGGATAGCTTTTTTCTTCAATAAAACCCAAAGTGAAAGCTGGGCTGGACCTAGATGGACAAAGCTCTCAAGCCAGTCCAGTGCTTCAGCAGCCAGGTAAATCTGTGTGAAGGCTCTAGAGTCTGCTGCTGCATCACTTCTCTCAGTGCTTCCCCTCTCCTCCTTGCAGCCCCCTTACTACTCTCAGTAATCAGGCCAGAGAGAAGATGGCATTTAGCATTTCTGGGTTTCCAGAAGACCTTTGCTGGGATGTTTGGGTGTGGGGAGAGATGTAAACAAGGGAATTGGAGATGGAAAGGAAATCCAGAAACACCAGCTTCAGAAAAACAACTGTTCCTTATTCCTGCTTCTGTTCAAACTGGGAGAAAGCAGCTCCTCAGGTGTCACAGTAAACTTAGGAAGTCCATCACCCCCTTGCCAAAGAATATTTATTTAGGAGCCCCACAAGCAGTTTTATAAGACATCCCTGTGTTGAGCTGGGAGGTTGTCAAAGCCCAAAACATTCTGTTTGAACAAGCTGTTGTATTCCAACCGAGAAGTTGTTTCATCTGAAAATTTGCAGTCAGTTCTACTGAAAACTCAGCTCATCATGAGCTTAGTGTGAAATGTGATGCCAAGATTACATGGACAGCATTGCTGTTGGACTGAGATGGAGCTCCAAGAAAAGGAAAAGTGTGCACCACCTCTCCTATTCCAGTCAAGTTCAATCGAAGTTTTTTTGGAAGGATATTTCTAGAAATCCTAGCAGAATAAAAAATTCCAAGATCTGTTAAAAAAAAAAAAAATCTATACATATATATATATAGATATAATGAAATGATACAGAGCCCAAATAGTGCAGAAACGTGAATATTGAAAACTCCAAGGCAAATTGCTGCAGCCTATGTAAAAATACATGTACCTTTGGTAGTGGAGGCCTTGCCAAACTAATTAATGAAGCATATGCAAACCTTCTACTTTGCAAACATACTTTGTGTTTCATTAGACTCTCAGAAATCAGTGTGGGGAATCTGAAGGAAAAGGTATTTGATCTTTAAATTTTTGTTGTTGCAGGAAAACACATCCCTATGTTGTTTTACATTCACAGCTGATGTTTTATCATAAGGTCTGATATTTGTAAAGAGCTTTATATTTGCATTAAAACCTCCTCTGTTTTAACGGAGGTTTGTCAGCCACATATCTGAAACTGGTGGTTTTCCGCAAATATTTCGAGTGGAAGTAGCTTCTGTTCATAGAAATAAACCAGATATTCCCCATGTAGGTAGCACTTAGCACAAGGGAGGTACTGCAGACATAAAAATGCTGAAGGGCAGAAGGGGAGATCCTTTTGCCAGAGTTCACTGAGTGGGCTCGTGATCTGTGACTCTCACTCTCTTCTGTGGTGTTATTTCCATTTTACAGACCAAAACAGAGGGCCAAAGGGGTTGGGAGAACAGAGCCGTGCTTTGATGGGGAGAGAGGAGAATGTGTGTGTAGCTGTCTTCAAATGGCTTCTGATTCTTTTGTGCTGTGCTGCCCTTTTGAGCCAAATTGCAAGTGGGTTTTCCAGACTGGGGAAAGCAACAGGGATCAATGGAGAAAGGAGGGAATTAATACCAAATTTGGTTCCACCTGTGGTGTAATCCTGTTTATTTGCAAAGAACAAACATGGTTCCATTGCCTTTCCTGAGCACAGGGAAGATTCTACAGTGGTTACTGTATTTGTTATCAGATCCAAAGCATCCCTGAGCCAACATTCTTGTCTGCTTCTGTCTGTTATTTCTGGGTTTGTTTTTTCTCCCCAGCCTAAGTGTGTCTGAAATCCTTTGTCCAGCCTGTGTCAGCCTTGCAGTGCCAGTTTGGAAGGTAATCATTTGGTTCAACTTGCATATCTAGTGATCTCTTTGTTTTGGTTAATGGCTCCTGTTGCTTCATTTCTTAAAGGACCTTATTTTTTCCTATATTGTAAATAATGGGCTGTAAATGTGTCCAAAGATCTAAGCATGGCTTCATTAACTCCTTCACAGGAAAATGTTTAAGTATGTGAAAGTATTAATTACAATATAAAAGTGAGAAACAGTTGTGTCCAGATATTCTTTAGCTAAGATAAAACATCGCTGCTTCCCCTGACCTTGGTGGAGCAGCACCATTTAATGTCAAGAGAAGCTGCTGTCTACTAGCAGTCAGTAGTGTCAGCTCTTGACCACTGTTTTTCTTCCCTTTACTCCCTATCGAAGCAGTTTTGGTCCACACATTCAAACACAGGCCGAAGAGAATTTCTTTTGTTTTTCCTTAGTTCTTTATGGAAAATTTTGCAAGTGGGCTTCACCTGCCTAAAGAATGGAAGTAATTTTATGGGGACAAAGAGCTGCTCTTCTGTGCCAGTTTTTTGTCCATAGGCATCAAAATCCCTCAGTGACCTCTTTGGCATCATTTCACAGCATCAAAGAAATGAGTGAGTCACAACCACTCTGCTCAAACTGGTTTCCTATCCTCTAATCTCGATGCATCTCCCAGTAACGATGGCTAGAGAGGTTTCTTGATATTTTTGTCAGCAGTTCTCTGCAGAAACCACAAAAGACAGGTCCCAGATCGATCCATAAAATTTGAAGAGTTTTCCCAGAAATGCTGTGGGGAAACACCTGGGCCTTCTCACCCCCTAAGATAAGGAGTAAATGTAGCAAGCTGTGTTAAACACTCATGCCTTGGTTTTGCCAGGGGGATAGTACAGGTGGTTTTGTCCCTTCCAGCATTCCAGGGTTCCTCAAAGCCTGGGAAGAGGAATGACAAAGCAAGGTGACAAGGCTACTCCCAAGGCCTCCAGCTAAAACGATGGGAGGCAGTGCCCATGGAAGGAGCGTGTTTAAGAGAACTGCGGTATCTTGCAGTTTTTGTGCCATCCTCTCTGTACATTCCCTTCCAGAGGGCCCAGGAGCTTCAGCTCAGTGTAGCAGGGTGCTCTGGGAGGCATCCATGAACATGTCATCCCTGAAGCATGAGGGATGTGTTTGAATGACACATTGCAGTTCTCAGTGGGGGAGTTTTAGTTTGTTTTCCTGTGGAACAGAATACCCAAGCACAGAATTAAATCAGCATTTGGAAAACATTCTGTCCCTTTCTACACTGATTTTCCAAAGCTGCTTTTCACTGCATGCCTAGAAGGTCCCATTCAATTAGGAAATGTAGAAGTGCATGTACGTGGTTTAAAGTAGTGCATGGGAGGCTGTTCTATTTTTCAGGCTCTTAAAAAATGTGACCACAGAGGATATCAACACAGATTTGTGGGATCATCTTAGAAAAGGTTGAATATAAAGTTTTGTTTGCAAATACATATGCCATCAAAACTTGATTTACCAATGCTGTTTACCATTTGATCAGATAAAAGAATATTAGCTCTTAAAAATGAGACACAAACTGAATTCCCTTTTCAATGCAGTATATAATTCCATATTTCTCTGGGCTCATGTAGCTCTTTTTGTCATCCAAACAGACACATGCAGAGATAGCTTTTGAGCCCCTTCCCATGGCAGTTGTTTAAAACAGCAGAGGTCCAGGTGCAAGGGAGGTTGTGAGGCTTTGAAATGCCTTGTGGGGATTTTTGCTTTTGTGGTTTAAATGCCCCTGTCTGCAGCTCCTCCCCTGCTCTGCTGGTGGAATTACCTACCAGCAGCCAGACAGTGACCTCTGATGCTGTGCCCTGATGTGGGGAGGCAAAACCACATGTTGCTCTGCAAGGGCTGGTAGTGAGTAGCTGGGACAGCAGTGCCTGGAACCTCCACAGTCGCATTCCCAGGAGACTGTCATCATCAGGACTGCAGCTTTGTTTCCAAACAGAGGCTTAGTTCAAATCAAAATAAATCTCTCATTTCTTATTGTCTAGGGTATTGCAATGGAATAACATCAAGCTTGATCCAAAGTTCACTCCACTGGTGTTTTTCTTTTCGCTGCCCTGGGCTCTGAAAGAAACCCAATAAATAACCTATGAGCAAAATTGTATAGAATGATCAACATGGAACTGTCCTGCTGCGTTTGCCTCACGCTGTTAGTCATTATGAAAGCCTGCATAATTCTGGAGCAGGACAGCAATTTCCACACAGCAAATTGCAGATCGTGTTTGCCAACCCACGAAAACATCACAATATTTGCTTTGAAACTTTACAGTGCTATCAAGGGCAAATTCACTTTATCTGTACAAATGGACCCCTCGAGAAAACTTAGATTACACATGCAAGGAAGAGAAGGCAGAACTTGGCTCTGGGCATGAGAGAAGTAAATCTGGCTTCCTTCTGTGGTGGAAATAGGGAACAAGTAAGCACTAGAGCTGGGGAGATGCATAGCTGGCAAGTGTGCCAGGGAGAAAAAGTCAATGCAGTTGAGGCAATGGTTCTCTGGCTCCCCAGATTCGTACCTTGTTTGCCTTCCTACCCAGGTCCTTTGGAAAGGCCGCTTTTCCGCAGGTTTCACATGAAGCACAGCATGCTCCAGTGCACTTCTGTACTTCTGCAGATCAAATTTATCAATTTATCCATGGTGTGAGTGAAGTTACCACTGCCAGAAACATCAGCCCCATTTTTTGGAGTTAGAACCATTGAAAAACTAGTTTGTGTGCTTTATTTTTTTATTTGGGTTATCAAAGGATTTTAAAAGTTTATTTTATTATTCAGCATTGCAGACATGACTGAGTTTAGACTCAGTTTTAGGTGGAAAGGTTTTTTTACATTCCATCACCTATCTTGATGGATTGTGTGTGCCAGAGGCAGTGGTCTTAACCCTGGATCAAAACCTAATCTCTCCTGCTTCTGTAAAACCTTTCCCTCTAATTCTCTCTCTAGTAAATTATATTCTGTTCTTTGCCCTTGAATAATTTTAAAATGCATAGAATAAAGTGTGTGTGGGGGGGTTTTGTTCCATTGAGTGATACCTGGTAATCAAAATACTGCATTCATATCTTGCTGCAATGATCTCATTTCTACTGGGACAGCACTCCTGTGAGCACAGGGCCGTGTTGTGTTCATCCTGTTACAAACAGATAAATTCATAATGTAGACAGATAAGAGCTATACTCATTAATCTATTAATTGCCTATTGTCAGTTGTCAATATGTCTCGCTTGATGGGAAGCTGGAAGATTAGCTTGTATTGTGAGGATGTAGTTTTTTGTTCTGTATGACTATTATTTTATTTTGATGTGTGGCATGCTAGGAAATGACATTCAAGCTTGTGGTGTCTCACCCGAACAGAGTAGGGCTTGCTGCTCTTTAGGTTGCTGGAACCAGAAAAGTGCCATGCCCCAAAAGGCTGCAAAATAAAAAGCGTCTTTTCAATCAGAGGACCCCGAAAGAGCTGTGACTGTGTTGAGTAACACATTTTTTATGGTGGCCATTCAGGACATTCTTAAAATCAACACAGCCTGAGATACCCTGATTTCCTGGGGAAGCTGAAACTCTGTGGGGACTTCATTGTTCGCTGGAAATTTGAGACTGATTTTGTCTGTGACTGGAGCTGCTGGAGCAAGATTTTATTATAATTGTGTGACCTTTAATACACCATGAAGAGATTTCAACTTCTCTATTTTTCTAGCCTATAACAAATCAAATGTTTTACTATAATGTACAGTCACCAAGTTTACACCTTAAGAAGGGTGATTTTCAAGGTCTTATCTCAACAAAGAACAGTGGAGCAGAGACAGTTTCAAAAAAGAAAAAAAGAAAAAAGAAGGGAGAGGAACATCATAGAAGCACTTTATAGACATATTTGAATCACAGCTTTAAGTCATTTATATCACGGCCAAAAGGCCCATCCATGTGTGCATTTAATAATGATGGCCAATTCTGAACGAAGACTGGAAATTTTCCTCTCCGTGGCACGAAGCAGAAAAACCCCTCGCTGTTTCTGAGTTGGCAACTTGACCTATTTGAATTGTTTTATGACTTGTGAGGCTGTCAGCCAGGTGGCCAGCATTTAAACTCCCAGGACAGATCTGGGAACTGGTTTCTGTGGAACTGCCATAGTTAGGAGCAGCTGATGACTGGGCAGCTCAGGCAGTTTCTGGGCACACTTGGGCAGCTCTGTCTGACAAATAGCAGCTCACCCATGGGGCAGTGAATTTTGGGCCATCCATGCACAGGTTTTGAGGACACAGGCAGATTTTCCATATTTTCCAGGACATCTATTTGGTGGTATGTGCCTTAAGAACCAATCTTCCTCAATATTTGCCATGACAGAGGAAAGCATTTTACTACCTCAAGGCAGCCAAGATGTGTTCCCCTCTGGCTGCAGTCACCCCAACAATGGCTATAGGAATCCATTTACAGGATCCAGAACCCTCTGTTATGATTATCAAGGCTGGTCACATAGAACAGAGTTTAAACAGATGTATCTTCTCATGACGTGTGTGTGGGACCAGGGTTTTAGTTCAGATTTCCAAGGGGGAAAAAAAACATTGCTGAAATGCATGTGGGTCTTTTAATAACCAAAGAAATTCCGTTTTCTCTAGCTATTTTACTCTTCTGGGATTCTTTCTTTCTGTGAAATGTTAAGGAGGAAAATATATTTAAATTAAATGAAATTACATGAAAGAAGAAAGGAGGAAAAAAAATCTCCCCTTCCACTGAAAATGTGCCAAACCCCTTTAAACTGAGGAAATTACTTTTCTCAAATATCATTAATGTTTTAACTTATTTTTTGGAAAGCCATAGGCATTACAATTTTACTCTTTCTCATCTCCTTTAACCTTCTCCAGAAGAGAAGGCATTTTGGAACCTGACACAAGAGCAGAAGGTAAAGTAGGAAAACCAGAAAAAGAGTGTAGAGGAAAATCTCTGGCTAGCATTCAGATATCTGTATTCACTGGACACCAGTCAGATATTTGTATTCAGAACCTCAAAGGTAGAAAATGATAGAAAGGTGTGAATGGAAGTTTAACGCTTTGAAAACTTATTTAAGAGTAAATGTGATCCATTTAAATGCCTCCAAAATAGAAAAATTCAAAATACGGAATTTTTTTACATCTTTCCGTTTCAACCGACTATTTTGTTTTTACATGAATATGGCTGAACTTAGGGGACCCTACAGACAAAATACGTGTCATATCCTTCCCCTAAGTATCTCTTCACTGGTGGGGACTGAATTGCAGAGATTAAATGCCTCACTTCTGGTCCCACAGGAAATACATGACAGAGTCTTGAAATGGAACCAGCTCTTCCAAGCCTGAGATGAAACCCCAAGCCAAAATCACACTCTTCCTTATCATCCTTTGTTTCTCTTTCTTTCCAATACCTCCTCTAAACGTTCATTCGATTTTCTTCATTGAGATCAGTGGTCTCAGCTTGTTGCAAGCACCCTAGAATTTGACCCTTCATGGTTTTTTTTTTTTGCTTTGTACATTTCCTATATAATGAGTTGCTAGCTTTGCATTTCTCCTTGCTCCCGGATCCCTCCCTACTGTGCAGAAGGTGACAGCTTCGGGACTACAGTGTTTTGTCATTTTTGACCTGCAGGATAGTGCACACCCCTTTTTAGCCCATGTCCCATTGTAACTCATTCCCTTTTGATCCAGTCTCCATCCCCTTTTATTGACCAGCTCCCCTATTTCCACTGAATGTTTCAACCCTGCTGCCTGCTCCCTTTGTGCTGTATTTAATTCTAAATATTTCTGCAGCAGAATTGAGTCTGCCATCAGTTTGTTTAGCAGAGGAGAAGACAAAGCCAGGCTGGTGCTGATGAATAGGTCACTGGTGACAACAACCTGTGCTGCAGAAGTCAGTGCCCCACTGGCACTGTTTTCAGTCCACTTGAATGGAAGCTCCTGGCAGTCTTTCTTTAAAGAGCCATGGGGTGAGGGAGGTGGGAAAAGGGAAAGAAAAGGAGCAGAATAATTAGAGCAATAACACTCAACTTTCTCAGTTGTGCATGGACTTGGCTAATCTGAATGAGAAGTACCTTGGGTACCTGTAGATGTGGCAGATGAAGAGGTTGCTCTCTTTTCCCACTGTGCGGTGCAGTGGCTTGCTCTATCTCTGGGTTTTCTGTCTGCTATTAGGTTAGGTGCTGCCACCTTTAGAAACAAGGCCTTCATAAGGCCTTACCTTTATTGAGTGAGGAATAGCAATGGTCAGGAAGCGAATTGATCCTGGTCTGGGCCATCGAGGGAAGGTAGCATCCAGTACTGCAGCTCTGGCTTCTGCCAAGTGAGCTAAAACTACCTCTGTGGTGACTCACTGCAGAGCCAGGGTAAGAGAGCGAGGTGCTGGGAATGCACATAACAAACCCTACCTTCCAGTGCTGCTAGAACACACAGCACTCATATTGAGATATATTCTAATTATAAAATTAGGGGTTTTTTTCTATCCAAATGAAGTCCATTTTATCTAGACACAATTGGAAACAGCAGCCATCTTTTTCAGAGGATGCTGAAGCTCAAACTGCAGGGCAAAACCAATTGAGTTATAGGTACAGGAAATGATGGGTATAAGTAAGGAAAACATTGGTTGAATGGGCAAGACTGGTGAAACAGCTCTTCATTAATCAGAAGGCCAGTTTCTCTAAAGGTAGTGAGCAAGTAGTTTTAACAGGCTTGCAACAGGTATGCAGCCAGAAGTTCCAACAGAAATGCAAAAGAAGAGCTAGATGCTAAAAATTTTCAAATCTAACCTTTAAATGTAACGTAATAGATTTTCTTGAAAACCTCCAGACACTTAAATCTTTGTTCACAGATTATATAACGTAAATACTTGGGGGAGATGGACTTTTCCCATACAAATAGGAAATGCATTTCATGAAAAAAACCCTGGATGCAATTTTAACAAAGAAGAAGAGGGGGAGAAACACCAGTGCAAGAGTTCAGGGGCCAACATAAATTTGTTTCTGTTTCTGAATTATGTGTAACTAAAAGTGGTCAGAATTGGTAGAAAATACCCCGGGATAATTTTTGCAGGTTCTTTTCTGAATATCTCTAATTGGTCAGAAGGAAACCGAATCACACAGTATATCCAAGTGTACGTGCATATTTCTTTCATGCTCGGCTCCAAGTTTTACATAGGCTGTTTATTTTAGGGAGTTAATTGTCATCTAACTTTTTTCTCATTCTGCAAAATGTTTGAGGTCTCATAATTGATTTCACGTAGCTGACCTGTATGGCAAGAACCTAATTATACAGTTTGTATTTACGAAGAATAGTTTTGCTTGTTTTCTTCAGTACAAGTCTATTTCTGTTAGCAAAACATTTAAAGACTGATGATGGGGGTGCCAATAATCAGAAGAGGGAATGCACTAAGTTTCGGAATATAGCATAGCTTCCAAATAATTTCTGTAGTAGTTTTGAGAAATTATTAATGTTTTGGTGCTACGTCTTAGCTGTAAACAGGGTTTAACCATGATCATCGCTAGGATGGATTGATTTTCTTTGAGCCTCCTTTTCTCACTGCTGCTCCTCACAGGACTTGTGCTCCAGACCCTTCCCCTGCTCTGTTGCTCTTTTTTGGACTGTCTCCAGCACCTCAATGTCTTTCTTGTAGTGAGGGACCCAAACTAAACACATGGATATTTATTTACAAATTGCTTCAGGGAATCTAACCTGGGCCTTAATTATTCTCTGTGATTTCCTGTTATAGCTGACCTCGTCTGCTTTCCCAGCTCTTGTGGTTTGTCCAAGCTAGTGAGAGCTTTGGGGAGTAGATTAATTCTTGTAAAATTTTTCCACTTAAATGGTTTCAAGCTCTTGAAAATATCATACATATGTTTATATACTTTGGTGCAAAATCTTCTAATTTTAACAGATTAGAAAATGTGTAAGATTGTGGTCAAGTGGAAGTGAAATATTCCAAAGTCATTGAAACAATATATTTGATAAAAATGATCAAATTGAGTTGCCTTCTAATTTTTAGTTATGAACACTTTTAAGATTTTTAAAGTAGTTTTTACCCAAATTTGGGGCTGGGAAAATATAGTACCTCAAAAAAATTTCTGAAGGAGAAAAAACAGTTTCTCTTTGATTTCTCATTATTTATACTACTATTTTTATTATAAAATATTGCCATTCTAATTTCTGATATTTTACACTTCTTTACATAGCAATAAGGCAAACACAACTTTATAAATAAGGGTAGGAATGCAGAACCTTTTGTAGAATTGGGACCCAAATGATTTCAGAAGGAATAGTGAAAAAGAGAACTAATGCTTTTATGTATTTTCCAATATTTGATAGACGTCTGGTTTTATCAGACTGGGCAGGAGTTGTATGATCATTTCACATGAGTATTTTTCTTATCTCTGAATCCTTAAAATTCTTGTTTAAAAAGGAGAAATTCTGGACTGCTTTCATGAACTGGCAACTAACCTAGAATTTTCACAACAAATCAAAATTATCACTATTGAACATTTGAAGAAAAAGTTTATTTACATGTGAAATATGGAGGCACCTTGAAAATCTGTCTCTAAGAGCTCTTTTTGCTACTGGCATATCACTTACACAGCGAAAATTGCCGTTCTGCTATGGGCAGGGATTAGCACTCACTCCTTTCACTTTGAAATATGCTTTTTGAAGTATCCTATCCAATTAGGATACCTTACAAGAAAACTTGGGAAAACATTCTATTGCAGAAGATGATTTTGAATTCCAAGCACTTTATCATAAAATCCTTCATTGTGATTTCACAGTGTAATGATTATTGTGTTTTCCACCACTGCTGTGGCAGCTCATTGTGCTAGTAATCACATCACAGCAGAGTGAGTTTGTAGGAGCATGTGCATAGCAAAATTTGGAGCTCCAGGCCCTTCATGAGGCTCCACTGTCTGCAAATATCACAAATAAATCATTTCCTAAAAGTTCTGATATGTTTAGCTGGCGTCCATTTGACACATAGTGCTTTCAAATCAGGATGATTGCCTCTCCAGACAGGGTTCCCGTAGCAGTGCAGGGATGATGGGTGCTTCATCCTTCCAAGGGCATTCCTTTCTCTTTCACATTCTGATTGGGGTGGTACATGGCATTTTGTAGGGGCCTAAACTCAGATGGTTTATCAGCGGGCTCAGCACTGATAGAGAAAGAACAGGCACCAGCTTTGTCTGCACATTGGTGAAGCCCAAAGATAACTTAACAATCAAGCTTGACTGGATCTTTTTTTTTGAAGGACAGTATTACCCCATTGTTGCTTTCATGCAACTTACCCATCCTGCCCCCTTAATTTATATTCATATGAGCCCCTTTTTTTCATGTTACAGTGGTGTAAGAACACTAAGACAGCAGTCACCTACCCCATAAAACATCTGAAGCCATTGCATCTGTGTTTAGAAGTAACTTATCAGCCAGAAGTGAGGAGAAACCAGTACCCCGTGTCCTGCACCTCTAGGCACAGATGTCCCTTAAATGTTCTTTAGATCACTGGGGTGGCTGAAAGTCAGAAAATTCCATAAGGAAGCTATTAACAGCATGATGGGCAAAGCAATCTGTTCTAGAGGTACCTCCTGACCTAAAGGAGCAAAGATGAGGTTCTCCTGAAATCTAAAAACAATGAACTAAGGTGAGAATTCCTCTGGAAAACTACATCTATGTTGAACTGAGGATATGTGGATGCAGAGCTCCACAGCTGTAAAATTACCCAGGTTCTGTGAGCATTCAGCAAACACACTTTATTACCCCAAATCTACATTTACAGGTATGCAGTAAAACTTGAGCATTAAACCAACACTATCAAGTCGTTTTACAGAGCTCCAGAAGTGAGATAATCTTACGAGTTCCTCCACCCATCTGCACACCACTGAGCTTCTTCCACTGAAGCTAATTTAGAAATGTTGGCAATCTTGATTCTATAGAAACAGAGTTTCATAGGCTTTCAGATGACTGTAGCATTCTTTGTGACTGCAAATAAAATTTGTAGAAGTTAATTTTCTTAAATGCACACCCAGTGCAAGTTAGTTTGTGTCTCACAGCAGAAAGGTGCAACTCAGTAAGAGAATTAATTGCTTCTGCTGCCCTCTTGATTTTTCAGTGAGAGAACCACAACTGTGCTTAATATGAGAGGTAGCATTGCTACCAAGAACTTGGCATAAAGGGAGCTGCCAGTTGTGCACAATTTTTGCTGAAGTATAAGAAAACTATTATGCCAGCTTATGGTATGTATCACAGGACCAGCACTATTTTGTTAAAACAAGGAGTCGTTATTTTCTTTTATCACAGTAGTTCAGGTGTGTTTTGGTCGTCCTCTGTCCTTGTCATCCTCTCGATTTGCTGACTCCATTTAGTTTCATCATAAAATCTGAAGAGGTTAGTACTTTTGTGTCACTCTCGAGTACTTCTGAAGGCTGCAGGAGTTTACTTTTGGCATTTTCAGTTCATTGAGCTGCAGATAGATGTTCTTTCTCATCTAAAACTCATCATTTCCTTACCACTGGAGAAAAAAAAAAAAGTACATTTAGGAAATTAGTTTGTGGCTTTCTTCAATTTGTTCCACACACAACTTCTCATCAACAGTACAGCAGCAAGGAATTGGCACACAGCTACAAGTGTATGTTCAAATTAAAAGTGTATTCTGGGCTTTTAGTCTGGTGTTATGCAGTGATTATGGAAGGAAAATACTTTTATCAAGCAACTAAAAGCACATTAATGCCAGGGAAAGCTGTTGGCACCTCCTGCCTTCTTTATAAGGCAGTAAACAAGGAGAGAGGCCACAGCAGAATCACTGTGTGCGAGTTGTGCTTGGAGTGCCTCCCCTCAGTCCTGAACACTTGGCTGGCATTAATGGCCACAGCTCTGGTGTCTCCACTCTCCTCCCCTCCTGTTGTAAGGGCAGTGAAGTGTAAGCAGTAGCCTCACAAAACACATATTGGATAGCGTTTGAAGAAAAACTCCTTGATTGTTAGGAATAATAATATTGAGAATCATAGAAACATTACAATTGGAAAAGGGCTTTGAGGTCATGGAGTCCAGCTGTTGAAGGACAGGAAGCTGAAGAATGAAGATGCGAAGGAAATGTCCCACCCAGACCCTGCATTGATGATGGCTGGCTGTGGAGCAGGCCTTGATTCTCAGGCAGGGAGGATTGATTTGTAATTACCATATGATAGCTTGAAATTCAAGGTGATTTCTGTGCTTTTGTAGCAGGTGGCAAATAAAATGCTTTAAATTCTTGCAAATTTTTTTAAGGAGGTGAGGAGATTACTTTCTCATTAAATTTTTAGCCTGAGAAAGAGAGAAAAAAATTGAACCTAAGGAAATTATTTCACTTCACATATTCTGAGGATAAGTTTTCCATTTTGACTCTGTGTTTCACCTCATTCTCTAAAATTCAAAAGGCAATTTTTACTTTTTTCCTTTTTAAAAACACAATGTGCTCTGTTTTCAAAAATGGTCATGGTTAGCTTCTGTGCCACACAGTGCCAGAGTCTCTCAGAGAAATGTGCTCATTATTCAATAAGAGGTACAATTTTTAATTTTTTTTTTAGGCTGCCATATAAACCATGAACTGAATCTCTTCCTGCCTTTCTTTCACCCCCAAAAGTGGGGAGCAGGGAGTTACAGTATGGAGCAGCCTATTGTGGCTCCGTCACTTATGCAAAGAGGTCATGGATGAGGGAGTCTGGAATACAAAAGGTGTAGGGCACTCTGCATCTGCAAGGAGAGGATCAAAACAAATCTCCTTTATCTAATGCAGAACCTATTACTGAATCAAATGTGGGGATATGAAGGGTCCAATGTGCTTTTAATAATCTGTGTTACAAACAGACCATAATCTGCACAATTAAGCTCCTTGGAGTTGGCAGGATTTTGCGCAGTTGGCAGTTTTCCCCTTAAATAAAGGTCAGAAAGAGGGGAGTGAATTAAGTGATGAGTAACTTTTTAAAGGTATTCTATAATTTCATTGAACGTTAGAAATGTTTTCTTTGTTGTGCTGGTGTCTTTAGGGAAGAGTGAGTTGTGTGTCCTCATTTCAAAGCCTGCCTATTCCAAGAGTAGGGGCAGGCTGCACAATAAACCAAGGAGGCAAAGGGAATAGGAAATCTCCCTCTGTCTCCCTGTGGGTGGGAACTCAGTTGCCAGCGTGTCTGATTGTAGCACACCCTGGGGAGCTCTGCTCATGTGAATGCTACCTTAGAGCTGCCCTTAACAGCTATCCCCAACTGTTTTCTAGGTTCAAGTGTTTCTGGCACCCTGGAAGAAATTCCTGAGACCTTGCTTACTCCATCCTATGGGTGGATGTCTTGCTATCCAGACCATGATTTCTCCTTACAAATGCAATTCTCTTTCCTGCAGGGAGATAAGAGTCTGTGTAGTTCCACCCAAAGGGGTGGTATAGGGTTTCTCTCACAGTAGGACAGCCTCTTTTCTTGATTACAATGACAAGAAAGTGTTTTCATTTAAATAGGAAAATGCTTGAATGGTTTTCTCATCCCTTGCCCCTCCTCTTGGCAAGCAAATGCACAGTTGGGGCACTGAGTTTATCACAGGCCGAGGGGGGAATTCTCTTAGGAGCCTCTTGTTGCAATGTTGGCAAGACATCACTGAGCAGTTCTAAAGAGCTTGGGAAGCCCCAAATTTCTCTGATTTTTCCCACCACCAGTCTTGAATGTAGTTGCCTCTTTGGCTCTGCAAACTTTGGGAGGACATCAAGGTATGTCCTTGCAGCCTCCATAGTGTGCTCATCAGCACAGGGGCAGCCCCACAGGATGGGAAGGAAAGTTGATTGGAAAGGGAAACCACCCATGTACTGATCTTTTTGTTTCCCAAAGTTATTTTTTTCCTTCACCTTTTCTCCTCCACAAAATACACTTGAGGGAAAGGCATTATTTGCTGGAATCTTTTCTGGGAGAGTGAGCTGGAGAAGCTGCACTGCCTTTGCTGCACAGAGATTCTCAGATCCTTCAAAAGCCTCTGTCCAGCTGCCTCGCTCTCACTGCCTCTGTGTGGTGTGGTCTGACTTCCTTCATCTTTTGTGTGTTGTCACTACATTGTAAAATCAGGGGGAAACAATTTTCCTCCCCTTACACTTCACCATTTTGGGGCAAATTAATTATCCTACCACTTACTCAAAGAGATGCTTGCAGAATCATGGAGGGAGGTGGTAGAGGAGAGGTGGAATTTTTCTTTTCTGTGTCTGGAAATCAAACATGGTCTGACCAAAGTCTTGTTTTCTCTCTGTCCTCCTCACCCCCTGCCTTTTTTATCTTCTCTATTTTTATTTAGGTGTTGAAGTTAAGTGTTTACTAAATATAATTTCAAATGACAGCTTAACTTATTATTTTAACCAAAACTGTAATAGAAAAATATTTTCCCTGCATTGTTAAAATGCAACTCTATTCCCGCTCAGTTACCCACACTGTAAACAAGAATGTGTATTTGCTGTTGATATGTGGAATATATTTTTGTTAAATCAGAGAATGGTTTAAGAATTAAACTAGAAACAAGATGAGGAAAAAACCCTCAGAGCTGTAATCAAACATCCATTCCAACAGCTGAAACGTGTTATTACATCTTTCAGCTGATTTATCGTACCCAAAGAGATTTCATAATCATTCTCGGTATTAAAACAAGGGGAATAGAGGCACATTTCAATAACAATGATTGTTGTTTGGAGAATGCCAATCATGTCTAGGAGTGTTATTTACATCAGACAATATGTAGATGTTGTGCCTCCAAGCCTGTTCCTGCTCGGTTTTGTTCTTTGGCTTACACAAATGAATGCTAAGAAATGTTGACAAGGAGGTTCAATAGCTAAATACAATAACCGGGGTCCTGCTGACTTCCTTTGGGGAGGAGAGGAATCTTTACCACGTATGTAATGCAAGCTGATGTGGAGATAAACACGGCTATAAATGTCTGAGCTCTCTTTGGTTTGAAAGGTGGGGAGAAATTGAATCCATGTACCAATTTCAATTTGTACTCACACATTAGCTATAGCTAATTCAAGAACAATTAAAAGGCAGCAATGAGAAAAGCAGATGTGGAGCAGTGGAATGTATTGCAGAGAAGCAGCCTTCACTTTGTGTTATTTTCTAACACGCAGTTTTATTTTTGCTGGAGTCTGTCACAAATCCTAAAATACCATTACAGAGTTAGCAGATGGTTCCCAAGTATTCATACCTGATAAAGCCTCCTGGGTGATCAAGCACTGAAAAATCAATATATTTTTCAACTTTCAATGGCTGGCTATTCAGTTTCATTACATCTCGCTATTCCTCCATGGCTACTGTGATATGGACACTTACTTCACCATTGCATTAAGCTCTAATCTCTGGGCCAGCTGATACAGGCAGTTAATGAATAGCTAGAGTACCACCTCGGTGTGCTTCACGATTCTTCTGATCTCAGTAGGATGTTTCGAGTACTGTGATCTTGTGTTTAGTAACACCCCAGTTCTTTCCCCTCTTTTTTTTCCACACATGCACAGACACCCCTCTCCAGCTGTCACCTTGCTGAGCTTTGAAAGGAAAATGCAGTAAATACACATTTTAGCAGAAATATTTTTCTGTGACATTTGACTCTTCTAAATAAAGAATATCAGCAAGTCACAGTGAGTCGGATCCATGCCCTCTGGGTGTCCATAGGAGCCATATTCTATCATTTTCAATAAAGCAACAAATACAGACAGGTCTTTAAAAAGTCCTGCTTTGGTCTCCAGATTATCTATATCCCCCACAAAATAGCTATGCTCCCTGACTGACTGGTAATGCTTTCCTTAAATTTTTCTTTTCCCTTCTCTGAACTTAAACTTGGAGCACGGGAAAGTTAACTGGTGGCAAACAACAAAGTGTGAATCAGCTTTGTAATTATTACAGGTACCTGAGTATTGGGTTTTTCCATGCATTTTGGACTTCATTGGGGTAGATTTCTAACGTGGGAGATCTCTTTATACTTCAATTTGCGTGGAAAAGTAAGTGCAAGTTAAATGCTAGTGAATGCATAAAGTATGTGGCTGCACATGGCCACCCTCATAAACTAGCATCCTGTATTTTTAAATTCTCCATTAGTATTAAATATTTCACTGAATTTTTGTATTGCAGTTTAAATTAGGTTGTTGTGAGGGTTTATTGTCATTGTTTTTACACATCAGTCCAAGCCCAGTGACACAGACCAGGCTTATTTCACATGCACCCAGGCACCATGACATCGGTAAGCCTGGGGCATGCAGAAAACCTATTGAGTCTGATTAAGGCATGTCTTAAATTTCAGACATAGGTCTTAATTCAGTCAGTGGTGGAGGAGATGAGAACCTCTTTGTTGAAAATGGAAGCATAAATACAAAACACATGGATATTTCCTCTTTCGTAAATGCATGAAGGGCAACAGTGAGCCTGTGTGTGCCATGGCTGTGCAGAGAAGGTCGCTGCTAATTAGGAAGAGCCCTTTCCACCCTCAGTGTTTGTGCCAGGCGGCTCTCAGGCAGGCAGAGCCATCCCAGCTGTCCCCCAGGGACCCCTTCCTCTTGGAGCAGCTAACACAGCAGCTGGAGGAGGCCAGGGCTCCACACTGGCACACGATCCACGTGCCTGAGCAGCCAGGGCTCCATGCTACTGACAGCAGTGTGCTCTCCTTTGATGGTGTCCTCTGTGATGTCTGAAAATAGGAACTTGTTGCCGTGTGTTTCATGTGTTGAATCCTGTCCAGTGAAGTGCCATGGGGCCAAACTCAGCAGGATGTCCTATGGCTCTATTCCTTGCTTTTGCTGTGGAAAAAGTGGCTTTAGAATTTTTTTAGGTTGGTGGGAATTGGTCGTCGAGGTCATTATAAATTTTTGTCTGCTCTTGATTTGGGCTGCAGACATTCAACCTGTGCTGCCTGACTGCAGGAGCCAAATAACTTTGGAGAAAAAGACCTGTGTCGTCTGCAGGCAGTTTTATTAACATCTGAAACACACAATTGTGCCAAGTAGGACCCGAGTCCACGCTAGAGCCCTTTCATTACCCTGCTACGCGGCTGGATTTATGCTGGTCGAAGTCCTGGCTAAAAAAGCTTTTGTACAATGATTAATTGACCTTAACAAGTTTAAGGATGCTTATTTGCACACAGTTATGAAGTGTTGCAATATGTCACAAATGAGAGCAGCTTCTATTATAAACATAATGGCATAAACAGTGAAAGCTGGTTATATTTCCTTAAAAGTTCATTGCAGGGAAATGGGGAAGCTTGAGAAGCTAAACAAATCCAGGCAATAATGGAAATGTAGCATGAAATTACTTCTGTAAACAACAGCCATTCATTATTTGAACATTTTTCATAAGAGAGTCAGCGGACGAGCATTGATGTTAAAGGGTGTGTATGGAGGGGGAGGAGGAAGCAGGGAGATTATGAATTTTGAAAGAAATCTTCCAGGGTTATACAGACAGACGTACATCTGTTTAAAAAAAAAAGGGGTATGTAAAGCACTGATTGATCCCTGAATATTAACAATCGATGCCATTTTCTTCATTAACTTCTGAGTGGAGCACAAAGGAAGGTATATTTGATTTAAGGGGAAGAGAAGGGAGCACTATTTAATGTTGATTTGGTGTAGTGAATAACCCCAGAGAGAAATGTAAATACCAGGCTGCAATAACATGACAGCACACTAATCATATTTACAAACGATATTAAATCTGTCCATTGTGCTTGCCTGGCTGCGGATTGGCCCGACTGTAATTGTCACTGTAACCGGCGCTGGCTTGTGGGAGAATTTAACTGCAGTGATATAAGGTGAGTGCTAGGCTTATTATTACTTTATTATTACCCGGTTTATGTTTATTAAAACAATTTGTCATGCAGAACAGGAATGGGAGAATGGGAACATTAAATCGTGCTGTACTCAACCTGAAGAAATGAGTTACAATAAAATTAATGGCAGGCAGGCCACAGCTGACACTTGTAGCCGTGTGGAGCAGCTACACACTGGTTCGTTTCATTTGCTGATCGTTTCTTGTTAGGGTCACGCCATTAAACTTACATATTGAGAACTACTGAAAATCTGAGGCAATGAAGGTAAAGTTTATGAAGCAAAAGTGGGGGTTTTTTTCTGCTGCTAATGCATTCCTTTCAATTATTACAGAAATCAGGAATGCAGATTGAAAGTTTAAATCATACTGAGTTATTAAAGACGTGTGTTGGAGTGAATGTCCTTCAATTTTACAGAGGCTTAGAGAGCTGAGAAAGAGCTGAGTTTAGGCTAAAGTGAGACCATTCTCTAAAGGCTTTGAGCAAAGAGAACAGCGAGAATAGTGGTCATGAAAGGTCTCATAACAAGTTTAATAAAAGCTGCTTTATTTTCTTTCCCTGGAACTCAAGGGGTCCTTATTTGATATCTTCAAATTTATTTCAGCCCAAATCTTCATTATTTTAAAGTAGAGGCAGGAGGCAATGACCATGGGAATAGCATTGAGCCTCTTGGAATTCAGCAAAGAGGCACAGTGACATAAACCCCTCTTGTGACACAATTACGGAAGAAATTAAAAGTGTCAGGCTCTATGTACTTTAGCTGCATAGAAGAAATCTGGCCTCCTGATGAAACATCTTTGTACATGAAAAAGTAATACCCTGCCCTTGTTTCCCATTATACAACAATGTTAAGGAGTCTTCTGGGGTGATTATTAGGGATTTGGTGAAGCACAATAAATGCTGAAGATTAAATCTGAGCACTAGCAATTAGTATTGAGGGAGGAAGAGCACTTTTTTTTTTCCCCTTTTTCAAAGTATTTATTAATGAAGCTATTTAAAGAAAACCCAGCCAACTGCTGCAGTTAGGAAATGTGAACCTTTCATTTCTAGCAGTTTTATACTTGTGCAAGTCCTACAAAGTCCATGGGGTTAGTCTTGATTTATAGCAGTGTGAGAAAGTAGAAGATCAGGCTGTCTCTGTGGGACCTTTTTTCCCTCATTTTCCTTTTTTTAAACTAAGATAGTCTTTTTAAGTCTTGGAGAAAGCCTTCAAAGGGTGTATTGAGCCACAGGTTCTCTGTCTGTGTCCACAGTCACAAAGTCTGGACCAAGCATCCAAGAGTTCAGCATCCAACCACTGTAACAGAACAGTGGAATGGGACCTGAACTCAGGAAAATCCAGTTTGTTGAAGTGAATGAAGATATTTAAAAGACCTTCTTTTAGAAATCTGTTTTGTCCTTTTGGTTTTCCAGTAAGGGGAAGGGCAGATGTTTCCATCAGAGAAGTAACTTCATGTTTAGCCTCAGTGGTGAAGCTGTTGCAATCAAAAAGGCCGTTCCAAACCTGAGAAAAACATACGGAACAAAAATTCCCTTCCCTTGCTTATCACTTCTTCACAAACTGATCACCTCCTTGAAATAAGAGCCACTTTTCTGAGAGCACCAGTAGGTTCATTTCTGAGGATAAAAGGAGAGACCAAAGGGCCTGGCTCACAGACTGTTTTCCCTGCTGAGGTCTAGTGCAATAAGAGTAATCCACTGCGGTGGCAAGCACTCATGGTGGACCTGTGTCTGGGAAACTCCGTGGCTTTTGGAGTGGCTCCTGCCTGACTTTTTGATGCCGTGCTGGATGTGCAAATAAAAGAGAGGTGGTTTTGGGAAATGGGAAAATCACTGAGGGGATAATTGTTTCTGTGACATTGGGCTCTGTGGCTGGTGGCCTCCTCTGAGGGCCAAAGTGAAGATGTAAGGAGGCACAGATCTGGGGGCTTGATGCTCTAAATCTGGGCAGCCAGTAATGGTCCATACTGCCGTAGTGGGAGGTGCAGTAGGAACATGGCAGACAGCAGATATCCACATATTGCTGGCTTTAAGTCCTTTCCTGTGCCCTCTTCTACATTCATGGAAAGGAAAACACATTTTATTAAAACATTTTGACCTCTGTCCCTTTCCAAATAGGCTTTTAAATATTTCAGCAAAGCTCTGACCCAGTATTTTTAAAAGTAGGATTTTAACGTTATCTTCCATCTTAATTTGGGGGGTGGGGTTTGTAACACTCAGTAAACTTGGGGAGAAACCAGTTAGTCCTTTATCCCCTTACGTGTAAAACTCACGAACTCTGAGTAACACAGACACTGTGAGTGTCTTGCTGAATTGCTGTGCTTATTATACGTGCAAACACCCCTTTGACATGGAGGACAAGGATAAAGTAGAGAATTTGGAGTCATATTTATCACTTGGATTATTAATAATAATAACATTTGGCATCTTTACAGCACTTTACATTTTCAAAATGCTGCATAAACATTAACTAAATGGTAGTTAAGTGCGCATAAATGATATTCAGAGCCATTACCCTCTACTCACTGTGGGTCTGCACTGAAATGTGTGTGCTGCTGCTTGTTGGAAAATCTTTACTGCTCATGTGAAGTATCAGTTTTTCCTGGAAGAACCAGACTGACCATTTTTCATTTTGTTTCACATGCACCCGAAGCCTTTTGTCCATATTATGGATTAATGGTCTGCAAAATTTCAGTTTATTGGGGAAAAAGAAGTTGTTGATTTTACTTACAGGAGCATAAAAACAAATAAAAATAAAGTAGAGAGCTCAGAAAGCAAAACAGTACTCCTACTCTTTTTTATTTTAATCACATCTTAGTTTGATTCTTACCATGGCCATGCATTTTATGCTCTGTTTCCTGACTGTGGGGTCTGCTTCTGCTCCACCATGTACATTTGAATGCTGGGTGTTCCTAGGGCTGCATGCCATGGACCAATCCAGCCATTCAGAGCCACCTGATGTACTTGTGCCTGTCTCAGTATTGCCAAAACAGGTTCTACTTGTTGTCCATTGAATAGGGACTGTTCAGGATCTTTCATGACCCATTGTTTTCAAAGAAAATATCTGTACTTGCCTTATCCCTTCCCCCAGTTTGAAACTTTCTTTTGTGTAGCCACACTAGTTTGTATTGCAATAATGCTTTCCTTTTTTATGGCTTTGGTGCCTTTCTGCCATTTCAGTAAAACAGAAAGTGGGGAAGGTTTTAGGAATATCCTGCATGCCTCTCAGTAGTTATGGCAAGTCTGTGCCTGAAAACAATTTACTGTATAACCCCAATAGAGAGGAGCAGAAATTAAGGGAAATGTTAAACAGCAGCTTTCAGGCTGTGTTGCATCAATGTAATCCAGGAGCAAGCAAATAATTCCACTGTCACTTAATTAAAAGTTTTAATATCTTACGTCTTTGACCTTGTTCTTCAGCTGAACACATAAAAGCAAAATGGATTGCTACCTTAATCTCACTTTGTGTCATTGCCCTCTGATGAGAGAATCCTCCTGGTACCTCTGACGTGTCATTGAAGCGAAAGGAAGGGCTGTGCAGACTGCTTGCTCCTATCTTCTGCACGGAGCCTACCTTGACAAAGTTCCTCTTGCTATCTTTAGTCTTCTCCCTGGAGCATCTGACACACCAGGACAAGAGGGATCTCAGCCCCACAGCTTCATTTGGGTCTGTTAACTGTAACTACTGATGTCGTTTACAAGGATAAACCCTTAAAGCCAGGCCAAGGTAGACAAAGAAAGAACACTGGAGTAATTCCCTTTGGACAGCAGAGATTGGTGTTCAAGTTATTGAAAATCTGTGTAACTCATTTTCTCTTTTGTCATACTTAAAAAATCCATGAAGTTTGGCTGAGTGCAAACAATAAGCTTTTATAGTTGCTGCCCTTGTTCATAAATGTGTAATCTTCTGGGACCATCAGAAAAGCTTTGGTACAGCAAATTAAAAGTCTCTAAACTTTCCTGTGTCTCCTTGGACGTTTTGTAGACCTGCAAATATCAAGCAGTAATCAATATAATGCCTCTCTAATAGTTTAAGGCAAACTGGCAGCTCCCAAGTCAGAGAGCACAGGGCAGCTTTCTCACGGCTAGATGTGGCTCCTGCCAGGGTCACAGAGCAACAGTGTCCCTCGGCTGGCACAGGGAACTCAGGAGGGGCCAGCTGGATACAGCTGCATGCACTCGTTTCCAAGGCTCTCAAGTACTTTCTGTCCCACCATCAACTCCCTCATTTCGGCACCACTGTCAGGGAGCTGTGCCCAAGTCCACGCTGCTCTGTGGGTCACAGTGTTTTGTGATCTCCTGTTCCCTTCATGTGTCCCTGTGTGCACTTTTCCCTAATGAGCCAATTATATTGCAGCCAGCAGGGTGAGTTGCATATTCCCTCTCTTCTTATTGTTTTAGCACAGTTTAACAATACTCTCTTACTACATTCTTTATTTTATCTCTGAGAGAACTGTGTTATTTTTATTTGTGGCGAGGCATATGGTATTCAATTACAGAGCATTTGCTCTTTCATATCTTGTCAGTGAATAACCTTATCAGTTTAACAGCTTCAGTGAGGAATATTCAGCACGGGCCAGAGAGGGTGAGAATTACGGGTGTGTTTTTTGCCTATTGCCAAATATTTGCATTCTCTCCCCACTTAGTGAGGATTATGCCTGAGTCAAAAATTACTTTGCACCCACTGGAATCAGCAGCTGTGGGGTTGGGCGGGCTGGCTGAAAGTTTGGTGTTTTCTACCACTGCCCAGGTCCTCTCTCATTATTAGAGTCACCACTGCTCCCTGTGAGTGGAGAATGGATTCCTGCAGTTGCTCATGCAAACTGGACGTATGCAGCAATTCAGGTGGGCAGTGCTGCTGACTGGGTGCCCAGCTATGCTGATGAAGCACCTAAAGATGCAGCAAGCCAGCTGGACCAGTGTCCAACTGTGTTTTAGCTGCAGAAACAGCTTGGGCAAATGGTACCTGTGTGCTTCTGACCCTTGGGTGCTCGCTGGGGCTGGGTGGCAACCTGGCACCTGCTCATTTACGGAGCCAAATGGCCCAATGCTTTGCTGAGATGATGGGAAAACGGAGGCAAGTTTTGTCTGCAAAAAATTTCCTGTAACTTCTAGTCCATTTCTAATGGCTGCTTATTTTTATAATAAGGAGTGCTCTTTTCTCTAGCGTGGCCTGTCCCAAAGCCCATTTACATCAACATTAAAGCTTGCCACTGACCTAAGTGGCCTTTGGATCAGGCCTCCTTATCTTCTTCCATATTACTGGCACAACCTTACCTTAGGTCTTGATTTCTGTGGAGCTCTTTAGGTCAAGCTCTATCTCATTGATGTGCCTGGGCTTAAATTGATTCAGAGAGAAACTGACTGTTCTTCTGAAGAGGTGGTCATTTTTCTTAAGCGGCTTCTATTTTTAGATAAAACTCCTTGAGGCAGCAGGCAGCCTTGGTGCCTGGCTGGCAGGACTTGCAGTGTGCTGTGTGACAAATGCCTTTGGGGCACACCACATGGCAGCTGGAATTGTACCCAAGGATACCCCACCACTTCCATCAGCAGGTTGGTATCACGAAAAACATCAGATTTTTCATTCTAGAATTGAAGAAAGAAAGAACAGGGTCCAATCTTGATTTTAGTTTTCAGTTGGGTAGGTCCTAATAATGTTGTCTGTCTTCCTGAAAATCTCAACAGTGCATATGTTTTGTTTCCAATGGAGACTTTGTTGCTTGAATGGAAAATTTAGGTGGGTTGTCTTAAACACTCTGTGTGTAGTTAAAAGATTGGTTTAACTGTTTGGGCAGATTTCTTTAGCATCTTTTGGGGAGCCTGTGTGCCCAGCTTCTGGAATCTCAAGCAGGCCCTCTTCCAGGGGTGAGCTCAACAGAAAAAGTATTGCAATTCATTTCTTCCCTTCTTCTCTCTTCTGGCTTCTCCCTTTTTTTTTCCCTGCAGGCACTGTTGGGTGTGGAAGCACTCAGTTGAGTGCAATACAGATACAGGTGATGAGAAAGTCACCTAGTCACAAAAAATATTTTATAGTGCAAAACCGAGACCTAATTCTCCTTGCACTATCCCTGTGCTGTGAGGCAGATGTAGGGTCAGGGGCGGGTGACGTGGTCCCGTGGTAGGAAATGAGAGGGATGTTTGATTCTCAAAGGCCAACTCATTTAAAATTGAGAAACTGTTGGACTCATTGCTTATGGCAGAGTTATAATTTGCTTTGCTTTTTCTGAAAGCCAATAATTTCTCTGGCGTCAGGGAGGATTAAACACCTGTATTCACAACCATGCATAAGAAATGCAATATTTTGTTCTTTGGCCAAAACCCAGAGGACTCTAATGGGGGCTAAGGAGTAACATCCACTTGAGGCCAACCCTTCAATAGATGTCCACAGCAACATTTCATGTCCAAATCATTTGCTACTGGCCATTGGCAGACAAAAGAGACCTACCTCTACGCTGAGCAAGAGTCCCCCTTTTTTTAAATTGCTTATTAAATTAGTCTAAATAAGGAAGCATCATAGAAAAACCAGTAGAGTGAGCACCAATGCTGATGACAGATTTCTGTCAGTAGCTGACCTTGTGAGATGGAATCACGGCTCAAAGTGCCTGTATGATACCAAAGAGTTGGGGCTGTTTAGTTGGGCACTGCCATCACTTGATTATTCTGTGAGAAATTTCAGAAATACAGTTGCTTTATGAGCCCGACTTCTATGATGATAAATTTCCAAAAGCAAAAATGTGAATTTAAATTATTCGTATTCATGTGAGCGTGGTAGAGATTTTTGGAATTGCTGCGGCAAGCTATGGATGATGCATGAAATGAAAAAATCCCTGCCCAGTGCACAAGGAATACAAAAAGGGTTCTGCAGCCAGCGCTGTGCTGCACGGTGCTGCGGGTTGTGTGCTCTCTGGGGAGAGGGGTTTGTATTTTTTGAAAAGCACCCAGCCTTCAGCACATGCACAAAAGTAAACAAAAGACAGAATGAAAGAAAAAAAAAAAAAGAGAAATATCTCCTGACACCCAGGAGCACCTACAGTGTAAGACTGGTGCCTTGTTTCCTACCTCTGCTTTTCCAGCACCCCACAGCTGCCAAGTTCTGCATGTGTGGGGCAGAGTCTCCTCTCCTGAGGTCAGCTGTTCATAAATACGTATCTTTGTGTTGCAAAAAGAATGGGGCAAAACCTCTCCCAAATCTGTCTTGTGTATTTCTCCCCAGCCCAAGGATGACATGAGACAAATAGAAAAAAAAAGTTTTTATATGGGATAACATGATCACATCTTTAGTGCCTCACATGAAATAGTGTCTCATTTGCTTCTACTCTGAAGATGATAGTGTAAAACAGTGGATATCCAAAAAACCATGAAAAAGTACCTGCAGATAATTTTTTCTAAATTTAATTCTAGCATTAGGATTTTCCCAGTCTTCTAGTCTGCAGGAAACTGGAGTGATTGTTCTTTCTGGGACTGCACTCAGCATTACTGTGTTCCAGATCTGACTCTTCAGTCACTTATTTAAATGATTGAACTTCTAAGTTAAATAGATGATATCTGCAAACACTGAATGTGATCTGACTTTATCTTCCAAATTTAACATGTTTTCTAATTGTCTAATGACCTCTTATACATGTGCATGTATTCTTACCCGAATACTAGTATGTATAATATATCCTTAAATAATTCCAGTCTGTTAAAGCATCTTCTGAAGTTCTTTATATCTCTGCTGCATTGTGCTTATCTGGTAATTTTTACACAATCTTAAGACATCTGTGTTTTCTGGTTCAGACAGACCCTATATGGGCCTTCCCATCCCACAGCTTCATATCTTACTGTTCTGTATAGGAACAGTGGGACCAAATGGTCATTTTAACCCCCTTCCAACTGGATTCTACTCTGCCCTATTTTAGCGTGTGGCCACCATGACATCAAATAACACTTAGATTTTGCTTTTAGTGCTGGGCACTGGATACAAATGATGTGTGTGGTGTTTGCTCTCTGTTCCTGAACTTCAATGTGTGTTTTCAGAACGTGCTAATTCATTTCTAATCTTGCAATGCAGTTTGTTGAAAGCCTCCTGCTGTGTAAATAGATTAAGACATCTGACCAAAACCTCTGTTTTATCTTAACCTTTGCCTTCACTATACCTTTGCTTTCCAGTACTCTGTTTATTAAAATAGTTTTGGGCTCTTTTTTCCCCCCTCCTCTTGTACATTGTGCCTAGGATGACTAGGATTTAGGAAGGGTCACTGCCTTCTCAACATTCACACCCCTTTGCTGAACACATGTGTGTGAGTGCTTCCACACTTAGTGCAAACTGGTTATTTCTCAGCTAAGAACAAAAAGAATTAACAGACCTCATTTGTGTTTTGATGGACATTAATGGAAGTATCATCCTAGTCTTAAAACCCGAGGTTTCTCCATATCTTGAGCTAGAGGGATACCACTGAGATTTTAATGACTAGAAAAAAACCACAGTGTTAGAAACACAAGAGTGTAGTCAGGCTGAAGTCCGTGAGCAGTAGCAAGCAGCTACCCATGTATTACATTTATAATTGATTGCACATTGTTCTTTTACTGCTTGCTAATGTTTTCCTTTAGAAAAAAACCCAGATTTTACTAATTCTGCAAATGTTCATGCCCTTTCCCACAACTTTGCTTTGACCTATCTTTTATATCACAATGTTCTGTCTGTCTTAGTCCATCTGCCTAAGCTTCCTATCTGTGTGGATCAAGTGCACTTCTCTGATTAATGACGCTGTCTGGCAATTGGTTTTATAGCCTGTTCTGGCACAGCATGCAGTTATGTGGTTCTATTAGCCCATGTAAAAGGTTTCTGAAGCTGCTACAGCAAGGGAGCCAGACCAGCAGGTCAAAAACACCACCTCATTCCTATTGCACCGTGATCTACCAAGTCTGCCAGCTTTAGACAACTTCTTTCCTTTTGCTGAAGACTCACAGCTTGTGTTTTTCTGTTGGCATTTCAGGGTGAGGTTTCCTGTCAGTGTGTGTTGAGTCGTATTTCCTTGGGAATCAGCCTGCTGGGAATGGATTCATCATGGACAGAGAGACTTGCTTGAGATCCTTGGGGCTGGAAGTACTGGGAAAGGTGCTGCACTCACCTGAGCTGGCTCTTGGTGGGTGGTGGCACCAAGCACCTCTCTGATGCCTCCAGGATGAGATGGTGCAGTGCTGTGCCACACCTATGGCTTGTTTGGAGAGGTGGGCTCCGGCTCTGGTGGCACCCCCTACACTTTCTCTGCTGTGGCCAGGTTCTACTAGCTGTGTCCAGATTTGAAGTGCTCACCTGGGCTAATTTGCTTCATGTTTGCTTGTGGTCTATCACGTTTCTTCTGGTCGTGTGACACCAGGCAGGGCTCTATCGTGTGGCACCACCAGTGTCTGTTGGCTCTGTGGCTGCTGCCTTCCTTCACATCCCTGTAAAAGCTTTCTTTCCTCTCTTGGCACCATCCAGAGTGTGGGCCCAGCACTGCTGCTGGCAAAGCAGCCACGCCACAGCAGCATCAGGTACCGTGGCTGCATGGGTCTCCCCAACAAATGGGTCCCTATATTCATTAGCCTCTGTGCTCTGTAACTGCTTCCTTACAGAGGGAAAAATATCCCCTGGAGGTGTCTTGGACCCATTTTCTGGAGGAGTAAGTTGCCTGTAACTCTGCCCACCATGTGTCTCAGCATGGTTTGCATTGTGTTCTTAAAGCGCTCAGAGCTCTTGAGGATTATTTAGGAGAGCAGCCATCTCATAGCAATGCATTTTTATAGGCTGATGGAAACCCCAGCCATGAAATAGTTAATTAAAAAGCCTCCAATTAGAAAGTGAATATGTTTAGCAGAAAAAGTTACATTTGCTCTTCTCAGTGAGAGGAAAAAAAAATAAGCAATTCAAATAATTTTGAAGTTCTATTCCTTCATTCATTAGGAGACTTAGCTTGCAAAATCCTAATTAAAAAGAACATTTTGTGTTAATGAAAATGTTCTAATTTTTTACTTTAAGAAGTCAGTTAATTTTTTTCCATAGGGTCTGGGAAAAAGAGGTCTCCTTAATGGCTTTGTTCAAGTTTATATTATTTGATTGCAAAATTTGTGAGACAAAAGAGAGCTAAACTCATTCTGTGGTGCCCTCCAGTTAACTGTTCAGTTGAAAAATGACCTTCATAACTAAGTCCCTTGCCTTTTCATCGATATCAAGGAGTTACAACTCTAACCTACAGTTGAGGAGGTGGCTCCAGTCTGGTAAACCATCAGAAATTGCATGAGCACCCCGTGGAGTGTAGATATTTATAGATATCTAAGAGGACTAGAGATAACTAAATAATTTGAATCAGAATTCTCAAACAGCCTAGGGCTTTTCTGCTGGCTTTCAAGTCCAGCATCCTCTTTGCATGACTTTCAGTCATTAAAAGCAGAGGTTTATTTCAGTACCTAATAATTCTGCATCAGACACAACAATATTGCGAGTCAGAGATCACAGGAGGTGCACACAGGTTCCTACTATGGTACAACAGTGAGAAAGACAGCACTTTTTAGATGTCTTTAAATCAGTTGCACTATATATGAGGTTATGTTAACTGTGAAACACATTCATATATGCAGCCTTGAGATTCAATGTGGAGCTCTCTGCTGGTGTAAATCAGGGTGACTGTAAGTCAGTCGTGCTGAGCTGAGATATGCTCACAGAGAGCCCGACCATTAAGGAATTTTGCACCTTTGGTTTTGTTGCCTTCACTTTCCCACTAATCTATCTCTGTTGGGGTAGATTTTAATATTCCAAATCTCTTCATAGGCAGAAATCGCTATAAAAATCTTTACATTCTCACAGAAATACAGATCTGGAGTGTTAAAATATTTTGGACTTGCTCCAAGGACTGGAAAAATATTTATTGGAGTATCAGGGAATCACAGAAGCGCATAGGTTGGAAGGGTCCTCCAGAGGTCGTACACTCTTCCCTCCTAGCTGGAGCACGTCTGGTGAGAGCAGGTTCTTCAGAGCCATGTCCAGTGGGGTTGGAGACATGTCACTGTCTCCAAGAACAGACACTCCACAGCACCTCTGCACCACCTGCTCCCGTGGTTTCCACCTCGACAGTGACAAAGCTTTTCCGAATAGCTTGTGTCCATAGCCCCTTGCATCATCGCTGTGCAGTGTCAAGGAGAGTCTGACTCCATGTTTTTGTACCATCTTGTTAGGTTGCAGTAGAGAAATAGCAATCTCTGTTTCACTTTCTCTTCTTTGAAGCCAGCAAACCCAATTGCTTCAGCTGCCCCTCACCTTACATTCTCCCAGCTCTCCAGTCATCCTGGTGGCCTCTGCTTTACTTGCTCCAATAAGTCAGGGTCTTTATTTTCAGTGCAGTAGAGCCCAGGACTGGACACCCGGCTCCAGGTACAGCCTTGACTGTGCTGAATGAGAGAGGAGTCATCACCTGCCTGGTCCTAGTGGCTACATCCCTGCAGACACAGGCCAGTGCAGAGCTGGCTGCAAGTGCAGCCCTGTGGGCCACCAGCTGTGTTGGCTGTGAGGGACACTGCTCACTCCGCTCTGTGGGTTGCCCACCAGGCCTTCAGCTCATTTTTCTGAAAAGTGTATTGATTTCTATCCCTTTGGCCCCTAGCCTGCACTGGTGCATGGTCTTCCTCCATCCCAGCTCCCAAGGAATACTTGGGGTTTGGTACTGATCCCAGTAAACTGTATCTCCTACTTTGAACTCAGAGCTACTGGAGGTGCTTATAGTAAGGAGAAGCAAAAACCCCCTCTTCAGCCCGTTCTGTCAGTGTTGAGGATCTGCTAATATTTAAAAGTGAGCACGTTTCTGCCATACTTTCTGCTTATTATTTGCTTTATCCTGGTACTTTAGTGATCAGGTTTCACCCACACCACTGCCTGTAAAAATGAAGTGCTGTACTGGCACCCTCAGATTTTCAAGCAGAACATGCACATCAAGCTGTGGGCCAGAGCAATACATCTGCAGATCAGCCTTCAGATGCAAAGTGTCAGGAAGGCACTGGAGACTCCTCTCCATCGACCTACACGGGAAAGAATTACACTATAAAGCTGAGACTCATTTAAAGTAATGATCAAATCTGAGGAAATGGCAATCTGTATGCAGACACTCCACAAGCTGAAAAAGAAGCTAAATTCATGGGTGAATTATTTGCTGCCAATTATTCTCTCAGCTCTAATATTGAGTTTTAAATATTTAGTTAGATCCACTTCCAACCTATAATTTCGGTTTTCATTTACCATCATGAGTGACTATATATATGTATGTGTATATGACATACATTATTTCATTACACCTCCTTTGGCTGACTTGAATAGTAACGTGAATGACCTGCCTCCTTTTTGGTAGGTTTTTGGACAAGGTGTTAAGAGTTTTCTCAGTGGGTTTTGGTAGTTGTCTGAGTACCTCTTTGATCTGAAAGTGACCCCGCCGTGTTGAAATGTGGGCTTGGCTAACTTCGTGGCAGGACTCTTGGAGAATTACAAGATGGCTGTAAAGATGCACTAACCCTTTTCAGGGCCTAAATTAAGCTTTAAATCAAAGCTAACTAGAATGCCACCAAAGCTTTTCCATTAAGACTGGCTTACACACCCTTGCACTGTGATGCACAGAAAACATCATAAATTTTGAACCCAGACTGAAACCCTGAAGCTCTTGTCTTTACTTTCAAAGTTTGTGAAATGCTTCTTCACCACCAGTGAGCAATCCAGTGTTTGTGTGAATTGCTTTTAGAGTGTGAAGGCAGACGCTGACCTAGAAGGCAGTTGGCACTGGACAATTATCACCAGAAACTGAATCTCAGTCCTAGTCCAGCATTTTAGTTATCGGTGTGCAGGAAGTGCCATCATTTTAAGGCAAAAAAACCTGCAAGCATTCGAGGGGTCACTTTCTGTTAGAATAAGCTCTTCTTTGTGATTGATGCACACAGAGGGTGTCACCTTGAGGACAGGCCATCACTGCCTGCTTCCTTATATAACAATTTATGTATTGTTGTACTTAAAAACAAGGACTTCTGTGGTTTGTAAACCAAATATGTGGAAAAAATACCTTTTTCTTTAGCCTCTTTTATCCTTCACTGAAGATAGTGAGTGGTGTGGAGCTTCATAAGAAATGAAGTAAGACCAGTCTTTCTCCTGAACATAAAGGTTCTACACCCAGAGGGTGGCTGGGCAGTGGAACAGGCTTCCCCAGGGCAGTGGCCACAGCACCAAGCCTGACACAGCTCAAGAAGCATTTGGACAGTGCTCTCAGGCACATGGTGTGACTCTTGGGGTGTCCTCTGCAGGGCCAGGAGCTGGACATTGATCCTTGTGAGTCCCTTCCAACTCTGCTTATTCTATGATTCTGTGATAAGATCTGCTTAATCATAAACGAGCACTTGAGCAGGGTGTGAGAAGGGAGGAAGGTTTACAGCTATTAGCAGCCTGGAGCAGTATCTGCATGTGAACTTTGGCACCAGATCACAGCGGCTTTTCAGAATGAAGCTGGTCAAAGAGCCGAGAGAAGAGACAGAGTTGGTGTTTGCAAGGGAAGGGAGAGGGATTCAGCCAGGTCCCTAAGCTAGGTGGGGGAGGATGGGGCAGCACATCTGAGCTCCCTGCTCCCAGAGGACAAGGGGACCTGACTCACTTGTGAAAATGCTTATCAATAACTGCTCAGGCTGAGTTTTGATGCAGAATTTCCTGGAGCTCCACGCGCTCCTGTTCAGAAACGTGGGCGTTACAGCATCATTGTGAAATACCATGGTGAAACAGTCCATCAGACTGCCAAAGTTTGGCTTTAAAGCTAGGGCAGGAGAGGAAAGGATTGCTAACGCTCCAAGGAACAGCTTGTCAGCTTGAGGGCCTTGTGTGTGCCAGCTGGATTCCAGTTCAAGTCTGGATTTGATCCACTAATGAAACATCATCCTCCAAAAACTACTGGCTGAAGGTGGCAGACCTCTGGAGACCTGCAGGGTTGATTGGAAAGTTGACTCTCTCTTAACCATATGCTCGTGTGTGTGTCAGTTATGAAAATGAGTCAGATTTTCAAGTTTTCAATTAAAAAAAGAAAATCATTAGGAAAAGCATTGGCAAAATAGCTGCAATTTTCCCTCCCCATTGCCATTCCCTTAGTGTAATGGAAACAGTTCTGTTGATCTGAATGGGCTCTAGGGTTTTAATCCTGTCTTGGCTTTGCCAAGGCCAATGCATTGCCCCCTGTGGCTCCTGCATTTAGTGAAATGTTTCAGAGTGGAAGAATGTGACATTTTAAGGAAAAAAGCTGATGGAATCTATGAATTTTCTGAAAAGTCTGGGGTCAGTTCCTATGTGATGACAGTTCTGGGCTGAAGCAGACAAAATACTTTTGCCTTGCAGCTGGGGGGGAAAGAAGGATTTCCATTGAAGAGACATAGCTCAAAATCCATTACTTTGTCCCTAACGTAATACAGAAGTGTATCTCAGCAGCAAGCTGGTTTCTGAGCTAGGGAATAGAGGAAGAGTTTTCCCCTGGAACTCACAGGGCAGTGAGACTGTGCATTAGGTAGCCTCCAGAAGATCCCTTCTACAGAAGACTTGTAAATGGATGCCCCCTTTCCACCCTCAGTTCTCCACCCTTTGCTCATATAAATATTTAAGTAATTATTTTGTCAGAACTCTGGGAAACCTCTATCAATTGCCTCTATCAGAACCTGTTATATTAGCTGAGAAACTTTCTGCCATTATAGCAGCTTTTCACCACTTTCATTAGCATTCATTTTCTTTAGACATATGACAGACTACCCACTGGAAATGTAGGCATCTGGGAACATAAAGCTAAAAGCTGAGGTTTGCTTCAGTGCTTGCCAGCCCACAGAATTTTATTACCTAACCTACCTTTACCTAAATCACAGAAAAATGACAAACCTTTTGATGCATGTAAAAAAAACCCCTGAAACAGAGTTAAACTGCAAGCTTGACTGATGCAAACTGACATAAAGCATCACAATGGCGCGCATCAGAGACAGATGTTTTCTCCAACTCCAGCTTAGTTGCGTTTTTGCAGAGTGCACTACTGATTGGTTAAACATAGCTCTTGTAAAAAGATTTGGGGCTGGAGTTCAAGCTCAAATCTCCACGAGTAATCAGCGAACTGATGGCACTATTCTCACAGGTGGAAATGGGGAATGCAAATTTTAGGAGCAGCACATCTGTTCTCTCGGCTAATCGGCTATGAGTTCTACAGGAATGACCACATTTGCAACCTCGGTGTCATAACTGGAGGGACACAAATCAACAGGGCTGTGTGTGCTAATGCTGAGGAATTTGGAAATCTGAGCTGCAGATTCACACAGACCTGGCTTCTGTTCATGGAAGGTCTGTTACAAGGTTTCAGCGCCAAAAAGTTTCCCAGATGAAGGACTGTGGCGAAAGGCAGTCCTGGTCTCACTGTCAGATAACGCAAGAAGAAAGAGTTTTGGTGTGGTTTTGGTAGAAATTGGTCCAAGCAAGAGTGAGATACATTCCTATAGCTGAGTGACTCAAGTGGCTCTAGCTTCCTGTGCAAGAAATCCCCATGAAAGGAAGTGAAGTCACTAGGTCATTGGTTGATTTTTGGAAGAAAATCACACAGACTGCTTTTGTTCATGCTGTTTGTCCAAAAAACCAGCAGTTTGGGGAATTTCTGTGTTAACATCTTGTTACCTAAGCAGACAAGGGACAAGAAGAAACACAGCAGAGTGACTGACCCCAAATCACTGACAGTAAGGTTGAGATTTCAAGCTTGCTGGCTAGATGGGTGAAATGGCCTGTCCCCATGCTGCTCCATTAGTAGAGATATGTGGACATTGTTTGTGGTCAGTTGTCAGCTCTTTTGGTTTTCTTTCTCTTACACAAACCCAGATGGGAAACAAAAGTAGAAGTTTCACAGTCTCATATTAACCTTAAGTCTTCTGTTCTGTGACATGTTACAGGCTGTCAAGCAGGTGTCATCTGCTGTGCACCCTGGACACTCCCCCTCACACACTGGTGGAAATTGCAGAGCCTGAATGCAAACACTTCAGAAACCCTCTGAGATGTCAGTCTTGGATGTTTTTTGTTTTTATCACCTTGCCCTGATGAAGTACAGGGACATTCTAAGTGTAGTGTCTGGTATCAGCCCCTTAGGACAAAAACCCCTCATCCCACACTGTATCTAAAACAAACCTATGCAAAGTTATTAACCCAAAAGCTGGCAATTTGTCAATGGTTTAATACACCTGCAGTGATGTCCCAGATACTTCTTTAGTACATGCTATTTTTGATAATATAAGCTTATAATTAAAACCCAGTTATATTTACCCCACAAATTTTGTACCTATTCATCAGAACTTCATACATGATATTTTCACAAAGACACACGTGCACAGAACTCTATGATGGTATATTGCATAGAGTGTTTTAATTTTCCAGTTGTTTGCTTGTTCTTTTGTCTATAGCTTTGTTGTTGTCCTACATGACCCATTCAGGTGATTTATTCCCATGCACAAAGAGAAATGTAGCTCCTATGAGCAACTCTTCAGCATTCTGTAGGAGGACACTACCTACCTCCTTTATCCAGCTCCATCCTTGGATGTCCAGCCTCTGTTGCAGAGAGCTCTAAGCTTGTTAAAACCTTGTGATTACTAATGGATGTGTTAGCTGGTGTTATACTCAGCTTTCTTGTGGAAATCTAAGCTCATTTCCTCTTTAGTTTAGCATGGTATGCTGAAGGAAAAGGTATCCCCAAGTTCTTTTTGTCTTCATTGTATCCTTTCAGCTGGCCAGCATTTTATTCTGCAGATGCTCAAGCTATCGTTTGTTGTATGCAGATGCATCAGTATCTTGTTTCAGGTAGACCTAGACCAAATAAATTGAACTTAATTAGCATTAGAACTTCTAATTCATGAGGCTACATCAGACAACTTAAATCTGTTGCTATTCAGGAAAGCAGAGATGATTCACCAAATGATAAAAGGAAGCATGTGCTCCTACAACAGGACATTCTTTCCTGAACTGGGCCTAATAAATTATCTTTTCACATGTTGTTTGTACCCATGTGTCAAACCTGAATTTTGTACACAGTGTAACATCATTTTCAGGACAAGATCACTTTTTAGTCTCTTTTTTAATTCTGTGTCTGAAAAATGGCTTTATTAACCTTTAGTGGTCAGTTGCTCTTCTGCAAAGGTGTGATAACCTCTGAAGAAATGCAATGTGCTACACAGAACAATAGAAGACTGGTTTTAACTATCCATCTAATAGTTTTTGGACACCTGTATTTAAACCACTGTTTATGCTGTGCTCCTCATAAGGAAGTTCAGACATGACATGTAATATTAAAAAATTTTGGGCACCTTTTTCAAACTTTACATCTGCACAGAATGACCCCCATCTAAAGAGTTTCTTTATCCCAAGCCCCAATCAGTGCAGTGAAATCTGAGCATCACAGCCATTAATATACGTAGAATGTGACCATACAGCAAGAGGGTCAAATATAAAATAGCCACAAGGTGCTGTGGAAGAATATTCCCTTACCTAACGTCTGGGGCATTCCCTTTACTGGAAAACTAAAATGGCAGAGAAATTCAATGGCAATATAGTCAAAGTAATGCTCACTGGAAAATGGGAGCCCTGACAACAACTACACAGCAAACTGCCTTAGATTAAGCAAGGGCAAATGAGTTTTTACTACTCAGAAGAAATATTGTGGAGTCGCAGTGATTAGCTCTCTAAAAATAGCTACTTACTGCTCAGCAGCAGCTGGGAAAGCAAGGAGAATTTTCCGAATTATTAAGCAAAGAGAGAAAACAGAAGAGAAAATATTTATTCCGCCGCATAAATTAGTGGCATGGCCATGTTTCAGGGGCACTCCGAAGTTTTCCTCACCCGTCTCAAAGGGGTGTGAGCAGGAGCCGGCGGAGCGCGTGCGGCCCTGCCTCCTGCTGCTCCCTTGTTCCAGACATGCCCCTATGGACACATTATTGGCAAATGGCTGCCCAATAGGGCCTAAAAGTTGTGGTCAGCTCCACTGCTTGGAAGTCATGTGAGATGCCTCCTGGAAGCAGCTCGACAGCAGCCTACATCACTGTGGGGATGTCTTTGGGCTTTTGTGCAGGAATAACCTCCCAGACTCCACAGGCTTCCTCAGAGTGTCCCATGGGCTGGAATTCTGCCCCTGGGGATGACAGCAGCTCCGTTGCCTGCAAGAATTCAGGGGGAAGTGGAGAGGCACAGCCTTGCATAGGAGCGCTGTACCTTCCACCAGTTGCTCCCAGAGACACACTGACTGTCCCCATGGATGCTCTGGAGTCAGGAGATGACCTCCAGTCAGTACTTCCTTCCGTGTAGGGCCAAGGCTCCATCTCGCTCAGGGACCCATTCCCTCATTTCATATCCTATCCCCCATTTTGAGCAGGAATAAAGATGAACCTGAATGCGCTGCAGGTTTGTTTAAAAGTACTTGACCTGGATTCAAGGTCTGGCTCAGAAAGATGTTTAAACTTTTGGTTTTAAGAAACTGAGATGGCATAACATAATTCTGGTATCATTTCCTAAGAGCTGGCCACCGTGAGAGAGAGGATACTGTGTTAATTGGATTTACTGTTTGATCTAACATGGCAGTTCTTCTGCCTTTAGCAACAAAGGAGGAATCAGCTTCTTAGATTTCCACTGCATGTTTATACAGCCTGTTGACATTTTCCTCATCATCTGATGTCCCATGATTTTGTTTCAAAAGAAGGGTAGGGCTGTGGTTACGGATACACAGGAATCTGTACGTCTGTGATCTCTCAGAAGGTTTATGATGTCATGCGGCAGTGTGTGGCTTCGGTTCAGTCATCTGTGTCTCGACCCTGTCCCTGGAAAATTGATGGGAGTCTTCTCTGTGATATTAAAAAGCCCAGCTTTTTGGCCTGCTTCAAAGTAGTAAGAGTTATTCCATCCATCTCAAATGGATATGGCCTGCAACTTCAAACTGGGCAATGGTAGCTCTTAAACACTGCAATGATGTTGTGAGGCTTAATTAATTGAAAGGAATTAATGGAAAGGAATTTAAATGGAAGGGAAGATGTAAGTGAATAATTTGATTGTGTGGAAGAATCTTTTAGTGCAATGTTGAACTAAAAGGGTCTGAAATGCATTCATGCTCCTGAAAAATGCTGAAGGGTTAAAATGACCTCATTCAACATCAACTAATACACTCCAATATACATTAAAGCAGGTAGATTATTTTTTAAACAGTGCTATCCTGCTAAGTGATGCACTGTGCTCAATGATAGACTGGTTAAAGCTGTAAATGTCATTGTTAAAATGAGTATCTTTAACAGCTAATATCTATTAAAATGAAGCACTTAGGCACCAGAAAAGACAGTTTTAAACTGTTAGGTTCCCTAAATTATTTTTGTACAATCAAAATGAGACTCTTAGGGATTTGGTGGCAGTGGGTTAACATATTACTTTTCTGGATGGAAGATGTACCATCAAATCTTGCTTAAAAATACAAATGAGCTGGGACTGCTGTTCTGCTGGTGATCCAGCATGTGTGTTTCTAAAATGTATTTTAATACAATTGATTGTGATTTGCAGTAGGAGTAGATAAGGACTTTGCCTGCTGTTACCATGATTTGAGTAAAGGTGGATTAGGACTCGGGTTCACAATTTGGATTGTTCCTTTGACAAGCTGATGAAGGGATTTTATAATTTTTTAGCCCCATTTTCTTCCAACAACATCTTGGGATGCAGCTACAGCAGGTGTTATAAAGGGTTAAACTCAGCAAGTGAGAGATAGGCTTTTCAAAATAAGCATGTTCATGTAGTAAAACTGAGGAATAAGTAGGTGCCTACCAGTATGGGTAAGTGCAGAGGGAAAGTGAGCTGTAAAGAAGCAGGTTCCAGTATATTTGAATTGAAGCTCTCCAACTGGCTTGTCAGCATGTGTTTGCTGTAACTCATCTGAAACTGCAGATCGGACCACAGGGCTACGTGTAACCTTGCGCTTGAAAAATTGTGCATTTATCTTAAAAAGCAGAGATGTTACTACTTCTTTTTTCTTTCTTCTGTGTTGTTAAACACCCATAGGTGAGGTACACAGTCACCAGCATTTGTTCTCCCTCATGAAGATGGGGGAATACTTCATTTATATTTCCTCCTTGAGTAATTTCTTAGTTCACAAGGCCCCAAAAAGCTTACCTTGAGACACACCAACTGTTAAGAACTTTATGGAAAGTTTTTCTGCACGGGTTGATCATAAATCCTTAAACCACATCATTCCATGGATGTGATGCTGTACGTTGCAGGACCAATCCTTCAGTGCACCCCTGTTTTGTATCGTGACCTTCCTCTTTTGGTGCATGTATCAGGCTACTGTTATTCTGTCTTTTGGTACAGATGGAGGGCGTCACAAGGGAAAAAAAAAAAGTGTTCTGCTTCATTGCCATAAAGAATTCTTTGTTTTCATGAATTCTTTGTGAGGTTTTTTGTTTTCAAAGACAAGCTAAAGACAATTTACTTTGTTGAGTAGAACCGTAGCAAAGGGTGAGTGCCAGAACACAACTGGTGTCCTGCTTTTTTCAACAGCAGCTCTTTGTCCCCCAATGCCGTACACACATTCTAAGAGAGGTTTTTCTTCTTTTGGAATGAAGTGATCCAGAATTTTCTTTTGTGCATCTTTCTCCCTACGATTGTGTTAAGTAGGTGCCAGCAATGTGGTAAGTCGGTAACATCTTGACATGCAGAACTAGGTTTTAGAGAGTAGCAGCTACTAACAGCAAGGTTAGCTTAACCAAAATTTGTTCTAACTCTTGTTTTCCATAAAAATCTCATTTATAACCTTCTTAAACAGTTGCATGTCAGATGATGGGTAACTGCTTTGTTGCGTTCTGCCAAAGACCAGTGCAAATGGCCTCTTCTGTTCTTTGGATGGAGCTCTGTGGGGAGAAGGAATCCAACCTTCCGCAGTCACCCTTCATAGGAAAAAGCTAAACAACAATATATAAACCAAGGAATTTCTGCCATAGAGCTGTTAAATATAGTTAAGTCGTTACTGTTTCATAGTAAAAAGGAATTATTTCAGGAAAATGTGACAAAGCATGGGGGCAACTCACAGTGTTGTTGCCCTTTTTTTCTGGGAAAGCTGAATAGAAAATGTCAGGTTGTGTCTTTCCACGCATAGAAAGACAAGGTTTTTTGCAGAATTAAAAATAACTGCCAGCATAGCAGTGGCACTTCTGAGTATCTCCATACAAATGAACATAGTGACAGTGTATTACTCTAATTTAAATTGTAAGAATAAATTATTTTCCTATAAATACCGCATCAAATGATACATTTAGACACAACTTGGCAGTATCTTAGAGCTCTGAATAAGTGGCAGCCCACATTGCAGTTTCTTTTAAGCACCCATTTTAGTATGTCAGAATAAGTTTTCTGGCTAATATAAAGTTATTTGTATTTCACATCCTTAATTGATGCTTTTAATTACTCTTCATATAGTTTAATAGTTTTCATATAGAAAACTGCTTTCTGTGCAGTAAGCCGAATCTCCAATCTGCAGCAAAACTTGCTTGAGTCAGGTTTTTGCCAGGCTCTGTGTACCAGCCCCAAATACTAAATTATGTTGGCATTCTTACAGTAATCAAGGGAATAATTGTGAAGGTGAAGTTTGTTGTAAGAAAACCAAATTAGAAGGGGAAAACAGCATCACTTAAGAGAAATATTTAGCATGAACTAATCTTTATGGTCTTTGTCCTCCCACAGTAAGGACTGTTTAACCATGAAGTATAATTACTTAAAACATACTGTAGTTTATCCTGTGTAGATTAGTCTTCTTCTTTATTAGACTGCTAAAAGGCCGGTCTTCAAAGAATAAGCAAATTAAAGCTCTGTCTTGCTGTTTACAGTGCTGGGTCAGATCGCTGATATCTACCAGCTTTAATGTGAAGCAGCCATGAGTCCCATTTAGTTAATCCAAGAGTTAATGTCTATTTAAATCTACAAGAATCTTTTCAGTGCCTCTTGTAGTCACTCATCAGGCTGTTGCAGAGTCAGGTATCTCCCGTGTGCCAGCTCCCTTTTCTCACCAAAAAATCCCCACTGGACTTCATCAGGAAAGTGCTCCTGCTGAACCATCACAGCACTGGCTGGGTGTCTTGTCATATTTTCTGATACTGCACTTCCAGTGGGAGTTCCAGTTTCTTTAGGCCTTCTGCACAGTGATGAGGCCAAAATTACTCTCCTGAAGCAGTAAAATAGAGGGCTGATAGCATTTGAGCGCTGTGGAGGGGCTTGACAGGCTGGGGCCCACAGGTATTTGTATGAGTGGCTTTGTTTCTGCTTTCTTCACAAAGGTTCCCCACACCTCCTTTTCACTGGCATGTTATAGGTCTTTCCTCCTTTCCCCTTCTGTTACCTCTCTGCTCCATTGATGCCTGGAAGTGGCTACCTGAAAACAGAGGCTAGACAAGACTAAGAGAATAAAAGTAGGTATTTATTTGAAAGGCCTTCAAAGGTACACCTTGGGAGTGTAAACCAATGAGGGGCTCCACTCAAGATGGACCCTGGGTCACGGGTTCTTCACACTTTTATAAGTTTGGTCCATTTGCGTATCGGGGTTAATTCTCCAATTATAACTTCAGTTCATGATGTAATTACCCCAAGTTTGCTCCTCCTCTTCAAAGGCTTTTAGTTTACACATTTTGGGGCCTGGGACAATCAAGGTGTCCTTGAAGAGCAAACCTAGAGAGGCTTTGTTATGTCTAACCAGCACGAGAGAACAGCAGCTAACAGGCCACACGAAACTTCAGAGTTACACACTAGGCAGTACAGGATTTGAAAAATACAAAAGTTAAAACCTAAGGCATCACCATGACAGACAGATTCAAATCACCTGTGGGTGAAAAGGGAGAAAAATGTTTTTAAAGTGAGTTCTTCCAACAGAGCTAGGATTATCCTTAGGTCCTGCTGCTATCAGAGTGTAAAATTCCCCTTGCTAAGATGTGTGAGGCCATTCAGGCAGTCTCATATGGCTGTTCTGCCAACCATTGGAGTCAATCCGAGCTGGGAGGTGTCCATACACTTTGCAGTGGTCAGCCTTTTGTGATTTTTATCCCAGGGCCTTAATGGACTTTGGGGGAGAGCTCCAGGTCTCGGAAACAAGAGATTTCATGAAAGCTTTTGCTTGAAAGTGTGAATAAATAAAAGTGCCCAAGGAGCTCCGAAGAACTAAAGGGAGAAAGCTGTTGTGTTGCTATTATTTCAAAATAGAATAATTTTAAAGGCAGTTTCATTAGTTTTTTTGTAGAATCTGGAGTGAGCATTTTGGACCCTGTGTGGTTGGTGAGACTGTGTTTTGGAAAATGCACAACTATTCAGATGATTGCATGGATTCATTTCAGCTGTTATGTGCAAAAAACCTTCCTGCTCAGGCTTTTTCACAATATGGGTATTACCTCTTAGTCTTGGCCAGGCCAAATATACAATGAAAGTGGCCTTTGTTTCTTTATTGCAATGCTTAAACTTCCTGTCCAATCCAAAGAAGTACAGGAAAATAAACAAACAAAAAAGGGATCAAATTTAAATGCACAGCATGATTGCAGCTTTGGGTCTGCTGTCTCTGCATTGCACTTTTAAATGTAAAAAGCATGATTTCTGCCCAGATGGGGGGGGGGGGTATGGCCAAGAGGGGAACCAAGATGGGGATACTCTACTTTCTATCTCCTGCACAGATTTTATTGCGTGTTTGTTCTTTCATTGTTGTTTTCTTTAGTCTAAAATAAAGATAAACTAGACAGAAAGCAAAGTGGCCAGGCGCCACTGCACAATTATAATTAATTCACTGTTAATGTTTCAGACATTGTAACAGAGTACATTGGAATTGCTGGGGCGGGGTGAGATTAGTTTGAGCTCTTCGTGTACAAACTACAGGAGAGTCACATTAGATACCCACTCTAATTAATGTTTTCAGAATGAGCACCAAAGGGAATAGTATGGCTTGCCACTGACAGAAAAGTTGGTCTGTGCTTCTTCTCAAGTTCCCACTGTGTTCTCACCTCAAAAGGCGAGGATTTGAGAACATATTGTGCCATGACCTCAGAGCAGAATGTGCACAGCCCATTCCTAAACATTGCTTCACCAACCTTGGAAAGGAGGAGGCAACTGAGCTCAGACTCAAATCTGGGTGTCTGCAGACATAGGAACAGACAAGGTCTGATCTGGTTTGCAGAAGGTGTGGAAGTCAAAGGCTTCATTTTGCCAAGAGCAAAATGGTTCAAGAACCCAAAGGACCAGGTTCTGCAGTGTTTTAAGCCACAATATAGAAAGGAAACCTGGTTTCTTCCCAAAGCTTGGAAATGTCCAGGATCTCTTAAATTGAAGAGCACTTAATGTAAAGGTCTCAACCATTAGACTATTTTAACAGCTAGAGGAATGAAGTAGCTTTTGTGCCTCCAAAAATACCTCTGTTCACCATTTTTTCTGCTGCCAGTATTCCCTGAGGGAGGGGAAAGCTGTGATAATTGTGATCAGATACTTAATGATATGTGGTATTTATTACAAACCTTTTTATTTTAACTAAGTCTTCCTGTGGGTGTTGAGTCAGATTGTTCAGGCTGAGCCTCCAACACCGTGTTTCTGGGCCGTGTGTCTCTCCAATACTGTGTATTTAAGGTCTGTGCCTGAGGTGTAAAAGTGCCCTTTGTATGCTGAGTCTGAAGGCAGCTGAAAGTGTGCCTCTGCTGGCTGGGTGTTGCCATTAAATATAGTTTATACTATATCATCCTTTATGCAAGGCGACAAAATCCACATTAAATTTCTGGTGAAACCTGGTCTGCTGTAGACCATTATTAGAGCACTTATTAGTACTACATTTTTCATCATGGATGTAGCCTGAATATCCTAATTTATGACCATCTGTTCTGCAGTCAAGAACAGCCCATACGATCCAAATGCAGCTTCCCTAGGTCAGCTAATTCATCCATGCTGTGACTTAAAGAAGGGACACAGTCCTCTGTAAAAAGCCATAAACACCTCTAAGGGAACTTTGAGAAGAGGGGGGTGCCCTTCCACAGCCCCTTGTACAACACACCCAGCAGGGCCAGTCACTGTTTATTCATTGGTGCTCGGTAATGGTAACGTTCATTTCATTTAGTATTTGATTTGTTTACGAACTAATAAATATGATTTATAAAAAGTGCGTGTGGTTCACTAATTACTGCACATATGGCGTTTTCATTTTGTAAAACTGGCATTTGCTTTCTATTATGATTATGTCTCTGTTCACCAGTGCTAATTAGTTTGATTAGACAGATAACTTTAACCATTATTAGGACTAGATATGGGGAACTTTGCATGCAGGGGAATGCAGAGAGGAAGGGTTCATCACCAGTGAAGATAGGTCAGCAACACAGAGATTGCTCCTCATTAAATATTTTAAAATTAGTTTTTGTTTTGTTTTCCACATAGAAGAACTGAGAAGCATTCACATTTAGCTACTTACAAAAATCCAATTAAACACAGTTGTTTAGCATGAATTGTTAATCAGAGTTAATCTTTCCAATGAATGCATAATTTGGAATCTGTGTCTAAAATGTTCACTTAAGGATAAGCATATTACAGACAAATAAAATATAAAATGAGATTCTCTTCCTTGGAATTGACTCTCAATATGGGGCAATATTGACTGTTTTGTGTTGATTGTCCTGCATGCTGAGGGACAGAAGTGAAATTGGATAAAGTCTGAGAAATGCCACAAGAAAACCAATGCCACCTGTGGTGGGCCATACTTTTCCCAAGAGCCTCTGAAAATTGTTGAATAGTGTCATCTGAACTCTTCAGAATGGATATAAAAATAAAGAAAAGGAAACTCCTATTTATTATCCACTTTAGGATAAAAATAGCTATTCAGGGCTGCAGAAGTTCAATACTATTTTATTTCTTCAAATGCATCCTCTATCCTAGAAAAGAGAGGCACATATTTTTTTTTTTTACCAATATATTAGGAATTCTCTTAGTGCACTAAGAGAGTAGAATGTGAAAAACCTCCTTTAGAAAGGAGACTGGTACTCAAAGCAGGTAATTGTGGATGCTTGTTTCTTTAAGATGGCCACTCATTTGGCTTTGGATGATCCCCCTGCATTCATCCAGTTTCTGGATAATTATTTGGTTTGGTAGGAGAATGGGGATGGTGCCCTGCTACGGATGCACAGTCCTGCTGTATCTACTGGGTCTCTCCTCACTGGTCTCACGTGCCAGTGCTATCCGTGAGTGGCCCTTTTGCTTTTTTTGTCTTCAAAGCAATTTATAAGGGAACAGAAAAGTTTTTTCCCATCTGAGGAGAATTGTGGGAATATTGAAAAAGACATAAAGCTACTATTGAAGGGTGAACACATAGAGAAGCAGTAAAGTAGATTGTTGCAATATTTACTCTCTCCTTGGCTCTTCTGGAGGATGCCTCCTGCCATGCCTCTCAAAGAAAACCCCAGACAATTTAAATGTCAAAGTCTCAAATTTCAACATGCATCATTATTGTTGGAAGCATTTGCTCCAGGGAAAGTTTCAAAATTGCCATTTCTGTATCTTAAAAGAATGTGAACAGGATGGCCAGATTCTGAGATGGTATAAATTGGCAGAGGTTCGTTATTTCAATGTGGTTATCCTGTTTTACACCAACTGAAAATCTGGCCCTGGAGAATGAATATTTATGCCATGCCAGAGAGGTTTGAAAAGCCTTTTTTTAAAATGAGAATGAATAAAGAAAGGGCTGGGATATGCTCTGTGCTGATGAACTCAAAGCCAAATATGACCTCCCCTTGACCTTTTATGCATTTAAGTTGAAAAAGGCCATTTTGATACATTCCACTGGAGCTTAAAATGCCCATATTTCAGTTCCAAAGGTCAAGCTCTCTTCTTAGTATACAGTATGACCCAGCCTTGGCTGCTCTCATTGATGTTGCCTGACTGTACTTCTCATTTGCCATTGACTGTTTACTGTTTTTCTAGCTAATGTAAGAGAGAATTCAAATGATTTTGAGCTGTGTGCCAGTCCTGATTCTGATTAGGTCCCCTGTGCTTGATGCAGAGTTAGTGGCTCCAAACTCATTAAGTCTCCAGGAAATTTTAGATTACTGTGTTAACTATACCTTAATCAATATATTTATATTTTATTTATCTATTTATAGATTCCACTCAAGGCTTTTTGAAGTTTTTCTTTTATCACTATGCCTAATATCACTGAATTAAGTAATTTTTCTTCACCCCTTCTGTTTTCTTTTCCCTTTTGTGGGTTCTGGATACTTTTTTTTTTCAAATTCCCAAAGTTTCATGCATGTTTTAAAGCAAATCTCCACATCTTCAGTGGATGTAAGCACAGCCCCACTCGGATTGATGCCATGAAGATTTTTTGCCTCATCTTTCATACCCCTGTTACACTTTTTTACAACTTCTGTATTCCTAGTGCTTTTTCCCTACGTTCTTGGACTTGTTTGTTCAGCTAGGAGACTAAACATTTTAGAAGCTTCGTAGTTAGGGATCAGTGTGCCCCAGACCCCAAGGTCCTCTCCAGAACACATTCTGTAAACTAAGACAGAACCATCCAGGGGAAGGTTCCTTGGGGAGGGGGCTCACTTGAGCCTCTCATTGGGGAATCTTTGATAGATAAGCTAATTAGTAAGACCTATAATGTTATACCAGATCTTTTGGGGGTGTGCATGGCGATGTGCATTGAGGTGCATTCCACCTGAACATGGTGCACCTAAAGATCCTTAAAATAAATACCAAGGTAAAATCCCTTTTCCCCTTCTAACCGTGTATGACTCTTGATTTTAAGACCAGGAAAAGGCTTCAGGATGAAGGGACAGGAACTCGGACTGTTTTAAATCTTCCTGAAATTTTGCATCACTGGAGCTATGTAAATTTAGATCATCGATGGTCTGGTCCAAATTAAAAAGGTAGTCAGGCTTTTGTGGCTAACAAGGCAACTTTCCTCTGGACTTGAAACAGACACTATACTGGGTGGTTCCCAAAAAAGGGTATAAATGCAGTCCCATCAAGCAGGCTGACAGGCCTTGATAATAATTCCTCTAGATAGAATCGCAAAGTAATCATCGTCTCTAATAACCTCTCCAATTACTTTATAGAATAATAGTTTATTATAAAATCTGTTTTAGCAGGCTGTCTATTATTACCCTGTCCCCTTGAAAATGAAGTCAAACACATAAGAACTGTAGAAGATTTTTGCAAAGCTAAGGGATTGCTCTCGCCTAATAACATAACCGGTCACGAGGATCTTTTAACAGGTATGTTGTAATTTCTGTCAATTAACACAGCTTAGTGAATCATTGGTGATGAACAGTTTGCTAAGGGCCCTGGCACCCTGCTCCTGTTGAGATGTGCCTTACTGCACAGTCCTCAACAAACCAGGATCAGATGTTCTTGTCCCACCCCTTGGCCATGTCTAGGTTTCCCTCCAGTGATCAAATGAGAGCGAATCCAGTCCAACTGGAAAGATAAGGCACAGGCTCCTTCCAGTGTGAGGAGAATTGATAAGGAGCAGATCGATACATAATCCCCTTCAGTGGGCAGCAAGGCCCACCGTCTTAACAGTGGGACATCCCCTCCTTTTCTCCTTCCACTAAATTGCAAAATTTCTGTAGTGGAAAGAGTGCAACACTGCAATTAGGCGGTAGAAATCAAACAGAAATAAAATTTGAGGGGAGAAGTGTATATATGTATTGAACAAAGGCCAAGCAGTGTATTTTCCTTTAATTTCATCCTTGGAAGGGGCACCTGGGTTTGGTGACAATTTCTTCACAGTGGTACACATCCAGGACACCAATTTCAGCCTGAATTGGTAATATTTGGCAAAATTTAAAGCAACTGGAATTGCTGGGAAATGTCAGGCAGCATTAAGAGTTGGCAATGCTACCAGCTGCAATTAAAATGAAAACCTAATAGGCTCTTGACCATGGAAAACCACTTGGACAAGCACGTGTACACACAGCTCATGTAAATAGGTGGAATTCTGTAAAGCCCAGTATAGTGGCAATTACACACATTGTCAGAGCACTCGGGCCTATGTCTTTAGTAGTATTTTCTGGACCAGCTATTTGTTCAGCTATGAGATAAAAACTGACTCGCCTTACATTTGTACCTGCCAAGTAGCACTGAAAGGACTATTTGTAATCACAATTCATTCCTGGAACTTGGAGAGTAAACATCACTGAACAAATTGTATGTCTGGCTCTCGATGTTTCCATCCATGTCTCTGCTTTCTCTGGAAGGATTCACCTGTAGGTTTCTCACTCTGTGCCCAGCTTCTGGAACTTCAGAAGTCTCTGGTGGCAGCAAGCAGCCTGAATTGCCTTTCTGAGAATTTTCCATCTATTTTATTTGAGGCATTTCCCAGAGTCCCTCTCTCAGACCTTGGACTCTCTTATTAGGATGGTGACTCCACCTGCTTCAGCTTTCCTGAAAGGGATACAAGAAAATATAAGTGCTAATTATCTCTTTTCTTTGTAGGATGAGATGAATTTTGTTTGATATTGTGGTAGAAACATCAGCATAAGCACCACTGAAAGCTTGGTGGGAAACAGCTTAACTCTGGTTTTTTACCATTGTTGCTCCCAGTGCAGATACTTGGTACAGAAATCAGGTTTAGAAATATAAAGGTTTTTTTCCCACAACCATCCCCAAACTAATTCGTTTTGAAAGGAAGAGGTTTGATGATTGAGTGGCTTGCATGAGTCAGGGAAGGAAGGATAAGTAATTCTTGTCCCTTGGATTAAGCAAGCTGCTTTTCTGAACTTTGCCTTGGGCTTGGATGAAGGAAGCTGCTATGGGTTTTAGTCATTGTTTAATTGAGAAGAGTTGTTTAACTTTTGTTATATTTTTCCCTTAAAAAGGCAAAAGACTCCTTGGATTTATTTGTTATTACTTTATAGCAGCAGCCATATTGTGTGACATGTTTCCCAATCAGAAAATACATTTATGAAAGGAATTATGTGATGTTAACCCTGCAATACTCAGAGATCCAGGGCTGGTCCTGAAAGCCAAGGTCCAGCCCTCACTCCTCACTCCCACACTTTTGAGAAAGAGGAGCTCATAGGGCCATGACAGACAGTTAATTCTGATAATGCAAAAGGAGAAAAGACACTTTATGAGTACAAGTAATTTCTCTGTAGGCAGCAGAGCAAATTTGAGACAAACAAATTTGCATTAAAAGTAAAAATGCATAGGAATTCAGTTAAATCTGAATGGGAGGATGTAGCATCCTTCTTTCCTCTGAACAACCTGTAGTGGGAGAGTAGATGACATTTGGGGGTTAAGAGGGGTTTTTTGCCTCTTATACTCTTATCCTGTGTATTATTTTCCCTCTTCTACTTTGACGTTATTTTCCAGGCAGTTTTCATTCTGCCCTTCGCAAATTGTGTTGTGTGCACTGAGTCATGGGCTTGTGTTTTCAGAGAGGTTGTCAGTCACAGCTATTCTCTTGAAGCAATGATATGATTAGCTCTACTTTTTACTGTAAAGTATTAATTTAACCAAAGTTTGAACACAGTGAAAAAAGAACTATCAGTGGGTGAACGTGCCAGCTTAAAAGCAGAGACGCTGTGTGGTGTGAGTGGTTGCCTTCCTTTGGGACTGCGAGAAAGGATGGCAAAGAAAAGCAACCCCACATGTGAGAGATCCTCATGCACTGATGTGCATGGGGATGTCTTAATGGTCCTTAGTCTAACTGGTGCCTGGGGAGGTTATGAGCACAGGGCCCTCCTGTTGTCTCAGAAACCTGGTTCTGGCAGTCCAGGCCTCACAGCATGCACCTGGATCTCCCCTGCAGGCTCACTGCTGTCTGGCTTGGGGGGTCAGTAAGGTGCCTGGTTTGTGGGTGCCTCCAGGGGTTTCTCCCAGCAGCTATCACATGCATACCTGCAGTGGTGAGGCTGCCAAAAAACAGAGAGAAGAGGTGGAGCTGCCTGGGTCCCTAAGGGAGCCGTGATTGCCGTATCTTGATGTGTCTCAGTGCTGCCTTTTTCTTCCACTCTCTCCCCTGTACCTGAAATTTGATTGGTAATCGACCAATATGGGCTGAAAAAGTGGTGTCAGCCTGAGCTGTGAATTGACCTGCTTTTGTCACTTTGTCACAGTTTTATTGCTGTTTTAGCACAATGCATGCGAGCTAAAGCCCAGCACTTTTGTCACCTGGAGAAAAAGCCTGGCAGGCTGATGTCCTCAGGAACAGTGTCCAAGTGCAGAGGGGCCAGGGGCTCCCTTTCTCTTCACCAGCTAATCCAAACCTCACATTTTCTTTCTAGTCAAAGAGCAACCTAAAGCCAAAACAACCTGCAGGTGCACTGTGTTTAGCCCATCTCCAATACTGCCTGGAATTCACTTGCAGGGATACTCAATAACATTGCCTTGGGAGTAAGATAAAAATTGTGTCCTCAACTAAAAGTGACCATATTAGGTTCATCTCTTTGCAAATGTTAAGTTTATTACAGGAGCAACAGACTGGATTCTTTAAATCAAAATATTTCAAATGTAGGAAATGAGGTCTAAGAGAGAATTCCAAGGCCTTTTATGAAAGACTCATCTTAAAAGCTAATTTAGCTTTCTGCACAGCAGCAAATAGATCCAACAGTTCACCCAAAACCTGGCTGAAAGGATATGTGTTTATACCTCTTATTTATACTGAGATTTCAAAATAAGCTTTTTGAACAAGCTGTGATCTTTTATTTGGTTTTCCTAAGCTAAGAGTATTGCAATGTCAGACTCTGTTTTCTTAATTGATTATAACTTTGCTGTTCTCATATAGCAAAACTTATGATGAGTGAATAATGTGCTGCCCAGTGCGTCTGCAGCTTGGCCCAGAAATTGGCTTCGAGTACCTTTTTCATATCTTTGTTTCTGACACAAATATCTTTTGTTGCTTTGGATAAATGAATCCTTTCCCGCGGCCCAGGGTGCTTGAAAATAGTCATGATCCAGACAGCATGTCTGAGTGACCCTACAAACAGCAAACATGGGAATGCAGCTCAGCATGCGTAAGCAACCCTACAATAATAACTTAGTGTGTGCAGTCCAGCAGGTGGGAACAATCCAGAACTAGGCTGATAAAAGAGCTGTTGAAAGTTTTATGGAAGTAACAGATCTGAGTGACTTCAGTTCTCTTAGTTTTACACCTGAAAATTCTTTTTAAAAATTATTATTATTATTGTTATTGTTATTTTATGGAGCAGTTGTCATTACCTAACTTTGCAGACCTGTGTTATTTTTCATCAACAACATTCAGTCTGTTGCTTAGCTCGTTTTTCTGGAAGCTGTTCCTGTCTGCACCTCAGCTGCTAACTCTTACCCATGTCTAAGTCATCTTGCACCTCACTGCTTCTCCAGCTGCTCTGTTCAGATCATGAAATCGGTTTACAAGCAAGAGCTTCAACCCCTGAGTATCCTCAACAAGCCCTCGACGTTATCAGTTTTATTCTTGGAAAGGGATAAAGTAAAGCTCAGAGTGTGTGAGACTCCAAAGATGATGAAAATGTTATTGTTATTTCAAAATGCTATCCCCATATGTTCAGGAAACAGAGCGGCGATCAGGTTGTATAATTGGCTTAGCAAAAATACCTGCTTGAGTAGGTAGAGTGGGGTGGAAAGGGGTGGAGGGGACCAGAACCTTTCTGTTCAAAAAATGATGCGCTGCGAAGCCGATGGGAGGAGGAGCGAGCCGGAGGGCGATGCCGAGGGCGGGCTGGTCCCCGCGGGGCCGGGGCGGACATCTAGCGGTGGCACGGCTGCTTACAGGGGCTGCGGCAGCGCTGGGGATGCAAACTCTTCCCACCCGGCCCCGGCCGCATCCTCAGCCTCGGCAGCACCCCGGTTTTACAGCCCGCCCCGGGTCCTGCGCACCCTTCCTTCGGGAGGGAGCGCCCAGGCTCCTCGCAAAAGTGGCAAGGAAATTTCATTTATATTCTCCTAAGCTGGCCCTCAGTTACTCCCCGTCATTATTTCCTTCGGGTTCACTGCACTGTATGTCCTGTAATGTTTGATTTTTTTTAAACAAATTTAAGCAGAGATTTTAATTGTGCAACAGCTCATTTCCCGAAGGATTTCAGAGGGCTGCTGTCACCAGCGGTGTCACCTTCCTGAGGTATCCTGCCTTTAACAGTCCTCCCTGAAGGTCTTCTTCAGCCTCCTTGAGGAGCTACAGTCTCTTGAAGATGTATGTAAAAACATTGCTGAGAATTAATATAGAATACTTAGTAATATAAAATACTCAGTATACCCATAAGCCTCAAATTAAGGAATGCACTAATCCAGGCCCAAAAGGAGGCTGAGCAATAATTGCACACGGTGTGGCAATTGTGGTTTAGGTTGTTCCCTCCTCATATTAAATCTTTAAGATGCGGGGAAAACATTCCACAAATCTTCAATTCCCTGCCATCTACCCCCTCTTGCACCAAATTGAGTATTTAAGGCACCCTTCCTTGTGCTTCTTTTTGTCTGTCTGTCTGCCTTTCTCAAAATAAAAAGCAGGACCTATCCAGTCAGATGCAGTGAAACAAGAAAATGCTCAGATATTTTAATACCCTAGAGCTACCCCTGGGCAGATAAAATGACTCAAAATGAAATTTAAAGCACATCTGATTTACCTGTTGTTTGTGTGACTCAAATACCTATGTTTAATTTTGTCTATGGATTGGAAAAAGTTAATTTCAAGCCTTGTTTCTCTTGCTAGCAGCAACAACCTTTTAAACTGAGTATTACTGGTGAACCATATAGAGCTGGTTAAAAAAAAATGCTTTTCAGTTCCACCATGCAGTTGTTCGGACGACAATTATGGCAGCTGAAGTTTAATCATAGTGTTTGATAGCTCATTTTCTCAATGTCAACACGAGGCACTGTTAAAAAAAATGAATTCTTTCATTTGATAAGCTGGCTCCAGAGCACTGGGCTCATTCAATAGGAAAACTCTTTCACAGGGCTGCAGCATGCATGGTTTTTCTCTTTCCTTTTTTTTTTTCTTTCCTTTTTTTTTCTCCTTTTTTTTTTTTTTTTTTTGTAAGCCACCCAAGAAGAGATTAATCACAAGGGGGAAACTCAGCTTCACCCTCTAGCTGCAGGTCGCAATTTTTATTTGTATGGAATTGGCTTTTGGAAAGCTGAAGGCTGCCTGAGGGCAGGGACCTGATATAAGAAGAACCTGAGAATGAAGCAGCAGGGATTGATTAGCCTACTTCATATCCCACACTCCATAAGCACACTCCAACCGCAATCTAACACACCGCTGAGCTGAATAGACAAGAGAAATTGGATTCCTTCCTAATATTTAACCTTCAAGTCAGCTCCAACAGTTGTTGATATGTTGTTCTACCAGCAAGTAACAGTCGCTTTTTTATTCCAGCACCCACCCACACACATATATATACAATTTTATAAGTTATATGCTATATATTTACATATTTTCCATTTTCAATCTGTTTCAGAGCATGGTTTACCTAATCCATTTCAGTAAAAGTTTCAGGGAAGAACAAACTGACCAAACAATTATGCATAAAGCTGTAGTGATGGAATGGAGGGAAAGAGAAATAAAAAGTAGAAAAAACTCATTGTCTGTTTCGTGTCTTTCAAGGTCTTTTTCACACAGTCATTTTTATTTTACCTGTAATTTCCCCAGCTCATTAATTGTGGGAATTGTCAGGATTGTATCTAGCGATATGGATGCTGCTGGCGCCGCCATCCTGGAGGCTTCATTTTAGATTTTTCAGTGTAGATGCCATGTTTTGGGGGAATGTTTGCTCTTGCTGGAGTTTGTGAACCCTGGGCCGTGCAGTGCAGTACACGAGACTCTTGGTGGGGTTGCCCAGGGCCCTCATCGAGCCTCTTGGAAAAGCTCCCCTTTCCAGCATGAGGGAAAGCTCGGAAGGTGGTGCAGAATGGCCAGGAAATTGTGGGGTGTTTGTGGGCCTGCATCTCAGAGAAGGGCTCTGGGGGAAGGGTTCTTTTTAGGAAAGGCTGGTTCTGGGGGAAAATCCCTGGTCTGGAAACGTGCCCACCCCACTTTGCCAAGGCCTGACATGCCGGGCAGTCCCTGGCAAACTCCTGGGATCACTGAAAGAGGGTTCCTGGAGGCTTGATGACCTCCACAGTCTGCCTTCCCTCTGCTGGGGTTGTGCAGCTGCACATATCCCAAGCTCCCCATGGCCTGTGTCCACCTGGCTCGTGGGCTGTGAGCTGCCTTGGCTTCCAAGCCCCCACGGGGGCTGAGCTGCCACCCACACTGCCAGGATCCCCATGAGCTCATGTGTACATCAGGTGTGACACACTCCTCATGGGGTTCTCCAAAGGGGAATTTTCTAAAAATACCTGTCCTAGGGAAAATCCACATTTCTGATTCTTCATTCATGTTTGGAATCAACAGAAAATGAGAAATTGGGATTTTTCTCAAAATGGTCATTTTGATTCTTGTTTAGCTGCACGGCTTTTGTCCTCTCTGAGAAACTGAAGTGCCCTTACAGGGACTCCTGAGGTGGGAAGAAAGGCTGTGGCAGTAACGAGGACTCTTCTGCTGCTTGATTGTCACAGGGTGAGGACATGTAGGTGGGAAACACTGGCTTGGCCATCCTATTTACTACTATGGCCAGAGAGTATACCAAAATCCTCTTTACTCTGTGCAGAAAGCACCAGTGAGCAGTAATTATGAAGCCTTCTCACACTGTGTTACCAGCCTAGATCTTCTAGAATTGGCCACTGTCATTTTGCAGCTCATTGTGAAAAAAAGGTTGTCTTAATAATGCAGTCTATTGGGAGAATATGCTGCTGAAACTGCTGCAAGCAAAGTGAAAATTTTCATGTAAACATCTTCAAATATTTTTATGACCCATCGGCTTGAGTTTTATAAGTCAATGTATGAGTGAATACACAAAGCTTCTCTCTTTGTTTGCATATCCTGCCTCTACTGAGCTTTAAATGTTCATGCTATGTGGAAAAAATCCAACTCTACATCTGTTTATGGCATATGTAGGCAGCATCATCTCCAAGATTTTTTTTCATGTCTAGTTGAGCTCAGTAGCTTTGTGAAAAAGAACTCTCAAGACCTGAGCTAGCTTCTCTGTACCCTGACTGTGATTTCCCTTACAGGCTTGGGATCCTCTGGATTTTGTGCCATTTCATGCTCAAATAGGACAGCAGAAAAAACTATCCCCCCTAAGAAAAGAGACACACACGACACATTCCACCCCAGAGATGGCCCAGGGGATAATTATGCCCATGTCCCCCTGACCACAGTGATGTGACTTTCCAGCCTGTGGATCTGGAGACTTTAACTCACAGAATGAAGCCATGTCCTGGATAAAAGTAATAGAAGCAAAACAATAAGGGTTATTCAGTAGCTTAGGTTGGCATTAATGAGTCTGCTGGGTATGCTCCTGCTTCCCGGGGGATCCTGGATAAATCAGAGAATCATAGAATGGTTTGGGTTGGAAGGGACCTTAAACATCATCTTATTCCAGCCCCCTGCCATGGGCAGGGACACCTTTAATTCAACCAGGTTGCTCAGAGTTCCATCCAACCTGGCCTTGAATGCTTCCAGGGATGGGACATCCACAGCTTCTATGGGCAACCTGTGCCAGTGCCTCACCCCCCTCACAGTAAAGAATTTCTCCCCGATATCTAAATCCCACAAGCCTCTCATAAGACAGCATTTCCTTTTGTGTGATTTCAGCATTTTGTCTACAAAATCTATGGACTTGTCTATCCCAACTGTCTATCCTGGGTCTTATCTCTCTGTGGTTTGAACTGATGCTTTAACACAAAATTTTACCCTATTTTTTTACTGGAACTATTACTCAAGGCCAGGCCTTGATCACCAATTTGATTATTTCTGTTACTGATTAAAAAAGAAAAGGAGTGCAGGAAAGGCAAAATGGGTTTTAAGATATTTTTGTGACACACAGCATTTGACAAGTGACAGAGCACTACAGCCTTCATGATGGAAAATAGAGATTTAGCAGCCTCAAAAAATTGTGGGAACAAGCTGATTTGATCATGATGTTTGTAAAATGATCATTATGTTTAATTTTTGTAAGGCTGAAGTGCTTTCATGGGATATAAAGTGTTTGGTTGAAAGGAAGCCCTGGGACTATATCCTAAGAAGTTACTTTGATATAGTTAGATATTTTCATTTGTTGGAATTTCTGCTTTGTCTGAAATTTTGACTGTTCTGATGTGGGACTTTCCTGAGGAATTAAAGCTGTGGCCTTTCATCTGCTCCAATGATATGGGTTGTGATTCACAGGGGCACTGATGGCAATAAACAAAGCAATTCCCGTCCCTGTGCACTGGAAGAAGCTTTGCCGTTGCACTGGCTTTTTAAATGCCCTCATTTTGTGTGTGTGTGTGTACATAGACATTTTATATGTTACTGTGTCTCTGCCTTGACTCTGCACATTCACAACAATCTGCTGCTACTAATAATTCCCTGGGCTGTGTTAGCCATACCTGCCAGGTAATTTGGGATCCTTCCCCTGCGAGCGTGCTTTCCTGATGGCAAGTACCTAAGACTGCAGGTTATAAAAAAAAAGCCATGTTTTTAAGCTGAAATATAAATATGTGTTTGTGTGGTGATAGCAGCACATCCAACACCCTGGAAATGGGAGGGAGTGAGAGTGCTCCATGTGGGTAGCAGAAACAGAGTTCCTCCTGAAGTGCTTGGGAGACATTTGAAACATCTCCCCCTTTTGATTTATATTGCTATTTAGGTGCTGGTTGCAAATTTTGTAACTAATAGTCTCACCTGATATTTCTAACAACTTAATGAGTACTGTGACAAATGTAAATAGCGTTTCAGTAACACAAGTTTCCAGTTTGTATCAAAATGGAAGAAGGCCTTTAGTAAGACATAGCTCCTGCTGGGCTGGGTGCTGTAAAACCTCATCTGAGCCTGTGCCTGTACCCAGGAGCTCAGAGCCCAAACAGGTGAGAAGGATTTCTCTCTTCATTTTTATAAATGAGAAACTGAGGCAAACGAGTCATGAAGTGCCGTGTCCAGATTGCATGGAGACGGTGTAATAGAACCAGAAAATGTATTGTGCTATCTTCCTGTCAAAGAGATGTGTTGCTTTCCTGACCTTACTGTTATGGAAACCTTGCGTGAGGTGAGTAGCCTTTCAAGAGTGGGATGCCAGACTGTATTTCTTTTTCCCAAAATAAATTTGTCCGTGCCACTAGAAGCTCACCAGTAATCAGGATATATTGCTTTCCAAAGAGACAAGATGCTTATCAGGTAGCAGAGCTGCATAGGGTGGCTGGTGCTGGAGTACAAGAGGTGAGGTTCCTGCCCTTGGAAAAGCCCCTTTTTTGGTCACTGTGAATCCCCATTAGCCCCCAGCACCAGCCAAAATTCCCCTGCTTGCCATCCCCAGCACTGCTCGTGCCTGTTTTAAGCCCTGCTGTCACTGCTAGTAAGCAGTGAAATCGTTGCATGCACAGTATCGCTCAAGTTAAGCACATGTAATGACCTCCTAGAAAAAAAATTATAAAAGGAGACTTAGGTCGAATTTACCACAGGAAGATATAAAAAATAAATGCAAGTAGAGGGGAAATGAGAAATGCATAAGGAAAAAAGTAATAGCAATTAGATGAGGTGGCAAAAATTGTGGGTTTAGCTGAAGGAAGCCTTATCTGAAGCAACATCCAACCGTTGGCCCTAATCTTATCAGCACCCAGACCCTGATGCTGGCACCATCCCGTAGTGTGACTGGACCCTGTTCAACACAGGCTACAGCCTGGCCAGGGCAGCCTTTCTCTGCTGGTAATAAAATGCTCTACAAAGCAATTCAGTAATTCTAAGAAGCTCCATTTATGATTTTTCAAAAATTGCCACTCTCTTTTGCATTTCAAACTAACTTGAGAGGATTTAAGCATAGTGTTAGTAATGCCACTTCTGTGGAAAAGCCATAACCATGAAGGAAAACAGAAACAGGAAATAATGAAGAAAACTTTGTGTAAAGCAGGAGAATTCTCCAGGTGCTCTGGTAAGAGCATATTTTATTAGGCATGATTATTTTCTGTGCTGTTTATTCAATCACGGCATCATCTCTATCCTCCTTTCCCTCAGCTCCTCTGCAGTCTCTCTTACTTCACATCATGCACAATGGAAATAGATACATATGTATTCACCCTGCCCCAAAAGGAAGTTTTGTGGCACCTGCATCCACTTGCTGTTGTTTGATGCGTTATGCCGACATTCGGATTCAGCATGTGAGCAGAGTACTGCCTCCAGCAAAGGGTGGGTTTGCTCACTCACAGCCTGTCATTCCTGCTGGCCCAGCTGTGTGCCCTGCTGGCTGCCACCATGGCAAATATGGCCTTTTTGCTGCACACCTTACCAAAGGATAGGACCTGTTCTTTTTTTGTTTCTGTACATCCACGGCTTCATTCTCCCGTTTTGGTTTCCCATCCCTCCGAGGAATCTTTTCTTCAAAGGTTCTGCTTCCTTATGGGACCCTTTGGTCTTCTCCATCTGTATCATCATCCACACAGATTTGCACAATGAATTACTCTTCATTTATTGGTTCCTCTCACTTTTATCCTATTCTTTTAGCACCTACCTATTCACAGAGGCTTCAGTCTCTCCTTTTCATACAATCCAATCCCACAGATGATGCACAGTACTTGACCTACAACATCTTTATTTAGTTTGAATTCAATAGTTCTTCCCAACGAAAGCAACCTCAAAACATTTGCTGCTTTTTTCACACTGTTTTTTATTTTTTTGTAAGTTCTCATGCCAAGACACATCTTTTTGATGGGCTCCATTTCTTTGCACTTCTTTCCAGCCAAACTAGCATAATTTTCCCGTTGAGATGAGCAGTTTCTCTGTGTCCACTCATTCCACCTGACTTCTGGTTGCTGATGAAACCTGAAAGTAAGCTCTGCTGGACAGCAGGACATCTATTTTATCAGACACACAGATTGTGTTCCTTTGCATGTTATACTTAAGAATGTAACCTACTTGAGAGGTCTTTAGACCATGTGCCAAATAATGACTACATTACCCTACAATTACGTATCTATACTTTGAAGAAAATGCTGTTTCTGTTGTGACACTGTTTTCATCCAGTCTAATGGGTTTTATTCCCTAGGAAAGTAAAAGATCAGAATGCTTCTATTAACCTTGCTCTCCTAAATGTTTGAGTAGTTAAATTCTAGGTCATTATATTGATTCACAAGGCAACAAGTAAATTCTGTGGTTGGTAAGTATTTGCCAGTTGACTAGGCTTTATCCAATTCCATCTTGCTCCTGCAGCAGCATAATATTTCCATTGCAGTCAGCTTATGGGTGCAAATGATCCCATCTGCATCTTGATTTATTCCTTACTTGTTGGAAATATGCAGTGTCGAGTATTCAGTGAATTTTGCTAGGTTCTAATGAGGATTCACTGTAACAGGATTTTCTCCAGCTTCAGTCTTGTAGAAAAGTTTTTCTGCATATCTGTCTTTTCAAATCAAAAAAAGATACAGTGTGCTGCTATATAGTATATTTTACTTCCAATAAAGTTTTAGGCTATGCTAAAGAAAAAGAGAACTGTGCACTTCAGTCTTACCACTTATACCACTGTGGTATTGACAAGAAGCAGAAAAAGATGGTTGGGAAGATGAGGATTAACTCCTGGATCTGGCTGGGAAGATGGAAAGAAGGGGTTTTAAGGCCTGTTAACTCTCTTGAAACAGAAGATCAGTAAAAAACAAAGGGTCAATAGCAGAATTTAGGGCTCAAAAAGGCTGCCCTGAGTTGCTCAGTGCACAACAACCCATATATTTAAGGGGTTTGCTAAATTAGTATTACTAGAACATGCTGTTCTCCTCCCTAAATCCTCTCTTTTCTGTCTTATATGTGTTGGAGAGGAAGTGAATAGCACCTTTTTTTATGTCACCAAAAGGCTCTGTCTGGATTGATAGGAACCACAGTAGCCTTCGTGGATCAGAGGGACTTTTTTTGTGATGGCAGAGTGTCTGTCCCTGACCACATTATTCACTCATCCAGGCGTTTGTCAGTCCAGGTGTTTCAGAACTGGTCCTGCTGCTTGTTTAAGAGTGAGGTGCCAAAAGGTGCAGTTGTTGTTATGAAAAGATATCCACTTGGTTGCTGAGTTAAAATCAGATTGTCACTGATTTAAAATTCTGATATTGCTGTCCATCACAGTAAAACGTGATAATGGTCCCCATAAAGTTGGTAATCCTTGTGCTTATGCAGTGTTATGTAGTAATGCTCCTGACCAGTGTAAGCACGGAAATTTGGTTATTATGTAGAAGAGTTATAATAAGAAATATGACTGCAAAAGCAAAGCAGTCAGTTGAAATTGGTCTATAATTAAATGCTTAGAAAATTCTGTGCTTAGCTCATTTTAAAATCAAGTGCTTCTTTGTAGCAATTTCCTTTCTTTAATTACAATTTCCTGTCTAGTTTGACATTTACAATGCAATCTTGGGGGACATGTTTGTGATTTATTATTCTTGCTCCTATCAGGATATCACTCGGCAGAAATGAGTTTATAAAATAAGAGCTCAAATTATTATGGCCTTTGACCAATAAAGCTGGCTCATAATTTCAGGCCTGAGAAAAGATTAACATTTTTGACAATCAAATGCAGAATTACCAATAGGGGACAATTTTGAAAACTATTTCAGTTTTCTGAAACATTGTACATTTTTAATAAGGAATGTATAACTGGGTATATATCGGAGCACAGGCTTAAGAGTAGAAAGAGCAATAGTGAATTGTAAAGCAAACCTGAAAGGAAGACTTTAACATCTAACGTTGTTTAGCCTCTTCTGAATGAAATTGAAACTGCTAAATCAACACTACTTGAAAATTACCTAATGGAAGAGATATAAAAGCTCAGACAAATTCACAGCAATGCACTCTCCCTTTTCTTTAGAATTCCTGACTCCATAGGCTAATTTGTCTGGAGGAGCCAGGAGAAATTTTTCTGGTTTTGGTTGGTTTTATTTTTTTCAAATCTTACTGAATGAATTTTTTTTCTTGGTTATTATTTTTCTTTTGGGGTCTCATTTAGAGAAACAGATGCCCCTGCTAAACTGCATAAACATGATCTATTCTGCTGTCACCGCTTTTCCAATGACTTTCTTTGTCCCAGATTCAGGAAAATGTCATTGTTCAGGACAACACAGAAGTCAAAATGAATTCTCCATGACTTGTGCAAATGTTCGAATTTAAATGTGAACTTGTCTGTAACACAAAGTAGGCACCCTGCCTCGTGCGCTGGGAAGAGTGAGTTCTCAAAAGCTCTATCCAAAGTGGTAGGTGTGTTTTTAGTGTTAATTTGATGTAATGTCAAAATGGATGGCCTATAAAATTATATTGAAGGAGAGAGAAATGGTATTGGCAGGGAAGAAAATCTGTATCTTTGGAGATCTTTAAAACAGCTCGTGTACACATTGCTAGGAGGTGCAAATGCTTAGCACCTCTCAAAGTCAGGCTGCTTTTATTTAGATGCCAGCATATAGAGTTAAGAGCCTATTTTTAAGTGCTGTGAATTAAAATCATTATTTTAAAGAATCTGTCCTCCCTCATGCCCAGGGAGATGAGAGAACATGGTATTAGTTACTTTGTTTCAGGAAGGCAAAAGCCAGAAAGCGGCATGGTTGACTCCAAGTAGTTCCTGGGAAAGGGCAGGGCTGGGAGTCCTGCCACAGCATTTCCTGGGCCCCACTTCAGCTGCCTGCCCCGTACCCATTAGCTGTGAGCACATCAGATTTCTGTCCTCCCAAAGCTCTCTCAAAGCAAACAGCATTATTCCATTGGATGTATTGTACTTCAAGGGTGGGTTTAACTGAATGCTCAAGCATCCCTTTCCTAGGGTACCTGTCTGCAGTTTTATTGGGGAGGAAGTAATACGGAAATTGGATGCACCTATGAAGAGATGGTCATGAGCACCTGCAGTGCTGCCCTGAGGGTCTGTGGGAGACCTTGCAGGGATGAGGGGCTGCTGTCCTCCCAGAGAAAAGAATCCAGGCAAGTCCATGGGCTGGTTAAAACATGTACGTTGGAGGTGGGAAAGAGGAAGGTTAAAGCTATGGAAGTGCATGATTTGCTCAGAAAACTGAGTAGTTCTAAAAAGAAACATGGTGGCAGGAGTCAATACTTGCTATAAAGGAAGAGAGGAAAGTTCATTGAGTAATGAGACCAACATATCTTCATCGTCCAGTGTCAAAACAGAGAGAAATTTTGATGGCTGGGTATGTTTGACTTTGGATTGTGACTAGTAATGATGGCTAGAGAACCATTTTCTCCAGCTACTTCGTTTGCTTAATTATTTTCTTACAGAGTTACCTTGGAAAGGAGAAGGATTTCTTAACCTGTCATCTTTGCATCTTGATATCGAGATAGAAAATAATCAAGAATTCCATTATTCTCTAGCCTGGAAAGGCACATGTTACGAACTCAGATATCTTCTGGCTATAAAAAGGTTTTATGCAATCATAAAACTGCAGAGTTTACATAGGAGCTGCACATGCCAGTACACACCTGCCAAAAGTCTCCATTCAGTCAAACTCTGAGACATAATAGGTCATGCTCTGTCTCCTCTTATTAGACCTTGGCCAGGAGGCCAGTGCTGGCAGTTCAGTCCAAAGGCTTTTTTAAATATGTAGAAAAGTTTTCCCTATTGAGTAGGGTTTGAGTAGGAAATCCTCAGTGTGTTCTAATTTGACTTGAATTCCTAAATTGAAAGAATTAAATTACCTCTCCAAAATCTTCTCCCTTTTCTTTAGGGATTATGTTATACTCTTTAATTCTGGGCTGAGTGAATTCCCATACAGGAAGAAAAAACATACTTATGAGACGAGGCTCCTCAGCTGATGTGAATCAGCAGAGCATCGCTGGTGTCAGTGAAATCATGCAAGTTTATACGTGCTGATTACTTGGCCCTTAGCATAACAAGGTTTTCCTAGAGCTGTATGTTTTGACTCTGTCAAATCTTTCAGTCCACATATGGATTATATATATTTCTTACTTATGCACAGATGTTTTAGGCCCTGCATAGAAATAGTCATTTAGGTGCTGGCAGGATTCCTCAGTGCTAATGTTATTCTTTTAAAAGTCATACCAGTTACAGTTTCAGGCACAGCCAGTGACAAATACAGCAGCGCAAGTTTGCTCAGGAATGTACCACAAACAGAGAGAAACAGGAAGGTCATTTTGCTGAATGATGATTCCCCCTTGGCATCACCACTGAAACAAGACTGCCATAGATAAATGTGTAATAATTCTGTTGTCCTGAGCAACAAATGGCAATTCTTTGGTTGTAGCAAACTCATCTACTTGTCTCCACTGCAGTTGTAGGTGTCCTGATGGACTGAATTCACAAATATTTGTACATTTCTCTTCCCTTCTTACCAACTACCTCTCATGTAGCATCTAGAGTTTCTGCTGCAGAAGAAAAAATGGTGCAAATATCTCAGGGTACTGATTCCTTTTTGGCATCAATGTTCCCTTGTCTGTGGAAAACAAATGTAAAAACAGCTTGGTGGGAAAACAAGCATTCTGCTGTTTCAACCTTAGCCTAGTATGCCTTCAGCAACTGTGATATATTAGGAGAAGAAGATTTTCAACATGAGGTACTTTGAAAATTCTCTCCCAAGTTCTTTATTTATGGGCTTATTTGAAAATGGCCTTGTTTCCCAGAATATGAAGAAACCAGCACTCCCTATTATTTGCACCTGAATCTTCAGGATTAGGCTTTCTCTCCCAAGCAGAACCTTAAAAAATTCCTATGAAGGCACGCTCTGTGATCCAAGGAACTCGGGCTTTGTTTGTGTTCTTAACAGTGGAACAAGCCACATCATCTTGCCTGGACACAACATTGATTAATTCCAGCTCCTGAAGAGAACCAAAGCATCAAACGTTACCCTCTCAGGGTGTCTCTTGGGTGTGAGCCCAAATACAGAGCTGGTCCTTTTCTCCTGTTGATCACACACGAAATGTATCTCATCTGGCTCTCCTTGAAATCTGTGGGGGTTCTGTCATTAAGTCAACAGAAAGCCCACAGTTTATTATTTGCAATGTATTTCTTATTTGTTCAACCCGAGCACTCCTTTGGTGTTTTCCGGGTAAGCAGAAAGTTCAAGAGGGAACCTGGTTCCAAAGGTTTTTTCCATGGATTCCAGCAGCTTCTGATTCCAACACCAGTTGGAGTTCAGAGCTGGGTTCAGCATCCCTGCTTCTCTGTTTTGACTCTGCTCAGCAAAGAAGAAATGCAGGAAAGGGACTGGTGTGCAGCGAACAGCAGCACTTCTGCTCTGTGAATTTTTGCACGTTTTGCTATTTCCTAATGTTTGTTTGGATTTCGCATACTGCCCAGGCAAAATTAATTGCTTGCACATTTCTGAAAATTTAGTCCAATGATCTCTTTTTCTGTTTCCTGGGGTATGTATGCTTTTGGCTGCCAAAAATAACTCCGAGAGACAGGTTACATGGAAGCTGGGATTATCCATGGAAAGTAATAGTAGTACTCTCATGCACGAAGAATGAGCAGGCTGCCGATCGTAATACATTTAAAGGGTCAACAGAAATCTATAAGTGGTCAAGAAACAAGACAAACATCGGCCACCAGTCTGATGGGAAAAGCAACATCCATTAAGTCCATTAAATTTAACATTGGAATCAATGTTTAAACCACAAGAAGTAATTAGTGTAATTCATATTACAGACCTTTGGATTTTTGAAACCAGGTTTAATTATATTGAAAAATGACAGCTTCATTTTCCTTCTATGGGTAGGTTACTACCATGTTCCCGATGCTTTTATTAGGGCTGGGTGCCGATATCAGGTTTTTAATGACATTAAGCAAAGTAGTGTTTCGGCCATTTGAGGAACAATAAATCAGGTTAGATTCTTTTTGAATGGAGACAACACAGATCAAGTGGCTTTTAAATCATTTTTCTTTATCACTGAGAAGTGGAGCAATTCGCTGGAAACAGCAGCCCATGAGAAAAAAAACAAGCTGTAGAGTGTGGAGTCATATTTGGATTCTCTGGCTCCCTTTGCCTGCATCAATGGACAATTCATGAGCTACTGCTAAGCTCTGGAAAGGTATCTCTGTAATCCTTTGCCAATACAAACTCCACATAACTTTTACAAGGTCTTTCACTAGCAGTCTCAGATTTGAAGAAAGATGGAGTGATACTGCATCCTCTGGACTTAAAACCCTTTAATATTGACAAAGATCTTGAAAGGATAGTAAATGTGGCCATGAAGATCCACAAAAATATGTTAATTTTCAGAATATTTTCATTGCTGGTTTTGAGGAAAGTAAAATGTTTATCTCATTTCTATCTTCTTGATGTGCTTCTGCACACTTTACTTGTCTCTTCTTTCTTGAGCTAGCTCTGTTTAATTTGGGATCTTTTCTTTACAGGCTAAATTTTTGCAAAGCTGTTAGTAAATGTAAAGCTCATGCAAAACCATGGTGGCTTCTCTTTTGGTTTCCATTAATGCAAAAATACTGTGTGGGTATGCAAATAATTGATTTTAAAATAAGTGCTTCTTGCCCAGGAACTATCTGGGATAGAGGAAGGAATTTCATATTACTGAGCATTGCAGAGAAATGGGAATGTATGTGCACAGCCTGAGTTTCCAAGTAAAGGTGCTGCAGCCATGAGAGCTCTGTCATTCTGCTTCTGTGTACCTGCAGAGCAACCCAAAGTGTCTGAGTCAGGAGTGTGTGACTGAATGTTGTGTAGGAAACCATCAGGGACTGGGATAACAACCTGGGTTATCTTGGTCTGTGGTCGCTCATTTAAACTGATAACAAAAGTAAAGTAAAAATTGAGGCAGCTTTAAATCATTTGAAAATATGAAACATCCAGCTGCTCCCTACATCAGAGGAAACAAATTTCAAGAGATGAAAATTATGTGCTACTTCCTCACAGACACCGCAAGGCCTTGGGTCTGGCTGTTCCCTGCCAAGGGTGGAGGCCAAGTCATGGTGGTGTTTACAGGTTTGCCCTCACCGCAGCGCAGGCCACGGATATGGTGGAGCAGTGAGACCCCAAGGAATGTTCTGCCAGGTCCTGGAAAGCAAAAGATGAAGTTGCCAAATAAGAGCCCAGGCAATTGAACAGGTATTGCTGCAAAGAGGAGGATGAGCCGAGTGCAGGAGGGGCACCATCAACAAGCCTTAGTGATACTGGTACAGAAGGCGAAGGAAAGTAGTGCAGCAGTAGAAAGAAAGGGAGGCAGATGTGGTATGATGTGAGATCATTTTGTCAGCTCTTTGGGTGAAAAACCTGTTTAAACTGGTAAAACAAAGCTCAGTATCCAGGCCTGAGCAGTACTGAAAGGCCTTGCACCAACAAGTGAAGGCAGCAATTCTCTGTAGCACTCAGGAGCATTTTTCTGACTGTGGGGATTATGAGTGCAGGTACAAGACCTCTTTATAGGGCATGGGAAAAACAAAGAAGGAAGGAAAAGATTCCAGACCTGTAAAGAGATTTCCAGCATAGATTAGTCTTTGGGCATGTTGGTACTGTATGGATAGATGTACACTCATCATCCTCGTGCTATTCACTGAAAAAACTCCTTCTCATGGGGGATTATTAGCTCAGGCTTGGTGCCAGTGCAATCACATGGCTTCTGTCAGATTGGAGCGTGGGCAGAGCTTGCTCATGGCTGTTTGCAATATGTGGTGTAAACATACCCAAAGAGTAATAGCAGGTGGTAGCAGAGGAGGTGAATAGAAAGGAAGACTTGGAACAAAAGATGCTAAGCTTCATTTGCTGTATGATGAGCCAAATTCATCATTGGTGTAACGCCCTGAAGTCAGTGGAGTTATAATAATAAAATTAGTCCAAGGAATCACATCCGTCCCTGGCACTCTGTGCAACGCCTTTGATCTGATGGGGTATAAGTCATGGCAGCATCTTGCCTGCTGAACTCACAACATGATGCCTCCAGGGTGAAACATCGGGAAAAAACCTCACAGTGGCACTGGGAAGTCATGAGCTAAATTTTAAATGTACATTTCAGTTTGAAATCCTGGCAGAGTAGTTCTTTTCTGCCTGCATACTTGTCCCAAATGGTAACAATATAATGAAATCTCTGGCCACATATTCAGTGCTCAAAATGGGATTAATTTCTTTCTGTTTGGCAGGTACAAATAACTGCACATGAAGAGTTTATGCAATAGCAGAGGAGGTTATTTTGTCTTGGCAATGGTTTTGTCTGGAGCAATGGAAGAAACTGAGGTAACATGAATATTGTATTTAGCTTTCTTCATCCACAGAAGAAAAACCAGCATTTCATTTGCCACTCCCTACTTACTAAAGTGTTCTTTTGCATTGCTTCCCAACTTCAGCTCTGTAACTCCCAAGCAGGCCAAGCACAATTCCTCTCACCTCACTCCTCCTTCCTAAAAGAAAAACTCCAAGAAAAAGCTAACACAAAACCCAGAAATACAAGCCAAATATCCCCCAACAACCAAGTACATTTTTCTCTCTTTTTCATTATTGAGTAGGTGTACTTGGAAGTTGTATTGGTTAAACCATCCTCAGCTGGGTTAAGTTTACCTGCCTTGAGTGAGTTCTCAATTTACAGCAGCTGAGAATCTGGCCCTTGTTAGTACAGGGTTTAAATAATACAGGATCAGCCACCTTTCAGGACTGTGGATTCTCTGACTCTGGGATTTGGGGTCTAGAAGGCTGAACTGGCTGTCCACTGGAAGTGATAAGTGGCAAGGAATGGGTACTCAGGGACTTCTCTGCTGGGCAGCTGTTCCTCAGAAGGGCTTTTATCCTTTGGGCTACCCAAAAGCACATTTTTGGTGTTGTTCCACAGGAAGCATAAGCTACTATCTTTCTCTGTGTCTCCACTCCCTTTTATTCATCCTGTGAAGAGGGATGCTGCAGATGGCAGCTTTGCTGTAAGAAATTATACCTGTGCTTGACATCCCACACCTAAGGGAGCAGAAGTGTGCTTGGCACTGGTGCTGTCCCTGTGCCCTTGGCAGAACAGCTTCTGCAAGGCCACAGTCAGAGTTCCTGTGGAAATATGGATTCTACAGGTATGTTCTTTGTGGGTTGCTCTGCACTCATTCTTGAATAACTCTTGTAGAGCCTCAGCAAAGCTGGCTGAGGGAGAGGTCACCAAGCTATTTAATTGCTGCAAATGTGTGGTAAAATACAGAGCCAAAGAAGAAAGGAGGCAAAAGTCATACATACACAACTCTTGGTAACCAAGGGACCTAGAGGCCACATACATATCTGACCACAGGGAAATTAAAAAAAAAAAAAAGTTTTTTATTATAGTTTTACTTCTATTTATGTCTGCTCAAGCAGTTTAAACAGGCGCCGGGGTGCAACTGAACATGTAATGTTCAAGTAATATATCAGACAAAAGTAGTTGTTTTTCTTCTGCTCTTGAAATTTCTTGGAGCAGATCAGAATGTGATTCTATGCTGGCTTTTGGTTTGTCAGTCTTTTGTGAATGCTTTTTTTCCTATTTTTTCAATCCCACTGGGAAGTAATTTGATGCAAGTAGCCCACACTGAGCAGCGTGGCCTCACCACCACTGGGCAGATGGGTTATGTGTTTGGATGAGCAAGAAAGCAAGTGCATCTGGCTCAAATGTCACCTCTGAATTTCAAATTCCTTTTCCACTAACAGCATTCATATATGAGACTTGGAAATGCATTTTGCACAATTTATTGTTATTCTGATTTGTATTAGTTTTGTGGAGTGATCCCAGAGAAGACAGGGCCCAGTGTGCTTAATTAATTAAGGTTTAGACCTTGATAGATGCAATTTATTTGAGTTTATAACTGAGATAGGTAAGAGAAAAGGAGGAAATGGAAGCACAAAGAGGTAAAAGGACTTGGTCAAGGTCACATCTGTGTAAGTAAAACTTGATCACTTGAATGTTCATGGCAAGTAAATATGAAAGGAGAGCAGTCGGCCAAAGTAAATTCACTTTAAAACCTGAATGAAAATAATCAATAGTATTTACCCACTGTGTCCCAGATGCCTGAATCAATTTGATAACAAACAGTTTGTTCCCTTTCCTTAGTTATTTGTAAAGAAGTGGCTTGATTGCCAGTGTGCCTAATTCCAGACATATGCCAATTCCCTAATGGTAATGGAGCTGCACTGTTGCATGCCAAGGCTGAGGCAGATACTCAGCTCTTTCCTGCTAGATTTTTCCCATAAGATCTGCAGTCAAATCCCTGTTTAACGACTATCAGACAAACATATGTGCTGCTTCGTGGATCCACTTTCCATTCGGTGTAAACATGTAACAGTAGCTCGGTTCCTGTGCCGCGGCTGTGGCCCTTTGCAAGCACACGCTTCAGGCTGCTTGTAGCTACACGGGTCCAGGGGCACTTGGGTGCTTGCTGGGAGCCATTCCTGCTGTGGCACCTGGGACTTCTCCTAGGAGAGCAGTCTGCACCCAGTCCCTCTCCCAGGAGCTGGCTCCATTAGCCAGTGCCTGCTGGAAGAGGCTGCAAGAGGGCTGAGCTCAGCAGGAGCTCTCCGGGCGCAAAGAACAGCTTCCCGTGGAAAATGTCTGCGCACAAAGAATGGCTTCCCATGGAAAACGTGATGCTGGTGCTTCTGGTCTGTCAGCTCCATCAGACTCCTGAGGCACAGCAGCTGGGCCCATGGGAGAGGCCCAGAGAGCATTCACAGAGACACAGGCACCGATTTTCTACCAGACGCTGCCACAGCCATCCTGCAAGGGGGTCTCGCTGTGGCACACACCAGGCTGCAGGGACAAAACCCAAAAGACTCTTCTGGCAATCAGATCATCCCGCAGATCAGCTGGGGACAGGTATGTCAAAAGCAGTGTGGTCTCTTTGCACTGATGATTAGGCCTATTTTACATAACTCTCCTTCAATAGGCTGTATATTACCTTTGGGCCAACTGATGAAGTGTATTTTTAATATTTTTTTTCATTTCCTATTAGATTACACCTACCTTTGAGATAGTGAGTTCTGCTTACAGTTTAGCTGAAGTTCTCAAAATGGCCATTCAATTTCAGTTTGGTTTTCTTTCCAAAATCAACGAGAAATTGAATGTATTTTGGAGCACTGATTATTGGTGGGACAAATACACCTTTCTGGACGTTATCTATCCTAGTCTACCAGCTGAGTGCTATAAAACTCTTGGGAGCATGTAATATTGTGAATTCATGATTGCAGGTCATTTGGTCGAAAACGTCAGCCATCAGATATTTCCTGCACTAAGTCACTATCTGCAGAAGGGTTATTCACCAGGTCTTTGCAAATTCATATTCCTTTGCCCATCTTGCTTGATTCCATTATGTTGCTTTTCCATCTTCTTTGAAAATTAAGTCACCGTGTCTGTGATTCCTGTGGAAAATAACAACACGTGCATTTCATCCTCTTTTGGCTGTGTTGCTCAGGTAAAGGAACACCCTTTGCTGAAAGCAAACCAAATCATGTAGGTCTGGACTAACAGTGTTGCAGAAAAGGAATATTTTTGGTACTGAAACTCCTGGGAAAAAGACAGATATAGCCTGAACAGCTGAAACTTGCTATGGCGTGTATTTGACTTGCATGGGCATCTTCATTATTGAAAGTTCAAAGAAAACTGTTTCCTCCTATGCTGTGTCTTCTGTTCTGTGCAGGGAATGAAAAACCTATTCCTTGCTTCATTCACTTTTGTAACTGCCACTGCTATTGCCTTTTCCTGTAAGAAACCATGGGGCTGCACTTGGAATATTTACTGTGTAATTAAAGGGTATAAAATACTATCACTATAAGCATCTTCCCTGTTAAACATACACGGTCATAAAATATTAAGGGAAACTAGATCAATCTATTGAAGATATTCACATACAAAAGTGGTTTTTGTAGGTCACAGGAATTTATAAGGAAACTTACTGCATATCATGGAGCTCTGAGCTGTATGACCATTTTACATCCCTGTGGATATGGCAAAAGTATGCTCATCAAGTTATTGGTACACAACTCAATTTTTACATAGAAGAGTAAAATTTGGTGTTAAATAATACCTAAAAGCAAATAGAAAGCACCTTGTCTCCTTCAAATGGCATCCTCCCAGGAAATGCAAAAAAATCAATATATTATAGTAGCTTATGATCTCATTTAAGTGATTCGAGACAACAAAATTTCAATGATATTTCTTTCTTCTGTGGCTGTTGACTTGTGTTTTCTCTCTGAATGGCAGTATTAGATTTGGATTTCTTTTCCTTCCTTTCCTTAGGACCATGGTGTGGAAGGCAGTCTGTCCTGGGGAAAAAAAACATATGGTGTGTTAAACTACTAGAGATTAACAGAAGCCAAAAAATTCATGACTGCCATGGACTCTATAGCTCAGGTCTGGGGAGGGGAAGACCTGTGCCACATCAGGCTGGCTGGTCTGTCCCCTGGGACTCGTGGGATTGTCTCCTACCACAGATGTCTGTGTTTTCTTCCTAGTTCATCTTATGTTGATTTTTCACAGAACAAAGGCTGTACTTTTCCTGTTAAATTACCCTATAGCTGCCTTATACAGAAAATGTAGATGGCTTATACTTCCCAGTCATACCAATTTTTATGTCTGTCTGGATGGGATTATTGCTTGGGCCCCAGAAGATGTTATACTTATTTACATTTGAGTTAAGCGCTGATGATCCCCTCCTTATGGCTTCACTGCAGAAAGAAGGTGATGGTGGCAGCGAGCAGATAAATCACAAAAGACACGCTTCATCTGCCTGATCTCTGGTCTCACTTCTGCCCTTAGAAATAGTGCAATAGTTCAAGTTTATAGCCTTTGTGGATTAGAAAAGCACCCTTATGTTGTTGAAAAGAGAAAATGTCCATAAGCAGTGCTATTGACAGTTATTACTGTTGTATCACTGAAGACCAGGGCTCATTGTGCTAAGTGCTGTGCAAATGTATTTTAGAGGGCTTCCCTGCTATAAACAGCAATATTTTTGTTAGAAGCAGACGGTCTTGTTATTCCTATGACTCTCTTTGCTCTATTATGCAGCTCAAATAGCACATGGGCAGTCATGCCTTAGTCAGAAGAACCAACTTAAGACAGACACATTTCTGTCATGTGAGTACTTCTTTACATCTTCTGTCTCCACCATGTTTGGAGTTTTGCTGTCTTTACTCCTTTACTCCAGGGGCAATTTGCCACACCCCATGTGACCGAAAAGTAACCACCAGAAGCAAGCAGAGTGAAGAAACCTAAACAGGTTGAAACAAAAATTGGAGTGGTTCTTATTTTCAAAACAAAATATTTGGATCTATAGCTTTTGATCTTTTAGGATAAGTACGCGGTCAGATTAATCTGTGACTGACACACTTAGAAGGCACTAGAGAAATAGTGGAATTGGCAGATGCCTGTGACTGAATTCTAGTCAGAAAACAGAGTTCTTCACTCTTTCTGCAGTTCTAGTCTGGTGATGCAGATTGCCCCTAACCAACACCTGCCCAATGGCAGAAAGCCGCTGTAAGCATCCTAGAGAGATCGTGCTGAAGAGGCCTGAAACATTAGACATCCTTTTTATCCCTGCTTTGTTTTCTTTTTTTTTTTTTTTTTTTGATTGGAACATATTTTCCTTCTCCTCTTCCTTTCTTACTTGACAACTCTAATTACACCTTGCAAACTTCTTGCTCTTTAGTTTTGGTAACAGTATTGCTGATTCCTTGATCCATTCATGATCCAGGGCTCCTTTCAGTCCTTTCCAGCAATGCTACTGCCTGGCCAATTATTTTATTGTGCTGATGCATCTTTTTCTTTCCCCTCTGACCAACTCTTATCTCACAACAGTCTCAACGTTTTCTTTGGTATGTCCTTTTCAAAATGGAGAGTTCATAACTAGGTCAGCTTCAATAAGAAAGGTGAGTGTGGAGTGCTAGTCTGTGCTCAGGAGCTTCTTTGCCCCTTACAGAAAGAATCTCTCACATTTCCTCAAATTTAATCCGCTTTTAATGGCCTTATTAGTTGCTAAGATGTTTTCTTCTGGAGAGCTAGAAAAGGTAGCTCACATAGTAAGATGCTGGTGTTTTGTGGTTAGGCATGACTTCAGAATGTCTGAATTTGTATCTTGCTCTTTTTGGTGGATTTGATGGATTTAGTGAATAGGACCACTTAGGAGACTTATTCAGAACTATCTGTGTTTAAGAAATGAGAGCCTGTGTGAGATTTCTGGCCCTCAAGCAAATTTTCTCAGTGCCCTTAGGTGACTCAGTTGCTTGTCTCGGTTTCAGCTCCCTCTCTGCCAGACTGATGTAATATTCCATGCCTAATATAGGTGCTGAGGAAATAAATTAATGAGTGCCCATGGAGCATGCAGATCACAGATGTATGGATGGGTACCCCTGTGAGACACCAGCAGAAAGCTTGGTGGGAACAGAGGTTGGCTTGGCAGGGTGGAGAGTGAGAAAACTCTCAAAGAATTGGACCCGAGGCTGGTAAAATGAAGCAGGAGAGAGCCCAGAAAAATTAGGGCTGATATAACAAAAGACATTCATTACTTGCTACAGAAACTCTAAAGGAATCTGATGTTTGGATGTTCCCTTCAAATTCGGACACTTGGAATGCTTCAATCCATCAAATCGGAGTGGGAAGTCTAAAAGTCTAAAGAAAGACCTCCTGAAAGGCACTTGCAGGCACACAGAAAAAAATCCATAGATATATAAATTAATTTAAACCCTGAAATTAAATAAGCATTAAACAAGCCCTGAAAAATGCACACAAACATATTCTGGGGAAAAGCTACATTTTGATCTTTCCTGTATGAATTATAGTACATATACAATAACTGCTATGAATTCTGCAGGGAATGTGAGAATGTAGGCACCTATTCAGATTGGAAGCCATAAAAAAGGAACCTCTAATAACAAGTGGATCCTAACATTTTTTGAAATAACTAAAATAAGAAAGGGACCAGAGGGGAGTGAATTGCATAAGGAGCAGAAAATCCTGAACCCATGCTGGCCCAAAAGAAGTATCAGAAAGAAAGAGCTCCTTTAAGTAAAAAAACTCCCAAATTAGACCTTTGTCTGACCATTCAATAAGAAAGGAACAGGGAATAAGGAAAGTCATTCAAATGTATTCATTAAGTTCCCAGAGAAATGCTTATTAAAGAAACTCTCATCTTGATTCCTTTTTTGGGGAGGAGGAACAGAAGAAGGAAGGCAAAGATTTTTTTTTTATTTAACATTAATTCTTCAGAGGAATTCTTCCTATTATTCCTTCTATTTTGACTTGCTGCATTTGAAAAATATGTTGTCTTTTAAACAGATTTATTCCCTTCAACAGCATCTGACATCTTTTGTCAGAAGTTCCTTCATTTTCCCAGTTTATTTCTTAACATGTATTTGTATAAGTGGCTTCCACTGTATTAATTGATGTGTTTGTGTCTGTTCAGAGCAAATGCATTCTCCTCACAGGGATTTTAACGGGCATTTGTTTAAGTGGGTTTTGCTTTTCTGTGTCTATTTCTGCTTGTTTTTCTGGTAAAGAAGGAGACATTACTAACGTGCAGCCGACATAATGAGTCCCATTAACTCCCAATTCAGCTTGCTTTTTGACCACCTCTCCTTTAATGACTGTACTTTTCTTGACTGCAAAGTTTGGGAAAACTGTTCGCTCTGCTAGATTTTAATACATGTTTACATCCTTCTTTGCAGAACAGCACCACCTCTCAATTAATGTCACTCTTCGCCTTAAAAAAGCAATTGCTAATAAATAAATGCGAGCATGTGTTGGAAAAGTGTGGTGCCAACCAGAATTTTTACAAAGGCTGCTGAGCATTTTTAGAAACTAAGCAGCATTTGTGTTCTAATATTTTAAAGCTTTTCCATTGATCTCCTGTTAACTGAGAAGCAAGAATTAACCTCAATGACAGTGCTAGTAGCTCTGCAGTCTATTTTGGCCTGTTCTTTAAGTAAAAAGAGCAACCTAGATGAGAATTTTGTGCTTCACTGGATATTGAAAGATGAGGCAATAAACTGCTAAACTTGAGTAATCACACTCTCCCAGAGGAATGCCTCAAATGGGGTTGGTCAAAAACCTTGAAATTCTAGCCTTCTGCACACTGCCTGGGCTTTAACATTTGATGAGAGTCATTATAGTGGGGGACTGAATACAAGTGTCTTCTGATTACAGACCTTCCATTAAAAGTTCCCACCAGTGTGCCTTTCCATAGAGAAGCGTCAATGGGATTAAAATCTCAATTCACCCCAGTCAATTCTCCAGTAACACGATTTCATTAGAGGCAGGCAGGGAGGAAAATGGACTAGAAAGCACTGAAACAGCTGGTGTATAAATTATAAAGTGTACTTTCTACTAAGTGAACACACCTTCCGCTCAGCCACATTACTAATTAATGTGTAGGGTAGCCGATTTTATGTAAATTGTATTCTTCCTCTCTCCTGTGCTTTGGTTAACAACAGGTTCTTCTAAATCTTGGAAAAAGAAAGATTATGCAAAGCTATCATCATATGAAAATAACGTATTAACATACTGCCTGTGAACTGTATCCAATCAGTTCCTTTTCACTGGCGTGTGTACAAAACAATTAAAATCAAATTTATATTGCACTTCTTTAATATATTCTGGCATTAATATAATCAACGAACAAGTGTTAAAAAGTCTTACAGGCCTATTCTGCTTTAAAATGATATGTTTGTTCTCAGGGTTAGTGGATATTTTCAGCTTCTTTAGAAGGGCACTAAAAATGAAAAGTTCTCGGCGTATGAAAGCAACTCTGGCAGCCATTGGTTCATGTAGAGCCTGTCTCTTTCCAGTGGCAGCCTGTTGTGTTCATTTTTTTAGATGGTGTCTTTACTCCTGGACTTTGTCAGATGTCCTCCATGTTACCTGCAGCATATTTGTTTTTAATTATTGGTTGTTGTTGAATAATAACTCATAAAATTTATGAGACCACTGAATTATGTGGATGACCCACAGGCTGGTTGTGCTACCAGGTGTTCCGGTGTCAGGCAGACACACACACACCCAGGAGGTGTCTGCATGCCTGCCAAGGCCCAGGATTTCACCTGGAGACTGAAGAATGGCTCCCATGCCATCAGTATATCCTTATTTTCCATGTTTCATGCTCTGAGGCTACATTTTCCCTGTTTTCCTTACTGCTTTTGGTGTACTGTCATGTGACGTGAGGTAGGAAGAACAGAGATATTCTGTCACTGCTCTCAGCGCTAGAAGATCTCAGAAACCAAAAAGCTTGTGGGAGTAAAACATTTTTGCCATTCACAGGGGTGGATTGTCTACCAAGAGGTTATTTATTCTGTCCTCAACAGCGTCCGCATCTCCCCGGGAACAGTGCCTTGTCAAGCACCTCCACCAACAGGCACTCCACACTCCATCGGGCAGTTTTTCTCAGGGATTCTCTAACTTTGCTGTTTCTTAACACCTCTAGCAGCAGGTAAGCCCATTTCTTTTCCTCCTCACTAAGGACACAGAAGAGATTACTCTCTTCTTTGAGTTTGCCTTTTACTTATTTTGAGAACCTATGCTCCCTCAGACACATGTACAGAGACTAATGCTAGTGCCCAGCCAAGATGATTCTTGAAACCATGATCATGAAGTTGTAAATGATTGGTTTCCCCCTCCCCTGGCAGTGTGAAACCTGCCTACAAAGACACATCCCTCTAAGGAGATCAAAAGAGAATGTATTTCCTAGGAGAAATAAATGAGTGAGATCCTCATACTGCTTCCTAACCTTTTCCTAAAGCAGAACTACTTCTTATGGCAAGAGACAAACTAAGCTGAGAACATAAGCTCACTTCAATTTGGACCAGAGGATAGTAGCAAACCATGGAGGAAATGTCAGTGTCTTTCCATTAAGTGGTCCCGTGCCATCCTTATTTATGATTTCCTAACCATTAATTTAGCCAGATGGAATATGTGATTGGCATAATTCAATTTTGAAATTGCAGATTTGAATTCTTGAAAGTACAAATGGTTGTGCATTTACATTATCAAAAATGGCTTTAGACTCAAATCACTTCTTTTTCTCTTCAGCTCTTTACAGCAAAGCTATGAAATGAAGGTGGGTGAGGAATGCAGAGGAGAGGAAAAAATGCCAGGATTTATTGCCAATTACTTTCTTTTTGACCCTCACTTCCTACCAGCTGATTTGGAGTGGAACCAGGCTGAGCAGCTGACTGACTGCCTACCTCATACTAAACACTAGGTCAGACCTACTGCAACATTCTCCTCCTTGATGGTGTTGATGGCATAATTGGCATCAGCAGACTGGCCCTCAGCCTTGAGGCAGAGGACAGCTTCATGTGTAGCTCTTTATAGGGACAGAATAGGGGGAGAGGAGGTGCACATTCCTCCCTTGGTCATAGTGGTGGAAGCCCAGGAAGTGCCAGTGAAAACTGAACATAGCCAAGAAGGTCGCTGTGCAGAGACACAGATTACAGTACTTATCTTCCCTGATTGCTCAGCACTCGAGGTAAATGTTGTCTCTCTCACTCCCTTAAGTTCCAACTCGCTGTCAGATCCTTCCCCACTGGCTGATGGACAGTTTGGTGACACTCTCCAAGCCTGTCAGGACTTGGCAGTGCTGCCATGGTGCTGTAACTACTCACGAAAGGAAAGAGGACAAACACAGAGCTCTGGTACCTGGGTTTGCCTTCCCACTTACAGCACCAGAAAAAGATGCTGTGTTGTTCTTTCAGAAATACTTTGCTGATGGACTTTTGCCAAATAAGGTGAACAAATAAATCTCAGGAGCCTCTGAAGGTGATCCCCCAAAAATGGCTTAACAGGGCTTAACACTGTCTTGTCTGGACATTTGCTGGTTTGCTCTTTTTGGAAGGAATGAACATATGGAAAGGTAACTTGTAATTAGTATTTTCTAGGCAGCTCAAAATACAGATAGAACAGAGAAAAGAAGTTTCTTTGGGTGGTGGTATCAGGAAGTTTGAAAGGTGATGAGTAGGTTCCTCAGTGATTGGGGGTTGCACATCTTCAGTCAAAGAGATTCTCACATTCCTGAAAATTTTAAACAGGCTTTTTTTTTGTTGCCATATTATTTGTACCAGTGTTTGTTGTATTTGTGGGAAATTATCCTATTTGTCTTCAGTAAATACTGCATAGGACTCGAAATGAGAAACACATCCATAAAGTTTGTTAGGGTTCAATATGTAATTTTTTTTTAGTGATAAGGAAAATGAAAAAGGTAGTTGTAGTTACATTTTAATTACATTTATTGAATATACACATTGTCTAGGACCTAGAATATCTCTAGCATGATGGAAGACAGCAAAAGAATGGGATTAGAGCAGACGAAGAAGAGATCTCAGGCCTAAATAGTGATACAGAGAGGATAACCAATTGTAAAAAAACCAAACTGAAATGGTTGAAATTGTCTAGCTTTAGGGAATGCTTCTTAGCACAAATTGCCAGCAATAGATTTTAATTTCCGCATGCGTTCCCATAATTATTTTTGTTTTAAGTAACTGTGAAAATGAGTCTTTTGCTTCTGCTGATATCAGGTCACTTCTGAAAACAAAGTGTATCTGAGAGAACAGAAATATTATTATTATTATTCAAAGGCTGCGTGCTTGGGCAATTATGCAAACATTGTCCTACTGTCAGTCAGTAAAAACCTTTCCTAAATACCTGGAGCCCTTGAATTAATTAAACTTCTCATCTCCTCCTTTGAATGCCACCTTGCAAGGGGTCCACCTCCTGCCCAAACCCACTCCAAAATTCCCCCCCAAGGTCATTTTATCATGCAGCTGAATGTTGGTCTGCAGTGAACACTGCTGCTGCTCTAACTACTGAGTACAAGCTTATATATGTAGAGTTCTGCAAACTCTGTATGCTCTTTTAGCAAGAGTCAACTCGGTGACTCACGTGTTGCAAGAAGTGTGACATCTACTGAAAGCAGCACTGCTTCCCTGAAGGAAATAAGCACAGTTTCTGTGGCCTAACCTCAGAGACATCAGAGGCTGATGTCCCCTTTCCATCATGGCTGGGAGTTTAGGAGTACAGTTCGTACAAAAACAGCTGGATTAAAAAAGGCCCAGTGGAAAAAAAACCTCAAAAACTTACAAAGTGTAATTATACTGAATTTAACAAGACTTTTTTTTTTTTTTTTTTCACTCCCTAAGTACTTTTAATGGGAATAAATGGTTTATCTTTTCAGATCTGTATATCACTGCAGAAATATCCTGCTGGGAAAAGGCTGTGAAAGTTCTGGCCACCATGTAAATCCCACACTGAAGACTCACTTGGGAAGAAGAAAAGACACAAAATGTTGTGCTGGCTCTCTAAGTAAAGGTAAGTGTTGTCCTACATAAACAATAACGAGAACAAAGCGAAATGGTGCCCAAATTTTGTTTCAGGAGTGAATTATGTCAGCCAAAGCCTTCATGATTTTATGAAGGTGGAGACCTTTTCTCCCTTTGTCTATTCTTACTCCTTGGTAAACAGGCATGTATAAAAACAGGCCTATATAAAAAAGGATGGCATTCATATCCTCTGTTTTGTGGCCACCCCCAGCTACACCCCATGTGTGTGATACTCAAAAGGGCAAGTGTGTCCCACAGGGAGGAGGAATATTCAGCGTTCCACAAATGGCTTTGAACCAGCTGCACATCACAAAACCTCCCTGCAGAGCCCCTGGGCCTGGGTACTCTTGCTGGGACAAGTTCATCCACGACTGTATGGGGAGCTGCTTAATTGAGGCTCATTACTTCCATTTCCTACTGACACTGTGCACCCCGTGAGGCGCCGCTCAGGCAAGCGCCAGGGGCAGGGGGTTGAGCAGCTGCTGCTGCTCGCATGGAAGCGGGAGAGGATGAGGAATAACAGTGCCCTCACCCAGCACTGCTGCCTCTGTGGTGGGTACAGCTTGCAAGCTGCTAATCTGACCCCCTAAGACAGGGGGATGCACCTGCCTTGGCCACCACAGGGCCTTTGGCCACAGAGGACGGTGCACTCCTGACAAACTGCCCCCAGCAGGTGCTTCCTTCACCCCTTTGGGATCTCTGGCAATCTGTATGTTTTGTCCTTTTATAAGAGGGTGCATACTTGGAAGGACCTCAGCTTAAACTCCCGAAGAGAAGCATTTGCCTATTTTAACAGGTAATGTGAGCTATCTATTTCTTCCTTATTCAGGTTGTGTAACTTGCCTCTCCAACATCAGGAAGCATCCTTCCAAAGCCTCCAGCTCTGATTCTGTTTCTTCAAGCACACAAGCTCACAGATGGATATAGACTTCCTGTTCATTCCTGGTTCTGTGGAGGTCCTGAATCCCTGCTGAGAGCCTTGTTCTTATTTCCTTACAGACATTCTTCCAGTTCTTTGCTGATGTAGTACCCTCAGTTTTCATTATTAAACACCCATTATGGATTTTGGCTCCTACAGGTAAATATGCAGTATCTTCCACTTAATGTCAACTTTTCCAGAGTACCACAAAAGCTGTTAGAGGAATTAATCACCTTTTGATTTCCATGGGACAGTGGAAAACCTGTGAGAGAGAACTTAGGCAATGATATCTGTTATTATCACCCTTCTGAAACTCACTACTGCTGAGTGAAAATGAGCTTTGTGAAGGTAATCAATCACTGGCCACCACATGGGTTCCCTCACTATAACATTAAGGGTAAAACTCATCACTTTGAACAGCATCAACGCAGTCTTGTTTAACACCAATTCTCACTCACCCACTTCTGCAGAGGAGATGAAAGAGGGATCTGTTTACTCAGGATACTCTGGCTTTGCATTTCACCACTCCCAGTGCAAGTAATGACTTGCTGGACAACCATCGGACTGGCCAGGCAAGGGCTTCCTCTGCTGCAAGGTGTCACGGAGCCATGGCAGCTCTGCACATTGACTGAGAAGTCAGATAAATTATAACTACCAGCATCACAGCCGTAAAAATGACAGAAATAAATATCATAGTATTACAGAGAGTTCCTTCCTTTGCAGCTGCTGTTCGTCAGGTAGTTTGCAGTCAATTCATAGAACAAGAAATTATTTCAGAACATATTACATTGTACCAGAATGTTGTTTCGCTCCCAAAAATCCCCTATATAAGTCCCCCCAGTGGAAGTTTTAGCTGAGGGAAAAACTCAGAGAGATGGTGGCGTCTACTGTGTTAGATGCTGCACACTGAACATTTGGCAGCCCAGAGATGAAAGGTATGAAAGGACCATGTCTGTAGGCAGAGGAGGTTTCTTGTTTGGCAACATCTGAGAGTAGAGCTAAGCCTGGTTCAAGGCATTCCAGTCTGGATCTGCATTCCCTGCTTGTGTGTATGTAAAGATGCCCAGGTGATTTCCACGGCACAGGCTTTGCAGGTATGCAGTTGCTGCATCCTGTCACTGGTGACTAAGAAGCAGTGGCAGGTCATCACAGAGAGAATTAGCTCATGTATTTTGACAGGTGAAGCTAAATAAAATGAAATAATTTGACAGGAAGTGAAGCAAAAATGCAACAAAGGAATAAACTTGCATGAAGGTCAGGTTGCAGAGGGGGGAAAAACAGGAAGGATGAGAAATATATATACAAATAAATAAATACAGATGTTTTTATAAATCAGTTTCAACCTCAGCAGTTTGACTAGCTCAGAGTTCCTTGTCTCTCAGCCTGTTTGGGTGAGGCAGTGCTGCTATCATAGTAAGTGCTTTCACTTCCTACCAGAGAGTAAGGGGACTGCAAGATCTCTCACCAAAATCTCTTTCAAGACTGAGTGTGAAACAGCAAACTAAGAAAGTCCACTTGAGTTTGGAGAGAGACTAAAATAGCCCTAGGAATTGCAAGCTGCTCTGTTAGTCTCATTTTAGGCCCATGGGCTGCACAGGTTTGTGGCCAAGCAACTACTGATTGTGGCTGCTATTGCCTAAGGGAGGAAAGAGAAATGCTGGATGGGGCACAAAGCAACAGTAGATTTCTGAGGGTATAGTATTTTCCAGTGTGAGCACAGGAAGCTTTCTGCACTAAGGAAACAAAGGCAACTTTGCCACTGGTATTACCAAATGGCTAGGACTGTCTTCATAGTGTGTTGCTGGTAAAAAACATAGACAAGAAAAGGAGAAAATTTATCCAAAATTACAGCAAATAAATGTATTGGAAGAGGAAAAAATTATAAACTACACAGGTGGCATGGAAAGCAACAATGGGGTTTTCTCAGTAAGGATGCTGACAGCATAAAAGGCCATGTGTCAGCACAGCTGTAACAGGTCACGGCAGCGAGGGCCGGCCTGTTCATGAGGGCCTCTGCAGTGATCCTCGGGAACAGCACACAGCTGTGTGGCAGTACCCAGCCCGATCGGGTTGTACCAGCCTGCAAGCCTCCAGCCAAACATCCTGCCTTTTAGTGGTACATGTCCCTTGGCTGCACTCAGCAGACACGGGCCATCTGTGAGGGACCAGGATCCCCCTCCTGTGCCTGGGCAGCGGCACTGCCCGGGGACCTGCCGGACACAGGCTGGCACAGAGTCAGTTCCAGGGTGACAGGGTTACAGCGCCAGAGGCGACTGCGAGACTTGGCTGTGATGCCTTGATAGCCAGAGCCCTGGGAGGTGGCCTGATAGGCACAGTCTCCTGTGTCAGTGGCACTGAGACATACAGGGGATGGGCTCTTCAGGAGGAGAGCATGTGTCACCCAGGCAGCTGAGGAGATCATGGGAAAATGAAAATACAGGTTAATGTTGCATGTGTTTAGACAGGTAAAATAGTGATTTGGAGAGCTGAGACTTATAGTATTCATAGGTTTGTTTTCTTTAAGAGACTGCGGTTTTTTAATCTGTTTTGTTCTGAAAATATTGTGTGTTTAAGCACTTTGCTGTTATTCCCGCTGTTTAGACTTTCTTATGGATGCACAGGAAAAATCTGCTAGTCATCTTCTTTACTTGGATGAATTGTTATCTGATGCTAAATGTAGACATGTAGACAGAGTCCTGCAGGAGTCATCCTTTGCTCTAAGTGTGCAGTCTTATTAATCCCATTAAAATGTTTCATGGCTCTCAGAGTTGCCAAGATCTCTTTCAGATCGGAACCAAGTGTGAAGCAACAAGGTAAGAAGGTGCACTTAACTTTAGAGAGTCTAAAATAAGAGCTCTAGGAATGGCAAGCTGCTCTATCACTCTCATTTCAGGCCTGTGGACTCTTCACGTTATGGCCAAGAAACTGCCATAATCCAACATCTGACTAAATTTATACCTGTGTGTGCTATCAAATTTCAGCGATTGCTGGCCAGATTGTGTAGGACTGCAGAGATGGGAAAGGGAGTCGTTTCTGTCAGCCAGGGTAAACCAACATCAGACATGATTTTAAAAATAAGACCACTGTGGAATTTGCCTGACACAAACCTCAGTCTCACCCTGATGCAGAAACACTACTTAGCTTCAGCTTCAACCAACTGTCCTTAAACCTGTTCAACATGAGAGGACTTTGCTGTTCTTCCCTGTACAAGTAGACATTAAATAAAAAGGACAATTACAAGGTAAAGTATTACAAAAATACCCACTTTTAGGATCTGTTGTCACAGCTCGATTCAGCTGTGAGGGAAGTACCCTTGGTATTATTTCTGTATTCAAATGCTTGAGGCATTTATTAGAGATATTGATGTGGAATGCTTATGAGTCAGGTGGACGATCCTACCTAGCTTGCCTCACATTTTAGGCCAATGGTTTTTGCAAACTTCTTGAAATCTAGCCAGGCAAGCCCTTGCTCCTGACAAGGATCTACCCAGCTATTACCTCTATACATGGATTGGTAACCTAGAAAAGTGAACAGCATAGGAATTTCAGATTTAACCTGACTTCTGCTCTGTCATTTAAGGATCATTTTGCACTGTGTCCATGCATTTGAGAAGAAAATGAATGGTTAACTTTGCAATCTTTCTTGTAAACAGGCCTCTTTTTTTTTTTTTTTTCAGAATCATAAATCTTGCAGAGAAATGAAAATCAAAAAAATAAAGATGTATTAGGTCCACATTTGCAGATATTCTAGGTGGCCTTTTGCAGTGTAGGAGCCATAGAAAGACACAGACTTTGTCACCAGCAGAGCTATTCAGCCGGAAGCAAGGCTGATTTCAAACCAGTTTTTGCCTAAGACTGCTGGTACCTCCAACTGAGATCTGCTGGAGGGTGCTGGCTTAATTATAAAGTATCTCCCCTACAGCTGCAGAACACTAATCCTGATTCACCAGAATCCAATGCCTTTGTTTGGTTATAGAAACTATTTTTTGGATCTTTTGGAGCTAATCTAGCCCTGACCTAAGCCATATGATGGATGCAGAGTAGTCATGGAATACATTTCATGCTCTTACTGTGCCTAGCCAGGACACCTACTCTTTTTGACATACAGGACTGTCAGCCAGGGTTACAGGGACTTCAGCTCAGCTCTATGTTGCTATTTCAGCAGGTCATGAGGTCTTATCATCTAAATTTTGTCAAGCAGGAAGAGACTTTTCTTCCAAGGGAAGAACACTGTGTGGTAACTGTTTCTTGGGACACTCCTCTCAGTGGCATCGTGTTGTCAACACAGACGTGCTTTTGTGCCTCGATGCATTGATCAGCTCCTGTTCCAGATGGCAGCTTCTCCTAAGTCAGTGGCTTCTGGGAAGGTTGGACTGGGCCCTTGGTGAAGGGTGGAAGGCAGGTTGTACTCTGTGTTAGCCAGGACCCAACTGTTCCTTCCTCAGTTGTGAAATAGTGCCCATCTCTCATTCAGTCGACAGCCATTACCTGCAGGCATTCCAGTTCTGTATGAACCGTAAGGTCTGTGGCCCCAAAAGTGTATTTCAACATTTGGAAAAGACTTAAGACTAAATTAGGCAGCACAGTGAAAGGATTTAGTTTTTCCAGAAATTCCTGTGACTTCTGTAACATTTCTACCTTTACTGCTTAGACAAAAATAGCTTTTTAAAGTTGAGGAACTTCTTGAGGATTGAATGTGACTGAACTGAGGAGAAAAAGAACATTCTTTTTTTCCCAGAAGTTTTTCAGAATCCTTTCCTTGGTCTGTACAGTAAGTGTTTAAAAAATCATTGATGTATATATTTTGTTTAATGTGCTATAGATTTGTCACAAGTCTAATTAAAATCTGAAGCCACTGCTTTTATATTATTTGTAAAACTTCTTAGTACACAGTATCATAAATGAAATTGATTTGAAGTTCTACAGGTCAAGCCCAGGGCAAAGGGGCCCTGATTTATTTGGAAATTTTGAATAAAAACAGAAGATAGGTATTTATTATTTTAAAAAGTAATTTCAGCTCTCCCATAATCTCAGGCACTGAGACCATTATAAAGGAGAATGAATTTTGCTATACTAGTAGCAGATAGTGTTTTGCAAAACTACTCTGGTGTTACATCAAAAGCTTAAAATCTGTTCACCAGAATTGCTTTCTCCCCCCCAATCCATGTTGTAATTTTCAAACTTATCAAAGCTATGAGAAACTTCAACCCATGGTAGGAGAACCCTCTTTTGGAAACCTAAGTCCTGGCTTGTATTTGTATTAAAACCCTTTCACAGTACCCTGTAATATTAAGTTTTTTAAGTTTGTCTAGTACAACCACGAGGTTGATAGCTTCTCTCCACTCATCTGCATTTAGGGATGACTGTGGTTTAATGAAACAGAATATTCCAAATACTAATGGATCTTAAATTGCTTATTCTTAGAAAGAGGTACTCCAAATAGCACATTTGCCTCAAGTATGTGATATAAAGTGATGAGTTAATTCATGTACTTGTGTCAATTGCTTCAAGATACTGAGAATTAGCTGCATTAGTGATATGCTTTTTTTTCCTCCTTGTGCTTAACATATGAACAGGAAAGTGCAAAGGAACGGAGATCAATTTAAGCTCTACTGCGCAAGGAGGGGAGAAATCTGGTGACGGTCCTACAAATGTCATTGACAAGGTTGGTAAGTTCTTTCTTTTTGCATTTTCTTGCTATTCCTTGTACTTAGGCTTCACGTACTTAAGATTTTTGGAGTAGTCAGTGGCAGCGAAATTTCTGATTGCAGTGAATTAACCAATAAGAGTTTGTCTTCAGGAGAGCCGCATCAAATGGAGCGTGAAAATCCCTCCTAGAGACCTGCACCAAAGCAGTGCTGAAGTTGCTCCAAGGAGCTCTTCTCCACCTGGACTCCCAAACCCAGCAGCACCATGTCCTGCAAAAGCAAGAAAAACATGGGGACAAATGCACATCCCTGATAGATCAAACTTCCCTGGAGATCAAGGGCCAGAGCACAGTGTGATTCCCCAGCCTCAGGGTTCCTCTGAAGTAGAACAGAGCAACAGGTGGCGGCTGTTAATGTGCTGAATGTGGCTTCCCTCTGCGTCCGGCCATGGAAAACAAAGCCAGCGAGCGGATCCATGCCAAACACTTCGCAAGCATGGAGCTTACACAATTGGGCTCCACCCACATGCCTCACATGGGAATTTTCTCCCTCACCAGCTGGGTTAAGATCACAAGATGTAAAAAGGAGAGAAAGAAAAAAAAAAAAAAAAAAAAAGAGCTGGAGTTGTTTTCTTTCCATTGTGGCTCCTGAGCTGAAAGTTCCTTTGCAACAGAATAATAGAATAAAGATGAGAGTGAACACTGCTGATGGCTCAAAATCTGGCACCAAAGTTTATTTTTCCTAAGCAGTCTGAGTCTGAACAGTCTTGTCAGACAATGTCAACAGAGGTGAAAAAAAATGACGAAAATCATTGAATCTAGTTTGGCTCAAAAATGAATAAATGCACCAGACAGGGTAAGTATATGGCCATTAAAAATGGCATAACCCTGACTGAAAACTGAACACCCTCATATGTATTTTGTACTCTCAAAGGCTTATCATGCCAGCTGTATTTTTGAATGAGCCAAGTGTCTACTCGCATGAAATGAATGCGGGTAGGCACACATAAGCTTTCTCATCAGTGTCCATACTCATAGCTGGGCATGTATTGAAGTCTCTCAACTCAGCTTGTTATAGCTATCATGATGCAGAGCCTGAAAATGCCTCTTCTCCGAGCCCAGACAAACGTGAACTGACAAGCACTGTATTTTGCCCTTAAGGCTCCTGTCCATAGTGATGCATCGTCAGTTATTCTCTGTAAAAATCTCTGGCCCCCCCCATCGCACATGTGCTTGTCTTTTCCCTTAGTGTTTGCCTAACTTGGAAGCAGGTATAGTTCATGGGAAACAGTGACTACGCTCCAGCACCGACGTCTTAATGCTCAGGAGGAAGATGCGTGGGCTCAGTACGGGGCAGGTAGGATTTGAGAGCCCCAGCCCGAGAAGAAAAGGGATAGAGACCCACAGCATGTTGGTGCTGCTGCGTGCGCCTCACCCGGGAACCCATGGAGCCTCCACGCCTGTCACCCATGGAAATCAATTTCCTGTTGAATGGTGCCTGTAGTCAAGAACTAGATGCTCAAAGTCCCATTGTAGCCTGACACAATGAAAATAAAACCCGAGGACAGTACAGATGCTGATG